>NC_088181.1:17224078-17945455 GCF_028769735.1 Zonotrichia leucophrys gambelii
AGGCCAAGAAGAAGAAGGAGAAAGGCTGGACACATCCAGATCCCTCCATCTTGCCCCCTTGAATCCCCATTCTAAAAACCCCAAAAATCTATTTTTCACCCTGAGATAAATTCACTATCATTCTGCTTAAACTGTCGTGGCTTGCAGATCTTCATATAAGGTTGGTAATTTGCTCTGTGGGTCATAATCAAACCCACAGGGGCATCCTGGGCTCTGTGCCAGGGTCTCTGGGCCCCCTAGCAGGGGTCCTGGCCATCCTGGACAGCCAGAGGGATGTCCTGAATTCTGACATCTAACTACATTGCACAAGTAAAACTATCTTAGTAATGCAGAAAGCAAGTGCTTCATTATGATGCCTTTTCAGGACACCCAAAACAAAACCCAACAGAAGAAAAAATCCCCCACATCTCCCAGTTTCCAACATCTCCCAGTGAAACTTCTGCAGATCAGCTACAGGAGTGCTGAAATTTAACATGTAGTTTTTATTGCTGTCAGGCAAATCTTGACTTAGAAAACCATTTCTGCACTAAAAAGTTTCTCTCTCTGAACTGGCAATCCCAGCAGTGGTGCTTTGGCTGGGACAGTGCATCAAGGGTAGGACAGCGCTGTGGCTGTGCCTTGCAGTGCCACGTTTCTCTGTACACAGAACTGGCCAGTGGCACCTCCCCAGAGCTCCACAGCACCAGAGGGATGCCCCAGTTTGCCTCCAGCAATGGCACAACCAGCGCTGCAGGAGTGCCCAAGCTGATCTCTGCTGCTCTGCCCTTGATCATCCAACAGCACAAGGTGCTGGTTCCTGAACCCCTGCTTCCAAAAGACACCTGCAAACTGCTGCTTCCCTTGAATAAACAGCTGTGCTCTGAGGCACCAGCCTGCTCCCAGCTGCAGGGAGAGCAGCTAAACCTCACACAGCATGAGAAATGCAGCTTGCCATGGATGTGTGAACAGGGCATTTACATTCATTCACATGGTGGTTTGTGATTGTCCAATTTAGCTATAAATTGCAAAGGATTTGGGTGATTTGTTGACTTGCTGATGTACATACAACAATGTACAATGCTGATGGTGGCATTAGTCTGTGTTCCTGGATTCACTGGCAGCTGCCTTGGCACCTTGCAGTGAAGCCTCAGGAAAGGAGAGTATAAAGGTGCCCTGCATCTTTACAGCCTCTGGCACACCTTGATCCTTCCCTTCTCCTGGTTCCACAGAGGAAAAAACCCTTTTTTGCTGTCTTCTTGCCACAGTGCCTTTCATCCTCAGGCTGATTTAGTTGGGCTGGTCACCAGCAGCTCTGCAGTGGAGGGACAGCAGCACCAATTCCAAAGAGGGCCAGGCAGCCTGGGCTCTGCAGGGTGGCTGCAGGAGCAGCCAGAGAGGGCAAGGAGGGGCTGTAGGAGCCTTGGAGCTGTCCCTTCTGCTCTCTGCAAATGACCAAGCTCTTGGTAAGCAGCTGCTGGCAGTGCTGTGAGAGCTGCTGTTATGGTTTGAGTTTGGCACAGAGTTAGTGCTTCTATGAAAATGCTCTCACTCTGGTGTCTGCTGTGAGATGTGATTAGGAATAAGCAAAACAGGCTTTAGCTTAAACATAAAGAACACTTTATTACTAAACTACAGGAAAATAGGGAAAAACTATAAGGAAAAGAAAAAAAAAAATTGAAAACTTTACAAAAACTACTTTTCTTCCTCCCCACTCTTTGACTTTCTCAATCCAATACATTCTCTTAAAAATATCAACTGCCCAGCTCGGCACGACACTTTAGTATACTCAAACTGCAGTTCATGAAGAGGAAAAGGAGTCTTTTTTGTTCTATAGGCTTCTGGAAACACACTGAAATCTCGGATGCTTCCTTGTCACTTCAGCACCGCCCGGAAAGTCTATTTGCCGCTTGTGACATGTTCTTTCTATGCCTAGTGCTCTCACTACTGAGACATGGCTAGAGCTGCTTTTAGGGTAGTCTTTCAAGGATGCCTTGTCTCACTCTAAAAAGGCACAGTCTCTGCTTTTAGGACAACTGTCCCCCCCATATCTTTCCAACCCCTGGGGCCGGGGGGTCTTTACAAATGAACTCTCTTGGTTTTGAGGCACTGCTTCTCTTTAAATGCAGTCTGTGTCACAGGAACAACTGAGTCCATGGCTACAAGAAAAAGTTTAGCTAACAGGCTACTCTAAATCATCTCTCTCTATCTAATCATCTCTACAAACTCTGAGCTAAGTTTTTATTTCTCATCTCTTTTCTTATTCAGCTTCGAGGAGGATTAGCATTTTTGTAAGGCTTTAATAATGTAAGAAAGGGTTAAAAGTTTTCAGTTTCTGTCTGTCGGTCTCGGAGCGGCTCTTACGGGAACGGCTCTCACGCACGCTGCTTACACGCTGCTGCTGCGGCCGGGCAGTCTTCTTCCCCCTTCTCGCTGGCTGCTCTCCTGGGGGGGAAGGGGGGGGAAGAGGGGGGCTGGCTGCCTGAGGGCTGACTCTCTGGGACTTTCTACCTTTCCATCTTCGAAGCCCCCCCGAAGCCCCCTCTGTCTAGGCCCCAGGCCTACTACGTGGCTGGCCCCTCCCCCGCCCAGCAGCAGCGGGCCGGGCGGGAGAGAGATCTGAACTCTTCGCTCGACGATGTCTAAAGAGGAAGTGCCAGGGCAGTGCCCTGCTTTTAACCCCTGTGTATTCTCGGAGGTGTGTCTAAACTTCACTGGCTACACTAGGTGTCAGTATGAAACTCAAAACTTTCATTGGTTTGACCACAGCTTCTCAGAATTCTCACTTCATCCTGGTCAAACCATGACACTCTACTCTTTACCTTCTGAGAATACACTTTCTAAAATTATCAACAAAATTACAAAACACTTCTACACAACAATACTTTAGATTCACTATGACTATCTATTTACTTTAACTTAGTACATGCTTTCTTTATTCTTCTTGGTCTCATCTCACAGCTTTACTTCATCATTCTCTCGTGATTCGATTCCCGGTCAGGGAACCAAAAAATGTCATGGTTTGAGCTTGGCACAGAGCCAGTGCTTCTATGAAAATGCTTCACTCTGGTGTCTGCTGTGAGATGTGACTAGGAATAAGCAAAACAGGCTCTAACTTAAACATAAATAACACTTTATTACTTAAAACTACAGGAAAAAATAGGAAAGACTATAAGGAAAAGAAAAAAAAAATTGAAAACTTTACAAAAACCACTTTTCCTCCTCCCCACTCCCTGACTTTCTCAATCTAATACATTCTCTCAAAAATACTAACTGCCCAGCCCGGCACGACACTTTAGTATACTCAAACTGCAGTTCATGAAGAGGAAAAGGAGTCTTTCTTGTTCTATAGGCTTCTGGAAACACACTGAAATCTCGGATGCTTCCTTGTCACTTCGGCACCGCCCGGAAAGTCTATTTGCCGCTTGTGACATGTTCTTTCCATGCTCAGTGCTCTCACCACTGAGACATGGCTAGAGCTGCTTTTAGGGTGGTCTTTCAAGGATGCCTTGTCTCACTCTAAAAAGGCACAGTCTCTGCTTTTAGGACAACTGTCCCCCCATATCTTTCCAACCCCTGGGGCCGGGGGGTCTTCACAAATGAACTCTCTTGGTTTTGAGGCAATGCTTCTCCTTAAATGCAGTCTATGTCACAGGAATAACTGAGTCTATGGCTACAAGAAAAAGTTTAGCTAAAAGGCTACTTTAAATCATCTCTCTCCATCTAATCATCTCCACAATCTCCGGGCTAAAGTCTTTATTTCTCATCTCTCTTCTTATTCAGCTTTGAGGAGAATTAACATTTTTGTAAGGCCCCAATCATGCAAGAAAGGGTTAAAAGTTTTCAGTTTCTGTCTGTCGGTCCCGGAACGGGCTCTTACGCATGCTGCTTACACGCTGCTGCTGCGGCCGGGCAGTCTTCCTCCCCCTTCTCGCTGGCTGCTCTCCTGGGGGGGAAGGGGGGGGAAGAGGGGGGCTGGCTGCCTGAGGGCTGACTCTCTGAGACTTTCTACCTTTCCATCTTCGAAGCCCCCCCGAAGCCCCCTCTGTCTAAGCCCCAGGCCTACTACGTGGCTGGCCCCTCCCCCGCCCAGCAGCAGCGAGCCGAGCAAGAAAAAGATCTGAACTCTTCGCTCGACGATGTCTAAAGAAGAAGTGCCAAGGCAGTGCCCTGCTTTTAACCCCTGTGTATTCTCGAAAGTGTGTCTAAACTTCACTGGCTACACTAAGTGTCAGTATAAAACTCAAAACTTTCATTAGTTTGACCACAGCTTCTCAGAATTCTCACTTCTTCCTGGTCAAACCATGACAGCTGCATACCCTGATGTCACAGTCATGTTTTATGAAAAATCCTTTCCTTAGGATTTTTCCTCCTGAGAAGCTGAGAGGCCTCAGGAACAAAATGTAAACATTGATTATCTGCTGCTGTGGAATGCAACAGGTGCAGCTGTGATTGGCCCATCTTGGATGTTTGTAATTAATGGCCAATCACAGGTAGCTGGCTCAGACAGAGACCCGAGCCACAAACCTTCGTTATCATTCTTTGCTATTCTATTCTTAGCTAGCCTTCTGATAAAACCTTTTCTTCTACTCTTTTAGTATAGTTTTAATGTAATATATATAATAAAATAATAAATCAGCCTTCTGAAACATGGAGTCAGATCCTCATCTCTTCCCTCATCCAAGAACCCCTGTGAACACCGTCACACCCTGATCCCATGTTTTTCTAAGTCTTAGATTTCCTACACTCAGACTGACCTCAGCTGAAGATAACAAGGCTTTTCCTGGGGGAAAAGGGACAGCTTATTCTGCCACTTTGCTCTGCAGGGTTTTATTTTACTTTCCTTTGATGCATCAGTGTGGTTAGGGAAAGATCCAGTTCTAGATGGACCAAAGGCTGGCTCCTGAGTTTCTACCCAAGGATTACACCATGCCCTTAGATTGTATCTCATCAGTGCTGTTCTTCAACTGCCCTGTTACAGCAGACAAGGCAGAGAATATCATATTTGCAGCACTCGTGGATGAACAAACAGCCCTGAGATATCAGACACCACCCTGAGTGCAGCCTGACCCACCTCAGAGCAGGCACCAAACAGCAGAGGGGTTTCTTTTCCTGGACTGATGCAGTGCTGTAACAGCAAACTGCTCACAGTGAAAGTGTTTGGTCATTGGGCCGCCAGGCAGAGATTGCCAAAAGCAGACCTACATAGCACCACTTTCAGAGCCACTTTTGTCAGAAGATTTAAATAAATCTTTGCAGGGTCTTTCCATACTGCTTGGGAGCAGGGAGAAATTAGTTCTGCTTCTGTGTTTGTAAAGAAAATATTTGCTGCCTGGTAGTTTTGCTATAATATTTAAGTATTTTCCAGAAACATATTTGGATTATTTTTTTAACCTAAAACTGTACATCTTTTTCCTTACCAGTCTTGCATTAATGATCCAACACCCATTCTCCTATCTGATGCTAATGCTTCCTCAGCTCACAATTCATAGGAGTACTGTGCTGATTGATAAATGTCTTTGAACTGGAAAGTGCTGAGTGCTAATTACTGTCTGTGCACACTCGTACTTGTGCTGCTTTCAAGTGCAGGGCAGTCACATACCCTGGTAATGGGAAAGCTTAGGAAAATAGATATTGGTACCTAGGAGATTTATCCATCATAGGAATGTAATAAGGAAGAATAAATTAGAAGTTAGATGTTTCAATTCATTATTACACATTCTAATGAATCATTTTCCATCTGTTTAATAGGTTCAGGGCAGCTCGAAATGGAGTTCAGATTGGAAGCTGCTTGCAACCTTATCTGCTTTCACTCTGGGTAATGCCAAGAATTATAAAAATATGTTTTTGTCCATTGTGAGGAGCACAGTTAAAAAATGTGACTGCAAAGTGCAAGTCAAAGGGATTTTGGATTGATCCAAATTCTGCCCCCAGATGCTGGGACACAGGGTGGGTCAATCCAGAGCTCCTCCATGAAGCATCCATCACATGCCTGAGGAAGTACTGCCTGATGAAACTGTGAGGTCAAGCTGCACTTGGGTTTTTTGTAGGCTTTTTCCCTCATCCATCTTTAAAATGATGTGATTGGAGTGTAAAGGGTATTTTGAAATGTTTCCTTAATGAGGATACTTTGTTCGCATTTATCAGTCGTGCTAACTGCTTCCAGAGTTCCTCTGCTCCTGTAGCTCAAGGAGCAGCCTGGGAGGGCTTGGGAAGCACCTGCTCAGCATCCCTAAACCAGGCACTGCCATTCACCAGCTCTGCTCACTGAGGACATGCTAATTAAAGCCAACTGATTGGAAAAATAATTACAGGAGAATGGGGAGAGGGAAAGATTAGACCCATCATTTAGAGATCTCTGATGTTTGTGTGTTGTTGAGAGGTATCATTTTGTTGAGAAGAAAGAGGATCTCTCTTTTTCTTTCTCAGACTCCTGTGCTCGCTGCTTGCAGGAACATGCAATGGCTACAGCAGCAGTTTTTTCTTTAGTTATGCAAAACTAAAGTGTTTAAACTAAACTAAAACTAAAGAATAAAAGTGGCCTTTTATTCTTTCAAATATATGCTTTCACCTAGCTTTGTTACTGTTGTATCTTGAGGTGTCCTGGAGAGGCTGTAATGTCAAACCTAAAAGGTTTTGTATTCCTGGTCACAGTTATTCTACAGGATGTGGAATACTGTAAACATTCTAACTGTTAAAAATTGCTGTTGTAGCATTTCTTGCACTAATTAAAACCTGGCTAGGGATCTCCTTTCTTGATGCTGCCTCTACTTCAAACAAAAACATTTCAACAAATGAAATCCAGGGGAAATGGTTTCACATTTTAAGCTAATAATAATAATTGTTTTAGAAACCCATACTTGCTCAAGGGTATAATTCATTAAAAAAAGATTTTAGAATTCACCACTAAGCAAATATAAACCCTTGTTATTTGGGGGTGGATGTTTTTCAGCTGTTCCCTCTCAGGTGATGATTCTGCATTTCTCACCAGCTCTGTGTCCCTCCAGCTGGGGGCATTCCCACAGAGAGGGGCAGCACTCAGGGCTGCCAGACTGGAGCCCCTCCACCTCTCATCATCATCTTCATCATCATCATTATCATCATCATCATCTCATCATCATGGTGCCCTCCTGAAAACCCTCGGGCAGGGCACCTGCCTTGTGCCTGTTGGAGCTTCTTCCTCCCCATGGGCATAAATAGGGGACAAAAAGGAAATCCTGTATGTCAGGAAACCAAATGCAATTCTTAGAAAGCTGTGACTGGATTTAACAAGTGATGGTGTGAGTTTGGTGTTGTTCTGGCTTTGCCACCATTGGATTTGGTTGGAAGTGTCCATTCATCCAAGCCCCTGCCTGTGCAGCCAAACAAACCCTGCAAGGACCCAGAGACAGGGTGGGTTGTGTTCCCTGTGTGCTCATAACAGTGGTTGGAAGTGGAGCACACTTACTTTGAAGGGTAATCTGACTGCCCTGGTGCTTTAGAGCATTTGGCATTTAAAGGTAAATGTATGTAGTAGATGCAAATGTCCATCCATATTAGATTCACAAAAGGCACAGATGGACCTGCACAAGGACTTCTAACAACCTGCCTTTGCTAGTGCTGAAAAACTTAGCCATATCTTCTCATAGTTTTACTTGTAAAGGTGTGAGAAAAGTTTAAGGTGCAAAAAGAATACACAATCACTGTCTGCCATAATTTGAACAGAGAATAAAGATGAGTTTGCTTATGCAGAGAGAGAACGCAGGGCTCTGCATTCATTTAAGATCCAAGCATCCCCCAGTGTTCCTGGCCTGGAGCTCTGGCTGCTTTACACACTGAATAAATATAGTTGCCACTAAATAATGCTAATAACCTTATCAGTCAGAGTCACAGAATGACTTCATCTTTCACACCTCATGTTCTTCATTGATGCATTTTAGAAATTTAGGATGCCAGTATACTACAAAAAATTAAAAGCTTCCTAAGGAAACCATGAAAAGCATACAAGTTGCCCCAACACCAAATATTCCAGGCACATTAAGAATAAATCTTTAAAGACTTTTCCTGACGTAACTGCTTTGAATTATCACCTCTCCACAACCCATCCTTCCTGCAAACTGATATTATTTTGTATTTAATGATAATGATAATAATGATAGTGATGTCCTTCTGTATTTAAAATCCCCTTTGTAAACAAATCAAGCTCCAAAAACTTTCCTTTAGAACAGGATACATTTGCAGTAAAAATATTGGGAAAGCAAAGTGATTGCTACCCCTGCAGCCTGTTGCTGACCTCCAGCTGAGCCCTTGTGTTCAATGATCTACTACTGAGAAATCTGGTTACATTTTGGGCACCAGTTCCACTTGTGCTCTAATGCACAGTGTTACTGAATTTTTGTGTTACTGACAAATGCAGGATTGGCACAGCACAGAGCTGCCTCAGTGGGTGACCTGCGGTGGTTGGTCTGAGTGTGGCTGTTTCTCCTCAGAGGTGGAGCAGCAGCTGCCAGTTCTGTGTTTGGCAGCTTTCATGTTATCTCCCTTCATGGTTTTCATATTGTTTAATCAGTGAGAAATAGAAATAAAAGGTGACACACTCTTAGCAAACATTTGAGATGGATTTCTCCGAAAATAGAAGTTGTGGCATGACTGTTTTTCCACAAAATGCAATTTTTAACTATATGCTACATCATATTTTCTATATTAAAAAAAAAAAGGACATAAAATTAAAGACAACTGATGGGACAGAAATAGACTGGATCATTGCAATGAAGTGTACAAAAGAAATACTAGAGAAATCAGTTTTTTGGTCTAAATGAGAACTTTTTTCCCAAAATGCAATTTTTAACTATATACTACATCATCTTTTCTACATTTGAAAAAAAAGGACAAAAAATTAATGACAACTGATGGGATAGAAATAGACTCGATTATTTCAATTAACTGTACAAAAAAATACTTGATAAATCAGTTATTTGGTCTAAATGAGAACTTAAATCTGCTGATCTGCATTGGGAAAATAAATGTATTCTATGCTAAGTTTGATTTGATTTGTTTTTTTACTTCTTGTAGGCATATTGCACCAGAATTCCAGATGAGAGGACAAGGACTATGAGTGAAGAGTGCCCTGGAGATCACATGCAGTTCTTTTCCTGGGTTATAGAACTGGATTGATCTGAGAACAGTAATTATGAGGCTGACATGTATGTTCTCCTTCATCTTGCTGTTTGGAGCAGTTGGGCTCGTGGTCTTCATTCACCTGCAGGATCCAGAAGAAATAGTTCATCAGCAGACACCAGGTTAGCAGTCCTGTTTCTATTTGAATCACCTCCTCTTTTGTGGTCAATATTTTATACTTGTATTCTCAATGTACTTTACATATTTCATAGAGGATACCTCAAAAAAAGGTGTGTCATGCTTAATGAAGGCTACCTTGAAAGTAATTACAAATTTCTTTTTTTAAAAAAAGCATTTGCTGAAAAAAGTTCCAAGAACCAATTAATTAATTGTATGGGGACCTTTGCCAACGTGCATAGAGTCCAGCTGGGTGGAGTTAAGTTTCTGCTAAAATTAAAACCAACTTTTGCTACCAACTATATCACTGTAAATGTGAAAAGGAGAGATTTCATCAAAAGTTCTGTTCCTGGAAATGCACACCTCTGAATTTACCTTCTCTTGGATATGGTGTTCAGTGTGCCATGAGATGCAAAATAAGAGATGAATGAATGAGTCACATCAGAAACTTGAAATACTTTAGGATGCATTCACTTAATTTGCTTAACTTCAATGAAACCTTTCATAACTATTGTTCATATGCATGTCATCTTCCTGCACTGCTAACTTGAAACTATGGAGAGCCACAAAGGCCGCAGAGATGGGAGAACTGGAAAATTGTGGGCTGAAATAGCAGTTTCCTTTTAAAGGGAGGCACAAAAGTAGGAAAGGACCCAACATCTCTTGATTTACTTACAGTCCTTTTCTCTTTGACTGTGGCTGTAATGGAGGCTGCTTTAGAGCCTAGACAAATGCCAGTACAGTTACTCTCATCCAGGATAATATTCTGGGGTTTGGCCCCTGTGTTTGCTCTGAAATTGTCCCCTGACAAAACAAATGCCTCATAAAACGTTTATTCATTTGACATCTTCACCATACAGCAAACATAACTGTGTCTATTTAAAATCATTGCTAACATTTTTTAATAAGCTGAACTGGAACGCAGGGAACTCTTAAATAATTACATTAATTGCTAATTTCTGTGTCTAGGTTTGTTAAGTGCTTGTTTCCATGTCACTAAACAGTCTGTACTTTAATATGTTGTTTATTTAGTCCAACTGCACACACACCAGTTTTGAAAGCAGCCACTCAGCTGAAACTATAGAAGTAATGAATCTGCAGTGTAGTGCAAAGCAGGGAATTAACTAGTTCCTTCGGTGGTTTTGCAATTTATTTTTGTATGCTTAGATGCAAAAGAATTTAAAGATTAAAAACAGAGGTACTGGCCATATTTGACTGAAACTGGCCAGTAGTTTAGGCAAGGGGGAAAGATGTATGGACAGCAAATGCAGGCAGTACTCTCATGCATCTTAGAATGTCTATGAAAAGTTAATTTTTTGCTCCTGAGAGAAGATTTCCTAGTGTGGTCTCAAAACCAGTGCAATTTTCTATTTTTTTTGTTGTCTGTCCCTCATCTTGACCTGTTCTCTGCCATGAACCTCTTGAACGCAGACTGCTGATTGTAGTGCTCCGGGAAGTGATTTTTGAGAGCAGTGCAACTGGAGAAGGGCACACCCAAGCATATTTAAATAAAAGCAAGTTTGAACAGAGCTCCTGCCCCTGGCAGGGAAACTCAGTGTGTAATGTGTAATTGCTGTGGATACCTAAAACACAAACATGCCAACCATGCTGTTACTGCCAAAGGTGTGTAATCAATTCCTCAATTCTCACATTCAATTACTATTTATGTTAATAGGAGCCAGACTGCACCCTTGAGTAAATGGTGCTCAATACAATTACTTTTATTTCTGTTTGGCTGATTTTCATGTGTGTTAAGTGCTTTCAACTCCCAGTGGACTGAGAATGATACCAGTTATCACTGAAACATATTGGGTGACTTAAAGAACACAGGTAAAAATATCCATTAATTCCATTTCAAAATACAGGCTGGCATATTTCCTTCCTGAACAGTCTCCTGTGAAAATCTGTCAATCTCAGATGACATTTTTGGCGTGCTGAGGAGGATCCTTCCCTGGCTGTGCTCAGAGTGCTCCTCCATAAAGGGGCCTGGTTCTAATGGAGATGGGATATTGCTATAATTTGCTTGCCTGATTGCTCTCTCGAGAGAATTGAACAAATGCACGAATCATTAAGCTACTTAGGACAACAGATTCTGCATGGAAAAGCTTTACTGGATTAGCCTTTGCTTTTGTATTTCCTGTGTAGTGAAACACATTTGCCAGATGCTGGAATCAGCAGGGCTGGAGAGAAGTTGGTAACACTCATTTTCCACCAAAAAGCAGCATAGGAACCTTTGCATTGTCCAAAAGGACATTTTTCATTGTTAGTATGTTCAGTCATCTTTAATTTAGGATAGAACAACTTATGAAACAAGATTAATAAAAATACTTTGGTACTTCAGTTTTATCTGTCTGTTTCAGAAATTGTTCTTGATTGTTTAAGTCCTAGCAAGCATGACAGTGAAACCTTGATGTAATACTTAAACCAGTATAAAATCCACAGTCATAAAACTTTAAGTAATGCTTACATTACTTTCACTGAGCAAAGTACTCCTGACAGTAGCTGTTTGTGTTGATTTGTTACTATTCATTTATTCTTTCCCTGTGCTTCACATTGCTACCTAATTGTGATGCTGTACTGAGAAAGCAATATCAAAGTAATTTTCCACAACATTAGTTACAATTTTCTTCTGATCTTCCAAGTGAAAAAATCCCATCCTGTTGGCTTCTGTGAGCATATAAACCTTGATTACATTTATCTGTTGGAAACCAATGCTTACCAAGTACATGTGCCCAGGATAGAGGGTGTAGGGCCTTTTCTGCTGATTGACAAACGTGCTGCCTGTGTAGTTTATTTATATAACACACATCACTCTGAGCAGATAGATTTAAGACAAAAATCCATTTGGGCTGGGCAGAAAGCAATGTGTTAAATACAGCAGATATTCCTGTGGTCATTAAAGACACAATAACTTCACTTAGGACAGCTGTTTTCTTGGTGTGTATGAAAAGTGCTCTCAGTGGGGGAACTGAGGGTAAAAACTGAGGAGTGATGTGTGTGATGGTCATACCCCACAGAGGAAAAACAATAACAATAACACAATTACTGCAATAATTCTCCTGTATAATTGTATATGCTCCCTGCACATGCATTGGTGCACAAACACAGGCTGGGCAGGGAGTGCACTGAGAGCAGAGAAGGATTTGGGGGTCTTGGTGGCTGAGAAGCTCAACCTGACCTGTACTGGCAGCTCAGAAAGGGTTACCCTGTGCTGGGCTGGACATCAGTTTGGGCAGCATGTGAAGGAAGGTGATTCTGCCCCTCTGCCCTGCCCAGGTGAGACCCCACCTGCAGAGCTCGGGGTCCCAGCACAGGAAGGACCTGGAGCTGCTGGAGAGAGTCCAGAAGAGGTCACAGAGATGCTCCAAAGGCTGGAGCCCCTCTGGAGGCAGGCTGGGAGAGGTGGGGTGCTCACCTGGAGAAGAGAAGGCTCCAAGGACACCTCAGAGCCCCTTCCAGTGCCTAAAGCAGCTCCCTGAAGAGAGACTTGGGACAAGGGCCTGGGACAAAAAGACAAGAAGGAATGGCTTCAAACTGGAAGATATGACTTGGCTCTTATGCAAGGAGGAAAACCTTCCCTGTGAGACACTGGCACATCCGCAGAGAATCTGTGGGTGCTTCATGCCTGGAAGTATTCGAGGCCAGAATGGTTTTGGACAGCCTGAACTAGTGAAAGGTGTCCCCAGCCCAGGGCAGTGGAGCTGGAACTAGATGATCTTCAAGGTTCTCTTCCACCCCAAACCATTCCACAGCTCTAGGATTTCATGATATAAAACTTGCCTTCTCCAATAATCATGCCATTATTCTTAAACAGACATACTAAAGTATTTGTTCTAAGTCAAGCACATTTGCACATGGTGCACAAGAAAAAATTAATACATATAACCCCATCCTGATGCTAATGCATAAATCTCCTGTCTGTAACAAGATATTAAACATGAAAAAAACTTTAATAAAATATTTAGCCACTCCACCACTCTGTTGGTCCTGGAACTGATGCTGGTTTGGGTTTTGCCTTTTTTTCCTTTTATATGTTCTCTCTCTATATATTATTTTATATATGTATATATGTAATATATAATACATAATATACATAATAATATCAATAATAATACTACACAACATATGTATTTTTTCACATATATTTGTAGCTCTGTAGCCTATTGTATCAGTAGCTAATTTTCCCATAATTTTCCATAGCCTTTCCCTAGGCAGGAAGACAAAACAAATTCCAGAGCTCCAAGCCCCTGGGGATACAAGGCCCCTCTCTTATCTTGGTTCTGCCTTGGAACCAAGGCTGAGAACAACTCTTCCAGATCCATGTCATGGACCAAGATCAGCTGGTGCTGAGGGGGGGACTACAGAGAAGGAGCTCGACCTGGGGGAAATTGAATCACCACTTGTCCTCCTAATTGGTGCTTTTTATCAATTATGCAAATTTCCTAAAACCTCTAAATATGTACTGATCCCTGTGGGGGTGAGCTTTTGTGGACATCTTTCCATAATTGCTCCTGAAGGCCTTCAAATAAAGATGCTCTTTTATAATACATCCTTACTAAAATGATCTCGAGTTTCATTTCCATGTTGGAAAAAAGGCAATGGAAGCTCAAAAGAGAAGGGTCCTGTCTAGCCTGTGGTAGCAGAAGGTTTCTTCAGCACAGAGGGCTGGGTAGGACAAAAGAGAGCAACCTGGACCAACAACAACACTGAGAGTTGAAATGTGGTCTTCGAGGGAGCCCAGGATGGGGAAGAGATGAGAATCTGACTCCATGTTCTCTGAAGGCTGATATTACAGGATATTATATGATATATGATATGATAGTACATGATATATGATATTATATGACATTATATGATACAATATTATATTATAGAATGCTATACTAAAACTAAACTAGAGAAAGAGAAGGATACAGACAGAAGGCTTAACAAGAATGAATCATAAAAACCCATGCCTGACTCCTCAGAGTCTGACACAGCTGATGGTGATTGGTCAATAAGTAAAAACAATTCACATGGAACCAATCAAACATTCACCTTTTGGTAAACAATGGCCAAGCCACATTCCAAAACAGCAAAGCAGGGAGAAGCAAATCAGATAATTATTGTTTACGTTTCTCTCTGAGGCTTCTCAGCTTCCCAGGAGAAGAAATCCTGGGCAAAGAGGATTTTTCAGAAAATGTGGCAGTGACATCGAAGGGCACAGCATATCCTGAGAGATCTCTGGTGGATTTCAAACACCACAGAGCCACAGAGCAGGCAGTCCATGGGCTGGAGACAGGGCTGTGGTGATGGGTGAGGTCCTGAGCACCAGGAGGGATCTCTGCTCCCACATGGGACACAGTAAATAGCTGTACCACACTGCCCATGGCTGGACACTGTACTTGACACTCTGTGCTCCATGGACTGCAGTCTGTCATTTTAAAATGGCACAGACTTTTCTAATAGGAGATTTTGCCATATAAAAAGTAGAGAAAGTATTAGTAATCTTCTATATAAGTCTGTGGGGGGAAAAAATATTACCGCATTTTTGCCATATGGTTACTGAATTCACAAAGCTGTAAGAGTTTTCAGTTTGAACTTTTAAGATGAATATATATGGTCACATGCTCATCTGGGAGCTGAAAAAAGGTGGAAAATAGATCTCAGATGATCTATATTGTAAAAGCTCCTAAAGGGTGAAAACACAGAATGGCTTTGCACTCTGACTGTATCAGAATTTGAAAGTCAAATATGAATATAAGCAAGCCTGAAACTCATCTGACTGAGATTTTCCAGTGATTGCCATCTTACCTCATTGACCACTTTCTAACATTATTCTATCATCCTCTTTACTTTCTGCTTTACTGAGGGTGTGATGGGGAGGAGAGGGAGGAAGGGCTGGCACAGGGGCAGCACAAGAGAGCCACAGCAAATATTGCAGCAGCCTTAGAATAAACACCAGTACTCCAGCTGGACTGAAAGTTACCTTTTCAGAGCACACACACCTTGTTACTCACATCTACACTCCTATGCACATCTCCATAATGTACATCTCCATAATGCTGTCCCATTCATCATTTGTTTGCCAGAATGGAAAATTTCTATGAAAATAGTTGAAAACAAACTACATTGTATAATTTCGGAAGTAATTTTCCTGCCATTTGCACCTTACTGCTTTTAGAAGCTAGAAGCCATTTAATCTCCTTCTCACCTGCCAGTATTAGCAGAAACAATGAGCAAAGAATCTGGTGGCTGTAGCAGAGGTGAGGTGGCTTGCTGGTGTTTTTTTGAGGCAGAAGAAACATCTGTTATGTGTGTGAGGGCAGTTCTGCCAGCTCAGGAGAGACTGAACCTTCTGCAGTCACATACTCTGAGTCTTCTTAAACTGAACTTCCCCAGAAAAGAACTTCCCTGCAGACTGGTTCACAATGGTCTGGGAAAAAAAGAGAAATATCTGTTTCCTTGTCTGGAACTTAGTAGGGTCTTATGAGTCTTTTCTGCTGCTTGAAACACTTGTGGTTTGACTGTGAATGTGAACCTGGTTGTTCTTCACATTGCAAAGAAGTGCTAGCAATGACTTGATGAGCCTGCTGCTATAAGGGATCAAACCCTGGCCAGATGGTTTCAGAGGAAACCCCACACCACCCTGCCAGTGCAAATCTGCTCAGAAGAAATGTAGTTTAGTGTAGAAAGCAATAACAAATAAGCTGTTTTATCACCAGTGTACTAGAGAGAGGTTGTCTCCCACAACCTTCTCCCTGCTTTCATGACTATGCCATATTCTTGGCAGTCTTATAAAAATGCAGCATTTATTTATTACATGGTATTGGGAAGGCACCACTTTTTTCCCCCTTTCCCTTTCCTTTCCTTTCCTTTCCTTTCCTTTCCTTTCCTTTCCTTTCCTTTCCTTTCCTTTCCTTTCCTTTCCTTTCCTTTCCTTTCCTTTCCTTTCCTTTCCTTTCCTTTCCTTTCCTTTCCTTTCCTTTCCTTTCCTTTCCTTTCCTTTCCTTTCCTTTCCTTTCCTTTCCTTTTTTTAGTTTGTTAGCATTCTTGAGCCTAAACCCTAGTAAAGCAATTACAGCTCTTATGCTATAGCTATTATATTATATTATATTATATTATATTATATTATATTATATTATATTATATTATATTAATTATATTATATTATATTATATATTATCTAATGAGAGGAGCTGTGTGGGGTTTTTGTTGGAAAACAAACAGAGAGACTAGTTCTGCTAAATACTTTAAATACTTTAAATAAATGGCAGCCCAGCATTTATTTGACCAGTATTTCCTGTCACCATCAGCAAGTTTTTCACAGGAGCCACAGCACTGAGATGTTCAGGCTGTGGAACTGGGATCCAAAGCTGCTGTGGTTTGTTCCTGTCTTGCCCTGCTGCTCATAGTTTGTGCAGTATTGTGTTGTATCAGACAATTCACCCACTCTGTGTTTCCATTTCCTCTTATAAAGGGAATTCTCTGCAGAGGATTCAAGGTACCTAAGGACTTCTAGATACCACAACAAAAACCACCCAACCCTATTAAATATGATGTTATCACCAAATTCAGTGCATTACCAGCAGCAGTCACAACCCCTCTGCAGTCAGTGGTGCACACACACAGCAGATGGCTGAACCAGATCCCCTGCCCTTTTATTTGATGCCATAAAAACCATGCCAATTAATCCCAAATGTGTTTATCAGCATAAAGCCAGAGTGATGTAGTGCTGACTCACTCCCACAGGGCGCCTTTCACTCCCACAAATTTCCCCATCCTCCCTCTTTCTGGGAGCATTTATTCTCTGACTGGTTAAAAAAAATAATAAAAGGTTTGATATTTCCTTTAAAGCTCAGTTTTTATAACTGTCAGAGGTTGACACTTTGTTGTTGTGTCTGGCAAATAAAAAAAGCAACAAACTGCCATCTCTGAGCTGCATTCATTTATGGTGCTTGGCAGCACATCATGGGCAAAACTCAGCCGCACCCTGTCAGAGGACTCTCAGAATGGCAGATTCCTGAAAATATATTCCCAGGGAATGAGCCTGGATGCTTCTAAGATTCCCCTGGACGTTTTCAGAAGCGTTACAAAAATGTGCAAAAGTTGATCAGCAGACTTTAGTTTCACCACAAAACATTTATTCTAAATATAAGGCTGTATTTAATTTTCCATAGAAAACGTGTCTGCACTAGAAAGCCTCCTCCCATATGTCAGCTATCATTCAATTTGCATGATTTTTAAAATGTAGTAACATATTGAGGAGCTTAAGTCAGTTTAAAATACTTCCTGGATTTTCTGCAGTTTATGCCATTTTAAACATGTTTTATAATATGTGTTTCCATTTCTGAAAGTTATTAATATTCCCTTAAAAGCTTAACCAAAACTTCCTCTCTCCAGCAATATCATCCTTTTTCATTTAGTAAACATTAATTTTCCTTTCATGATTCTAGTGGAGCTTGAAATTAAAGGTGGCTTTCTTCCCTATTATGGCTTTCTATGTGAATCAGCATCAAAACTGCCAGTTTACTGCTTTAGCACCAGTCAAGAGAGCAAAAAATCAAATAACCAAAACCAAAGTAAACCAAACTTCTTGGAGACATCTTTACCATTTTCTCCAAACCAATAATCTATCTATTTTTGAAAATAAATGACTGGATTGAGATCTGTCACCACTTGAGATACACAAGGTAGTTAACTAATTTTAATTTTATTCTGTATAGGCCCTCTCCTGTGAGGCACCATCTCACAGCAACAGTGCAATAAAGCACTTCCCCATCAACTGAGAGCCTCAGCTCCTCATTCTGCTTCAGTGCCTCAAGGGCTCTGCTGCCCAAGGGTCAGAGCATTCTGCATCTTGTGAAATTAAGTCCCATCCTTGTCACTTTTTGTTCTCAGCCACTTCAGAAGATCTATGTGGTGATTAAGGGTCAAAATGCTCCTGCCAGGCCCTTCCAGTGCTGCCACTTCTGCACATCAGGGCAATTGAGAGATGCTCTTTCCCTCTTTGCTTTAAAATCACCATCCATACCTACAGAAATTGAGTCTTTTGGGTCTTCTGTTCCTGTGCTTGGTTGGAAATCACACATTTTCTCACACAGCTCTTGACAGGGACTGTATGTCTGATATTTTGCTCCTTGTGGCCCATTAGCCAAGAAATCTGTGTGCACAGACTTTGGGGGTCCCTAAATGAGGAAAGCAAAACCCGAGGATGTGTGTGCACAGGGCCTGGGGGAAGGCAGGGACATCAGGTCCCTTGATGGAGCAATTGTGACTGGACAGCCTCAGGAGGGAAAAAAGCAGGGTGAGGATGAAATTCCTCATCCTTCAAGGCTCCACTGCCCTGTTCCTTCTGTATTATAATTCATTTACCCTTCTCCTTCCACTTGGCAGTGCTAAGCTTCCTGTAATGGTGGTGCAGATGATGCTTGGGACAAACAAAGGGATTTTGGCTTTAGAATTACTTCAGGCTTGAATTTCCAGGAGTCTTTGGATGAGTGGCTGGTGTGGAAGCAGAGGACACACACAAATCCTTGTTGTGGCCAGGGGGACAGAAAGCACAAACCTAAACAGAGGAAACTGGTCACTTGATGAGGGATATCTCCTTTTCTCAAGCTGTAGGTAGTACACAAGGGCCAAGGTCCTACATAGCAGTTTCCAGCTTGTTGCATTTATTTTCTTGACTTGTTTGACTTGTCTTCATTTGTTAATGAAGTCTTGCACAAGTTAATACCCCTAAATCAGAGCACGGGAGAGATTACAGGCAGCAATCACTGCTGCTCTGTGTGAATGCAATGCAGCTTTAATTGGGCCCTCCTAATTGTGTGTGCAGCTGCTCAGGAAAACATGATGATGCTTATCTCATACAGGAAAACAAACTCTGCTCACTATTCCACTGTAAACAAGTGAGAAGGTGTGTATTCAAATGGTCACAAAAGTAAATATACCCACCTGCAGGCAGGCACCAGGAATTTTATGCCATAGCAAAGCAATTCTGTACTCACTGAGACTTTAGTGTAGTTCACTGTAATTGTTTAAAACTCATCCTAAAGTGTGACAGTGTTCACAGGGGTCTGAGGATGAGAGAAGAGATGAGAATCTGACTCCATGTTTCAGAAGGCTTGATTTATCATTTTATGATATATATTGTATTAAAACTATACTAAAAGAATAGAAGAAAGGATTTCATCAGAAGGCTGGCTAAGAATAGAAAAAGAAGGAATGATAACAAAGGCTTGTGACTGACTGAGACAGTCTGGACAGCTGGGCTGAGATTGGCCATTAATTAGAAACAACCACATGAGACCAATCCCAGATGCACCTGCTGCATTCCACAGCAGCAGATAACCATTGTTTGCATTTTGTTCCTGAGGCCTCCCAGCTTCTCAGGAGGAAAAATCCTAAGGAAAGGATTTTTCAGACAATATCATGGCTACACTAAAGACTGTGTGGAGAACTTAAACAGGGCTGGGACACCATTCACATGCTCAAGGCAAACATCAGCACCTCAGCCACAGAGTGCACTTGGATACTGTGAGCAGCCAATACTGATTGCAAACTCTGCTTTTCTGTGAGTGTTAAACTGAAACCTGCCCCTCCCCTTCATTCAGCTCAAGAGATGCTATTTCCTTGTAAACAGGAGGCTTCCTACAATCACTACATAATTAAAATTCCCATTATTCTGCATTTATGAGCTGCTCATTCTCCTGCTGGTGAAGGGAATTGAGTTGCTCAAGAATGTTCCAAGTCAGGTGTTATTGACACCTCTGCACTGGTGATGTGAGTGTGCAGTGCTGCATGCAAACCACGTCCCTACCTGCTCCAGTGGTGTATGCCACCAATACCTGCAGAAGGCTTCATGATCTGTATTTTGTAGGAGAAAAACAAAATGAACAGACCTTACCAAACCATTATAACAACAGAGTTAAGAACAAAAGGCATATGATCTCTCCTATATTTCTCCTAGAGTGGAGGAGGAACAGGGAAAAAAATGTGTGCAGCAGAAAAATGGTGGGCAAGGAGGTCTGAGAAACATCAGCTGACACAACTTCTTCACATTTGAAATTGTCTAATGAAAGGAGCTTTGTGAGGTTTTTGTTGGAAAACATACAGAGAGACTAGTTCTGCTAAATACTTTAATATTTTTAATGGAAAAATATTATTAAAATAAAAATTTTAATCAGATGAGAATATAACATAAAAATTATTGCAGTTTTATAATGCATGGTAATAGGCAATGGGTCCAGAATCTCTGTGACTGAAGTACTACAATGCAGACAAAGGAAGTATGAAAATGTACATTTACTAAAGTCACCTTACAGTAGATAACAAACTTAGAAAGAGCACCTGGAATTTTTAAAGCCCTAAATATTTCCAAGGAACAGTAATGATATAATTATATGATAGTTCCATATACAAATCTTTGGAACGTAATACATTCTTAATGTCTACACGTTTGCACGCCATATTTTTCCTCCTGCTTTTTTCCAGAGATCAAATTATATATTCAGTATATTCTGATTATTCTCTGCCTTTTCCTCTAAAGGCAGTGGCTTCAATTCTTAATTGCGACCCAGTGGAGATAAGTTCACCACAACATAATTTAATGAACTGTGGAAGAGTTACCTCTTTCTGCATGAAGTATCAAGCTGCATGTCAGAGGAAGAGTATCTCCTAGGTGATGTTTCAGTAGATAATAATTAAGTAAGACATTTCCTACAATAATATCACCCACACACAAACGCAGCCCTTCCCCCCAAATTGGACAATACATGAAGTGAATTAATAAGCCAAGGACACTGTTCCTAAAGGAAATTCAGTCCCACCATTTCTTTCACAGATTAGAAATCAGAAAGCTACACTTCAGACAAGAGAATTTTCCCAGTTTTCCCCTTCAGCTTCAAAGGCTGAAATGTACTTGATTTACCCTTCACACCAGTTTTGGTACCATCACCAGAGTCCCTTCCAAGGGTGGAGGGTTTCCTTTTTGCCCCAAATGATCCTGAGCAGCTCAGCTGAGCACTCCCAGCTCACACAGCTGCCAGCTCAGCACCCCCTGCCCCTTTAATGGGGCCTTTGGGAAGAGATTTCTGCAGCACCAGCCTTGCTGCGTTGTTAAGTTATTTATATTTTTGTGTAGGGAAAGAAACTCAGGATTTAAAGCATCCCCTGTGAGCAGGACTGAGCTGCCCCATCTCTCTGAGCTCCCTGCCATCCTTCTCTCCCTATCCACACCTGCTGCTTGCAGCCTGCCCTGCCTGAAACAGGGAAGGCATCCTGTGTCCCTTGTTCTTTGCTCATTTTTGTTGCAATTTAATCTTAATTAGATTTCAAATTCCTCAAATTAGGGTGTGCAAGTCAAATGCTGGCTCCTACTGAAAGGTGTGTGGATATTTTGGCACTTTTACATCATTCAGCCACCTTCATCACAGCTTCCACACCAGCACTAACAGAAAATCATGTGATTAAAATGAAAGATGTTTCACAAAGAAGTGCTGAGGCAGCATTTCAAAAATTCTGAATATTTTAATATTCATTAATTAAATGTTTCTGTGTTTCTGTCCTTTTAGCAACCGACCAACAATGCTGTTAAAACATTCAAATGCAGGGCTAATTATCCATATTCCAAGAGAAACCCTATTTGCTTCTACAGCAGCTGCAACTAGCAAGGCAAACCCTCTTATTGTAGTCATTTAGAGGAAGCAGAAGCAAGCACAGAACTCTGGTCTTGACAGAAGCAAAGTATTTGCCATGGAGGGAATCTAGGAATCTAAATTCTAGGAGTCTAAATTCTTCTCCATGAAGAAGGTGCATGGTGTTAGAAGCTCACCTTGGGGAAAGGCAATTCTGCTCTCTGCCTGTGACTTTGCTCCCTAAAAAAAGCATTTTTTAGACCTGTTGCATGTAATGACTGTTTTTATAGCCTAGTTGCATGAATCTGTCTCTATTTCTTTTATTTAGCAAGCCTAACTGTTCTTTGTCAGGAATTTCCCAGAACTAAGGTTCCTTGAATGCAGAGCTGCATTTGGATTGTGTGTCCATCTTCTCCACAGCTGTGTCTTAGCTGGGGACACCCGGAAAATGGGAATGGGAGCCCAGGTGCAGGTGAGCAAGCAGGATTTTAGACACAGAATGGGACAATCCACAGGTTGTTTCATTGATAATTTCACTGTTTTTAACCAGGAGGAGGAGCTGAAGCCAGACCCCCATGGCTTGGAGCCTCCAAGGAGGGATGGCCAGGTCAGGGTATGCAAAATATGTAGGAACCATTCTACACCACATTTTTGAGTCCATGGATTGCTTTTATGCTAATTAAAGAATCCAAACAAAGGGGAAAAAAAGTAAGCTTACATCTAGCAAACCTCCATAGAAGGAGATCTGTGTGTCCACATCATAATTTTAGGAGCTAACAAACCTAATGGATATTGAAGCTCCAGTTTAAAGGGTAAAGTAACCAGAAATGCATCTAAAGCTATGCATTTGCCTTGAGCTATAAACCAGAAATAATCTCTCCAAAAGGAGATTGAGGCAAAGCATATTAGGAGTGCTCCACACCAGATACAAATAACCACCCAGCTGGAAAGTTGCTTTTCCTCACTGGGCCAGTGCAGAAGGATGGTCAGCAGTAAATGTGCCTGTGCTTAATGGCCCTTTTTGCAGCCCCATTCAAGTTTACAGGGAAAATCCCAGCCCCAGATTTCTTCAGAAGCCACATTTGCTTTGTCAGTGCTCAGAGAACTTTTGAGGATGAGTCTTTGAGGGTGCAGAGCTCTCTTCCCATCATTGTGGCTCCCTGTGCTGCTCATCCATGGCTGCAGCAGTGAGCAGTGCTGTGTACAGATGGACTAAATACAGTCCAACTGCTCACAGCATCCACATTTTAACCCTCCTGTAAACATATTTCAGATCCCTTGACATTTCTTTCTATATCTGAAATAGCAGAAAGATACACCTGGGGAAATAACCAAAGCTTCAGAATGGTTAGTCTGGTTTAAAATTCATTTTCCCCGAAAAGTGATGCAGAAGTGATGCATGTGGCCTCTGCTACAGCTGATGCAATCTCACCCTTCAAGCTGTGCTTCCATTCAGTCCCTGTCCCTCTGCCCAGACAGCACCGCCAGCCCCTGTGGAAGTGAGTGAGACTGGAAGGGGACAGCACCAGAAATCCTGCAGGCATTTCTGTAGGAAAGTTAGAGAGGGAAGGCCCTGAAGTGTCAGAACTCAGCACATCCCTCCAGGTGTCCAGAGTTGCCAGGACCCCTCTGGGAGGCTCAGAGACCCTGGCATACAGCCCAGAGCACCTGGGGATTTGATTGTGACCCCTGGAGCAAGTTGCCAGCTTTGTATGAGGACCTGAACGTTGCAGAAGTTTAAATAGTATAGTAATAAAATTATCACAGGGTGAAGATGTAGATTTTAGGATTTATGGTATGGGGATTATGGGCACAAGATGGAGGAACATGGGCATGTCCAGCCTTTCTTCTTCTTCTTGATCTCTATTTTCTGCAGTGATGTTGGAACTTTGGGATTAGTTTAGAGTAGAAGTGCACTGTCTAACATAGGTGATAGGTATTGGGAATTAAGTGTAAATATGTTATACGTAGTTTGTAGTATAAAAGGACAATACAGAGTGCCTGTGGCTGCCCTGCTGAACAGATCTCAGCTGGGCAGAAAGAAAATTTCATAGATAAGAATTAATAAACAACCTCAATACCAAAAACTGAAGAGCTCTGACTTGTTCTTCGGACACACGGGCTGAAACAGAAACATCCTGCACATCTCAGGGCTGCAATTAACAACCAAAACCCGAGACTAAAGCACCAGGGGTCAGCCTCAGCAGCTTCCTGTGACCCCTCTGCTGTCACACCTCTGGTGCACTGGGCACATGGATCTCCCTTGGATTGGCCTCTCATACACATAAATAGCTAATTTTCTCAATGATTACGGCTCCTAAAGCAGGTGGAGGTCCTTTAAAATGTACTCTAAAAATAGCTTTGGAAAACCTGATTCAAAGACTGTTGGAGATCTCAACTCACCTTCCAGTGTGTCCCAAGAATTTATCAGCTCCTGCAGCCCCTGCTTCAATGGAGTTGAACTCAGCTTACTGAACATGATACTCTGCCTTTTTCTTATTGCTGGTTAGAATTCATATTCACAGTGCAGCACTTTGAATCAGAGGTTTTCCCCAGATGCCTCTGATGCTTATCCTCCTTTGTAAAAGAGAATGCTACTTCATCTTGCAGAGCTGGTGGCCTCTTTTCAAAATCCACCACGCTGCAAAGAATGATGTTGTCAGACAGACTGATCTTTCTCCAATAGCTTTTGCAGCACTTTTGTTATAAAGATGTTCAAGATAACATGGAAGAGAAAAGGAACAGATTTAGAGTCTCAGGATAACAAAATACAAAGCATGACAAAGAATCATAATGCTGACACTTGGAATTGAAAGAGCTACTGAGTGAGTCTGAGTTTTGGGGAAGAATAAGGGAAATGAGTAATGTAGGTTGCTAAAAATAATAAATAGATTTTTGTGAGAAATGATAACAATATTCTTTTTAAGGATTGTTCATTGCTTTGTTTCATTGCTGTAACTGATATTTAATTGTGCTAACTGGGAAGAGCATCAGTCCAAGACAGCACACCTTCAGCAGTCTCAGCCTCCAACTCACAGTTAACTTAATCTAGGGAAATATTAAGTACAATAAAAGGCAGGAATAGCATGAATATCATGGGAACAGAAAGCCACAGCACTCACTCTGGCTCTGTGAAACAGAATTTACAGTGAACAGATTTTTAAATGCATTGATGTGGAGAGTTCTTACTAACATTACACTGACTTAAAGTGATGGCCCAGCTTTTGGGGCTCAGTTCTGCTCACAGCCCAAGGTCTCTATGTAGTCTGCTAGATGGTGTTTTCTTAAAGGAGAAAATATCTCAATCCATTACTGGTAACTCTGTGTTAGCAGATTTCTACTGGTGCTAAATACTTTGCCAGACCTGAGATAATGAAGAGTAGAAAGTCCCCTGGAGAAGATCTCTGAGAGTATAGGGGGCAAAGCACAAGGTTCATTATGCAGCTGCACATCCAAAAGCAGCTTGTGCAAGAGTGGAAGAGATTCTTCTGATACCCCCCTTCATGGGAGTTGTTCTGTTCTTCAAGTAAACAGAAAGCACAGCTCCCCCTGAACTCACCTTATTTTGGCTAGATTTCCTATTTAGTGGAGTTAACCCTCCTCCTGTGAGAAAGAAAATCCGGAGGGAACAAGAAGCCCTGAGCCAGTGCCTGGTGCTAAATGAAGCCTGGATCTCCTCAGGGCTGAGGGATTGTTCCACATTCCTGCAGTACAGGGGAAGGTTCCTGTGCAGAGTTTGCTGTTCCAGGGCTCAGTGTGCAGCCAGCTGCTCCTGCCTTCACTCCTGTGAGGATTCTCTCTCTTTGCTGCACCTGGAGAACAAATTTTAAAGGACACAAACAACCAGTAGAGAAGTTACCCGGTGGGCTCTCTCCAAGTGTCTTTTTCTTGCTTTCTGCCTTTGCAAACGAGTTAAAAATGCAGCAAAGCGGAAAATTGCTGGTGACACCTCAGAACTTGCTGGGTCTCCTACTGTCCCCTCTCTGAGCAGCACAGAAAAGTAGTTATGCCAATTAAAAGGGGTGGAATAATCATTTGTGTAGTAATTACATATCCCCTGAACAGAGAGAGACATAGTTCTCCCAGGATTTTAGAAGCTGTGGGAAACTTAGAGGAAAAAAGTCAAACAATTATTATCTTTCTTTCTGTAACCATTGTTTATAGATATGGTTCTCCAGAGTGTGCTATTCATAGCTCACCAATAGTGTGAGAGAAGATTCCTAAAGGCCAGTCAGGTTGCAGGTCCACCATTGTTTCTATAAGAACTGTAGATTTCTAATAATAAAGTGCATTTTCATGCTTTCTGATGAATCTGTATCACCTTTGGCTGTCTCCAGTACCGCTTTGGTGATAATTTGGAAATAGCAGACATCTAACTTGTCATTTTTGAGTGAAGTCATCTAACACAATTTCTGAATTCTCTGGATTTTTGCACAGAGTATAGTAGCCTGCATGAGTCTTCTAATTAAAACACTATCACAGTGAATAGCACGTACCAGAGTTGAGGATTAGGTGATCTTATTCCTGTAATAGGATTTGCCTGCTAATTGTCACTGAAATGACAGCAGCCTGTGTTATTAGGAGCAGAGGAATTGCCATGGTGGCTCAGATCAGCAGCCCTTCTGTCCATTAAAATGTCCTGTCTAGCACCCAGCAGTGTGTGATGGTTTAGAGGAAAAGGCAAGGTTGTCTGTTCTGGAATAAACTGCTGCCAGGTAAAGGTTCCTCAGTGCTCTCATTACTAACACACAGGTTATGCCCTAACCCAGGAGCACTCATATTTCTCACAGAGCTCCTTTTATGTTGGCAAAGAAGCACAGTCTTTTAACTTCTCTTCATAAAATTCTCTTTCTGTGACCCCCAGACAATGGCTTAGTTCAGAAGACACAGGGTGTGATGGCTGTCCTTGTTCTTCATCTGAATTTGTTTGTGTCATCCTTGTCACATCCTTGTGGTTGCATGGTTAGAACTTCATGAGAAACAAAGACCAAAAATTGAGGGGTTCACCCAGAAATGTGTGACACAGGGATGCAAAAGGTGAGATGCAGAGAGAAAACACTTTCCTACAGCCTGTTCCTGAAATCATCAAGCTTCAAGATCAGTTCAAGAAATCTTGGACTTCACAAGACAACAGCAGTGGTTGTGGAAATTGCAGCTGGATTCAGTGGTGACTCCTCTTGACTTTCAGAAAACAAATTCAGATCTTTAGGCAGGGCTTCCCTGGGCAGCTTCCCAGTGATGAGGGATCCAGAGCACCAAAGAACCACCTCTGGTGCCTCAGCACAGTCCTGCCCTGTCCCCCTGTGGGTAGAATGTGCCAGGAAGGAGGAGGCTGAGGAGGGAGAGGAGTGGAGGTGGGTGATGTGACAAGAGCAGCTCTCTGAATGCTTGTCCCAATAAAGCTCAAAACAACACCTGCCCATGGCTAGGCCACACAGCAGTCTGGTTCTGACTTTATTGTAAGCTGCAATAATTTAATGATTTGGGATTCTTCTTCCTTTATACTCCAAAACCAAGTGATTGTGCTGAAAACTCACACCATGACTTCTGCATTTTTGTTTCCACTGCATTAGTAAGACAAAAGCAAGCTCTGAAAGCAGCACACTGCAATATCAGGTCATTATATCACAACACACTGAAGCTCTTTCAAATCATTCATTAGTCAAACATCTGCTGCAGATTAATACTGGGCCAAGTTTATCTATTAGGTAATTCCATGGACTCCAGTACCATTTAAGCAAGGGATGGTGTATTCCAACACATGTACTCTCTGTGGGTAATTTACTCTGCTTTAGAGCTTCTCCTGTGCACTGCTCCAGCTTGAAATCCTCTTGCAGTGCAGTTGCTATTTACTGGCTTGTGCTGACACATCCACTTTTTCTGACTTAATTCAAGAAAATTCAAAATGCCCACATTGCCAAGGAAATTAATTTATTCAATGAGCCCAGCAATGTCTACTCTTACTAATTCTGTAATGCTGCAATAAACAAAGTCAGAAATTATGCTTGGCTTTCTAGGCATCAATAAAACCTCATGAAACTGCAAGGACTCATAAATTTCACTGTATAAAACCTGGTATTAAGGCAACTCAACTTGGAAAATTCATATTAATTTTAACCAAACAACAAATGAAGCTAATATGTATTGATTGCATTAACAATTCATAAATGCACAGAAATGAAATAAACAGTGTTTATAGCATTGCCATGTCTTTGAGGCATTGATTAAACTCTGAAGATGCTGGTCTGCCACTGCAGCAGCTGTTCAGCAAGCCCAGTGTTTGTCCATCAATGTCTTTTGTCATTGGTCTGGCTGTCCTGCTCCTTCCCAGGTTGGCAGACATTTCAAAAAATGAACTGTCACCGTGGGATAATCAATTAATCAAGCGTGAATTGCTTGACCGAATCTGCTAATGAATGTTAACATGTAAACACTTGTCAGACACTGTCAGACCAGAGGGTTCTGTGGTGCTCTGGTGTCTGGGAAGCTGACTGGCAGCACAGCCCGTGAGCACAGACCCATCTCATGGTGTTAATAATGCACACTGCTTACAAGGGTTTCTGTAAAATAGATTAGCTGCAACCATAATGATCGTATTGATTTTACAATCTTTTTTCCTTCTGTGGAAATTGAGATGAATCTTTGGAGGAAGAAGCTGGTACCCTACAGGGACTGGGGGAGTATGCAGGGCATGAATGGTTGATGCATTTTCATGAGCCATTGCCTCTCCTCACAAGAGCAGTGTGTAGCCAATCCCAGTAATTACAATTCTGCTTAGCAACACCCCAAAAGTCCTATTGCTGTTTCAATGATAAGCCTCATTCATGGGGATTACATTTGTTAAATTAATATTATAACTATGCAACAGTTCTCTGTGAAGATGTACATTTTAATTATTTTGTATAAAAATGGAGGCTTAAACCACTGTGGCTGTGACTGACAGAAGAGTGGAGGGTAACTATTTCAGAAGTGTTAATTGTCTGCTATGCTGCTCAGGATCCTAAGGCACACACTAAAGTATCCATTTTTGTACTCTAAACTTATTCTTGAACTTTTAAATAAATCATTTTATTATCCAAACTGGTCAACAGAATGGGTTAAGGAATTTTTTAAACAAAAGCATTTTGTTTCTAAGCTCACTGGCTTTCAACCAAACACTAGATTTTGTCCCTCTGAAGTTTTGCTCCTTTCTTTTTCCCAACAAAACTCACAAAAGAAAAAAATTCAATATGATGTTTTTCTACATTCAAACCCAGCAGTTTTACATATAATTACACTTTTTTCTGGAGCACTTCCTCTCCTGAACAATCTCCACTGAACACTGCACTTTTTTAAATGAGAGCACTTATTCAGATGAAGGATTGTGGATTTAGTAATCCAACCTTGGTCAGGCTGGTTGTAAATTCAGAGCCTCTAGCCATGTGTCTGTAGGGATGAGCTGCACTGTGCCCATTGTAAATGCTCCTATTGTAAATGCAGGGCCACCAAAAAAGGGAGGAATGATGAGGAGGACTCCATGTTTTCAGAAGGATAATTTATTACTTTATGACACTATGTTATATTAAAGAATACTATACTACACCAAGGAATACAGAAAGGACACACTGAATGCTAAAAAGATAATAATGAAAACTCGTGACTCTCTCGAGAGTCCTGGCACAGCTTGGCCCTGATTGGCCAAAGTGAAAACAACTCCCATCAGAATGCAATGGAACAATCACCTGTGGGTAAACAATCTCCAAACACATTCCACGTGAGCACAGCACAGGAGAAGCAAATGAGATAAGAATTGTTTTCCTTTTCTCTGAGACCTTTCTCTCTGCCTGGTGAGGTCTCTGGTGTTGAGATGACCCTGAGGTGTTGAAAAGTCTCTCTTTCCCAGCCCCAAGACTGAAGAAGAAGTTAGGATGTGTCAGTTCTGCTTTTCAAGGTTATTTATTTTCTCTTATCTAATCTGTTCCATTCTTTCTCTGACCTGCTGAGATCTGTCCAGCAGGTCAGGTTGTGGCACAGTCTCTGCCCTTGGGGTGATGTTCGTTTTTTATAATAAAACCACATGTACTTTATTTACAATAATTTTCCAATACCTATCACCTATGATAGACAGTTTGTCTCTACTCTAAACCAATCCAGAAGTGTCACCATCCCAGCAGAAGATGGAGGACAAGAACAAGAAGGAGAAAGACAGGACATGCCCAGATTCCTTCCTCTTGCCTCCTGAACTCCCATTCTAACAACCTCAAAAATCTACTTTTTCACCCTGTGATAAATTCACTATCATTCTACTCAAACTTTTGTGGCTTGTAAATCTACACAAAGTTGGTAATGGGTTAAAATCAAAGGCTGGCATCCATGGACTGGCATAGGAGTGACAAAACATCCTTGATGATGGAGTGACAAAACTATCCTTTGTCTCCTCAAAAAGGAAAGAAGCTCAGAAGTTTCTCTGTTTGATCAGGTGAAAAAGCCACTTCATTGGCCTGGGGGACTTCATCTCAAACTTAAGGATAGCTAATTGTTCAGAAGCCCTAAAATCCCACCTAGGCAATTTACTAGAAAAAGAAGAGAACAAAGAAACTAATGGCTTGTGTGAGGTGTTTTACCAGGAACAAGGACCTCCTGCACCTAGCTCAGCTTTTCTCTGTTTGTTATTTTGCCTTTTATTAAACCTTTTTGTTTCCAACACTGCAACAGAAGCCATCCTGCTGATTTTTATGCCTCCAACGGTAGCTGAGCTGTCTTGGGTGTGAAATAGACCTCCAAAATCTTATGAGACCTGGCTCAAGGAGGTTCTTATAACAGGCTGGGGCTAAGCTACTTCCCATGTTCACAGAGCCCATTTCTGGATGACTTTTCTCAGGAGCTCTGGGGGCTGTTCCAGGAAGCTCCCAAAGGGCAGCAGCAGCCCCAGCTGGGCAGCTCAGAGTTCTCTGAGTCACAGCACACAGCAAGCCAGGAAAATGGCATTTTAATTAAAATCATTTTTATTGAGTGAACTTTGTGTGTGAAAATGGCACACAGACCTTTGGAACGATGTGCATTGGCTTTTCATTCTGAAAGGGAGCAGAATGTTCCTTTATGCCTCCCAGATCACACAATGTTAATAATCTAATATAGAAAAAGCGTCAAAGAATGAAAATGGCATCTGAGACAGAACGTATGACAGTGTATACCTGCTTTGCAAAGCATATAAAAGTGTGAAAATATGCTTCCAGATGGTTTAATGCTTGTTACCCTATATATTTATATTTTTCACAGAATCATTAAGGTTGGGAAAGACCTCTAAGTTCACTAAGTCCAACCATCAACTTACAAGGCCCAATCTTTTTGTCACATTATTGTAATAGAATATTTACTTAAACTTATATTATTATTTTCAATGCAAACATGTGAGGTCACTTTCCAGAAAGTGGCTACACTTATAAACCTTGGCTTTATCATCTTTTCAAACTTGAATTCAGATCAATGTACAGCTGTTTTGTTTCAATCCAAACTGATTTTTTAATATTATAGCCACTTGCTTCTCTGAGACCATATGTGATAGAGCAGAGCAGTGTGTTTCAGTCATTCCCTACATTATAGTTTGTAACATAAGTGCTGCTTCTGAATATCCATGAAATTAATATGTTGGTGTTAATGAAGTTGAGTTATTATCTCAAGAAAGGGACATACCTTTGGAGGAGGGGCAAGCAAGGAAATCCCACCCAGGCTACACAAAATATTCTCTAGCTGTGCCCTCTTGAGTGTAGCCTTCAAAATGAAGGGAAAAGGAGAAAGGCAGTGCTCAAGTGTAACAAAAATTTATCAGTTAATACAGATATCATGTTTGCTTATCCTCATGGAGTCTGGTTCTCATTTATGCTTTTCCATTATAATTTATATATTTATTTATATAAATTTTACAATTTATAGCTAGGAAGTATTGAGAGACGTTAATGTAACTAAAAATAAGGTTCTTATAATGGCTATATATACATATTTATATATAAATGAATAATACAGCCTGCGATCATCAGACATTACTTACAGCTTATATTTAAGGAATGGACATTTTTGCTATTTCCCTGGATTTAACAAAGTCAGTAGGAAGCATACATAAAGGATTTAGAAGCCATTCCCTACATTTGTGAAGCCTGGACTGTCCCTGCATGGCATTCTCAATCCTTCAATATTCCAGGATAATATTTGGGTGATAATATTATAATATTGTAATAATAACTATTCAATTATATTATTCAGGGGATTTTTACCAAGCTCATTAAAGCTTGCACATCTGTGTAGCTGCAAAAACCCCAAAATCCAAAGAGAAGGGCACATTGTAGGAAATACATGGAATGTGTGCCCTCAGTGCAACCACCCTGCTGAACATCAGGATGTGGTGCAGCCCCTGCCTCTGTCAGTGGCTCTGAGCAGGCAGCAGCACACAGCATCTCCTGTCCCACTGCAGGTGTGCTCATCTCCAGATGGCCCATGGTGACTCCAGCAAGCCCTGTGTCTTGGTTTGGAACGACAGGAGTCTGCTAAGGAAGGCAGGAGCCTCCCCTGAAATGGAGAATGTAAACCCTCCCCACCCCTCCCAATTGCTATAAATTTTAAATTAAGGGGCCCTCAGGCAAAAATATGGGAGCAGGAAATAGCAGTTCTTTAATAGGGAAAAGAAAAAAAAAAGGATAAAAATAAACAATGCAGTACACTAAAACAACACTGACAGAGTCAGAACCCAACCTGACACCCTGTGGGTCAGGGTGTTGGTGGCAGTCCCATTGGAATTGTGGCTCAGCCCTCCTGCAGTGTCAGGGGTGATTCTGTTGGAGCAGGGGGTTCTGTAGAGAAGGATGTGTTCTTCCTCTGAAGATCCAGGGGAAGAGGCAGCTGCTGTTCCTCTGGGGAATCCAGTGGAGAAGCCGTGCTGGTGTCTCAGAACCTCAGGATTATATCTGGGTAGGAATGCTTGGCTCCTCCCTCTGGGCTCACATCTCCCAATGGGATGCTGTAGTTCTTATCAGCCATGCAGGGACATTCAATAGCTGTTATCAGCAATGTCCCCTCCCAGAGAGGTGTGAATGTGGTCACTCAAAGAGAGAGATAACGCAAACTGCCCACTTGACAAAAGATAATCTGCCATACAGATGGTAATGGAAAACAGCTTGCATTACAATCTTCAACACCCTGGCACTGAGCTTTAATGGGAGATACCCAGATGAAGTGTTGCAGTGATGGCTGAGAGTCCCTTCTGTTTTCAGCAGCACTCACTTTTTTTGTGGAGCAGCTCTGACATTTCTGACACATGCTCTGTGCTTGTCATAACATTCTTTTCTTAACCTTTTGCCAAAAGCACCTGGGGCCCTATTGAAGTTGGAGGGAGACGACCCACCTTGCATTGGTCAGCCATCGACTCCACTTTATTGATCAATCAGTCACCTTTTATAACAGTGTTAATTCACTTCATGCATATTGCAAAATCTGAGCTCACAATAGGTCAGAGATAACATACCAACCCCTCCTTATGTTTCCAATACCAAGATTTGGGTTCTCAGAATTATTTTTGCTTTCCCAAAACAGCCAAAGATAGAACATCCACTTGTTATGAGAAAGCTGCCTGAGAACTCTGATGTGCAAGGCTCTCAAGGCCTTCATGTTTGTCACTTTTACCTGTAGTTAAAAACAATCTGAGAACCTCTGCTGTTCACAGAACCAGGCTGTGAGAACCTGCTCCTCACAGCTGCCTTCTAGGCCATCCCTGAAAAATCTCCAACAGGGCCCCACTACCTGCCAGGGCCAGCTCTGCTCCACAGGCACCAGGTGAGAATTCCAGCATCACCCCAAAGCCCCAGCCCAGCAGGAGCTGCCCTGCAGCCTCTGCATCTCCTTGTTCAACAAGGACTTGACTTTGGGGAATCTCTGAAGTGTATTTCATGTGGTTTCAAATCCATTTCCATACCTTCTAAAGTGCTTTATCCACAGCACATCTGTGATTATCTAACACCACTTTACAGGGACCTTTTTGGAAAGACTTTGCCTGAAGCACAGATTTTGCAAACGTAGTCATACATGCTAAACCTTGATCCTGTGCCTGCTCCTGTGAAAACCAGGGACACAGTGTGAATATTTGCTTTATGCTTAATACACTATGGAGTGATATAATGACAGAAAAGCTTTTCTGTGTAAACAGACTAAGGATTGTGAGAACCTACACAAAGAAACAACACCCACACTCCTCCCTTCTTCCCTCATTGCAAAAGTTATTTCTCTCTCTCTGTGGTATTACTGTATTTTTCAGCTCCTACACTTCTAAAGCTGATTTTAATTCAGTGTTTTCATTTAAAAATGCTGGCTGAAGATATAAAGAACATCAGTATTTTGAAGGCTAATTAAACTTGCCGTATCCATTTTCAAGCTTTTTAAAATTATTTTATATTTATTTGGTTAATTTTAACATAGAGGTTTGGGGGTTTTTTTGCAGTCATCTTTAATATTTTTCTGTTAAGATGAGGGCAGAACACTTATTTCATTAAACACAAAATGAGAACTACCGACAAATGTGCCTGATTGCAGGAGAAAGGGATTTGGAAAAAACCTCATGCATTTGTACCAATTTTTTAAATCATGCCGAAATTATGACAACAAGTGGTTTTGTTGTTAATATTATTTCCACCTTTCCCCAAGGCCAGCTGGAGCCCACCATGTGGCACAGTTTGCCCCCAGATGGAGCTCAGAGAGAAGCACCAGGCAGGGCAGGCAGGGCTGGCATGTTGGTTCCCACTGGGGAGGGAGCAGGAGGATGCTCAGGCTAGACTGCAAGAGCCTGAATGAGAGATGCAGGACTCCAGGGGCTCTCCAAAATGCAGTTCATTACATCCAAGAGGTTACAGCAGCCCAGGGTCGTGGGTGATAGAGCCTGTGCCTACAGCTGTAGCTCACACTGCAGGCAGGCCTGGAGTCCTGCCTGCATCCCTCATTCAGACTCTTACTAATGGTGCCCCACGTTGGGCGCCACCATAAGAGCCTAAATGAGAGATGTGGGACTCCAGGGGCTCTCCAAAATGCACTTTATTACATCCAAGATGTTTCAGCAGTCCAGGGTTGTGGGTGACAGAGCTGTGCCCTACAGCTGTCAGCTCCAGCTGCAGGCAGGCCTGGAGACCCTTTGGTTTTGGTTACATTGCATTATAGACTTTACTTTTGGTTACAGTGCATTATATACTTTTCTTTGCTGAGCATCTTCATACAGTAGAACGAATCCATACCTTAACTTTTATCTATAGCCTATCATAACTCCTGTAATTATCATATTCATGTTACTGTTCTCCAATCACTAAAAGTTAGTACATTACAGTTTAAGCCAGAAGTTGTTATTCAGTTTTCTTGCAGTGGAAAATTCTGAGACCTTTTTTCTACTTGCAGCTTTGCTGTGCTATCTTTCTGCTTGGTAAAAACATCTTCTTGTTTGGGGTGGGTTTATCCTTTGCTCTAAGTCATAAAAACCCCTTCTAACTAACACAGCCTTTGCCTCCTTGGTTATCCAATAAGACTGGCTCTGCAATTCTTCTTCTATATCAAAACTTCCTTCCATCTCTATTCCTTTATGAGACTCCACATTTAAAAATCGTTCTGCTAAGCACACATATCTGTGAGACTTTCTTGTCAAACTTTCATCCTTCCCAACACTGGAGCAGTCCTTAAATATTTGGGATTCTCCTGCTGATGCACAACTCCAGGACTGGGCTCAGAGGGCAGGTGGAGCCCAGGGTGTCAGGAGGGATGGTTGAGTGCTCTGGTGCTGGAGCACCTGTGGGGAAATGCAGCCCTGGTGGCTCACACAGGCAGAAATATCCTCTGATATTGCTGCAGTGGCACAGCAGACTTTAATGTCAACTTTCTCCTACTGCTCTTTGAGATAAATACAGCATCCTCCTTAATCCTACCACTGGCTTAGCTGTGCATTTGCACTACCTACAGCTTACAGGATCAAGCCTGCAGTTGTTAAATGATCCAAGGGAAATGTATTTTGGGATTTTGCTATCTTCAAGCTTTACAAAAAAAAGCTATTGGTGAAAAAGATGGTGAATAATCATATTTGTTCCACTATCAAATGGCAAAATATAAAGAAAACATTATCTGAATTGGATCAATTCAAAATGTTTATGCTGCTGCTGAATGCCACTTGAATATTGCTGGGTGGATCAATGGAAGGATGGAATTTGCCTCTAGTTCAGAGTTGGAAATACAGGTGCACATAGTATGCACCTGATTAATCCACAGAAATCAGCAAAATACACAGAAAAAAAGAGACTGGAAGCCCCCAGCCCCCTGTGTGGAAACATGTAGGAGCATACAGTATGGGTAAATGAAGGTAACGTAGAACGTAATCTTATCCCCCAATGAGTTGCAGCTGGACCAATTACTAGAGATTGGGAGCAGGCCTCATCTTAAGAGGCCACACCTGTAGCCAATAAGAACAATGGCATAAAAGAGTGGATTGGTGGGCTCTGGAGTCCGATGGCTGCTGCAAGGACCAGGAACAGTCAGTGCTTAGAGGAGAAGCCTGCAAGAAACATCAGAGGCATGAAACTCTGGCACTATGGAATCCTTGCACTATAATGAAAAGAGAACTGCTGTAATATATAACACAACAAAAACATAGCAGCACCAACTCTGGTCTGAAGCCGATGCTCATCTCTAACAGATTTTTTTTAACTTTTACTGAGAAACAAAGGATGTCCTCTAAGAAATATAAGATTCCTGCCCAGCTGTTGAGGTATACAACACTGCAACAACTCCTTCCCTCATGCAAGTTCATCCCCCCCTCCCTCAGTGGCAAATCCCTAAGCTAGCTGCCTTTTCCAGGTAGAGCTTTACACAGGAACAGCTTCTGGCTGCTGTTCAGTGGAGCAGGCATTCCTGTCACAACACACACAGGAAGATTTCATTTCAAACTTACCTGACACATTACAGATAATAGGATCAGATCTCCAGTTGCTGTAATTCCATCAGAGAAATCCTTGTGGGGAGCTAAGGAGAGCTGGTTGTCTGCTGGATTTCTCTGGCTAATTATGTCATCTACACCAAGTGTTGTTTTGCAGACAGCATTGCACACATGCTGAAAGAGTTAATTAACCAGTAGAGCTGCTCATGCTAAGTGGTTGTTCTGCCTGTACTTTGTCAAAGAAAGCATAAATCTGTTTAGAAGAGGAATCCTTGCTATCATACAGGAAATTAGCTCAAAGATAGCATATTTGTCAGCTAAATATATACCTACATCTCTTTCTCTCTCCCCACATATAGATATAGAAGGATAAAAATAATCCCCTTGGTGGGTTTTATCTGTGCTTGCTCTGAATTAACACCTCTGTGCCTAAAAGGAACACCTGGCCCAGCTGTGAGCTCTCCTGAGCTGGTCCCTTCAGCCTCAGGGGGGTCACAGCTTTTCCTCTGCAGTCCTTGCTGTCCTCTCACTCTGAGCAATCCCAAACACTGTGGGTACCACTTGTGGGTTTCTCTGGGTCTGGATTGAAGGCACTTGAGGTAGTTCATGTTCACACTCAGGTGTTCATTATTTCTTATCAGTAAAACAGTCTCACTGCTGTGAGTTCAGCAGCTTTTTGTTAGAAGGCACAAAATGGCCAACAATCTCTTGTTCCAAGGTCTTTTAAGGCTAAACTATCCAATTAAGAGCTGACACCTGGATTATTTTCCTTTTTAACCCAATAGCTGATCCCACGGAGCCCACAATGCAGACTTTACTGCCCAATTACAAAATGCCACCCAAACCCATGGAGAAGAAGGAAGAAGAAGCATGAAGAGGAAACCCAGGATGACACCCTGTGCCCTCCATCTTGCTGCCATCCACAACATGCTAAAAATCCCAAACCCTCAATTTCTCACCAAGCAATAAACCTACAATGCTCTCTATAATCTATTTCACACTTTTGTGGATTCCAGTCTGTCTTGAAGCCTGGGAAACTTTCTCCAGAGTGAGGGTCAAAGTCAATGCTGCCCTGGGGGTCAGGGCACCCCAGAGCAGACACAGAAATATTCCCTGTGTGCCCTGGGTTTGCACAAAACTCAAAACCCAGATTGTAGCATTGACTGATCTCCTTTCCTGGTTCTGTTTCAGCAGTTAAACCCTTGCACAAATGCAATCTGAAGTTCTAAACAGGCTCAACTCTTTCCTGGTCTCTGTGCTCAGGGCCCAGGGAAGAATTCCTTCACCCTTTTTATTCCATGACAGCAATGTCACTCTGCCTTAAACCTTCAGATAGAAGATGTAAGTAACTTCAAGTATCAGTAGCATAAGGAGATCTTCTAAAAGCCCAAAATTCACAATTAAAGACCCTAATTTTCATAAATGTCCCGTGTGGCCTCAAAGAAAGGCTTTCTGCTGTGTTTAATAAACATCACATTGCAGGCATGCTGCCAGCCTTCACATGGGCCAAGGGACACACAGTGAGTTCCTGCATCTTCAGTGTTTACTTCATGGCTGCTTTGGAATCAGCAGTGGCTAACTGTGCTGATGGAAATCTTGCCTGAGGTGGCTGAGCAGTCATTAAACCCTTAGCCTTCTGTTCAATATGAAATGACATGCTCATTCTGCATTTCTTTCACTGAGCTGCTGTGGAGGAGCCATGATTCAATTGATATGCCTGGCTCAAGCCCAGAAATGATTGCAGTGCACTTTGCTGTAGCAGGCTGTCAGCTCACATTCAGAAAGCCATACAGGATGCAATTGTCTGGTCACTGGAAATAGCTCTGGTGCATATTTAAGCCATTTCAGTGTGGCAATATGAGAATTAATTCTCTCTTCTCCTCCTGGAAATCGATCATTTGCATGGTAGTGCTGCTCAGTGTGCACGGAATCATGGCATCCCACGGCATATTAATATTTTAGTTTGTCTCTTAAGCTATTTTTAGCAGCCAGCTGTCCTTGTGTGAAGGCCCAGACTGCTCAGGCCTGTCATGTGCTGCTGTCGTGCAGCTCCCAGCACGCTGCAGCCTCCTCTGTGATTAAAGTCATCTCTGAACCACCACTCCAACACATGGAGTCACCACACACAGGGTGCTTTTCACACCTGCTCACTGCTTATTAGCCTCTTGTCCTGCAAGTTTTAACAGCAACTTGCGTTTCAGATGATAAACACCCAAAACTGAGGCTCACTATAACAAAACACAGCATTTTGGGATCCATTTATTTTGAGTGACTGGAGCAAATTCTATTTTTCCGTAGGCAATTCTATTTTTAGCATTTTAATGATTGAGAGATTTGTAATGATCAAACTTAATTAAATATCAATATTCTGGCTTTACGGGCAAAAATCACATTTAATAAACCAAGTGGGTAATAAATTCTATTGCTTTGTCCTTCTTTCTGAAAATGCAGAAGCTTTGTATAGTACCTAAAATATTAGAATATCAATTTGGAAAATATTAGAGTATCAATTTAACTTATGTCAAGTTTTATATACTGAAAAGATCCGTGGTCCCCCCTTTTGCTGCTTTTTTGTGGCACAATAAAGGCTCAACAAGATCTATGATGTGTTTGGTGTATGCACAACATATTAATTATCTCAATTTCTCTACTCCTCCAGAGCAGAACTTTTTGCATTTTGGCAAATTAACATAGTGCATATAGTTATTAAGGGATATATTAATTTTATTATTTCCCCCCCTTCCAATATAGAGAGTGAGAATATGGGTTGTTGAAATCTTCAGCAATCAATAATGTTACAGAAATTGAATTTACAAGGCAGAAAACAAGGGAAATATCAATGTCAGTGGAGGAGCCTTGCAGGCTCACAGGCTTCACCTTCAGGAGCCAGCCTTTCTGAAATTATGGCTTGGTTTTGCTTTCCTTCCCCATGTAACCACATTACACTCGTGATGGTCTGTGCACAAAAGAAAAAAAAAAAAAAAAGAGAGGAATGCAACTGTAGCCATGATATTTTATGAAAAATCCTTTCCTTAGGATTTTTTCTTCTGAGAAGATTACAGGCTTCAGGAACAAAATGTAAACAATGGTTATCTGCTGCTGTGGAATGCAACAGGTGCGTCTGGGATTGGTCTCATGTGGTTGTTTCTAATTAATGGCCAATCACAGTCCAGCTGTCTGGACTATCTCTGTCAGTCACAAGCTTTTGCTATCATTCTTTTTCTATTCTCAGCCAGCCTTCTGATGAAATCCTTTCTTCTATTCTTTTAGTATAGTTTTACTATAATATATATAATAAAATAATAAATCAGCCTTCTGAAACATGGAGTCAGATCCTCGTCTCTTCCCTCATCCTCAGACCCCTGTGAACATGGTCACATGCAACTCATATTCACCTTCAAACCTGAAACAAAAGAAGGGTGGAGAGCTCTCCCATGACTTTGCTTCCCGTGTGATTTCTGCCCAATGCTGTTCTGCAGCTGCCCCCACTGGGAAGAGGAAACTCCCCGGGAGGAGCAAATCCCGAGCTGGAGCAAACCTTGTGCCATGGAGCCTGTCCTTGCTTGTTCCTGCAGCCAGGACAGGGACACAGCAGCACCTCCAGCCCTTCCCTCCCCTCCTGCTCTGTCCCTGAGCCCAAACACCCCATCCTGAGCCAGCAGGGCTGGGATAGCAGGAAGGGAAATCCTCCCTGCAGGGCTCCTCCGCCTCGCCCCAGCAGATTCGCATCACCACTGAGCTGCCTGTAGTTAAACACAACTGAAGGGCAGAAAACCAGAAATTCCTGATTTATCAGAAAGCAAGAAATTGCTGTATTTCACAAAACAGCTTTACTTCCCTACAGGAAAGCCAAAGTGGGGGATCCTGCAGTGTTATTTGCTGCAGGGATTGTTTTGTACAGTGGAGGTTGGGTAAATAGAGCACAGAAATACTAATGAAGTATTTCTGTACTCTGGTACACAAGTAATGACTGCTTATTCAGCTTTTGCATTTTTTTGAGCCAATTCCAGTGGGGTTTTATTTTTCTTTCTTCAGTCCCTTGCTTGTAGATACATACTCATGTTCACTCCCTCATGAGGTATATGATGTCTGAACTTTTAAAAATAATGTATTTTAGAGAAAAAACAATAGTGTCTTATGTCTGTAGTCATTATATGATACAACAAATACTACAAAACTGATAAAAGAGGAATTTAAAATCTTAATTCACACTATGTAAATCAAATAATTTGATAGCTCTTCTTGAGCAAATCATATTCTCAAGAAAAGAGACCCAGATCTGAACTAATTTTTAAGATTTTTAACTAATTTTAAGTCATTCCATAATAGATTATAAAAATTCAGGTGCTCAGTACCAAACTATCTCTCAGAATATAAGAGTCATATGACAGGGAGGACATGAAAAGGGTAATTAATTGGTTCATCATTCATTCATTATAAAGTAAGGAGTTGGAAGGGGTGGCTTTGTTTAAAACACCTAGACTTCACTGTAGCCACATGTTAAAATCTCAGCAGGATTGCTTTTAGGAGGAAATGGGATAAAATCACATCATTAATTAACTTATAATTGATTGATTAAAAAGGAGGTGGAGGAGGCAGAATTGCTTCAAACATCCAGACCCCATTGCTGATGAATATTACAGTCTCAGCAAGACAATCAAGGCTTCATTGTGGCCAACATGCAAAGCAAGGGCTGCATCAATTCCTGTGCACACACCTGAGGGTGAGCTGGGGGCTCCTGGCACAGCACACTCAGAAACAATTGCCAGGACTGTGTTTGAATGGCAGAAAAATGGCAGAGCCCAGAAAATGAAGAATGTGCTGTGATACAATACAGCCAGACTGTCCCCTCACTGCACTGAAATTCCCAGGTCATGAAAAACTTGTTCTGGACACTTGGTCATGAAGGTATCAACACATAAACTGCCCCAGGAACCTTTGGGCTGAAAAAGCTGGGATGAGTGCTTAAACCTAGATTAAAAAAGCACAGCATTTGGTAATTAAAGCTGATAATAGGTTGATTGCAGGTCTGTATCTAGGAAAGCACTTCCGTGCATGCTGAGCTTGAAGTAATTAATTAGTTTTGCTTACAAGCTTTAAAAAAGTCAGGTGAATGACTTCTGCAAGCAGCAGCAGATCTGAAAAACTAAGCTGAGGCTTACTTTGAAAAGAGATTTCTAAAACAACCTGCAGTTTTCTTTCTGTGTCACTCATATTTCAACCTTGTTAGGTCCTACATGGCAGATAATTAGATAACACAACACTACATCTGAACATGTGCATTCACTGCTTAAATTCACTGCATGTCCTAAACAAGCCAATAAACAAAAGGTCTCAGGTGCTCAGCAGCACTTTACAGGATGAGGCTGGTAATGAGAAGCAACTACTCACAGGACTCCTGCTTATGTCTACAGCAAAAACACTCCTGGCTGCGGCCCAGATAATCACAAACATCACTTTTGCTGGTGTGGGCAGGTGAGCAGTGCCACAGCCCCCTGTGAGAGAGCTCTTTGTCATTTCTTTCTCCTCTCCTGCAAAGCAGCAGCAGCATGGCATTGCTGAGCACTGAGCAGCCACCCAGAGAAATTGAATCTTGTGCTGGAGTGGGTTTGGGAGCAGCTGTACAGGGCACACAGAATGTCCTGTGAAAAGCAGGGCTGTGTTTGACGTGGCTTCAGGGGCTCATCAGCAAAAGGTTCCTGCCTGCTGAGCATTATTTCTCACAAGTGTCACCTGTGCCTCCACACAAGCACCTGCACAGGCCAGAGAGGTGCTGAATTCATATTTAATAGGCTGCTTCTGTAAACACATCCTAATGGAAACAGTGTTTGCCAGCAAGGGCAGCTCTGCCCGTGGCTTTCAGTAGTGAATAAAGTGCCCCTGTGCTTCCCTCTGCTTGGATTCTGCCCTGCAGAGCTGTGCTCCTGGCCATGCTGGTAGAACAAGCACACTGAGGCTGTTTGCATATCCAATTGTGGAGGCAAATGCCACAGTTAGCACAGGTCCCAAAGCAGGAAAACCCAAAAGAGCCAACAAAACCTCTGTGTACCATCTCAAGGAGCTTTCCAAAGTTTCACCCTTAGGAGAGTGAAATCTATATATCTATAGATCTATGTAATCTATAGATATAATCTATATATCTATATAGTATATATATCGATACAATCTATATATTATATATATAAATCTCTATATCTATACAATCTATAGATCTATATATCTACATAATCTATATATCTATATCCTATACAGATATAATCTTTATATCTATATAGTATGTATATCTATATTATATATATATATTATATATATATAAATCGATATATCTATATAATCTATAATTATTGAAACAATTAGGTTAAACTTCTATAGAGGCAATCCAAGACACCGGTCCCAGATGAATGGGTGATTGATTTATTTCAATGGCTCATCCTAACAACAGAAAAGTGATTTCAGACCAAACCAGTTACCTGACCACACCTGTGCCTGCCCACAGCACCTTTCAAAAGACTTGGATTAAATCACACTCAGGACCGCAGCAGGGCTTACCTAGAAGGAGCAGCCCTAGTTTCATTCATGCATTTCAGTTATTTTAATTTTTTTTTCAGTGTAGTCTGAGCCAAACTCCCCAGCCCTAACTAAACACTGCTGAAACCTGGCATCCTCCTGGTGTAATTTCCAAGGCGTTTCTATTTATGATGGAGCTCAGCTTTATATCAAGCTTGACTTTCTCACAGAGATTCATCATTTCCACAGCCTTTTATTTCCCATTGACTGTAACAATTCAGAGCCACAACTCCCCCTGGTATGGTGAGATGAAGGTGCAGAGCTCTGAGCAGGAGCTGAAGGAAACCATCCCAGAGTGTGTCAGTGCAGGTGATGTGTGTTTTAGGAACTCTACCTCAGAATGGCCAAGTAAAGCCCACTATTGTAAGAAATCCTTGCACTTTAGAAAAAAACAAACGTGGCAATAATACCTGCTAAAAATAATATGTTTCTTTCAAAGCTGAAGGAAACAGAAAACTTAAAGAAAGTACACTTTCAAAAATATTTAAATATTTGCAGATCTAGAGGAAGAAAGGATCCAGGTTGCCTGAGAAATGGATTATTCAGAAGAATAATGTAAAATTCTTTCCCCCTAGGTGCTGCTTGTGGTAACAGGGGAATCAGAGCCTGTGTTTAATTTCCCCAGACAGCAGTGCAGACCCAAACAATGTCAAAGATACTGCTTCAGGGAGTGCTACATCACACACATGTGGCAGTTGGCTAAACCAAGTCTCTCTGCTATTTTCCACAGCTACCTGATCCTTCCCTTTGAATTTTTATTAAAGTATAGCACAGGTACAGCTAAGGCAAGAAAGGGTTAAGAAGAAAATGTGGTCTTCATACTTTTCTGATTTTGTGAGCATGAATCTCTTTCATGGAACAGCTGTCAAGTCAGCCAAGGAAACAGGTCTGCTTGGGTCTCCTGACAATACCAACTGCTGCTGTTCATGTATCCTCAGTGACAGCAGCAAGATGAAAATCGAAATGAATCGCTCTACAAATGAGACACTTTTCTGCTTTGACTTTCCAAATGTGACAGTGTTGTTTGTTTTTTCAGTCAGCAACATTTAGAGATGTTAGAAGGCGCTGGTGTCAGGAAGTTGCTCAGGGGGCAGTTTCAAAAATTTGAAAATAAAAGGGGGGGAAATCTGCATAACAGTTGCTTGCATAATAATGTTCGAATTTCTGTCCATTAGTACTAGTGCCACAAAACTGAGCAGCAAAATATTCCTAGCCAAACAAACGACTGCAGGCTTTGAGCAACAATTGTGAACACTTCATATCTCACTACAAAGTATTTATTCATTGTCCTTGCTGTGCTCAGGGCACAAAATGTGGGTCCTGGCCACGGCTCTGGAGGGGCTGCAAAGCACAGATCCATTCCCTCCTGCCCTCTGCTTGGCAGAACCTTTGTCAACAGATCACAAATTACAGGGAAAAATACTGTTAAAAGTCGTCTTCTTTTTCAATACAGTTTGAAATAAGAGCATTTGCCCTCCCATGCAAAGAGCTGAAAACACCCAAACAAGCATCTGCAGTATATCTGAAGTAATATTTCTCCCCAGCTTGTACCAGCAGAACCCAAGGCACAAGGTGTGCACTGAAACCCATCAGTTCTCTCTTGTTTTGTGAAATATGCAGCAAGAAACAAACAAAAAAAAAAAGCCAAACTTGTAAAACACTGATTTTTTTTAACAGTTGCATTAAAACTCATGAGCCATATCAAAACAAACACTGAAATATATTTTGTACATCCAAACAAAATGTTTCTTTTAAAATACACCTTCACTGTGTCATTCTTCTCCTAATGTAACACCAATAAAATACCAATTGCAAGAGGCACATTTCAGCTTTTAGATTTCCCCACAATTTCAAAAATAGAGAAAATGAAATGCTATCCCCCCTCTCCCCAAAAAAAAAAAACCAAAACAAAAAACCCCCAACAATAACAAAAGAAAAAAAACCCACAAAAAACCCCAAAACACAAAAAATGGAGAAGGCCTTTAAAAATGCATAATGTATTTAATTTTATTTGTCTTCAAAGGACCATAGAGCTTACAGATTCCTCTCCATGGTGGTTACAGAAATGCCTCTCACAATAGATCAGCCCAGGCAGTGCTGCAGCAGCACAGACAAAATTCTCTCACATCAGGATGGTTTTGGAGTGTACTTGGGGATTTCTTGTGTAACTCGCTCAGTTACTCAGTGATATCCCAAATCTCTAGAAACTTTTGGAAGTTTTCTGTAAATCCACCGAGTGAAAATCTGTTCTTAGTCCATGAATATTTCTCCAAAGCCCATCCTTGTCAAACAGTCAACTTTAAAACTTTCTGTTATGTCAAGCAAAATTTATTGTAGGGAACAGCCTCTCAAAATCCCTGGGTTTACAGGTGCCAGCTGTGACACATCCACAGAGCCCAATTCTGTTTTAATAATTAATACCAGCACTATGTGCTAACAACACTTCCAATCTGAGAGGCTCCAAGTGATTTACAAATACTAATTAAGCCTCCAAACATGTTGAGAGTGTCCCCACATTACCAATGAAGGAAGAAAACTCTGTCATCTGGTCACTTAGTACAGGAAACCTGTGGGATTTGTCAAGAAAAAGTGACAAGAACCCCACAAATCCAGTTCTGTACTGCCAGCACAAAGCCATCTTGTGTTCCTGAGGTTTTGTTAATTTTCTTTAAACTATTTTCAGATTATACAGTGTTTTCTTGAACCATATGGGTAAAGAAAAACAGAAATTCTCCATCATTAATTGGTTGTTTGTGATAACCAGATTATTTCACTTATTCCTCTGAAGCTAAGGAATAAGTGAAGATGAGCACCATGCCACTGCAGTCCCCAGCACTGCCTTGTCAGATCTTGTAGTTTAGCTGCTAAATTTAGAGCTGTTCTTTAAAACACTCCATGCTCAGAATATCTACTTGGGCTGCTTTTTTAACTCTCTTTTTGTTTTTCCCACAAATTAAACAATACAGCAGCTTTTTTAAAAATAGCTGGGGAAGGGGAAGAGGCAAAGTTTTTGTTTCTTTTTAAACTGCTGTAATCAGGAGTGTGTTCTGCTGAACAAGTAAGGGGCAGTGGCAGTAAGTGGACAATGCTGGGTGACAGAGATTGTTCCTAGTAAAGGGACACTGCTGGTGACAGAGATTTGCCTTTTGATTTCCTTGTTGAAGGGTGCTCACACATGACCCTCTGTTCTCACTGAAGACAAATTCTTTCATCTCTAAGTCAAAGACCTGAGAGTCAGTCCAAACTTAGGACACAGGAAAACTCAGAAACTATCAGAATGGTCAATTATACAAGACCTTCACCAGATGTTGCCTTATATAACAAGAGTTCTATTATCATTATAGTGCAAGGATTCCATATCACCAGAGCTTCACGCCTCCTTGATGTTTCTTGCAGGCAGCTCCTCTAAGCACTGACCGTTCCTGACTCCTTGCAGCAGCCATCTGACTCCACATCCCACCAATCCACTCTTTTATAATACTGTTCTTATTTGCTACAGGTGTTGCCTGTTATCATCAGACCTGCTCCCACTCTTTAGTAATTGCTCCAGCTGCAACTCTTTAGGAGATACGATTACATTCTATACTATTTTCATTTACCCATACTGTATCCCCCTACAATTCCCCCTTTTCCTTTTAATTAAAGAGTTGCAGCATTTCTAGAAAGACAGATTCAAATAAATTAACATTGTGACACATTCATACATTTCATTTAGAACTAAGAGTTATACAAATGTTCAAACAGCATATTATAGTACAGATTTATATATATTTCTAAATGTTAGCTCAGTTCTATAGTTTTTCCCAGTTTACAAAGCACTTATCTTCAAGGTCTTTTACACTCATATTTAACAAACACCAACAGCTGTAATTGATACATTTTGCCAATAGTTTGGTACCCAAATCCTGCTTCCCTAAATCCATGGGGCTATATGTCTAGTCCACTTTCCCCAAATCCACGGGGTTATATGATTTAGCCCCAAATCCACAGGGCAATATAGTTTAGTCCTGAATCACGTCGGGGTCACCATTTGTTGTCTTATATATCAAGAGTTCTCTTATCGTTATAGTGCAAGGATTCCATAGTGCCAGGGTTTCATACCTCCTCAATGTTTCTCACAGGCATCTCCTCTAAGCACTGACTGTTCCTGGTCTTTGCAGTAATCACCTGACTCCAGATCCCACCAATCCACTCTTGTATAACACTGTTCTTATTTGCTACCAGTGTGTATTATATTATAAAAGAGTGTGGCCTGTTATCATCAGGCCTGCTCCCAATCTTTAGTAATTGCTCCAGCTGCAACTCTTTAGGGGATAAGATTGCATTCTATACCATCTTCATTTACCCATCCTGTATGCCCCTACAACCAGATGACTGATGATAGAGCTGATAGCATGCTTTCTCTTCATTTTAGTGCTGATGCTTGTGCATCACAAACTCCCTCAGTCCATCTGTGGAGGATGCCAAAAGCCAGAAATATTCAGTATTTTGTTTAGGCACTGTGAATTCGTGTACAAACAAGCATGAGGCAGCTCAATTAGCAGGACTGCACTCCCGAAGATGTAACAATCCTGAAGTGCAGGCAAAGCTTCCAGTGCTGATCAATCATTTCCCATCTTTCCCAAAGAAAGCAGAGCTGCTGCCAGCTGGCTCAGGGCCAGCAACTGCAAATTCCAATGAGGGGTTGCTTGACAGGGAATGCAACAGAATTTAATTCTGGGGGTTTTGGCAGCACTAAGCTGAAGACAGAGGAGTGAGTAGGGACTTCCTTGGCTATTAGCATGAATATTGCCCTCCTCCACAGAGACAGGCTTGTCTAAGGAGCATGTAAACCCCTACAGATTTCACCCTACTGATATCAGGCCATTGCCTCCCCCTTCTGATATTTTCTATGTGCCTTCTTCTCCTTTCTACTTCTTCCAGAGCAATAGTCTCTATGTTTTTTAAGCCTCCAGTATTCCCCACCAGTGCATCTGATCCTTTTCCACTTGGCCACTCCATCTGAAAAGTGGCCCCAGCCCTGGAATATCTCTGCACTCCCCTAGCAGCCAGAGGAGCAGGGCCAGAAATTATAAATTATTCTATTGTGCCCCCAAACTGGCAGCTCAGGCTGCTTGCTGATGCATTAATTCACAAAGAATATTCCTGCCTTGGCCCTCCATGTGCCAGAATGGAGCTGGGGTGGCAGAGCCAGCCTGGCCAGAGCCAGTTTTTACAGGACTCAGTGTAGGGATTCCAAAGGGACACCCCAAGGACATCAGGTGTGCCAGCCTGCCCTGCTCTAGGATACCAGTGGGCTTTTTCAGAGCATTTTAAAGGTATAAATAAACTGCTCTGGCACAACTGAGCTGGGTTTGGGGCTGCAAAAAGCCAGAAATTTTCACATCTGTCAGATTAATTTGAATGAGGTTGGTTAGTCAGAGCAGTTCAGTGGTTTGGAAAGTAAAAATGAGTCCTCAAGAGAGGAGTGGGGCCTCAGGGAAACTGATGATAGACAGAGTTACCAGCAGGCTACACAATTTCCTGCAACATATTCATCCATGAGCGTGAAAGCCATGTGTGTGTGTGTCTGTAATTTGTATGTGCACACACACATCCACAAATCACACTGGAGAAAGAGCAAGGGGCCTTTTGTCCCTGAAGTCATTGGAGCTGAATAGATTTAACCAGCAGCCTGATAAATTATAACTCCTTTCATTTGCTCAGGTGCCTCACCCAGACCTGGGCAGTGCCAGGCCTGGCCCATCCCCAGGCAGCCAACAGGCAAGAAATGCTGTTTGCCATCCTGAATTTCCTCCTTTGCCCATTGAAGGAATCCTTCTTGCTACTGTGTGGCTTTTAAGTCAGTCCTGCCTTAATAGTTGTGAAGAATCCATATAATACATGTAATATTTTATACTGTATTTATTACAGTAGTTATTAAATAGTTATATATAGTTAGTTATTATATAGTTATTATATTTGAGCTACACCAGAAAAATGTAACGTTGACTGTTTCCCAGCATTTTTTTTTCAGCCCAAGCCCTGGTTTGACTGGCTTTTCTGAATGGAGCACCATAAAGAAGCACAATATTTCCAGGATTATAGAAAGTGGGTTCACTGCAGGGTTCAAGCATCAGCTGTTGATCTTTGTTCCTGTACTTTGTCATAGCATTACTGCAGCCCCTAAATAACGCAGGGCTGAATTGCCAGAATAAAATCACCTCATTTGTACAGATTCCCTGTGACAAAAATAGCAGGACCCAAATTATTGGGTAATGCAGCTTCTGGCACTGCACAGAGTAGATCAAGCAGCAGATTGTAATCTCTTTTAGACCTGTATGAATAACCAGACGTAAACTGGTCCAACAGGCAGGGAGTGCTGCTGAGGAGGAAAGGTCCCACCTGAGCCTCAGCCTGGCTGCTGGACAGCTCCAAAAGGGCCTTTCTGCTCCTCATCATGGCCTCTGGCAAGGGCTAAAGTAGCCCAGAAAGAATTAAGTTTGAAATACTTAGGAAATGTGGTTGTAAATTTTGTGTGTTACAGAAAATCAAACACCCAGAGTAAGAGAATCCTGTATTATTTGGGAGTAAAATGCACATGAAGGTCACACATGGTGACAAGCACATTTTCTAAAGCCATCCTGGCATTCCAGTGTGTCCTGTGCAATCCCAGCTCTGTGCTCAGTGCAGGTGGGACCTCACTTCATAGCCCATCCTTCTGTCATTAAAGATACATGAAAGACACAGCAAATTCAGAGACTTTCCTGAAAACTGGTCCTGTGGTTTATTTCAGGTATGGTTTTTCGTCCTGTGGTTTATTTCAGGTACAATTTTTGGTCCTGTGGTTTATTTCAGGTATGATTTTTGGTCCTGTGGTTTATTTCAAGTATGATTTCTGGTCCTGTAGTTTATTTCAGGTATGATCTTTGGTTCTGTGATATATTTCAGATATGATTTCACTTTAAAAATGAAGCATTAATGGTATAGATAGAACATACAGTGCAAAAAGTTTCTGACAGTGCAAGAAGGGAACTTTGAGTATCCAGAAGGTCAGGAGTCATTACTTTTTTTGTTATTCTGATCTGATTTTTTTTATTTACTTTATTTTAGACAAAGTAAAATGAGTTGTAGTACAAAATCTCTAAATAAGCTCCAGCCTGGCAGCATGCTGGAATACCCCTTGCTCATGTTCCCCACCTCCTGCACAAGGGGATTTTTCCTGTGAGCAGCTGTTTAGGAAGTTCTTCTGCCAGGAGCTCTTGGCCATGTGCTGCATGCAACATTTCCACACAATAAATTTAAGAGAAGGTAACCTCATTATGCAATTGTTCTTGTGAACATTAGGAAAGCCATTAAAAATTGATGTGATCATTTATCACAAGCATAGTTATTACAAATACTAATGCAACAGATGTGATTGTAGTTTACAAGTCAGGGCTACATGGGAGGATGGGATGTTGGCAATTGTTTGTCACAATTGGCTTAGAATTAATTTTTATTAAATAATATCATAAATGCATCATTTTGTTTTTTCAACTGTGCTCACAGATGGATGTTTGTCTTCTAGTGGCTCACTGTTTAAGTTCTCTAAATAGTTGTAACTTCTAATATTAAAATGAGTAAACCACCAAATAATGCCAAATATTTGTCATGCTCCACCTGTCAAACCCAGTTTGATACAAAGAATTGCTTGTGTGTTTTTCAGAGTGCAGGAAACATTGTACAAGATAACCAGCTTTATAACAAAATGTTCCTTCTGGCTTGATGCTAGAAAATATTGCTTCTGAAAGGAGATTATTTATTTATTCATAACAAAAACCCAACAGTCCTACCATATGGTTTGATGTCAGATATGCAATGTCAGTCAGGCTTGCTCTGTTAGCCAGGACCATTTTTCCTGCCCTGTGTCATCTACAAAAATCTCTGTGCTCTGTGTTTACCTTTTGGAGCACTCCTTTCAGACACAGGTGTTTGCTGATATCCAAATGCTAAATAAACCAATAACAAGTCAGATTTTGTGCAAACAGGAACAGAAGATGGGGTGTCAGCCTCACCCTGGCACACATGACTGACACTTAATAATTTCCTGCCTAGATCTATAGATAAGCTTATTTTTGCTTTCACCTTAATACCAGGTTTTATGTAGATGGCATCAAAAATACCACTTCTACTGTCATTTATAGTGACACTTGCACTCAGCTCATCTAATAGCCTTATTCAGCAGATACTATCAAAAACATGCTGCTAAATAAGAGTACTTCAAAAATTATTAGAATTCATTTCTAAGGCCCTGATGCTACCTTTAATTAACTATGGAGCAGAAACATTGTCACTGTCAAGTGTAGGCTAATCCATTAAATTTAGGATTTGAATCCTTGGTGATTTCAGCATTTTTCTCCCCTACCTCTTCTGCCTGGTTTCCAAAAGAAAGTTGCAATGTGCAAAATGTGGAGGTTCTTGAATGATGTCCTTAAAACAAGGGTAGGGGTTAGCCCAAATACCAGGCAGAGGGAAAATTAGATTTAAGGGTATATGAAAGTACCCCTGCCTTTGAATTGCCAGGATAAAATGGAACAGATACTCTCAGTATGGGGCTGTCTGTGAGAGAGCTGAACTCACTGCACTGCTTAATCCAGGGAGACGAGAAACAGAGCAATTTATCAAAAGCATAAAACAGTATTTTCATCCTGCTGCTCTCCATTCACACTGAAAAAAACCCCGTGAGTTGTTTAGAGAAACCACAGATAGGATTGTGCTCGAGATTTCCGGGGAGAGGAACAAAACTGGGCTCTGTCCTCGACTGCTGCAGCCCCTGCTGCCCTGGGCACTGGGGCTCACACCCTCCCTGTCCTGCCAGCCTTGCCCTGCCAGCCCTGCCCTGCTCTTTCCTGTCCTGTCCTGCCCTGTCCTGCTGTGTCTTGTTCTCCCATCCCTGTCCTGTCCTGCCAGCCCTGTCCTTCCATCCCTGTCCTGTCCTGTCCTGTCCTTCCATCCCTGTCCTTCCATCCCTACCCTGTCCTGCCCTGTCCTTCCATTCCTGACCTGTTCTGTCCTTCCATCCCAGCCCAGCCCTGTCCCTGTCCCCCCAGTGCTCCCAGCCCTACACACCCCAGCCCTAGTGACATACTCAATTTAACATGCTGAAATCCATTATGCCTCATGAGGCAAAGGGGTCACACTGGGCCTCCCCATGGTTTCTGTGAAGACAAATCAATTATCAGCTTTTACAACTTAGATGAGTTTTAATTTTTAGCCAAGGTTTTTGCTAATTTTAGCTCTCACGGGAGATAGAACTAGAGTAGGTAAGCTGCTGCTTTCACTCACTACAAACACTGGCAAACTCAGTTTTTATTCAACCCCAAATGACAGCTTTAGGAGGAGAGACAGCCAGAAGGCTCTCTGGCCTCCCAGCTGTGGCATTCACCTGCAATACAGATGACCTAAGATCCTGTCCTGCTACCAAATTAAACACTACAGAAGGTTCAGCCTGAATTTGCACATTCCTCCCAGTCAGCCACACACTCTGACTCAAATGGCATTTAATTCTTTCTGCAGAAAGGAAACTCTTGCAGCTGAGTTTGAGAGCAGCACCTACACCCAATGAACCTTGTAAGGCAAGTTCAGCCCTGATATTCACACCCTTAAAAGCCAGACAGGAGGTTGAGAAGGCTGACCAATCTCTTATCAAGGTATCATTCATTCCCAAACACATTAAAATACATTTTGTCAACCACCTAGGGCAGAGTACACAGCACCCTTCCCTAGAAAAGCCACAAACACAGATATTTGCATCATTTCTAGATCTGCCCATTTTGCAGCCAGTTAACCACCAGGCACAGCTTGAGGAGACCCTTCTGTCACTGCCCATGGCAGGTGCCACCTGTACCTGCAGAGGGACACCTTGGGGACAGCCTGGCAGGGCTGGGTGGCCTCCCTGCACTGCCACATCCCAGGCAGGTCCCTGCACTCTGGGACAGCCAGCAAAGCTTTCAGATCCACAGGATGGAGGCAAGGCTCAGCTTTATGGAAAAGTTACAGAAAGCCCTTCAAAATTCCTTCAGGAGTAGTAAAAAAAAGAAAGGAGAAGTGAGTATTGTTAACAAAACAGAGTCCCTTGAGATGTATTTTATTTGCCAAGCAATGTACACAAAAACCAGATTAACTAAAGTTACATTCGTATATTTTAAACAGCCTTAAATTATTGATTTCCGTTTTAAAAATATATGCAAGCACAGTTTCTTCAGCAATAAATTTTTAAGATGGTGGGACATTTTACATCATACTGTTCTCTGGAGGCTTCTCCTTGCATCTTGGGTTGTTCATGAAGCCAGGAATAGAGGAATAGGAATGCTGTCTCTGTGGGCAAATCAAGTCACCCTTTCACAGGACAGCATCACATTGCATTCTAAAATTGTACAAAGCAAGTGGTAAAATAGACCAGTAAGGCACAAATTTGGACAGAATTTTTTAATCCGATGCTTTGCTTTTCAAGCTGCAAATTGAGTGAAGTTTTACACTCAGGTGATACACAGAAAAGTCTTCATAGGTTGATTTAGGTCACCAAGGTCTTGTAATTTTTTTCTCAAAAATGGGAGACAGTAAAAAGCATCCAACCTGTCCCTCCCCAGCTCCACAGAGTGATCAGAATGTGCAGGGCAGCACTGTCAGAATTGGTGTTTAATGTGAAGAACAGCCACTGAAGCTGAAGCTTGCAAGTTTTTGACAATTATAGCTCTACCCTGCTGTCCTTCAGTGAAGCTGATGGGAGGTTTGCCTGAAATTGGTTTTGTGAAGCCAACAATGTGAGACTGCCATGAATATTTTAAAGTAAAGGAGTTGGAATACTCTAATGATCTTATGTAAATCTAGTCTAAGAAATTCATTGGTAATTTTTTTGAATGGGTCATTAAGCAGGGGAGAAAAGGTTGGAAAGCAGCCTGAAAAGGAGAACATTTTCAAAAGCCAAAATACTCCCCAAATGCTTCAGAGCCATCCAATTAATCTAGCTTGGGGAAGCCAAAGGAGAGCAAAGTGACAGAGCATCAAATACATGAGTAACTATAGGCAGATGCTCCAGGTTTTTTTTCAGGAGACAGCAGGAAGTCAGTAATGCATAGTTACCATGCTTAAATGCTGAATTTGAACCTTGTGTGCATTCAAAAATGCCTGTGATTTAGCATTTTGCTATTTTGCTCCATATCATTACTGCTAAAAACAGAAGTCCTGCAAAAATTCCAAATTAAGCAGGAGTACAAGGCATGGTGGTGCTGCCTCTAGTGATAGTGCCAGCACCTCCTGGTTCCCCGGCTCACCCAAAGCCTCACCACTGCTCAGGCTGCTGCAGGACACCTGTTTGATTGGCTGTTAAATTAATTCTTTTTTTTTTTACTGTGGAACAGCACAAATATTTCTCAAGAAATTTATTTTTTTAAAAAAACCAACAAAACTGCCCTTGGCAGCTGAAGGAATTTAATGCCTGATTTCCTCAGTCATTATGTGAATGCATACTATTATTTGGAGTGTGGGAAAAGCACATTTGTGAACATTTTTGGTGAAGAAGTTGTTGGGATAGGGATGTGTGTGCATAGCTGACAGTTTCCCAGTCTGCCTGGCACAGCTCTCTCATTAAATCCCATTAGTTTTCTGTTACTTTTCTCTTGAAGATTTATTTTGAAGATTTATTGCAGAAGCAGCACCACATCTGCAGCATCCATGCCATGTTAGCAATTACTTACAAGTGTTTGGGATGTTGAAATAAATATATGGGCATGTTCAGCTCATGCCCAGGGAAAGGACTTTGCCCCATGTGAGGTCTGGTTGAGCTGCACTCAGATTCTGAGGTGCTCTCCAGCCCTTTTCCTCCTGTGCTCAGGGGTTGTAGCAGGTTCTCTCTCAGGTTCTTGAGTTTTGAGCTAAGGATTGATTGCACCTTGTGATTTCATTGGGATTGCCAGCACTGCTGCTCAGAGAGACAGAAGGCATCAGTACCCAGGATACATTTAGATCATACTCCCACAAAAGAAGTTTATCTCTAATTCCTGCTGTAAAAGTTCTGTTCCTATCTGTTCCTCGCACAATGACCAAGTTCCTGGCAACCTGCAAGGCACCTCCTCACCTCTGTGAAGTGGAGAAGAGCCCTGGTGTTGGTTTGGAGGGATGTGAGGGTGACTGTGCCCAGTCCAGCAGGCAGAGTGGGCACTGCAGCCAGGCCACTTTGGGATGGTCAAGCACCACCCCTATAACCAGAGAAAAAGGGGCTGCAGAACAGCAGTGGGCACAGACTGAGGAGCCCTCCCTCTGTATTTCCAGGGTTTGGCAAATTTTCCAATGAAGAAGTCATCTGACATATTGGGTCATTAGAATGGGTCAGCTATTACCTACGCAAATACCTGAATTAGCTTAAAAACCAGTATTAATGTTGTGGCATTCACATTCTCTGAAAAAATCCCTTCACCCAGGGTTTTTCTCCTGGGAAGCTGAAAGGCCTCAGAGAAAAGGGAAACAATCCTTATCTCATTTGCTTCTCCTGTGTTGTGCTCATGTGCAATGTGTTTGGAGATTGTTTACCCACAGGTGATTGTTCCTTTGGATTCTGCTGTGAGTTGTTTTCACTCTTTGGCCAATCAGGGCCAAGTTGTGTCAGACTCTGGAGAGAGTCACAAGTTTTCATTATTATCTTTTTAGCATTCTGTAAGTATCCTTTCTGTATTCTTTAGTACAGTTTATTTTAGTATTCTTTAATATAATATAGTATAATAAAGTAATAAATTATCCTTCTGAGAACATGGAGTCAGATGCTTCATTCCTGCCTTCATTGGGGCATCCCTGCAAATCCAATAGTATGTCTTTGAAAAAGTGATCCTAGTATAAATACCAAATTTTTTTTATGAGGGAAAAAAAATCAGATTTTCATGGCTTTACTTAGAAGTAGTGCTGATGGCAGCAATTCTGTGAAAAGATAAGTTTGGGTTTATGCGACAAATCATCCTTCACAAATTACTGAGGCTGTTTTGTAAGCAATTGGTGACCCACTGAAACGAGGCATGCAATATACTGAAAAGATCTGGGGCCATTCCAGTGATTTAATAAGACAAGGACAATTCCAAGTACAAATAGAGGTAAAGTTTAGGAAAAACTGGAACAGTAAAGCCTCCCACAAATAGCTAATCCAGATAATTAAACAAGAAAATCATTAAGATAGATATCATCCCTAGTAGCATACTTAGTGACTTCAAAAAGAACACCAAAATTGGTGTTTTGTGTGCTGGAGAAAGAGCTGGTACCCAAAGATGTGCTCATCATAGACAAAAGTATTTAGATTGCTTTTAGGGAGAATTAAGTGACCTTAAGAGACCTCTCAGAAAAGTGAATAAAAATATTTTGTTGACAAAATAACTAAAATTGGTCAGAAGAATTTTACCAGAAGAGTTTGGTTATGGGTCAGACACTTGGGAATATCTTTCCCCATGCTCCAGATCAAGGAACCCAAACTCCTCTCTGTTTTTCTCCCTGACACCAATGGTCTGCTTTGGCCTCTCTCAGAGTGCTCTCCCCTAAATGGGGCTCATAAAGCAAAATAATGCTTCCCATCCAAAGCTCAAAAAGTAAATTTGTACTGGAGATGGCACCTGAGTACCAAATGTCTTGGTGTAAACACAACTCATGGTTCCTACACAGCCTCTGTGCTTGAAAACACCACACGGATTAGGAAGCTCACAGTTTTTCAGGCCATGAAGCATCAGAAGCATTCCTTTAATTTTTATTAGGAATTGAGAAGTAGAATATAATTCTCTATAGTGAAAGGGTTCTATATAGTTGCTATATTGAAATATATACTTTTTTCTCTATATTGAAATATATCTATTTTTTCTCTATATTGAATATATATTCTATATATTCTCTATAGTGAAAGGGTTCTATATAGTCTCCATATTGAAATATATACTTTTTTTTCTCTAGGTTGAAATATATCTATTTTTTCTCTATATTGAATATATATTCTATATATTGAAAGGGCTGGAAAGTGTTGCCTACATTCAGACATTACAATAATGTTCCTTTCCCAACCCCTGGAGTAGGTAAGCATTTTAGATATTTATAAACTTGTTCATTAGTGCTCCCTTCCCTCCCATGTCAAGTTACACAAAGAATGAACAGGAGCACAAAAATCCACGCAGGCCAAGGTATTATTGATCATCATCATAACATTCCAGTGACAGCTGCTTACATTTACTGCTGCTCTAAATATTAATAAGGGTTAACTCTAATTTATTGGCATTATTATAGAAAGAAATTGGATATCACATTTCTGTGTAAATTCCACTTTTTCATCCTGTAAATATCAGTGCATGTTAAATATTTGAATTTTCACTGTATTAAAGGTTCTAAAGTTCAATGGTAATTAGTGTAATCAGGTGCCAAATGATTCAAGTCCCAGGAGAGCGGTATTACAGAAGGAACTATGGCAAAACTTCAAGGACTGAATCTATGGTATAATTAGTATAAACATTTTTAGCATAATAGCATAATGATATAATACTTATGTCATTTGTTCTGTAGATTTTGCAAAGCACTACCTATAAAAATTTTGAAGAACCTTAATTTGACAAAAATAAGGGTTAAATTATCTTATAATTATGATGTTAATGTTTGACAGAGAACACAAATTACTTTAGGGAGAAGCCTAGCTAGTTGGGTAGATGTTTCTGCAGCACAATCCAGAAATCAAAATTATATAAATCTAAGTGCTGTCTAATGTTCCCTAATATTTACTCTGAGTCTCATTTTCCTCCTACCAGAATAATTTCTGCTTCACAGGTTTGATACTGAACCCACTATCAGGGAGAGGTGGTACTTCAGGAAGGAGAGCATAAATATCTGTCATCAAAGAAAAATAACTAAGCTGTACACAGCAATTAGCAGCCATCAATTCAAAATCTAATTTTAGAGTCTTGATTCTGGAAAACCTGACAAATAGCTGTGATTTCACTCCCATGAACAGCACTAAGGGATCTCTGAGAAAACATAGTTAAGACCTTGCATATAGGCAATGGTGTCTTTCTGGAGAGCATTTGATTCCAAAGGTAAATTCAAAGATCCCTGGTGCTTATGTCTTATTAAAAACAAAAATCTCCAAAGGTAATATTTTAATTAAAGCAATATAATTATTTCCTTGAATACACAATTTCCTCTCTGTCCCTCAGTCTGTTCAGCCAGACCTTGGGTAGCAAGAGCAGTTTGTGAGCCCCAGCATCAATGAAACCACTGTCTCCTGCAGATTTGTATGTCTTCATTGACAGAAACACTGAGCTGGTCAGGCTGAAGCTTTTCTAGCAGTTGGGACGTTTTTTGAGTAGTTTTGTCCTGCAAATCCTTTCATGGTGCTTGCTGGGCTTCCTTACCCAGGTGCCAGCCCCATGCAGCTCTAAGGGTGATTCCTGCTGGCATCCCTCCTGCTTCTTTGCCTGATCCCGACCAGTGGGTGCAACAGGGATGAGAGGCAGGAAAACACACTCAAAGAAGTTTTTTCTTCACATAAACCAGCTTGTGTCTAAAATAAAAGTCTGTCCCATGCCTGCAGTGGCACAGCAGGGAGGGTGGCTGGTACAGGCCCTGCAGCTGCTCTTGCTGCCAGTGCTCAGACTGGAAACACAAATCTCACTCTTCCCCCTGCCCTGTTCCCATTTTACTCAGTGTCCTTCAGCCTCAGGGGGGTTCTCCCCATGGGAATCAGTGTGGTACCTCTGAATCTCCTCCCTGCAAAGTATTTGGAGTTCAGCCCCAAAGGGAGAATCGTTACAGCCACAGGATAAACAATGCTCTGGTAAAGGTTGTTTTCACCTTTTTATATTGCTGGGACCCATTCTTCTGACCTTTCTCCAGAGAAGCTTATGTGATATGATGTGCAATGCTCACATAATCTAGTGCAACAAGCTCATAGCCAGTGCACCAGTTGGGTGTTTTCCTTTTCCCCAGCTGAGGGAGCTGACTGTGCCAGGCTGATTAGTGCTTAACACAAACCAGCCTGGACATGTCAGGTCTGTCAAGAGCTGCATTTTCTGTGTTTCACACAACATTCACAGAACCACAGAGTGTGTTGGGTTGGGAGGGACCCATCAGAACCATCCAGTGCAGCTCCTGGCCCTGTACAGACACCCCAACAATCTCCCCAGTGCATCCCTGGGAGTGCTGTCCAAACACTCCTGGAGCTCCAGCAGCCCTGGCGCTGTTCCCATTCCATGGGGAGCCTGTGGGCAATGCCCAGCACCCTCTGGGGGAAGAACTTTTTCCTGATATCCAACCTAACCCTGCCCTGGCCCAGCTCCAGCCATTCCCTGAGGTCCTGTCCTGGTCAGGAGAGTGAAGAGATCAGAGCTGTCCCATTGTGAGGATGCTGAAGACCCCAGTGAGGTCTGACCTCAGTCTCCTCCAGGCTGAGCACACCAAGTGCCCTCAGCTGCTCCTCACTGAGGGCTTCCCCTGCAGACCCTTCCCCACCCTCATGGCCTCCTCTGGGCACTCTCCAATGCTTTCCTGTCTTTCTGATGCTCTGGGGATTGTCCCTCTCTGCCATTGCCTGAGCCAAACTTCACATGGCTGGGGTTGCCCTGCTCTGCATTGCCTGAAAACTTCACATGGCTGGGATTGCCCTCTCTGCCACTGCCTGGGGCTCTCTATGGGGCTCTCTGACCTCCAAGGAGCCAACAGCTCCTCCTCTTTCAGTGCCATCAGCAAATCCCTGAGGACTCCATTGGGTCCTGGCTCCAGACCATGAGTGAAGGTGTTGGGCTCAGGGCTGAGGGTGGAGCCCTGCAGAGCCCCACTGGGGACAGGCCCCAGCCTGGTGCCACCCCTGCCACTGTCACCCTCTGTCACCCCAGCCACTGTCACCCTCTGTGCCCAGCCCTGAGCCAGCTGCTCACCCATCCCACGATGAGTTTGTCCAGCGGTGGCCTGCACATTTTGTCCAGAAGGATCCTGGCAGGGATGGTATCAAAACTTTGCTCAAGTCCAAAAAGATTCCATCAAGTGGCTTCCCTTGATCAGCCAGGTGGGGTCCCTGCTGCAGGAGATCAGGTCTGACAGGCTCTGACTGCATGGTCCTGGCAGACCCTCAACACCTCCCAGAATAAAGTTTTCAGTGATTTTAGCAGGCCCTGAAGTGACACTGACAGTCCTGTAGTCTCTGGGTCCTCCTTCTTCCCTTCTTGAAAATCAGGATACCATTCACCAGCTTCCAGTCAGCTGGGACCTCTCCAGATTCCCAAGACTGCTCCAAAAATCATCAAGGAAGGTTTGGCAATGACATCAGCACCTTTTTGAGAGTTCTTGAATGAATCCCATCAGGCCCCATAGATTGGCAGGGATCCAGCTGGAGCAGCAGATCTCCCACAATTTCAGGGTCAGCTGGGAGTTGATCACTGTCACAGTCATGATCCTCCAGCTCAGGGCACTGAGGCCCCTTGGTCCCTGATTTGTGTTGGAGACAGAGAACACAATAAACACTTCTACCTTTTCTCTGTCCCTGTTTGGGAGGTGACCATCCTCATCCTGGAACAAGACAATGGTATTTCTGCAATTCCTTTTGTCATTAATATTTTTTTAAAAGCTCTTTTTTATTGTCCCCCACATTTCTAGTGACTTCAACCATAGACTTTCTCCCTGTGGTGGTGAGCAGCATCTCTGTGTACTTCCCACAGCACCTGAATTTGCTTCCACTGGGTGTAAAACCTTCCTCTTTTGCTGAATTTCCAAGAGGAGATTCCTGCTCAGCCAAGCCGCCCTTCTGCCTCACCTGCCTGACCCCTGACATTTGGGAATTGCTGCTCCATTGCCTTTAGGAGGTGATGCTTAAAAAGTGACAGCACTGATGGACCCAGCACCTGCCACAGCATTTTCCCTGGGGATTTAACCCACTGCTTCCCTGAGCAGCCCAAAGTTTGCACCACTTCATAAAGTGTGTTTTCTAAACTCCTATCTGTTTGAGTGACAATTTAATATCCTTTTGGATCTTTTTATTCCCCATGAAAAAAGCCCACCACTTCAAATGAAGGATGCTGTTTTTTTAATCAAATGTCAGGGTTGAACTCCAGTGCTTTGGTGGAAAGCATTTGGCAACACAGGGCATGTCAAAATGAGTAGAGCAGTAACAGCCAAGCAGAGGAAGAGAGCTCCCAAATATGTTCTCCTGCTTCAAGGTTATCTCTTAGGTTGAGGATTAGATGTTCATTTGCCTTGGCTCATGTCAGGGAGTGCTGCCTTGACTTGGAGAAGAGCTTCCATCCCCTCCAAGTGCTGACTGTGCTATATTTAAGGCTGAAATCTTGAACAAAACCACACCTTTTATGTACTGCTATAATTGAACACAACAGGTACTTTCCAAGCACTTCAGCCCAGCCTCCCAGTAAATATCTCTCATTCTCCTCCCAGAGAAGTTTATGTAAATCTTAATTACTGCATCACAGTTCCAATATTTACTGACATGCTGTAAATCCGTTGTGTACAAAGCAGACTAGGATCCAATAATACAGAGGCATTGTTTAATTATATGTTTATTAGAGCAGTAAAACTAATAATCCCCAGTAAAATCTTTGAAAATTATCCCGTCATGATAGAGTAATCACTGTCCTTTCAGTGAGGATAAAAGCACAGCAAACAGACACTGCTTTGTCACAAAGCTGCAGCAGGCACAGCACACGGCTCTGAGCCCAATTCACTCTGTCAGCCTTACCAACCCACGGATTTAAAAACATGCATTAGGAAAGCAATGGAATAATTCAACTTTAGATGCCTGTATCAATTATTTCTTCTCAGTGAGCCTCACTCCCAAGGAATGGATTCTAAAAGCTCATTTTATACACCCAGCTCTGATCCAAGGCCAGGACACTTAGGGGTCTTCCCTTTGGATCAGCCATCTGTGAATGAGGCTAATCCTGACAAGTCCTCTCTGGGCACTTCAGCAGGGCTCTGGCAAGATGGCTTTGATATGTACAGAGCAATTTCTGTTCAGTCAGGTAGCATAGGGGCATTTTGCTTTTTGCAGGTTTGCTGTCCACGTGTCCTCTTGGTTGGAGTGTCCCATAATGTGTGAGGATGCAGGCTGGTCATGTACCAGAGAAAATGTATATTTATCACCAGCTTTCCCTAGAAATTAATTCTAACAGGGACAAGAACACTTATTACAATGTGCATGTATTTTTCCATGTGGAGACAAAGCATCAGTGTCCCTTTATCTGCCTGAGAGTTAAGGAGCTGTTCTCCAGCTTGTGGGCTGTGGCTGTTGCTAAGACAACTGTGGTGCAGCCGTGACAATGGCCGTGACCATGCACCACAAGCTGCAATTTACCCACAGGTTCCTCATTTATTGGAGCAGAGAAGCAGCAGGGTGGCTGCTGCACCACGTCCCACATGATGGAGTGCTGTGAGCATGGTGTGAGGGGCTGTCACCACCTACTCTGGGTCTAAACAGATGCTGCATTTGAAAGGAAACCCAATGCTTGGTAAATGCTTTATCAAACTCTTAACCTCTGAGCCTGGGAAAGGAAATTTAGGGAAACCCTTCCACTTTGGAATTGCCTCAAATAAAACACAACTGCCCATAATATAAACTTTGAAGGAGTTCCTCAATTTTGGTGCACACCTGTAATGATATCTAAATGTAAGGATCCTTCAGAGACTGAGGAAACAAGCAAGAAACAGCAGACTGGGGCTTTGCATTTTGTCACTCCGTTAGCTGGCCAGGAATAGGGCAGTAATTGGGATGTGTATTGTAATTGGGATTCTCATGCAGAGCCAGCACTGCTTCACGTAGTGTGTTTTACCAGCTGGGAGGATGAGCTAACAACAAAAGTTCTTTGCTCTGTAAATGGTCTGTACTGTGTTGTTCACTTTCTGGGAACCCTTGAGGATCAGTTAAAGCGTTGTCCAGCTCCTCAGGAGCAGCACTCCAGCAGCACAGCCCTCCCTGCTGCCTGCAGGGTTCCACAGTGCACAGAGTTAATGTGGCCAGCAGAGCCTTGCATTCCTGTGCTGGCTAAAAAATAAAATTATTGGTATGCTACTCTAAAAACCAGTGTGTTGTAATCCTCTGACCATGCAAAAGTAAGCCATGTGTCACTAAAGGTTAATAAGAGAGGAATGTGCCATGTGTGGGCTGGCTGAGCAGTCACCCTCTTGCACAAAGGCAGGGATGAAGGTGTGGAGGCTGAGCAGGAAGAAAATAGCACCTGAACCCTCAGATTACAGAGGAGCTCTTAGGGCAGCAGCACTGCAGATTCAGTGAGGCACTCTGATATTTCTGAATTTCAGTTTTAATATCTCCCCAGCACTTGCAGTGCACAATGGAGTCGTATTGCTGCTGCAATGACACTGAGACATCAGGAAAAGGCAGTGCCTGTCTTGTTTTGTGTTTCCAGCCCCCACAGACATGCACCTTGTGTTCAGGGGCTTGTCAGCACCCAGCAGCTGTGCCTGCATTACTGCTGATAACAAGCACTAGGGCGGTGAGCATTGAAAGACAACTGTGGAAGGTGGCTACAAAATGCATGTCAAATATTCATTTTCTTGTAATCCAGTACTTCCATTTCTCTGAGAGTCCCCCACCTCACCAAGACATTTGTAACTACAGGTTCCCACTCGGATTTTCTCATGGACATCAGCCAAGCCAGTCTCATTACTTGAACAGTGCTTCACACTCTACAGTGTATAGGTTTTTAAAATTCTTCTTCTGCCTCCTTGTTTTATCATGTATTTATTTTGTGCATAACTATTTTACTTTACTGCAATAAAATCCATTCTCCTTAAGGCACAATCTATAATGAACAAATAAAAAATGTTATTTTGTTCAGAATGCGTTATGAACAGCTTAGTATCAATTTTAAGGAAGTGTGACAAGCTTCCTAATGGCTTCTTATTTCAGTTATTTCTAGCTGCAACTAAGCCAGACAAATGCTTTAAAATCATTCCTATTAAAGCACTTGAGAGGTTTTTAGCAATGCTTAGATGTGCCATCAGTAAGACATTTAAATAACACACCTAAAAATAGAACTGTTTCTAGAGATCATACAGGAAACGTGCCATAAGGGAAATATGCTTATGATAAAAGAGATTTCCTATACATATTCTTAGCCTCATGAAGCCACTTGAGAATCCCATTTTAGAGACAGGAAATTTATGTACCTTAATCCTTATTTATGTTCTTCAAAATCAAACTATCTTCCAAGCTCCTCATGTCTGAATGCTCCAGTTATGTCCTAAAGGCTCAACACTTTGGCAAAATTTCTGCCTTGCAGGACCCTGATTTCAGATTTAGGTTTTGAGTATTATTTTCCATACATGGAGTCACAGTGGAGTCAAATACATCTGAACTCAAGAAACCAGCCCAAAATTTCCCTGCAGCGATTCACATCTCCCAGGCTTCAACACGTACTTTGATCAATCTATTAATTCCCTGATTTCAGCTTCATAATGGAGTTCTCCACATTCCATGGAGCTCTGTGGGACTGCTGAGCATGAAAGAAATGCCAGAGCAGCAGGTGAGGTGCACATCCCACTGAAAGCCTTTCTCCTGCTGTTCCTTCCTGCATTCCTTGTCTTTTTCCCAAGAAACACATGGATTGGATTTGCAGGGTGCCCCAGTGAAGGCAGGAATGATGAATCTGACTCCATGCTCTCAGAAGGCTAATTTATTACTTTATTATACTATATTATATTAAAGAATACTAAACTAAACTGTACTAAAGAATACAGAAAGGATCCTTACAGAAGGCTAAAAAGATAATAATGAAAACTCCTGACTCTCTCCAGAGTCCTGACACAGCTTGGCCCTGATTGGCCAAAGAGTGAAAACAACTCACAGCAGAATGCAATGGAACAATCACCTGTGGGTAAACAATCTCCAAACACATTCCACATGAGCACAACACAGGAGAAGCAAATGAGATCAGAATTGTTTTCCTTTCCTCTGAGGCTTCTCAGCTTCCCAGGAGGAAAACCCTGGGTGAAGGAATTTTTTCAGAGAATGTGAATGCCACACACATAGATGTTATGAACATTAAAATCAGCTCTTAGACCACTACAGATATTCAAACCCAAGGAATGATTCCTATTGTTCTCCATTTTTGTTTCAATTAGGGCTGTTACACAGGCATCCATTCATTCACTCTGACATTTGACTCTCATCCCTGGAGCTGAGCAACTTCCACAAAACAGGCAAATCCCTTGGGCTCCATGCATTATTTGGCTCTTGGTTCGCATAGTATGACAGAACCAAATTCAAGAGACAAATTCCATTTTTGGGTAGAGGAGAGCGAGTGTTTGACACTGTTAGAAGTGAGTGATGGCTGTCAGTAAATGCACTGAGGATCTGAGCCCCTGCATTGCCCCACAGCACAGGGATGGTGTCAGAGTCTCCCACACGTTTTTTTTAAGGCTTCAAACCACAACCATCACCATGGAATCTGCACCTGCACAAGAGTGTGGTCAAGAGTTAAACATCACTCAGCACACTTAGCAGGTCTCTCCTTTTCCTCAGAACAATACCTATAAATAAACAAAAAAGAATTTTTTTTTTGCAAATAGAATAAAAGGAACTAGAGAATGTCTCATGTGTCCCCTAACTGTAGGAGTGGTTGTTAGGAAGAATGAACTGCTCCCTCTGCTACCTGGCTGGACAGCTGCTGCTGATGAATTTTGACATGGATACTATTAATGACAGTCATTTATGTGGAAAGACAAAAGCCCAATCTTCTCTTCTCCTATCTTTTGAGATAATGGTAGAGATTGCTGTCCTATTCCTGAAGGAAAAACAAAAAGTCTATAAATTCACTCAGATGTGTGTATTCAGCTTTCTATACATCACTCTGCAGCTTTAATTTTTAGCACATTATCTCATTCCTATGTATCAACAACCTGACTTCCCTTCTAATGTATTACATTTAGAAATCTACTCAAGAGTATGATACACAGTTCAGCGTGGCACAAAACGCAATGCATTAATATATTCCATTAAATCCCCACAAGCCCCTTTTCTGTCAGTCAAAAATCACAAAGTGTAATGCAGGTGCCTCCTCACTTCCCATCCCCTTGGACTCAGTCAAAAAGGAAAGAGTTAATTCTAGTATAGAAAAGCAATGTCTACTCATTTAATTCCTTTCTTATTGACTCATTCCTCTTAAATCAGCTTAAAAAGGAGGTACTTTGTTTTAGAAATTGAATCACGGTTACACTTTGGACAGGCAAGCCCTGTCAATATTACAGGTATGAAAGGGGTTGTGAAAATTCAGACCTGCTTGGGTCCTACAGGGTGATACTGATCTCTGCTGGGTCAACTGCAAAAGGAAAAGATGTTATAAATTATGTAAAATTCAGTAAAATTCAGAAATAAAAGGATGGTATAAATTATATCATAAAGGCTGGACCGGGAGTGATTGGAAATAAAAGAGATGACATGCAGTAGACTACAAAAATGTAAGATTTTTTTTTCATTGTTATACAGATAAAAATTGTGTATATAGAAATTTGCATTTAAAGGGATGTATATTAGGTACTAAGTCAATAATTCAAGGAGAAGAGAGGAAGCAGTGAATCACTCAAAGGACCAGAGACAACAGTGACTGAAAGATCTGTTGGGATGCATTTCTGACTGATGCAAGCATTTGCATTTTCCAGGAAAACAAAACAAAACAAAACCCAGAAATGAATAAAACAGAAAAGAAAAACAACAAACCAAAAACCGCCAAAAAAACACAAAAACCCACAAACAAACAGAAAAAAAACCCACCACAAAAAAAAAAAAAAAAAAAAAAACCAAAAGCATATTTCATAACGAGAATTGAGTTTTTAAACTTATCCAAAACAACAAAGGATTTTCAGTTCTCTGGAGGATGAAGCTGGATGGTACAGAAAGCAGGTTTTTATTAAGTGGGGTTGAGATTCTCCCTTCTCTCACACTCTGTTTCTCCCCACTGCCTCCAGCAGCTTTCAGTCCTTCCCCAGGGCACCTCAGCCTGGAGCCTCCCTGACAACAGCGAGAGGAGAAGAGAAAGAGAATTCAGAGAAAAAAGAAATTTGGTGTAAATATTACCTGAGTAAAAGGGTTAAGAGGAGAAGAGAAAGAGAATTCAGAGAAAAAAGGAAATTTGATGTAAATATTACCTCAGTAAAAGGGTTTTGGTGGCAAGATAATGCTTTAGCATCATAGCGTCAGGACATGGCAAGCTGCAAAAGTGTGTCAAAAGAAAATAAAAGGATGGAGAGGAGCTGCTAAAAGAGAGTTCAGGCAAGTAGGAGCCACCAAGGAAAATATATCTCCCAGGACAAAATCTCAAATTCCAGAGGCATGCAAATTTCCAAAACTAGGCATCTATATTTGTTTCAGTCTCCTGTGAAATTAAAAACCCTGTTTACTGATAGAGAAAGTACTTTAAATGTTGTTGTTATGGTAAGTTAATTATTGATGGCACTTTAGAAGAATGCAGCATTGGGGTTTCCTCCATGGGTGCACCTGGGGGAGGGAGGGGGTAAATCAGTAAATCAGTAAATCAGTGACTGTGGGGTCCTTTTCTGAGACCTTTCCTTTCAGACATGAAAGCAGCTGTGGTAAAACTATCACTAACAAAATCCAGATGATCAAAGAGCTTGCAGTAAGTCTGAAATGTCCCAAATAAAAACAGATTACTTAAATTGCAAATCCCTGAACACAGGGAAGTGTCTCCACAGTTTGGTGAATTACCCAACTAAATGGAGGAAATATAACAAAACTGGCCTAAATAGCTATTCAATAACTCCCACCAGTGAACCTTCAAAATGAACTAATTTTTAAAATGTCTTGATTTAAAACAAATATAAAGTATTCCTGCAGAGCAATTACAGGATTCTTTATGTCTGACATGCCTTCACTAATGAGGAAAGATACTGAAGTTAATTTTTATGAGAGTTCTTGTCATCTAATATTATTAAACTGGACTGGCTTTCAAGGGCCTCATAAGCAATTTGTTGACACTGCATTAAAAGGTTCATGTACTGAATTATAAGTAGTATAAAATTTTGGAACAGAGGCATAGAGAATATTTTTGGCTTCCATAATTGTTTACCAAGTTTACCATAGTTTAAAATACGTACCTTGTGATACTCTATAATAATTTGTATATTAGTTATGTATTATTAGATACTATACTCATTTGTATATTACCAAATGACACTGGATAGGATATTGATTCCCTTGCAATAAATGAAATGGCAGCAAAACCACGAGGACTGAACAAGTCCCTTTGATGAGTTGGTGAGAAGGACATCAACATTAGAGTCTGGCACTTGAGGAACACTTACAATCTGTGCTTATGACATTCAAAAGAGTTTACTTCTTTGTTCAAATAAAGGAAAATAGCTTTAATAATTATTTTTCTAAATTGGTTTTTTAAAATATTTATTATCAGTCGTGTGAGGACTTGGTAGCATGCTGAAATCAAAGAATGTTCCTGGATTTAGTTCTGAAATAGTGACAAAATAAACAAATGAAATGCAAATAGGTTTTTATTCTCAGCACAGGCTGCACTGTAATGATTTAGACATACAAAGAGGCAGCTACGTGGTGTGAGAGCCATTTCTGGAATGGCTATTCTCTCCTGTTTCTGAATTTTACATGCAATTGATGAAGAGGTTCAACCTCCTTTGTTGGTGAGGTGTCTTTGTTATCCCAGCACCCAGCAAGCATCCGAACAGCAGCACATTGCATTTCCTTCCAGAGAAACACCCCTGGGAGACCAGGGGAACTGACACACTGCATCCCTCAGGAGCACATAGAAAAGGAAAATCCACAGTGGGGCTGCTGCTTGGTTATCACAGAACCAAGGGATTGCTGCTTTGTTCCCAGGGGTTCCTGGCACTGCTCAGGGCAGCTGATTGCCAGGGAGCTTTGCCAGGTCTGACCCACCTGCAAATTCCCAACTGAATTTTGTTGTTAAAGCTTTGTGCAGATGCACAAACATAAAACGGCTGTAATGTGTCACAGACGTCTTTTATGGAAAATCCCTTCCTTAGGATTTTTTCCTCCTGAGAAGCTGAGAGGCCTCAGGGACAAAATGTAAACAATGGTTATCTGCTGCTGTGGGATGCAACAGGTGCATCTGTGATTGGCCCATGTTGGATGTTTGTAAGTAATGGCCAATCACAGCTCAGCTGGCTCAGACTCTCTGTCCGAGCCACAAACCTTTGTTATCATTTCCTCCTTTTCTATTCTTAGCCAGCCTTCTGATGAAATACTTCTATTCTTTTAGTATAGTTTTAATATAATATATATCATAAAATAATAAATCATCCTTCTGAAACATGGAGTCAGATCCTCATCTCTTCCCTCATCCAAGAACCCCTGTGAACACCGCCACAGTAATGCACATACAGCTTTATCATTTTATATAAACTGTTTTAAAACCAGCTGGTTTTCCTCAGCTGTATATTGTCATTTTTTCCTGCTCTCATCTTGCGTATACTTTCATTATTTTTTTTTGTAATTAATTCTGTGCCCTTGATGAATATTTTAATTTTTCCCCTATCAGAGTCTTTTTCTTCCTCCCCACAAAAAAGAGGTTGGCAATGTAATTAATTTTAAATGGTAGGAAAAAAACCCAACTGAATGGAATTCTATGAGGTTTTTCTTTTTCTTCCAAGTCTTTTTCTTCCTCCTCTCGAAAAAGAGGTTTGCGATGTATTTAATTTAAAATGGTAGAAAAAAACCTAACTGAATGGAATTTTATGAGGTTTTTAATTTTGGGTGCTTTTCTTTTTTTTTTTTTTTTGTTTGCCCAAAGAGGATCAGTTATTAATCCTTTCTACCTTGATATTGTCACTTGAAGTTAAGACCTATAAGCAAAGGGGTTGCCTTGCAAACAGCACATTTGGAGCATTTTAAACAAAACTTGACATGGTCAGCAAACACATGTAACTGAAATGAGAAGTCTCTGAAAATCCTTTGCTATGGAAGGAGCAATTTCAGGCAGCAGGGTCAGAGAGGGGCTGCTGGGCAGGTTCCTGTAAATGAGGGGTGTCTCTGTCAGGTTCATATGGTGAATTCTGCATCCCACTGCTCCCGGGGGGAAATTCAGGTACCAAAATAGAAATTAAATGAATGGGATGGGATGGGATGGGATGGGATGGGATGGGATGGGATGGGATGGGATGGGATGGGATGGGATGGGATGGGATGGGATGAGTTTAAGGTCCCTTCTCAGGTCTTTCTGTGATTCCATGATCTGAGCCCCTGTTTTGTAAAGATGTTGGGAAGGAGAGCCACAATCAGATGATGTTCAAACCTTTTCTGATGACTTGATAGGCAATAAAAATTGTGCAGGAGAAACACTGAAAACTGATTAAATAGAAATGTGTCAGATGCAGCACTGAGGGTATGAGAGAAAAAGGAGTTTAAACGTTTGGATAAGCATTTTAACTCTTCCCCACACACACTTCTTCATCAAAACAGTCTGCAGCATGACTCCCCACAATTTAGCCTATAGATCAACCTCAAAGCAAATTGGCTCACAGTGAGCTAAAAAAGAAATGGAAATTACTTTCCTCCCTGCTCTAGAAGTGATAAAATTTACCCACAATATGAATCATTTGACTGATTCCAAATCTCTTAGCCAGACACTTGTACTGATAGGATAAGAATAAACGTTTCTATTTAAGGAATGATTTTATAACCTGTTATCAAAATTACAATTTATTTCTCTTTTATAAGCAAACAAACAGCACTCTGAAAGAGAGATATTTTGTACCAGTCTGGCAAGCACTTAGGAGAGACCAAGGCCAGGTGGGCAGCATCAGCTGCCAGGAGTGAGCACAGGGCACAGCCCAGAGATGCTCCCTGGGCACCTTCCTGGGCTTCCCCTGCACTGCAGCCCCAGACAAACACCTGAGAGGGCACAGCTCCAGAAACACAGGCAGGGGGAACAGCCACAGAAAATGCAGAGAAATGTAGCTCAGATACAGAACTCCAAGCCATGGCCAGCCCTGCTTTGCTCTGATTTTCCTCCCAGCCAACCCTCAGCTGGAATCAGTGCCCCAAAGAAAACAGTCCCAGCAGGGACAAAGGACACAGGGTGAACCTGAAAGCAAAACCTTCTCTGGGGGACTATTTACCAATTCAAATGTGATTTAGACTCCAAACCTGTGTTTGTCCAAAATGATGCCTCCAGGATGTGTCATTGTCCATCTTGCAAGAAGAAGAGGAGAGCAGAGGCAGCAGGGCGGAGGCTTTGTGCGCAGACACAGAGATCCTGACAATTCCCAGCCTAAACCAACAGAGCAGAACCAACCTTCTGTCCAGGAGCTGAGTTTGTCCTTGTCCTGTGCAGGGTGCCTGGGCCACAGGAAAGGGAAATCACTTGTTCTTTCTGCCAAGGAGTGGGCTCAGAGCTGTGAAAAGCCAGGCACCATTTATCGCCAGCTGGGGTCTGTGTACAAATCACAAACAGGACAGGACTGCTGGGAACGTGCCTTGAGCTGTTTAATTTTGCAACATCAGTCTCATTACACAGCCATGACAATGGGAAGATGCCACCATCTCACATCCCAGGCAGCAGACAAAGAACTCAATGTTACAACTCACTTTATAAGTTTTTTGACCAATCACACAAAGCAAAAGCACATTGACAGTAGTTCCATCCAACCACTATAAGCACAGGTACTTTTGGTTAAACAATGCTGCTTATTTTGAATACAAAACCTGCTTGTAAGCCTTAAAACACAATGCACAGAGCTCCATTATTAAGCTTAGAACTTCCTAATATCTAGCTAGATAAACTTTTCTGTAGCTTAGGGAGTTATTCTAGACAAGCATTAATATACAGACCATTGTTCTGTTTGTCTTTGCTTTTCTACTTTTTAAATAATTTTTCTGCTGACAAATCCTATGGCTACTGCTTAGCTCCAATCACAGTTCTCCTGTCTCTGAGGCCTGCCATTTGCAGCTTTCCCAAAACCCTCTGATTTTGTGGATTCCCACAAGGAAAGGTATTTTTCCCTACATTACTAGTTTTTGTTTACGCTAGAGAACTTCCGAACAATTAAGTGTCTCAATTAGAGCTCAAGTTTTAACCAAAGTGAAATATTTCCCAGGGCATTATGCCAAACCTGGGTGCAGCAGGACACTCCAGACAGCCACAGAAACTTCAGAGTGTGGAAAACCTTTGAGAGCCACAAGGGAGATGGAAACAGAGCCTTGGGGCAGGATTTTGGGAGGTAGAACACCAGTGCCAGAGTTGTGAATGTTCTGAACACGAGGTGCCTCTTAACTATGCCCAAGTGCCAACATCTGCTCTCCCCACAGCTGCACAGCCCAGAGCAGTGGAAGAATTGGACCCCAAGCAGAGCTCCTGACCCTTGACAAAAATCTAAAAGTGAGATGTGAAAACCAACAGGAATGCATTTTCCATGCTGACAGTGCCAATTTATGTATGGTAAATGTAGAGGCAGCCAACATATTTCTGCAGAGGGATTGGGGAGTGGGGTTAAAGGGCCATAAATGTGAGGCTTTTCCCTACACTCTGAGAAGCTGAGCTGATTTTGAAAGCATTCCACATCCACTTTCTCTACTATTTCCAAAATAATTTTCCTTCTTTCCCCAAGATGCTACGTGGTCATACACAGGCCAAGTTTTGAAATTTAATCTGAAAAATGCTTGAATCTGCACTAGGTATATTTACAAAGAAAAATCTTAAACCTGCCAAGATTTGTAACACTGCAAGATGAAAAACTCCTGGGTATTTTAAAGAGTAAGTGATTGTATACTTGATACCCCAGAAGAATCAGCTGCTACTGCAAAGCAAACTGGAGCCAGAGGAAATTCTTCTGCTACCTTTTGTGGGCTTTATGCCAGCATTTGTATGTCTGCAGCATTTGATGCCAAGATATAGATGGAATAGAAATCACTCACTAGCTTTATATCATTTTGTTGGCTATATTTTATGTTTTACTTTCATTTTAACACAGTCTCTGGCATTGTATTTCCCATTTAAGAGTATAGTATTCTTACCTTTCTTCCACAAGTTATTTCAATGAGCATCCAACTAATTGTTGTATTACTGGCACTGATTTTACCAATTTCTTTAGGAAAGGCTGGTTTTGATTTCAATAAAATGTAAATTAAGATAGATATTGGACTACAGAAATCTCAAAAGCTTTCACAATGGTCATGAAAGATGCCAGGCTGATAAAACTGGGAACTGATATTTTGTACTTATCTGCATAAAAGCTGCAGCCAGGAGAGCAAATTTCAGCACCCTCCCATGCCATGGAGCAGCTTGAGTTTCTTCTGCCCTATCAAAACTCCGTCCCTGCCACAATGACTGTGCCTGATTTGCACAACAAAAATATTAAACTTCCATCCTCTAGCATTAATTTAAATCACTTAGAAATATTTTGATAAACAATGGCAAGGCAGCTGGATGCACAACTCTCAGAAACACTCACGGGATTCCATTTGGGCACACACTGCCAGTTTTGGATGCCACGAGTCTTTTTACCATAGCATTGATAAATTAACTCAGAGGCATTACAAATTTGATTTGGGGAGCAATTAATTGACACCTTCTGAAGCAATTTATTGCCCAGATTTTGTCCAGGTGAAAAGCACACAAATGCTTTCCCATATGGAGGAGGGAAGCTCTGGTGTGTCCAGTGGCTGTGAGGGCACTGCAGACTGCAGCAGGTACCCCCAGCAGATGGCAAGGCACAGACAGCTCTGGATGTGCTAAATTAAATGAATCAATACCACTTGTTCCAAGTGAGCGGGTGTTTAATCACATTCACCCTTTCTGTTGGTGAGAGATAATGTTGGTTTTGGTAATAAAAAATATGAGAATTGTGCAGAAGATGGAAATGTGTTTTAGATTCAGAACAAAAGGTCAATTTTCTACCCATCATCAACTCTTCCATTCTCCTATAGAATCACATTTGAAATAAAAGAATTTTTGAAGGTAGGAAAATCTGGCAGTTTCCATGGTGAAAGTAAATAAGTTGTTATAAGGTTGTGTGCAACTGGTGCTTTCTGTTACTGAGAAATAGAGTACAGATAATCACCTCTGGTCTTAAACCTTTAGGCTTTCCAACCCTTGGGCCAAACTTCAAATAAAAATCATTGCCATGTTAATTGTCATATAAAATATCAGATTTCTACACATCTATCATTAATTTAATGTTAATAACAGATACTTGAATATTATCCTTTCCTATTTTAGCTTCCATGATAGGTAGACTATGAACTCAAAGTCAGAATAAACAGTTATAAATCCAAAATGAAAAAAATAATTTTTTTATTTTCTGCATGTGCTCACATACATGGAAAATTGAGCTATTTTCAGAGGAGTCTTTGCCCTGATTTAGGGCCTTGAAGAGCCATCAAAGGGATCAGTTGCCTGATCAGTAGCATCAGCAACACAGCAGACCAGTCATTGTTACTCAGAGGTCTCTTAATTGGGTTTTCCTCAAGGAAAGCAATTCTGTTTAATGACATAAATTGACAAGAGCTGCTACTTGAGCATGACAGCAATATAAAATATTCTGCTTAATGGCAGCATTTGGTCATCATTGAGAAGCAAAGTGGTGTTTTACCAGGTGTGGTTTAGGCATGAAACACTCATCTCTTGTCTTTTATCAAAAAAGATATCCCAAAAAGACTAAAAAAGGCAAGACAAAAAAAAAATTAAATGCAGTAGATATTTTATAAATTTAATTGATATTTTATTTTGCCATTTTAGACTCATCTGCCATGAATTCTTGTGTGAGTGAACATGCTGCATTCAAATCTCTACAGGATAAATTACTTTTCCTTTAAGGGCGATAATGGGATCCACTGTGGTGTCCCAATTAAGACAATTCTCACATACTAATTTTATCCCATCTAATTAAGGCTCATTTATGGCTCCGGGAGGCTGACCTGGACTTGTGGTGAATAGCAAAGACTTTGAAACTCCAAGGCTGGAGATGTTCACCCTGCCACGTCATGAGCAGCCCTGGGATCTGCCCAGCACGTGGTTGTGTTGCAGTGGGGCAGATGCAGCCCAGATGTGCAGCACTGCTGTGGGGCAGATGCAGCCCAGATGTGCAGCTCCCCCTGGCTCTGCTGAGCCCAGCTCAGCCCTTCTGGCACTGGCAGAGCCTTGCTGAGAGCCCAGCCCTGTCAAACCCAGCCCAGCCATGTCAAACCCAGCTCAGCCCTTTGAGCTGGGCTCTGCAGGGAGCTGCAATCACCTCTACAAAGCCCCTGGGGTTACAAATGCTCACTCTTTGCCTGGGATAATTTCTAGAAATTACCATTTTGTGATAAAAGACCATACACAAGAGCCGTGCGCTCAGGAAAAGGAGCACATCCCAGCACCCTGTTTGCTGTCACCTTGGTGGGGTGGCCCTGGCACTGCTCAGGGCTCAGCTGCTCTCACTGAGAGTGATAACAGGTATTTATTGCAGCTCTGTGCTGGGGACAAGGACAGGTGCTGGAACAAACCTTCCAAGGACTTCACTGGTCTGGAAATGTGTCCCAGGGTGACTGCAGCCAGAACAGGAGGAAATGTTTTCAGAGGGATGAGCTGCTCCTGACCAAACCCTCGAAAGTTTCCAAGGCACAAACAAGCACTGACTCAAAACCAGCCTCGAATGTCTTCAACCTCAATCTCTTCTCCCCAGCTGGGCACCTTTATGGGAGCCAAAGCAGGGTGTCCCTGAGCACAGCTGGGAGATCTCCTTGTGGGAAAGTCTGTTCTCCTTTTGATTCTCTGCATTCAATTCCCATTCAATCAATGTGGTCTCAGCTAGCTAAGCCATGCTGTGTTTAGAGTTATCCAGGTGTTGAGAAGGGCACGAGATGTTCTTGTGATGGGCCTAAATCCCTACATTACCTACCCACAGCAGTCTCTGGTGCTGTACCAAGCACACTCCAGAGGAATGGCTGAGCCAGGCAGGATCCTGGGCCAGCCACAAGGCTGACACTGCAATTCTCAGCAGCTCTCACTGGCACACATCTTTTTTCCCTTTGTTGCTTCAAAAACAGGGGTCACAATTTACATCTGGAATGAGTCAGCAGTGTAACTGAGCACTGTTCCACTGGAGGCACAAACTGCTGTGTGCCTGTGGATGCCATCAAAATCCTGTGCTGGCACCTCCTCCTGCCCAGACAGCTTCATGCTCTGATGGAAAACTGACACCAAGCTTACGTTCACCATAAATCCTCAAACAATAGTTTATTACTGTTATGCTAAGGAAATGTTCCCACTTACTGGGGCTACTCAAGAATGGATTCTGTGTGAGTCTTTCTGACAGCAACCAATAAAAAACTTCACAGCTCTGGCTGCACAGATAAATCTGCACACTGAGTGTCCCTGCTAGAGGACACATGCACACATTTATTGAGGGTACAGAGATGTACACACACAGGCTCCTGCCACATTTGGTGCATATCTCTGTACATTTACAGAGGTGTACACACACAGGTGTAGGATTGTTGGGGGGTAGCACGGTCAGGACAGACAGACAGGAGAGATCTCTGCAGCCAGGGCTGGAACTTGTGGTTTATTGCACAGGGCCTGGGTGCAGGGCCCTGCTGGGATTTGGGGTTTATTGCAAAGGGCCTGGGTGCAGGGCCCTGCTGGGAGCTGCCAAACACAGCTCAGAGCAGGCTGAGAGAGGAGAGGGGGAGAGAGGATGAGAGGGTGAGAGAGCAGAAGCGTAAGAGAGTAAAAGGGGTAAGAGAGTAAAAGGGGTAAGAGAGCAAGGTTCCTGTTACAATACCATAAATCTTCTTCTGTGTTGAATATTCTAATTCTCACTAACCAATCTAGTACAGCATACAAATCCTATAGCATTTACATACAGCCTATAAGAATCATTACATTACCACACTGAGTTACATTCTAAACTCTAAAAACTCCTCTTTGGGCCCCTTCTGCCAAGCTGTAGGGTCTGCCCTGATCCTTGGGCCTGTCTGCAGGCAGAGGGTGTTCCATCAAAAGGGGATTACCTTCAGCTGGCCACACCATTGTTTTCCAGTTGTTCAGTAACTGAGGTATCTCAAAGCTTGCTTTCATTTCAATCTCGCTTATGGTTTCCATATTCTCAAAACCTTTTGCAAGCAATCATATTTATAAGGCTTTCCTGGTTCATCTTCCCCAACACACAGGCTCTTGCCCCATTTGGTGTCAGGGAGCCACAGAGCAGAGCACCCACCCCACGGGGCTGTTTAGCCTTCCCAACACCAGCAAACGTGCTCTGTGCTGTGCTGAGAGAGCCCCCAGAGCTGAGAACACCAATTTCCCCTGCAGCCCCACAGCTCCACGTGGGTCTCTGCAGCTCCAGAGCTGTCATTACTGGATGTCTGACCAGCCCCCTGCTCCCACAAAACTCATTACCTCCTCTGGACAATCATTTCAGCAAAGAGCAGAAAATACTATAGGACTAGAAGAAGAAAAATGAGAGCTGGTAGGCTTACAAAGATTAGATGGGTTTGTTGGACTGGGAACAAAATCAGGTTTCTTGTTAGGAAAGGAAGAAAGAAGAAGCACATTTCCAACCTTAATTTTAGCCCCGTCTGGAAAGGCTGTAATGGGTTTGGAGGAAAATGCTCTCCTCCTTGACTTTCTACTGCTTCAGTTGAAATTTCACTGGGTAGTCTGGAAGCATGCCACAGAGACCTGATACAATAATTTTTATTTTATGTTATAAATAAATAATATTATGAAATAAGAGCAAAATGCAAACTTAAATATCTGTGTTTACAGTGCACATGTGAGAATTCGTGGGCAGAAATGGAGAAGCTGTCAAAGCACAGCAGCACAGATGCAATGGTCGTGCTGTGACACTTCCTGCATTTTTCAGGCATGATAGCAGGGAAGGAAAGGCAGCCCAGGGAGACAAAACACACCAGCTATTACAGCTACATCTCCAGGAAGAATTAAATACAACAAAAACCTAAGCATCACCCTGGAACAATTAATCTTCTCCTTCTCCACTTCGTATAACATTAAAATGAGCACAAACTGCATCAGCATCGTATGATTGTAAACCTTGTATCTGCTGCGAGAGATTCAAAGGGCAGCTTGCCTTCCAGCCCTCTTGTTACCCAGGAATATGTTTTTGTTAGTGCTGACTCTAAGCCAGAAAATAAATGTAATTTCACTACCAAAAGATGGCCCATGACTGTGGTTGCTGTGCTTTCTTATGCTGTGAAAACAAAGGAAAGTTCACACCTTGTAATATTTCCCTTCCTTCTTCCTTGAATATATGGAAAGTCTACTGAAAATGCTGCCTAATGAGAGACAAAATGAGCCCTCACAAAAGACAGCAATAAAACTCACCACAACTCCCAAGTAACTCTGTTGGTTTGAGAGCAGTACAGCACAGAAATATCCAGAGGCAAAGAAGCCATGCAACTCCACTCTTTAAATAACCAATACAATTTCCTCCAAATCTCCATGCCCATGCTGAAAATGTTGTGTTCTAGATATTTTCTTTCAAGGTTTTAAGCCTGCTGGAACAGATCTTTCCTGGAGGCCCCATGCTGAAGGCAACACCTCCAAGGGTTCTGAGTAATGAGATCCAGCTGAGGATGAGGATGTCATTTGGTGGGGGCAGTCAGGAACTGCAGGGTTTGCTTGCCTTTGCTGCAGGAGAATTTACATGTTACAAAATAACTCAAAAATACCTTATTGACTTTCAAGTCAATGGTGTTTGTGATCTTAAACTCCTCAAGTGCTTTCAGAAATCCAGCACTAGTCTGTAAATCAGATTTGTTCTGTCCAGTTTGCCCAAGAGGCAGTGCTTTCAAGTTTTCCTCCAAGTCCCAGAATCAGCAGTCACCTCAAGCAGCTCCTTTCTTAGAGACAGAAAGTGGAAACTGTCTGAATTGAGAAACCTGTAATACTCAAAACTTCTGGGACATCTGTTTCAGGTGTGACATATGACTACTTTAAATGTTCTTGCTAAAAATAAAATATTAAGAACAACTCTTTGCAAAATGGAGGAACAATTACATTGCTAAGTTTCAGTTCAAAGCTTTCCCTTGCTAAGAGAAAAACCAAAGCTGAAGAGGTGAGAGAGTAATATTCTCATTTTTGCTATGAACCTTAGTGATTCTATGATTCTGTAATCTGTGCCAGGACAGCATGGTGTAACAACCTAGGCAGGAGCTGCCCCTGCCCTGTTGGTCTGCAGGCACCTGCAGCAAAACTGCTCTTGTTCATCTCAGAGCTCAGGAATCTGCCCCAGCAGTGCCAGGAGCACATCAAATTTCAGCCTGTGTGTAAAACAATGCCAATGTTTTCCATGAACTTCCAGGGACAACAGAGTACAGTCAGAACCCATTCAAAGCTTTGAACTTCTGTAGCATCAACAATAACAGAGAAATAATACAAAGGACTGCAATTCTCACCAGCTTTTTTCAGTCACAAGTACTAGACATGAAATGTAATTGGCAGGATAAGAGAATTTCAGATAAATTCAGAGATTGCCAGGAATAATAAATAAATGCCAGATAAGTGCCTGCTGCAGCTCTGTCTTACCCTCTGTCCCCAGTCCTTGTTTTCTGCACAAAACTCTTCTTACCACAGCATGTCTGCTTTAATCATGTGCAGCTATTGTAAAACATAAGGGCAAAATGCCTTTTTTTAAACTGAGCCAAAACATATAAAATTAAGTCTTCCATCAAAACTCCTGCTGCTTCTAAAAAACCCAGGAATTACATTTACTAAGTGAATTACAGGATTATAAACAGAAACTGATAACTGCAATTAAATATGACAGAGAACTTGAAAATTCATAGGGATATTATATGAGGCTTTCTTTGTATTTCCTTCCCTCCTTTTCCCTGTAATGAAGAAGCTGTAACTGGCAGCTGGAATTAACCACGAGCTGCTTTGAATGCTTTTAGTCTGTCACTTGGCTTTACACTCAAGGGCTGACACTGAAAGTAAGTCCCTTCTAATAACCCTACAACATATTTTCTGCCTACTCTGCTCTCTAATCACAACCATGGGCCCTTCCCAAATGAGCCCTGACAGCCCTTAGCCTGGCACTGGCACTTTGAGTTCCAGCTGAGCAAAGTCTCTCTGCTAGCTCTGAACTTTGGGGAGGGAAAAGCTTTGGTTTTCTTCAGTTTGCATTTGTGAACCTCTGAAATGACTGAAGGGTTCTCCCAGTGTCCCCTGCCCTCACAAGGCCCCATCCAGAGCTGGGTGCAGCTGTGGCCTCCAGCCCAGCACAGATGTGGGGCTGTGGGACCGGTCCAGAGGAGCCACCAAGGTCATTGGGGCTGGGAGAGCTGGGCTGGTCCAGCCTGGGGAAAAGAAGGCTCCAGGGGGATCTCATGGCCACTGTCCAGTGCTTGCAGGGTCTCAGGGTCCCTAGCTGGTCAGAGTGAGATAAGTTTGAAAGTCTCTTTTCCCAGCCCAGCAGTTGAAGAGGGAGTCAGAGTCTTCATTTCTCAGTCTCAAGGCGGTTTATTGTTTCTTATCTATAAAATTCTTTCTCCTGTCCTGCCAAGTTCCATTCAGCAGGACAGACTGAGACACTCCCTCTGCCCCCAGGGTGGTGTTATCTTTTTATACTAAAAACTACCTGTACAATATTTACAATTACTTTCCCATACCTATCACCTATGTTAGACAGTGAGCTTCTACTCTAAGCGAATCTGAAAGTGCCAACATCACAGCAGAAGATGGAGGCCAAGAAGAAGAAGGAGAAAGGCTGGACACACCCAGATCCCTCCATCTTGCCTCCTGAACCCCCATTCTAAAAACCCCAAAAATCTATTTTTCACCCTGTGATAAATTCACTGTCATTCTACCTAGTGTCGTGGCTTGTAGTTCTTCATATAAAGGTTGGTGATTGTTTTTTCCAAGGGCTAAATCAAAGGCATGGGCGTCTGGGGCTCTGTGCCAGGGTCTCTGAGCCCCCTGGGCAGGGGCTGGAGCCCTGCAGGGCAGCCAGAGGCATTTCCCGGATTATGAAAAGAGGGACAGGGACTTTTTAAATGGGCACATAGTGATAGCACCAAGGGGAATGTTTTTAAACTAAAAAAGGGGAGATTTATATTAGATTTATATTAGATATATGAAGGAAATTCTTTACTCTGAGGGTGGTGAGGCCCAGCACAGGTTGCCAGAGAAGCTGTGGCTGCTGCATCCCTGGAAGTGTCCAAGGCCAGGTTGGATGGGACCCTGTGTATGGCAGGGGGGATTGGAACTAGAGGAACAGCTCTGTTCTATTGCATATTGTCATTTCAGGAAGCTTAATTAAAGGGAACACTGTTGACTTCATCACACAGGAAATACCTGGAAGAAGTAGAAACAAATCTGGAAGTTCTGTCAGTCTGTCCTCCCTTTTGGTTCTCTGCATTCAATTCCCATTCAATCAATGTGGTCTCAGCTAGCTAAGCCATGCTGTGTTTAGAGTTATCCAGGTGTGGAGAAGGGCACGAGATGTTCTTGTGGTGGGCCTAAATCCCTACATAACCTGCCCACAGCAGTCTCTTGGTGTACCAAGCACACTCCAGAGGAATGGCTGAGCCAGACAGGATCCTGGGCCAGTCCCAAGGCTGACACTGCAATTCTCAGCAGCTCTCACTGGCACACATCTTTTTTCCCTTTGTTATGAAACTTGCTTCAAAACAGGGGTCACAATTTACATCTGGAATGAGTCAGCAGTGTAACTGTGCACTGTTCCACTGGAGGCACAAACTGCTGTGTGCCTGTGGATGCCATCAAAATCCTGTGCTGGCACCTCTTCCTGCCCTGACAGCTTCATGCTCTGATGGAAAACTGACACCAAACTTATGTTCACCATAAATCCTCAGACAGTAGTTTATTACTGTTATGCTAAGGAAATGTTCCCACTTACTGGGGCTACTCAAGAATGGATTCTGTGTGAGTCTTTCTGACAGCAACCAATAAAACCCTTCCCAGCTGTGGCTGCAGAGATAAATCTGCACAACAGGCACACAGCTGCCAATGAGAAGTGTCCTATGCTGGCCACAAACTGCTGGAAAAGGGGAAGGTGAGCAGGGATAAGCCCATTAAAGGCACAGCAGAGACACAACCAGAACTGCACAGAGTGGTTCTAACTCAAAACTTGGCTGGCCATAACCCTGCCAGCTCCTTTCCCACGTGTATCTGACAAGTTCCCTTCCCTAGCGTGCACAGGAAATCTGTTATCAATCAATTAAATTTAATCTCAAAATAATATAAGGAATATCACATACTGAGCCTGCAGCAAAGAGATGAGATCCCTGAATCCCTGAAAATTCCTCAGTATAAAATGTTATTTCTGGAGGTAACAAAGTGCAGTGTCACCTATTTCAAGCTTCATGGTTCAGCATATTAAAAAATCAGAAACTATGGTCATTGATTAAGATTGGAGATGGTTTCAGCCCTTTAAATATCTGTGAACTGTTATCCTAAGTTTTTAGGCTATCAGATATTAGGGTTTTTATCCTAAATTTTTAGATGTTTGCATTCAAAATAGATTCTATCCTTTAAAATAAAAAAAACAACCAACAAACCAAACCAAACCAAATAAACCAAACCAACAAACAAACCAAAGAAACATACACAAACTAGTATTTCCCCAGGCAGCAAAACCAATGTAGGGTTTGGAGTCTCTGGTGGCTAATAGGGTTCATTTGACCATTTGAAGGTTTTCTTGTGGCTTGTGGTGTTCATAACACATTAGAGCACTTGTGGAGCTGAAAAAAACCCATCATCCAAAGCTGGCAGCAGTGGTGGATGCACAATCCCTAGGAAAATAGTTCAGAACTTTGGATAGCAACTGGAGCTCCAAAATCCAAAACAAAATGGTAATTCCCCTCTTACATTTCCTTAGAAAGACTCAATTCATTTTGTTTGTTTTTACCAAAGCAAACACCTCAAGAGCTGTCCTGGGGCAGCAGCTGTGCTGCACTTGCCTTCAGAGACCTCCACTCCCTTCTGGCACAAGCAAAGCAAAGCTGGCTGACACATATAGGTTGAGCTCACAAGACACTAACGGCATTGTTTGAGTTTGTTCCACAGATCTGTGTCATTTTCATATTTTCTGAAAAATCCCCTTGCCCAGGATTTTCTCCTGGGAAGCTGAGAAGCCTCAGAGGAAAATGAAAACAATAATTATCTCATTTGCTTCTCCTGTGTTTTGCTGCTTTGGAATGTGGCTTGGCCATTGTTTACCAACAGGTGGCTGTTTGATTGGTTTCATGTGAATTGTTTTTATTTAATGACCAATCACTGTCCAGCTGTGCCAGGACTCTGGAGAGAGTCACAGGTTTTTCATTGGTATCTTGTTAAGCCTTTTGTAAGGATCCTTTCTCTATTCTTTAGTATAGTTTTAGACTAATATAATATAATATAATATAATATAATATAATATAATATAATATAATATAATATAATATAATATAATATAATATAATATAATATAATATAATATAATATAATATAATATAATATAATATAATATAATATAATATCCCTCTAAGAACATGGAGTCAGATTCATCAATTCCTCCTTCATCCTGAGGACCCAGCAAATACCACAGAGCTGAGGTTTCAGAAAGGCATCTGTGATGTATCTCCTTTCATCACATCTATTTTTCAGTCTGTCCGTTTGAACACATTCATAAAAAATGTGCAACAGACACTGTCAGGTTCATCAGCATTCAGGAAAAGAAGTAAAATTCACTAATGTGTTTCGGTTTATTTTGACTATTTCACACACCTTTCACTGTGTATATTCATCAGCCTTTCAGCAGCTGCAGGGATCTGCAGGCTCTGGAAGTCATCCCAAGGTACCAAAGGTGCAGTTTGTCCTGCAGGTGTTGTAACACTTTGACCTACACTTGTAGAAATGTATGTGTGTCCACACCTTCCTGAATATTGGAGGTGTCATGGTGAAAATGAAGCTGGAAGAGAATTTTTTTTTTTTTCACTTATAACTCTTTTCTTTTCTCTGAAGTTTTACACTAACAATCCAGAGAGCTTCCTGTTAATCATTCCATTTTTGAGAAGTTTTATTGCCACTGAACAGTACTGGAGATTTTCAGACTTTGCAGACTGCACCTGAGCCAGGGAAGCCAGCCCGGGCAGCACCAGCCTGGATTGTAACACTGGGGTTTCTTTTGCTCATTTGCTGCCCAGGAATATAAATGCATGCTCTATCACCCCAGCTAATGAAATTTCACAACATCAAAGATCTCTTGGAATTCACAAAAATAAAAAAAGACCAGCAAGGTTGTCTGAGCTATCATCCTCAAAATTCTGTGCTGTTCTTTGCAGCATTTTTTTTTTCCAAAAACAAGTTTTAAAGAAGCAAAGTGATGGGTTTTACAGCCTTTTCCTAGCAGCAAACAGGAATTCAGAGTCCATATTATCCCTGGCACAGAAACAGTCAAGGTCCCTCTCAGTGAGCAGATCAGAGCACAGACAGCTCTGCCAGCAGCACTTCCAGGGACATTCCAGAAAAACAGCACAGACTGGCACAAGATGCCACCACAGGAGCCTAATTAGTGTTTTCCACAGCTTCAGTGACATTCTTGCCAATGTAAATGCAAACATGCTGTATTAATTGTCATTTCATTAGAAATGTAATAGCTTCTGAGTGGATAATAAAGAGAAGAGAAAAATATTCCTATAATGGGAAATTAGCTCCAGAAAATCTTGTCATAACCATGTGATCACCTTCTCTCTGTGATAGTTTCTTTCAACTAAATGCAAAGCAAACACAAATGCTGCTCCTTTTTAGAGCCTTTCTAGAGTACCAGAGATAACTGAATAATAACCTTTCTAGAGTACCTTAGATAACAGAATGAAATTAATTTACTAGAATTTTCAGCCACTTCAGGCTCTCCTGAAAGGAAAAGAAAAAAGTTACAGATGCAGGTGCTTTTCAGACTACAATGCCCAATTCTGTCCTTTTAGTTTTGGCACCTTTCAAGTCAAGCCTTTACCTTTTTTCTGAAGGTGTGATAGGCAGCCACTTTGATCCCTACCTGCTTGCAACATTCCTTTGTGCATTGGCAGCATTGTTCTCTGTTACAAATACAGGCGAAATTGTAGCTTAAAAATAAATGAACATTGTGCAGCATGGGGAGCTGATGTCAAAGTAGACTGAATAGGTTTTTATTTAATACTGGAGTCTGTGCTTCCTAAAGCTCCCAGCTCAAAGCAGGGTAATTCAATGGCAAATTAACACAAAGTAACCTCATGTAGTAACTTTGAAAATTAGCATTATGTGCCTTCTGCCATACAGAAAAAAAAAATCTTGCTATAATATATGAGATTTTCCAGTTCTGATACCCTGGTGATAAATAAAAAAATCCTCAGGTACACACCCAGCAAGCAGCAGCACAGCTCAGGCATGGCACACTGAGCCTGAATGACACAAACACCTCTGGCAGGGCTGAGCTTTGGGGGAAAAGGAACAGGACTGACTCAGGGTGGAGCTACTCAGGGCAATGTTTCAGCAAGAAAGAAATGTATTGGTAATTCAGCAAACCCACAAATTTATAAACCCACAAAGTGGAGTGTAGCACAACAGCTTAATCAAAGTATGGGAAACCCTTTACTAGGTGCCCTGATTGAGAGAACACAGAGTCTGGAGCTCAAAAGGCTTAAGAAACTAACTCTAGCAGCAGAAAAAGTCTAAGAAAACAAAAGTTTTTTGTAGGGGGATACAGTGTGGGTAAATGAAGGTGGTATAGAATGTAATCTTATCCCCCAACAAGTTGCAGCTGGACCAATCACTAAAGAGTGGGCCAGATGATAACAGACCACACCTGTAGCAAATGAGAACAAGTGGTATAAAAAGAGTGGATTGGTGGTATCTGGAGTCAGATGGCTGCTGCAAGGACCAGGAGTAGTCAGTGCTTAGAGGAACTGCTTACAGAAAACATTGAGGTGTGAAACTGCAGTGGTATGGAATCCTTGCACTATAATGATAATAGAGCTCTTGCTGTGTAAGATAACAGTTTTCTAAAGGAAAAACCCTACTTCTACCTCTGCAAATGATCAACAGTGGTTCTATGGTGTGATATTTATATGGTTTAATATAATTTAATATCATTTACCCTGCTGAAAAGACACAGCAATCTGGTCTCCTTTCAAACCCTTTCAAATGAAAACCAAAAACTCTAACACAGCCCTTGATTTCTAATCTCAAAGAGAACTCCTGATCTGGAATCAGTCTATTACAGTCTTTTCCACAGCTCCATTTTGAAACTGCTTTTTCTGTCCAGCCCCTTTTGGGAGCTGTCCCAGCTGGTCCAGCCCAGCCCTGCTGTGTGGCTGCTACACCATCCCCTGCCCACCACACCTGCTGCTCCTCCACCACTCCCAAAACACTTCCAATCATAGCATAATGTCCTGTTTGACCCCAAAAGTGCAGAAATAGCCAGGCTGTGCAATCAATTCTATATATGATTGTGCAGCCTCCAGTGTTTCAGCACCTCACACCAGGCTCAAACTCCAGCACACTCTGCCACATCCACACACATCATTAATCCCAGGATGTGCAGGGTTAAAGCAGGACTGATCTCTGAAGAGCATCATTAGTAATTGCTGATATTATCCCTTTTAACAGGATCTGTGACAACCTTCTCTTTAGTTAGCTCCCCACAATCCTTGGATTGATTGCTTTGTATCTTCAAAAAGGAGAATCTACACGTGCAGCTATCACACTATCAGCAAGTAGCTGCTTATCTCTCCTTCAGTTTCTTTTAACTGATTGGCAGTCTTGTTAACTGACCATAAAATTACAGGAGGTAGATTATGTTTTTAATTCTTTCTCCTTATTTGTTTATAAAATCTGCAAAATCATTTTGTTGCTCATAATTTTGAAGATGGCAGTTCTTGACAGTGCTGCTACTAATTTGGCCAACTTTATTTCTAATTTAAAATTATTCTCGAATCTCTAATCCCTTATTTGAAATTTCCATTACTCTAAACACAATTGCCTTGGCAAGAAATGTGTTCACACAGCTCCTGTCTGTTAGTGCCAGCCTAGTCAGACACTCCATCAGAAATATCTGCTGTCAGGACAGGATGTGCCTTTGCACCACACAGGTGTGCACTCACCCACAGTCAAACCATTATTAGTTATAGGTCCCTTGAACCAGAGGCTTTTTCCTGACAACATCAAAAAATCAAGATTTTTGGAGAGTTGTAAGACATTAATGGTAAAGTCACAATATTTTGTTGTTCTTCCTTCTTTTTAACCTGGCACGTTCTTTTTGATGAGTAAAAGAACAAATAGCTCTCTATGATATGAATCAAATCTCTATCATATGAATCAAACAGCTTGAACTCCACCCTTTCAAGCAGAAATACCAGTTTGTAACTCAGTTAATGAATACTTGAGTATTTTGTGCAGCTTTGGACACCACAACATAAAAAAGGCATTAAGTTATTAGACATTAAGTTCTTATTATTCTCCAAAGGAGGCCATGAGGATGGGGAAGGTTTTATGAGGAGCAGCTGAGGGCGCTTGGTGTGTTCAGCCTGGAGGGGACTGAGTTCAGACCCCATTGAGCTCTTCACATCCTCCCCAGGGGCAGGTGCCAACCTCTGCTCTGGGACCAGGGACAGGACCAGGGAAAGGCTGGAGCTGGGCCAGGGCAGGGTTAGGTTGGATATCAGGAAAAAATTCCTTCCCCAGAGGTGCTGGCACTGCCCAGGCTCCCCAGGGAATGGGCACAGCCCCAGAGCTCCAGGAACACCAACCCCAAGGATGGACAGTGGAGATTGTTGGGGGTCTGGGAAGGTTCAGGGGCTGCACTGGATGATCTTGCTGGGTTACTCCCAACTCAACATCTTCTGTGATTTTGTGTGCTTTGGTGTCATTTAGCCACTTCTAAAAGTATCTCCTGGAGATATGTCACTTTTTTTGCTTTCTTCACACCCCCAGGACTTCCACTCAGGCTGTTCATTCATTCATTGCCACCTTCTCTCCAGGATCACAGACTCCTCTTAATAAAAAAAGAAAGTACATTACATCCTTTCCAAACTGCTGCATGCACTTGTTTTTAAAACTGTTGATTAATTCCAACTCTTTTGCTGGAAATAATAGAAAACATCCTTCTTGAGCAAGATGACAAATATAAAAGTTAAAACAAACTAATTATCTGTAATTTCATCCTTGCTCTTTCCATGAAGTTCATTAAGCCACTCTACAGAATCACAGGTTTTCTTGGATTAACTGATCACTGCTCCAGGTAAAGGTAATTTTACAGGGTTCTTGAATTAGCTGATCACTGCTCGAAGTAAAGGAAATTTTACAAGATTGTGTCAGTCTTTGTTTAAAGGAGCTTTTGCTCACATCTGCTTCACCTTACCCCAAATTCAGGGCCTTGATTTTTCTTTGGCCTGTTTCCCTCTTTGACACAATTTTCAAAGCATTTCACTGCAGAACTTCTGGTCACAACTACTTTTAGCATCTACAGGGGCTCTGAAGGGACAAGAGTAGGGTCAAGTCTGTTAATCCTAACACTGATACCCTCATCATCACACATCCAAGATATAAAATATTCATGCGCAGAGATAATGCTGTTAAAATGTTTATTGCAAATATTACATCCATCTCAAGCCTGCCCCCTCTTCCCCAGGCACACAGCAGTGACAGTTGCTTTAATAAGTGATGTTCAAGCTCTGTTCCACTCATTGGTTCTGTTTTCCAGGACACCCAGCCCAGCAAAACCTGTAGAGTGCACACTGAACATTCTCCTTCAGCCTGTGTCACATTTAACAAATATCTTAAAGCAGAACCTTGGGAATAACCTAGCCTTTAATAAATACATGGCTTGCATGATAAACACTACCCTGATTTTTAAAAATGCTCCCTAGAAAAAGCTAAATATTTACTGTTGGTGCTCCATGAGATCTTTGTAAGGTACTGGTGTCATTTTCATCCTGAAGATGAGAATCAATACTTTCAGCATGTGGTTTTATTATGCTGGCAAAGTTATCAGAAAATGTTGGAGCATAACCAGGGTGGAAGAGAGTGAGCTTTAGACTGTAGCCCATGCTCAGAGACATTTCCAGGGAGGGTTTCTCTCCTTTCCTGAAGGGCTTTTATTGCATTGCTGAAGATTTAGGCTGGGTAGGATCAACACCAGACAGACAGAGACACCTCAGCACAAGAACACATTTCCTAGTGAGCAGTCAGAGAACTGGAGGGTGCAGAGCAGAGTATCTGCACTTGAACAGAATGCAAACTGACTCCTTTGGCTCCAAATCAAATTAGGTTCTTTAGTAAAGTATACTTTCAAATAATTGATCTACTACATGGTGTGCTTTGAACATTCATGGTGCATACACTGACTGTATATTATTGTAACCATGCTGAAGGAACTAAATCTGTGCATTAAAAAAGGGGGAAAGAGAGATCCTAGAGAATTTGTTTCCTTTTTAAACAAAACATTTCTTCATGCTGAAAGGGAGATACATCACATGGCAAACATACATAAGCAATTAATTTGCTAAGAAGATTTATACTTCCCATTTAAATATATTAGTAAATGGGGAGCAGAGAGAAAGGTCAACATTCATTAGGCAAAATGAGGGGGGGGAGAATTCATCTGATTAAAACATTAGCATATATGTATGACAGAAATCTTGTACCTACCTCAATGCATTCCCAGCCACAAGCTCTTAGGGATATATAGATATAGATATAGATATAGATATAGATATAGATATAGATATATAGATATATGACAGAAATCTTGAATCCCAATGCATTCCCAACCACAAGTTCTTAGGGGTACAAGTCATCCCTGTCAGACATAAAACTGCAGCAATCAAAATGGCAGAGAGTCATTGGTAGGAAGGAAAAAACAGCAGCTTTGAGAAAAAGGATGGCTTTAGCATAAGTCTTTTCTAAAACTTTGTGATACACTATTGGAATGCATCATAAATTCCAGAGGCTGTTAAATATACTGCCTGGCAAGAAGATTGTAAAAAACCACAACTGGAGTACAATTACAAAAGCTTTATAAGTTACTGCCCTTCATCTCAGTCAGTGCAACTGGTGCAGGCTTTTAAACTCAATAAGGACTCCTGCAGTAAATAAATTTCAATTCTCCATTGCCATGATACAGAGTTTGTCCAAAGGCAGTGGCAGCAGCTCAGCTGAAAATGGCAACAGAGGAAAACACCTGGTCACATGGAGCTGCCAGCTCACTTCCTGAGGGGGAGTTTTGCTGTGAGGCAAAGGCAAAAATATTTCAAATCCTCCTGATATTAGACAGAACTCTATAAAAAATATCCTCCCTTACCCAAATCCATCTTCTACTTTATATCTTGTAGGTATCAGCAGAGTGAGCTGAAAACACAGTACATAATGGGTATATACAAACTCTGATCATAAAATCTTGGTGTTATATTATCTCAATATTCCTTTGTTTCACAGTGGTAAATTTACTGTTGCTAAAAGAAGCTGGATGTAGATCATAATATTTCCAAAAAGTGTTCAGAAACATATTCAGCCTCAACCTTTATTATCTTACTTCTCTGCAGTGAGCAAACTCACCCACAGACTTGTGAATTCTGCTTCTCCATAAGAGACCAGGCATCCCAACAATCCTCACATGCATAAAAAAAATTGTATTAATTTCTTTATCCACAGTTCTCCAGCTCTCAGAACCAACCAACAAAACAAACAAAAATTTCCAAACTAAATCTCTCCATAAATCCAACCACACAATTGCCTTAATTTAGAGATAAAAAGATAACTGCATTGCAGTTTGTGATCTCAGATCCAGAGATTAAAATGAACTCAATAAATAAACAAGCTGTGTTTTGCTGCATCCTGCAAACCAGATTCTTCTTCTGCTTAAGGTGTTACCAGGGATATTGTCTATCATAAACTGGATAAATGATCTGCAAAGGGGAAGTTATCCATCTTGCAACTTACAGAAGGATAAACCAGTAACAGAAATGCACTTCCTTGGCTGACACTGGTTAAGAGCACTGCCAAGATAATAAAGTGAATTGGAGAAACTGGGCTGATGGTATTGGAAATAAATCAGAGGGGTGGGAGGGCAATGGGCAGGAGCACTGAGTCACAGATTCAGTGTGACTACTCAGACTGCAACGCTGAAACTCAAAATGAAATCCAGGGAACTGAAATCTCAGTGCAGAATTATTGTATTTGCCAGGATCCCCGACGAAGGAAGGAATGATGAATCTGACTCTGTGTTCTCAGAAGGTTAATTTATTATTTTATGATATTATATAAAAGAATACTAAACTAAACTATATTAAAGAATACAGAGAGGATACTTACAGAATGCTAAAAAGATAATAACGAAAGCTCGCGACTCTCTCCAGAGTCCCAACACAGCTTGGCCCTGATTGGCCAAAGAGTGAAAACAACTCCCAGCAGAATGCAATGGAACAATCACCTGTGGGTAAACAATCTCCAAACACATTCCACATGAGCACAACACAGGAGAAGCAAATGAGATCAGAATTGTTTTCCTTTTCTCTGAGGCTTCTCAGCTTCCCAGGAGAAAAATCCTGGGCAAAGGCATTTTTCAGAAAATGTGAATGCCACATTGAATTGTTTTCATTGAGAGATTTACTCACTTTGTTCCTGGTCCCCACTCAGAGCTCAGCCTGCAGAGCCCCCAGACAAGCACAAGGGCACCTGCAGAGCTTTGCACAGGACTGTGGCCAGGCAGATGCCCAGGCTCTGCAAAAATCCAGGCTGGTTTTAAGGACATGGCAGCAGCAGAAACCCAACTAGATTCCCTGGATTCTCCAGGAACAAAAAGGTGAAACAGCCCCAAGGCAGCTGTACCTGCAGCCTAAATATCCAGCTGTGGGGCTCAGCCACCCAAGGGCTTTACCTCTCACTCAGCCTCTGGATGTGAGACACTTCCTTTGCTGTTTGATTTTTAAGGTGTGCACAGAGCTTGAGCAAACAGAAAAATCACCAGAGCAAGAACTGGGGTGCCTCCAGGGACAGGAACCGTCTCTGAGAGCAGGGTGCAGCTTCCTCAGAACCTTGGCCAGCTCCAACTGCATCTCCACTGAGTCCTGAGCTACTTCAAACCAGCTTTTACTGATTAAATTATTGCAAAATACCAGAGTAATTTTCCTTCCTGCATAAAAAATAAGTCCTATTTAATTTACCTCTCATTTGCATAATTGGTAATATTTTTCTTCAGCAATTAAGTTTGTATTTAAATTAATTTCCTCAAACATTAAAAGCTGGACATCCTCTGCAAGCTAGAGATTTTTAAAAATATTTGATAGAACTGGGACAAAGCCAGAAAAAGCATTTCCTCTAGCTTTCAAGATTCAGTTCAAAGGTCTTCAAAATCTTCTCTCCCTCTTTTTTTTTTTTTGCACTTGTCATTTATGAAACATCTTTCAAAAATGCAGTCATATGGACACTTTAAATTTCTGATAATTACACTTCAATTATCACTACAGCTATGCACAGGTATAAGCATGGATTCAAATTTTACCTTTAGTTTGGAAAGAGCTTTGGTTCTCACCAGAATTGGTCTAGAGAGCAGCAATCCCAAGTGACCTCAATTCCATAGTGAATTCCCATCTTATTTGGTGGGATTTTAGATATATGACAGAGTTTGCCCCATTATACAAAGTTATTCTCTTCAAGTAAATCTTTATCTCCATAATTTACAAATTATGTCAGGGCACAAAGAATAGTGGACAACTGGGAATTACAGCAAGCCATCATCACCAAAGGTATTTAATATCCTAGATGCAAAAAACTGAATGCTTTTACTCAGCCCCAGTGTTAATAAATGACTGTCAGTCAAAACAGGGGTCACAACAATTATGAAAAAATAAATCATACTTTAGAATATTTATTTCAGCATTTGTTGGCATGTAACTACTCAGTGGAATAAAAACTGCAAGAGCAGGAACCTGCTATCATGGCTGGAAATTTAATCATTGAAGTACTGCAAACTTCATCACTTATTGATGGTGTAGAACATCTCCACAGCACACAGGACACAGAGCTTCCCACTGAGTGTTGGGAGCAGAAAAAGCTGAGACAGAAAACAAGAACATTCCCTCAGTGCTCCTGAGCAAAAATGCACTTTTGGGGGCTTCCTTTCTGCCACACAGCTCCAGGGCAGTGGCCAGAAGGGAACCATGTGCTCATGGATCTTGCCAAACATGAGCACTCATAAGATTCTTGTTGAAACCACCTGTGGTATTTGCAGGGTCCCCCATGGCAGGAAGGAAAGATGAATCTGACTCCATGTTATTAGAAGGCTAATATATATATCATATCATATCATATCATATCATATCATATCATATCATATCATATCATATCATATCATATCAATTATATTATACTTATTATATTGTATATTATGCATTACTAAAGAATAGAGAAAGGATGCAGACAGAAGGTTTAACAAGAATTAAAAACTTCTGTCTCTCTCCAGAGTCTGACACAGCCTGACCGTGATTGGTCAATAAGTTAAAACAATTCACATGTTGGATAAACAATCTCCAACTACATTCCAAAGCAGCAAAGCACAGGAGAAGCAAATGAGATAATACTGTTTTCATTTTTCTCTGAGGCTTCTCTGCTTCCCAGGAGAGGAAATCCTGGCAAAGAGATTTTTCAGAAAATGTGATGATGGCAGTCACCCACAGGGCACCCTGAAGATCTGGAGAGAGAAGAAAAATTTCTCTTTTGGGCTTCCAGGCAGAGCCCATCAGAGCTGCAGATCCAAACAGGGAGTTCCAAGGAAGTTACCAAGAGCACTAAAAGCTTTGGGGGAAATGGAAGAAAAGGAAGAGATTCAGCTTTTTTCCTTTTAATGTAGAAAAGAGAACAGGAGAGGACAGAAAATGAATTGTCTTAATGTAAAACACTTACTGAGAGGGAGCTTGATGAATGATTTTCTGTGTCTGCTGGGGAGACGACAAGACAAAATTGGCCTAATTTTCAGTGAAAAGGACTGAGATTGGGATAAATTCCATACGTCAAAAGGCAATTAGAACAGAGCAGGCAGCTAGCAGAGGTTATGCAAACCCCGTCATCCTTTACAGGCTCAGGTTAGTGAGACATTTGTCAGGCAGAGTGCAGGTGTAACCTCCTTCTCTCAGGAGCTGCTCTTCCTAAACGTTTTAAGCCTGGAAAAACTTTATACACCCTGGATTTCAGCTTGCCTCAAGGCCTGCCATGTGATCCTTTATAAAGTGGGAGGAAAAAAGACACTGTCAGAGGAGTGACCTCATGGAGTGGCTCCCTGGGGGGAAAGGAAAGGAAAAAGGGGAAAGGGAAAGGAAAAGAAAAAGGGGAAAGGGAAAGGGGAAAGGGGAAGGGGGAAAGGGGAAAGGAGGGAAAGGGAAGGAAGGAAGGGGAAAGGGGAAAGGAGGAAAAGGAAGGAGGAAGGAAGGAAGGAAGGAAAGGAAAGGAAAGGAAGAAGGAAAGGAAAGGAAGAGGAAAGGAAAGGAAGGAAAGGAAAGGAAAGGAAAGGAAAGGAAAGGAAAGGAAAGGAAAGGAAAGGAAAGGAAAGGAAAGGAAAGAAAGGAAAGGAAAGGAAAGGAAAGGAAAGGAAAGGAAAGGAAAAGGAAAGGGGAAAGAGGGAAAGGAAAAAGGAAAGGGGGAAAGGAAAAAGGAAAGGAACAGTCTGGGGGGTTCTGGCTGTAGCGGTGGGCACAGCACAGCCTCTCCCAGCTCTGACACTCTGGAGCAGTGACTGTGGAAGAGCTCCAGGCTCTCACTCCACACCTCCAGGAGAGGGGAAGAATTGTGTAAGACAGAAACCTGTACTTTGTTCAGATCATGCAAAGCCTCAGGTGCTCTGATCATCTCACTAATATACCCCAAATTACTTCTAAATGTGCATCTGCTTTCCTGACCCTGAATTTCCCTTTGGAGTAGGCAGGAGCTCCCCTCAGGGACAGCCAACATTTGCTCCATGTCCCCCTTTGTGTCCTGCACAGCCACATCAAGATGAGGTACTGAGCCCAGGAGAAAGAAATGCTGTGGAGAAAAGGAATCTGCAGGATTTCCTCCCTCTTAATGATGGATGAGCGTTTAATCATTCTAAGTCAATTTAAACTGCCTGCTTGTTCTTCAAAAGCTTAACTCCTAATATTCCTTTTAACTGAATATCACAGAAAGAACATTACCCTGGCACACCTCTGGCTGTGCCAGTATCAGCCTGCATAGGGCCACTGATGATCCAACATAACAGGAATTTCTTCATTTGTCTGTAACTGCTGGAATTTTAAAAATAACTTCAGGAACTCAATTGAGTGTAATGTGAAATGTGGTGCCAAACAACCTGGCATTATACAGGAGCCTTGGAGGTACCCAGGTCAGTCCAAACTGAAAGGAAAGGTGCAGTTTAATTTCTTGATATCCACAGATTTAAATAACAAAAGTAAAAAAAAAAACAAAAAAAAAAACCAAAAAAAAAAAAAAACACCAAAAAACCAAAGGGAAAAAAAACCCCACAAATCCCCCCCAAAAACAAATTCAAAAAATCCCAAACACCACAACCCAAAGCTTCCATCCAACTAGGAATTCAAAGCTAACTGGACAACAGTTCATCTTGGTATTCAAGGGTAGATATTTTTTTAAAAGCATTTAACTAGCAGCCCTGTGGGTAGTGACATACAGGGAAATGCAAAGTAATGTCATGCATTGACAGTAAAATTTTTCAAAGTCATAATTTTTAATTTAGTTGCTACGCTCTACATATACTGCTGGAACTGTATAAAAAGGGATTGCAGTTTTTCATTCATAGATAAAAATGCCTAAAATTTACTTTTCTCATTATCCATTGTCTGAAGAAGGCCATGCTTATGAGGCACAGATAAGAAAGCTCATTTAGAGCTGTTTGTAAGAGCTGGGATTTGCACTTGTGTGTTTGGTAATAATTATAGCCACATACTCACCCTGCCACACACAATCTATCATCTGATTATTGCTGTCCACCCACTGAATTTCAGTGATGCCAAATGCCTCTCATTACCAGGGACACTGGCACTGGGAGGCACAGTAAAAGCAGGAGACAGCACTATCATAAATAGTATCAACAACAGGAGGTTATTTGATAGGCCTTGCTCCCAACCCCAGTATCTCTTATGAATTGCTTTCATTAAGTATCTCAGAAGCCCGAGGTTATTTAGGAATTTGTAGCTGTCAAATTAGACTTTGTGACAGAGCAGCCTTGGTGATGCCAGCAGAGCAGAGCAGAGCAGAGCAGGGAGGGGACAGTGTCAGTGCCCCTCTGTGGGTGCAGAGCAGTGGGACATCAGCTCTTTGCTCTCCTTGTGCTCTCTGCATGTCCATGAGGAGCCCTCCAGGCCAGCCCTGGCCCCAGCCCACGTTCCTGAGAGGTGCAGGAGGCAGGAAAGCCATGTACAGATCATCCAGAGAGAGGGGGAAACCTGGGAGGGAATGACTGCTGTGCCCAGAGCAGCTAAAGCCACCAGCGGGGATCAGCAGTGCAGGGATCCTGTTCACCCAGCCTCCTGTTCATCCCAGCAGTGATTCCCCCAGGAATTCTGTTTACCTTGAGCAGCTCCTGTGACTCTCACTGCTGGCCCAGCTAAAGCCACCAGCTAAAGCCACCAGCAGGGATCAGCAGTGCAGGGATTCTCCTCACCCTGAGCAGCTCCTGTGTCTCTCACTGCTGTCCCTGCCTCCCCTCACCAGCCATGGAGTTTGGCCCCAGTGTCTCAGCAATGGCTGAGGTTTGTAGCCCAAATGAAGACTTTGAGCCCAGCTCTTCTGACAGTGAACAGCTGTCCTGGTTTAGGGCAAATCTGGGAGAAAACCTCCAAAGGGGGCCCCTCCAGAAAGCAAACCCACACAGCCCCTCTTCCCAACCGGATTGGGAAGGATTCCTTGGAGACAAGTGGAAAGAACCTCTTTATTTAACAGGCACAGCACCCCCAGCACACAAAATGAACAATACTGGATGACACCACTCTGTCACCGCTCTGAAAAAGATGACAAATTCAGAAAGTCTCTCTTGGGAGTGGTCACTGTTATCAGTCCATCCTGTGCTGGGGCAGCTGCTGCCCAGGGTAGGCCCCGCTAGGCCACAGGGTGCAAACTCTCGGTGTTCCCAGGGCCCAGTCCAGAGCAGGTTCAAGTTGGTCCAATAAATGGAAAAGAGAAACAGTCCAGGGAGAATTTGGACTGCTCAGCTAAACTAACTAATGTGCAGGAGCAAAAGCAAGAGCAAAGGAGGAGCAAAGCAGAAGCAAGAGCAAAGCAAAAAGCAAACGCAGCACCATGTACTGCCCTGTCTGCGTGTCTCACCAGCCATGGGAGAGCGGCTGATAGCAAAACCTAAACAAAACATTCACTCTTCAGAGCCAGTCTTGAAGGCACAGAACATGATATCCAGTGTTGGGGAAGATGAAACAGGAAAGCCTTATAAATATGATTGTCTGGCAAAAGATTTTGAGAATATGGAAACTATAAGTGAGATCGAAATGAAAGCAAGTTTTGAGATCCCTCAGCTACTGAACAACTGGAAAACAAGGGTGTGGCCAGCTGAAGGTAATCCCCTTTTGACGGAACACCCTCTGCTTGCAGACAGCTCCAAGGGTCAGAGCAGACTCTACAGCCTGGCAGAAGGGGCCTAAAGAGGAGTTTTTAGGGTTTAAAATGTAACAGAGTACGGTAATGTAATGATTCTTATAGGCTGTATGTAAAAGCTATAGGATTTGTATGTTGTACTACATTGGTTAGTGAGAATTAGAATATTCAACACAGAAGAAGAGTTATGGTACTTTAATGGGAACCCCTTGCTCTCTCTTACCTTTTTTACTCTCTTACTCTCTCACCCTCTTATCCTCTCTCCCCCTCTCCTCTCAGGCCTGCTCTGAGCTGTGGCTGGCAGCTCCCAGCAGGGCCCTGCACAATAATTCCACAATAATTCCACAAATTCCAGACCTGGCTGCAGAGATCTCTGGTGTCTGTCTGTCCCGACCATCCTACCCCCTGACACTCCCACAATCCAGCCTGAACAGATCACACAAATTGGGATACAAGCATCATAATGTCACCCTAGGACAGCAGCTCAGGTCCATGCCAAGGCCTGCTGGAGCTGCAGCTGTCACAAACACCCTGGGCTACACATCAGCCAGTTTGGAACAAGGCTTCCAGGCTCTACCACACTACCAGCTTTCTAAATGCTCTTCATTTATAGGATAAAGCAGAAGAGGTAGAAACAGAACAGGAACCAAATAGAAAATACAAACTAGGGCCATACTGAATTCTGATGATCAGCACTTCTCTTCCCTTGCTTTATCAGACTTCTCCCTCACCTTGGACCAGCCCCTCTGGCTTCCCTCCAGTGCTCTGATTGCAGCCTGCCTCCCTCTGCCTTGGGACCTCTCTGATCTGACCCAACAGGCAATCACTTGACCCCCAAATCTCTGCCTGATGCTGAGCTCCCATAAAAAAATTAACAAATATAAATAGAATACAATATAAAATTTTATATTACTATATTATTTATATTTTAATATATATTTTTATATATTATATGATATATAATATATAAAAATATATAAAAAATAAAAATGTATTTGTTTATTTTATATGTCATTTCTATCTATAAATAGATATAACTTGTATATACATATAAAATTATATAAATTATATAAATTATATAAAATTATGTACCATTTACATATAAATATTAAATTATATATAAACATATAAATATATAAATATTTAAAGTATATTATATTTACATATAAATATAAAATAAATATAATATCAAATTAACAAATACACTGAGAACAGTTCTTCAAAACTTATTTCTTCTAAGCCAAGTCTATTTTAAGTATATCCAGCAGGGTCATAACAACAACAAAGTAGCAACACAGATGCAAAACTGAAATTCTGCTGTCCTTGTGCAAGCAGTACTTTTACATCTGTAACCACACATAGGCAGAGCACAAACACTCACAGGATGGCCTTTACCTCTCCTCTAATCCAGAGAGATCCTAGAAAAGAGATGCAGCCCAGACACCCTTTCTCAACAAAATGGAGGAAGATGATGGTTCCTTCTCACCTAATTTTACTGAGTTACAATTAGATTAATTATGCCATTTAAGCCATTTTTGAGATCAGCAGGTGTCAGGAGATGCCAACACCTTCTGAGCAGCAGAGCAAGGGTGAAATGCTTGGGACAGAGCTGCTGCCAAGGGGCTTGGATTAGGAGATATCTGAATATTTCTATGTCATTATTAAAGCTCCATTTTGTTGCTATTTTAAACATACCCACAAGTGCCAGTCTGGGGAAACAACTGAAGTCCCAGGAATCTTTCATTCTATTTGCTCCTACATACCTGGGAAAACCCAGGGGGATAGGAGAAAACCCTGCCAGTCTTTTCCTTCTCTAGGTGGCTCTGTCTTCACACCTCCAACATCTGAATCTGTACTTTCCTGAATCAGAAATCTGCTTTTGGATTAATCTTTAGTTTTATCTGGGTTGCTTCTTAGTAAAATCACTATTTCACCTACATTCTACCCAAGCCAGTGTAATAATTGCTCTTTTTTCTGTTGCAGTGGGTTTCTGTTGGTTTTGTCAAGGATTCAGGTTATGGTTCAGCATTTAACTCACTCCTAGAGAATTCTTTGCTGTCATCTGCAGTGACAAGTGGGAGCAGTTTTCATAATCACAACTAAAAACTGTAGCTCAGAAAATAGATGTGTGACTTCAAGACTTCACAAGGAACATCTTGACATTTAAATCCAATTACCCTTTCTCCTTCCTGATGAAAATATGATACAACTAGAGGAAAATTCTCCTAGACAAATATATCATATTCTCCAGCTTCTATAAACTTTTTGGCACCACTTCTAGTATTACACACTGCATTCCTTATCAGTCATTTTACAAAAATAAAGGGTTAGAAAGTGTGTGGTAATTGATAGGTGATGCCAACAAGTCTATAAAAAAATTATTTGGAAAGTCTTCGTAGAATGATGATCTTCTCCCCAGCTGAAATCATTAATTGCAAAACTGGAATGAACTCCAAGTTAAGACAGACTACTGCTCTTTGTAATAAATTAAACTGTCAATCACTCAAAGCACCTTTAATAACACCCTGGTTCCCCAAGCTCTTAAATTACAGGCTGAATTTCATTTATCAGTCTGCTCTATGTGAAAAAGGATTAATTAAACTCATTCCAGTATTACAGTAAGGCTCTATTTCTCTTAGTACTACAGAATAATTGACTGCAAATGAATTGAAAAGTGAGTAAGTAATTGTAGTTATTATTCTGATGTAAATATTAGTTCTCTTTTGACATTTCAAAAGATTTAGTAGAGGCACTTTAGTGATAAGACAGATCATTACCCTGGCTAGGAAGAAGAGATAGCATAGAGAAAGTGAAATTACAATCATTAGTTTAGACATCTAAAAATACTCCTATTATTTGCTTTTTCATATAGTTATTATGCACCTTAAAGTACATTTTCATTAAGTGTTGATCCTGATTTATTGTGTTAGGTATCCTGCAGTAAAGGCAGTGCATTATGTCCTGGTGCTTTGGAAAGAACTCAGAGGTAATGTGAGTTCTGACAGAGGAATGAGTGAGGAGCTTGTCTCAGACTCAGTCATGACACTGCCAGTGCTATAAAATTCCAATCAACAGATTGCCACTGTGAATGACTAATTTTTATTTAAAAATTATACCAACAGGCACAGTGAACAGCAAGAAATCACCTTTTAATTGGGCAATCAGACTAGCTCAGACAAGACACTGCAGCATCTCCAGAATGAACAAAAGATCAGAATTGTGGGTAACAGGAGACATTGAAGTCATGTTCTAAATACAGCATCTTCTGACATCTGTCTGGAGACCAGAGCCACACACAGAAAATCAGCCCAAAATTTACCTTCTAAGTCTGCATTTTCATTTTGAGGGCAGCTAGACTGATTTCAGCAATTCTTTGAGAATTTTTTGCCAACATACAACAAAAGATCGGGTTTTTTACAACATTCTTGTAAAGCAAAACCTGGGGGAAAAAACCTTACCTGAAACCTCTGAATCTGGGGGTTTTTCCCCAGGTTTTGCTTCTTTTCTCTTTTAGCTCCTTTCCTTCTCTGCAGTTTTGATTCTCAATCTCTCAACAGAAGATCACAGGAGAAGTTCAAAGCAGCCCAGCCTCCCGAGCAGGGAGTGAATGGAGCATTTCAGTGCCCAGCAGGACCCAGGGCTGCCTGTTCTCACTGAGCTGCCAGCACAACTCCTGCACATTTCACTCATTAACATCAAGCCACAGCTTGGACAGACTTTGCTTGTTATTGTTTATTTTCTGCTCCTCCTTTTTTCAGGCTAAAACAGGCTGCTTACCTCACAGAACTTTAAATAAATGTTTCTTCCTCAAGTGCACAACACGCAAACCTGCCAAGGAATGCAGATGGCATCTAATTTCTCTGAGAATTTATCTGTTCTTTAGAGATATCCCTTTTCTTTCCTTTTTTCCTCCTTTAATTGAAGAAAACTCTTCAGCAGATTGGATGAATGTTTAATTTGACACATCTTTGAAAGCAAAGCATCATAACCCAGATATTTAGCACATATTTAGGCTTTCTTGTGGGTTTTGTGTAATAGAAACAGGTGGATAAATGCAAGTTAGTTTTGAGTTATCATAAGGATAGCTCAGGGTAAGTGGAACCAGAAAACCATTTAAATCAGTTAATTCAGGGAATCAATTAGCACATTGAGAGGTGCAATCATTGGTAAAGGGACTTCACAAAAAGAACATTCTTCATCACTGAAATATAAATGTAAACACAATGTTTATCAATAGCTCAAAACAGGCAAGCCATTATTGAGAATAAACATCTACACAACAATTAATATATTCAAGTGGATCATTATTTTTTTTCCAGCTACACTTTGAAGACCTTCAGTGTCAGAGAGTTTTGTGTTTCCTCCTTACAGGTTTGTTATGAAGCACTGCATTTTATAGATAACAAAGACATTCTGCAACTAGATAATTAAGTTTGCTCATAAATTGTTGTACATTAAGGTAGCAAATCAATGTGGCCACTGAAGCAAAGTGATTCTTTAAATTAAAAACAAATGTGTCTGCAATTTAGGGTTTGCCCCTGCCCTCCCTGCCTGGCTTGTCACCAATTCTTTGTTTCAAACAGGCACTCAGAGGCAGCAGGCATCAGACCATTTAAAAGCCTGGCTGAGGAAAATAACTCTATAAAATAACTCTAAAATAACTCTATTTTCATTACTTAGTTCCCCCAAAATATGGAAGTAGGAAAAGAGAAGTAAAAATAAATTGCAAGGACAAGAGATCAGGTTATTGATAAAACTGCTGTAAGACAAATAAGCCACAACATTAAGGGGTGACTGTTTACACTCCATGGAATGTTCAATACATTAAGTAAACCTTTCAAAGGGGTATCAAAACCTGTAAAAATCCTCTTATTTGACAAAATATAAATATCTACTTGCAAGTACAAACTAGAGGATGAGGTTAATTTCACAAACCTGTACATAAGACCATGAGTTTTATAGAAATCAGTAGCATTCTCTTGGAAATTAGGTATATTTCTTGTGAAGAACAAGGGGGCAGGGGAGAGGTAAATGCATGGCAATCCCAGAGAAAAATATATCAGAGATGGGCTGAAAAATAACATGAGCCAAATAAAGTTACACTCATCATGCAGAAAAACAAAGATCAGTGGAAGGGCAACACTTCAGATAAACCAGACATCACTCCATCAAAACCTCTGGGAAAGATGGGGAAGGAGACTTTCAAATTAGTTTAATTTCTAGGTGACAAAATTTGGCTGATAAAATAAAAATAAAATACAAAAATAAATAATATAAATAAGAAATGAAATGAAATTAAATTAAATTAAATGAACTTCAGTATTTTGCCTGAATCTTTCCAGGCAGTTGGAAAGACAGTAGGAAATAAGGGTCCAACTCTTTGATCTCTTTGCCTTGGACTATTCTCCTATTTTTCAAAGGGAAAACTTCTGCATCCCAAGCTCTGCAAAACTTTCCCAGCACTGTGTCTGCCTTTTCCCAACACTTTAATTGCTAATACCATGCAGCTCTACAAAGTCATAATGCCCACTGCAGAAACCATTCAAAATAAAAATCACAGCTTTCAGCCAAATCCTGAGATTTGTTTTTATTGAAATCATCCAATCCAGTAGGAACTGGCACACTTCATAGGATATCCAGGATTTAAGACCCAGGTTTCTCAACCATCTGAGCAGTGTTGGATAACAAATGGAATTAGGGCATTAAAATGGTGAAACAGGAGGGGAATGCAGCTGCCCAGGAGGGCTCTTGCAGCAGCAGGATACAGGACTGGCAGATTCTCCACCTGGCTAAACCCAGCTGTAAATTGGTGGTTTCAGGTAAAACCTGTGTCTTTATGTCTCAGCCTTCCAGCTGTGAAGCTTGAGGAAAATCCTCCCCTTTAAGGCACCGAGATTTCTCAAACAGTGGTGTGTAATTCCAGTGTGTTTGCATCTCCCCAGGCTCCCTGCACCAGCTGAGCAGGCACAAGCAGAAACACAAGGAAAGGACTCCTGTGCAAACCCAGGGCACTGGGAATATTTCTGTGTCTGCTCTGGGGTGCCCTGACCCCCAGGGCAGCGCTGACTTTGACCCTCACTCATGGAGAAAGTTTCCCAGACTTCAAGATAGACTGGAATCCACAAAAGTGTGAAATAGATTCTAGAGAGAAGTGTAGGTGTATCACTGGGTGAGAAATTTAGGTTTTGGGATTTTTAGTGTGTTGTGGATGGAAGCAAAATGGAGAACACAGGGTGTCATCCTGGGTTTCTTCTTCATGCTTCTTCTTCCTCCTTCTCCATGGGTTTGGGTGGCATTTTGTAATTGGGCAGAAAAGTCCCCACTGGGGGCTCTGTGGGATCAGTTATTGGGTTAAAAGGGAAAATAATCCAGGTGTCAGTTCTTAATTGGAGAGTTTAGTCTTAAAAGACCTTGGAACAAGAGATTGTTGGCCATTTTGTGCCTTCTAATGAAAAGCTACTGAACTCACAGCAGTGAGACTGTTTTACTGGTAAGAAATAATGAACACCTGAGTGTGAACATGAACTACATCAAGTGCCTTCAATCCAGACCCAGAGAAACCCCCAAGTGGTATTGCCACAGATTCCATTTGAAAACTGCAGCTGAGGAAATGCTTTGGGGTACTCCCAGTGTAGTGACTCCAGGGAAATCCAGCACAAAATGATGAGGAAATATGTGGGTGAGGTTCTTGCTGACCCAGAAAGGCTCAGGCTTTAATTCAAATGGAGCAGGTATAAGAACATTCTGGTTTTTAAAATAAGTTATCATAAAATTAAAGCAGTGTGGTATTCACATGCCCTCTGAACAGAGAGAAGCTGTGAGAGAAGCAGAGAAGAAGGAAAAACAATTCTTATCTCATTTGCTGCTCCTGTTGTTTTGAACATGTGGAATGTGTTGGAAGATTATTTACCTGAGGGGATTACTTGGATGGGTTCTGGGGATGGTGTTTTGATTAATTGACCAACTGGATCCACGTGTGTGTGTCAGGACTGTTGGCAGACAGGGTTTTTGAGTAGTTACTTAGAAGTAAGTCTGATGTAGTAGAGCTATAGGATAGTACCATGTCATATAATATAGTTTTAATAAAGCAAGCATTCAGCATTCCAAAGCCTTGGAGTCAGATGTCAATCATTCCCAGATGTTGGGATCACCTGATTTTACTACAAAGCAATATTTGCATCCAATGCTGATTCAAATTGAATCAGTAGAAAAGCACTCATTAACTTTAGTGGAATTAATTTCCAGCCAATTTGATTAAAGCTCTATGGACAATTACTCTTGGTTATGTGTAACATAGTAGCAATACTGATGCTTAAATTATCCATGAAGTCCAAACTGTGAACTATCACAAACTTCCAAACTTTAATGTGTATGAATTTTAGCCAAACCAGTAGGAACAGCTGGAATCTGTGTGTGTTCACTCCTGTGTTTTGTGTGTGAAGGTGTGAGTGCCCCTTTTGCTCTGTGTGTGTGCAGGTGGCCCTGGCTGCCCAAGGGCTTCCCTCTGCCCACTCTGCACACTCAGATCAGTTCCAAACTCCACATTAACTGAGAGGCCACAAATGCACAGAACATTTCACTCCAGTGTTGCATTAACGGCAGAGTTCAGGTTGATCACTTTGTTTAAAATTTTCATTGCATAAAGGATTCAGGAGAATCTTTAGACTGCAGTCAAAAGCAGAGGTTTAACAATGCCTGGCAGGCTTCTCTCTTTTGTAGTTCCATTTTGTGATCTTCATTCTCACAGTGACACCTCGTTACCCAAACAGGCAGCGCTGCCTACTTTAAATTTCACCAAGCTCCTGCTTATGAGGGTTTCTCATCCAGCTGCTGTGTACATGCACAGGAGAGGGGAGAGCTCTTTTGTATCCAGCTTTCAGTTCTTTCTGTCATCTCCCTTCTTGTGGCACAGCTGACTGACACTCTGCTGGTCTGTCCCCAGAGCAGCCCATCACACCCTTCTCATTTCATGTCATACCCTTCCCCTCCTGTCTCTAATAACACAGCAATATTATTAACTGCTTCATTCAAACCAAAAAGAAAGCCCCCTTTTTCCTTTAGCCTTCAGAAAAATGTGACTCAAACACATTTCTAGGACAATGACTCATTTCGATTCTGCCTTCAAAGTTCAATTTTGTATGTGCCTTTTGAAAATTGAATGCCAGGATCCTGCCAGGAAGTAAAGGGCATCATTTCCTGGGGTTCAGGAAGGCCAATCCCCTTTGCAGAAATCATTTTGTTATTCCCTAGCACAGATCTGAACTGTTCAAGTCAGGATTAAATGAGTTTCTAGCTCAGCATGCACCATTTGCTTTCAGGAGATGTCCAGGTAAGGCATCTAATCCCAAATCCTCTGTTGTCACAGGCACTGTGGCAAAAATTCCCAGCACAAAACATTCCCTGCCTGCTTGTGTGCTAAATCTACTACTCTGCAAACCAAGAAACCCAGACTGAGTTCATTCAAATCACTTTCCCTTTTTCATGTTCCCTTTTTAAAGTTTCCCAACATTTTAATGTTGTTTCCTATTCCAGGGAGCATCAATACCTGACCTTGTGTCAGGCAGGGGGCAAAAAAACCCACACAAACCCTGCATGGGAGCTGCTTTGCTGTTCCACCAATCAAGGAGGAATATTAATGACTGCTCTCTTCCATTCTCCTGTGTCCTAGAATATTCCTTCCTGTTTCTAAATGTGCAACAGTCCAATATTGAACTAATATTCTTTAATTATGGTCCTGTTGCTGGATACTACATCAAATTATGAGCGCATTAAAATCCTGCTGTTCTGCCTACTGTGACACACAAAACCAAGTTTATTTTCTCAGAACTTCAGGCATCATGATGCACTCAACTCATTCACAAACACAACAGATGCCTTGATTGAATTGCTTTCTAGTTATTCTTAGAAAAAGCTTTAAATTATAATGATGCATGCCTAATTGCCATGAAAAAAATTCTTTCAACAACTTCCAGAAGAGAACATATAAAGTTTTTGTCTGTGCTCAAGAACTGACTTGAAAACAGAAAATAAATAAACAGAAAATGAATCTTAAAATTGTATTTCACAGTCATGCTTAGAAGCTCTGGAATTCTGCTACTGATGAAAATGGGCTCCAAAACTTGTTAGCAGATAGAATTAAAAATTCTAATTAGAATGGAACATCACATCAATTAAGTAATTTCAATCTCCAAGTGGTCTCTAGAAAGGGTTATTTTAGGAAGCTGTACTCAGCCTCAGGCCCTGTGGAGCTGCAGCTCAGAGTGGGCACACAGTTCCAATGTCACCTGCTGTCTGCAGCTCCACACTGACACCACAAAGCTGATTTGTCTTAACTCAAACCACCTTTGCTGAGAAGGAGCTGGCAAAATGGGTATCAACTGCAGTGCAAAGCTCAGCTGTACACCTAATTATTTATAGAGAGGAGCAAATCTGTTAGCAGGACATCTAAATCTCCTTTCCTCCCTCCTCACAATACATGGCACACATGAGGCAGATGTGCAGTAACTGCTCACACAAAATCACACCCTACATACCCACTAGCATTTTTTAAAATTCAAAAGCTAAATCCTGCTCCTTGAAAACCAAGATGTCATCAAGTTTAGTTTGCCCATTATTACTGGCCAAGTATTTCCTCCTCCCAGCAGGGCTGGGATACCCAGAGAGTTCTGAGGGCTCTGCAAACTTTGTGCAGCTGCTCTTGAGCTCTGGGGAGATGAAGGCATGCTTCACAGTGTTGTTAGAGCACTGCTGAAAATTTAATTTAACATTTTGACTGCTAATACACATATGTGAAATCTGATCATCCAGATGGCAGAAGAACTTCTTAAAATACAGGGTCACAAGGAGGTGTGACGGTGTTCACAGGGGTTCTTGGATGAGGGCAAAGACAAGGATCTGACTCCATGTTTCAGGAGGCTTGATTTATTATTTTATCATATATATTACATTAAAACTATATTAAAAGAATAGAAGAAAAGATTTCATCAGAAGGCTTAGCTAAGAATAGAAAAGAAAGAATGATAGCGAAGGTTTGTGGCTTGGACAGAGAGTCTGAGCCAGCTGACTGTGATTGGCCATTAATTAGAAACAACCACATGAGACCAATCACAGATGCACCTGTTGCATTCCACAGCAGCAGATAACCATTGTTTACATTTTGTTCCTGAGGCCTCCCAGCTTCTCAGGAGGAAAAATCCTAAGGAAAGGATTTTCCATAAAAGTTGTCTGTGACAAGGAGGGCCTGGGGTTTCGGGGGTTTCTGACTCCACATGACAAGGAAACACAACCTTCCTTCATGGGTTTAACATTAATTAAACATAGATAGATCTCTGTGCTGACTGCAGTATGCCACATGGTCATTTCTTTTCAGCATGAAACTCTCTAATTTCCTTTGAGTCCATTTAGAAGTCTATTACATTAAGGGAGGGAAATGCATCACTTTGGTAATTATTCTGTTTACACTCCCACTAAAGCACACAGCCTTAACCACAAGAGGAATAAAGATTATTTCCCAGGTTAATAAGGGTTACATTCATGACAAAAAACTCGTGCAGTGGAGCACAGAACACCTTCAGATCAATTCTGTGCATATCTGCTGCTGTAGCCAGGACTTGCACTGCTGGCCATGCCCCAGAGTAGCACTGACCAATGCTGCATCAAACCTTCCCTTGTCTGCTTACTCAAGTTTTTGTCATCTTCTGCTGGTTTCCATGCAGCCCAAGAGGAAAAAATGGCTCCTGTGGCCTATTTGGATTTTTAATGAACATCCTTAAAAGGGTATGTTCTCATCTACACAATAAAGGTTTTAAACTGTGAGAGCAATACAAAGTGAAGGGATAATCTCAGTTTTAACTAATCATGTTTTCTTTAAGGGACATTAAGGATTTAGCTGTACAGGATATTAAAGGACCATCAGATATGTTTCTCCAGGATCTCTCTGTTTTATGATTTCCTTGTAGTTAATTAGTGGGGAGATTGTCTGTCCTCTCCAGGCTGATGTGCAAAACTGCAGAAGGTGCTGAAGGACTGTCAGCAACCATCTGAATCCTCAGAGGTGCCCTCAATGGTAATTAGCCAAGTCGAAATAATTTCTGATTCAAGGCATTAAAATTAAAGCTAAACTACTAGAGGGAGTGACTGGTACTCTGCTTAGGGATAAAAACAGTTATGACTCCACCTATTTTTCTTCCATGAATTCACAGGAATTATACATTGCTCTCTCAAAGAAATATTCCTGAATAAGTATTTTTAAATATTGACATTTGCAGCTCCTTATGCTATTTCTAAAAGTCATTGTCTGAATTACTAGGGGGAGTGTGGGAACCCAGAGCATCCCTCTGTCTGCCCAGGACGGCCAGGACCCTGCCAGGGGGCTCAGGGACCCTGGCACAGAGCCCAGAACACCTGTGGGATTGATTGTGACCCGTGGAGCAAATTACCAACCTTAGATGAAGATCAGCAAGCCACAAAAGTTTAGGTGGAATAATAGGGGAGTTATCATAGGGTGCAAAAATAGATTTTGGGGTTTCTGGTATGGGGGTTCAGGGGGCAAGGTGGAGCAATCTGGGCATGTCCAGCCTTTCTCCTTCTTCTTCTTGGCCTCCATCTTCTGCTGTGATGGTGGCACTTACAGATTGGTTTAGAGTAGGAGCTCACTGTCTAACATAGTGATAGGTATTGGACAGTAATTGTAAACATTGCACACGTAGTTTTTAGTATAAAGCCATAACAGTGCCCTGGGGGCAGGCAGAGTGCCTGGAACTGTCCTGCTGGATGGACCTGGGCAGGGCAGGAGAAAGAATTTCATAGATGAAGGACAATAAACGACCTTGAGACCAAGAAATGAAGAGCCCTGACTGCTTCTTCAAGCACCGGGCTGGGAAAAGAGACTTTGAACAATCTCAAGGTCACAGTGACCCAAAAGACCCCAAGAGGGGAGGAACTGGAGAATCCAAATTGAAGGATGATAACTCTGTTAGAGAGATACTCACACAGCAAAGTTCAGAGCCACATGCTGAACTTCCCAAAGCCAGTGGGAAAGCAAAGGGCTGTGGGAGGCTCCAGGGACCCATCAGAGAAGGGGATTCTCTGGGTGCCCTGGTCTGAGCCCTGGGCACAATCCTGCTCCAGGCACAGCTGCTGTGTGCCAGCAGAGCTGCAGGGACAGCCAGGCTGCTGTGCCTAAATCCTGCACTCCAACCTGGAACTGCTCTTTTCCTTCCTTAGAGCCAAACCCCTCACACACCAAGCCTGCCACAAATAAAGCAAAAAGGCTTTTTAAAGGAAGTTTCTGATCAATATATTGTAATTTCCATGGGTAGTTTGTTGGTACTGTTGGTGCTTTGAGCGTTCCCAGAGGGGCGGCCAGGCTGCTCCTTCCTCAGGAGATAACAAAGCTCCTTATCACTCCAGAGAGCTTGTCTGGCACCAGCATTGCTGTCCCTGTCCCTGTCCCTGGTGTGGCACTGCTGCCAGCCAAGCTCTCTGCTGATTCCTGTTGTGCCCAGGCCTGGGTGCTGCTGCAGCACCAGGAAAGGGAATTCTGTTATGGGAACTATCCATCACTGGGGCTTCTCCCAATGGCAGACAAAATAGAACAAAGTTAATTAGAGAGAAGAGAATTTAGCCTGAAATATGCACAGTACAGAGAGATGAAAGAGGAGAGAATAATGCAAAAATTAAATTGTGAACAAAGGAAGGGAGGCACACTGTAAAGGGGTCAGGAACCATGTGAGGGAGGGCATGAAGGCCAGAGGGTAAAAAGCTGATTAGCTGTTAATACACAAGCAGATCTGAAATGGTGAGGTAATTGTCTTAGGAAGCAAGAGAAACTTAAAACAGAAACACAATAATGACACTGAGTACAAAAAACCCTTTGAAATTTTTTTCTTAAGAGAGCTTTATGCAATAAAAAGAACTAAAAGGGGAATGAGGCTGTGATGGGAAAAATCATTCAGAAATTGCAAAAGGCATACAAGCAAGGGGGAGGACACAGGAAAAGATCTAAACGTGCAGTGCATGTAACATCAGCTGCCCAGCAGCTGCAATGTCACAGTATTGATGTTTAGTGTCCTGCAGCTTTCCCTTTGAACTGAAAGGGAAATCAATTCAACCTCAAATAGCAAAATTTGGGCTCTGTGAAACATGGTTCTAGGCACCACCTTTTGGTAAAATTCTTGTAGAAAATGAACAGCAGAGAGGTTATTTAAATGATGATCACACTGAAATGAGCAAGGAAAGGCAGTTTCAGAACAATCCCCTCCTAAATACCAGGATTCAACTTACATTTTTCTTTAGAATGCTCTCCTGTATTCACCTGTTCCTTAAGCCTAGCTGGGTCTTACAGTTCTGCTCAAAGGTACTGTTGAATGTAATTCATAAAATCCCTTTTAATTCTTTGGGGAATCATTGAAAGTGCTGCAGATTCGTTCCTTCATGTTTCCAAAGGCAGGTAAAGTGTTTTACTGTGGAGCTGTGAAAGGCAGCATTAGGCAGTACAAAATATGAACACAATAGAGATGTGATGACCTGCTAAACTCGAGGGTGTCATAGAATCACAATAAAAATCAGGTTGCAGGGCACTTCTGGAGGTCTCCAGTGGCACCTCCTGCTCAAAGCAGAGCAGGCTTTCAAGTTAAATCAGGTTGCCATGGTCTATCACACCTCTATGAGAAATTACCACAGAGATTAAGAATAAGATTTTTCTAGGAGCCAGCTTTCTTCTGTTGTCTCTCCATGAGAAGGAGCAGTCCCTGAATTCTGCAAAGCAGCCTCACACATCAGAGAACAATCAGAGTTCCCTGTTAGTGGGGCAGATGCTTTCATCCTGAGCAGAGGATGCTTCAGTGGACACAGCAATAGCCCTGCTCTGGTCAGTGCCCCTGGAAGAAACCCAGAGTGGGCTGCAGGCATGGTGAGCACAGGCTGCTGCAGCTCTCCCTGCCCTGAACCCACCCAGAGCCATGCCCCAGTACAAGGGAACTGAAAATTGCCCTTCTACTGACATTTCTCTTTGGAGGGAGAGGGTGAAGTGCTTCTGACCCCAACAGTCAGACTTTTAGAAACTCATTCTCCCACAGATAATGGATTCATTTCTGCTGCATAAAGCAATACCCTGCTAACTAACAGGATTTCAGGGGGAGAAAAAGCTGCTTCACCCCCAGCACCATCAAAATCCCAGTGACATTAACAGGCTTCTTAAACCACAACCAAAGGCACCAGTGAGCTGTACAGGCACTCTGAACCAACATTTCAGCCCATCTCAGACTCCAGGAGCACAGAAATAGCACAGGGTGCTGCTGGCACACCTGGAGGTGGGGCAGGAAGGGAAAATCTGGTAAATACTCCTGCTCCCCATAGCAAATACAGTGTGTGCTACACTGGAGAAAAGCACACACACACACAAAAGTAGAACTTTTGCCAAACAGTCACTGGTTCCTTGGTTAAAAACAAGACTTATTGAACACAGTAAAAGCTGTTAGAGCACCCTTTTGACTCCAGCTTTATCAAAACTTCCATTAAATGATGCTGACATGCAATTACTCTACTGTTAAATACCAGGCCACTGCTGGGCTTTTACTAAAGGCCACTAATGCATGTGCTGGCAAACAAGCACTGGATTATTGTCTGGGCTGGGGAAGGCAGAGAGGCTCAGTCAAAACTTCTATTTACCATTAGTTTTGTAAGCAAAAAAAATCTGAAAGAGAAGTACAGTGGCTCCTACCTCATAGTCAGAACATTTGGCAATCCAGAGTGGTGTTTTTATGAGCAAGTTTGAAGAACCAGGTTTCAATGGCTGCAAGAGGAGCCTGAGCATATCTCTGAATTTGCTTCATATCAAATAACTAACTTTGTTTAAGAGACTTACAAGTTACAACCTGATCTCAAATTCCCAATAGGAATCATACATAGTTCTCTCACAGAAATCCTCCTGAATAAGTACTTTAAAATATTGACATTTGCAGCTCCTTATGCTATTGCCAAATGTCATTGTCTGAATTACTAGGGGGAGGAACTGGAGAATCCAACATTGAAGAGTGATAACTGTGTTAGAGGGATATCACACAGCAAAGTTCAGAGCCATGTGCTGAACTTCCCAAAGCCAGTGGGAAAGCAAAGGGCTGTGGGAGGCTCCAGGGACCCATCAGAGAAGGGGGATTCTCTGGGAGGGTCCCTGCCCTGGTGCCATGGTCATTGTGACCCAGGTGCTATGGCCATTGTGACACAAGTACCGTGGTCATTGTGACACAGGTGTCCTGGAAAGTCTGTCAGAGTGCCCTGGTCATTGTGACACAGTGCCCTGGTCATTGTGACCCAGGTGCCATGGTCATTGTGAAACAGGTGCCATGGCCATTGTGACCCAGGTGCCATGGTCATTGTGACACAGGTGCCATGGTCATTGTGACACAGTGCCATGGTCATTGTGACACAGATACCATGGTCATTGTGACACAGTACCCTGGTCATTCTGACAGAGTGCCATGGTCATTCTGACACAGTGTCATGGTCATTGTGACACAGTGCCCTGGTCATTGTGACACAGTGCCCTGGTCATTGTGACACAGTGCCATGGTCATTGTGACACAGTGCCCTGGTCATTCTGTCAGAGTGTCCTGGTCATTGTGACACAGGTGCCCTGGTCATTGTGACACAGCGCCCTGGTCATTCTGACACAGCGCCATGGTCATTGTGACACAGTGCCATGGTCATTCTGACACAGTGCCATAGTCATTGTGACACAGGGGCCACGGTCATTGTGACACAGATGCCATGGTCATTGTGACACTGAGACCTGCTGAAATCCCACCCTGGCCCCACAGAACTGCTGCAATCCCTGCAGAGTCCCATCATTGGGGTGTTGTGAGGTCCCCAGGATGAGTGAGAGATGAGAATTTGACTCCATGTTCTCAGAAGGCTGATAATATAATATATAATATAATATAATATAATATAATATAATATAATATAATATAATATAATATAATATAATATATTATATTATATTATTATATTATATTATATTATATTAATTATGTACTAAAACTATACTAAAGAAAGAGGCTACATTAGAAGGCTAAACAAGAATGATAATAAATATCTGTGACTGACCAGAGTCCCAACACAGCTGGACTGGGATTGGTCATTAAGTTAAAACAATTCACATGGAACCAATCAAAGATGCACCTGTTGGTAAGCAACCTCCAGACAACATTCCAAAACAATCAGATAATTATTGTTTATATTTCTTTTCTGAGGCTTCTCAGCTTCTCAGTAGAAAAATCCTGGGCAAAGAGGATTTTTCAGAAAATATCATGACAAATAAGATGAAGTTTTTATAAGTCCAAGATTCTGTGCATTCTGTGGTGTTACTTGTCCTTGAGAAGCCTCATTGCCAACGCATCTTTCTTGACTTAGATTTAAGGCTTACACCATTTTAACTTGAGCAAAATGACCCTGGTAAGTTACATGGTGTAGCAGAACAACAAATTGCTTTGTCAGGCTCCCAAACATTGGCAAACACTAAATTTCACTCAAGTCTATCATGATCCCTAAGAGTCATTGAAATCTTCCCAAACACACCACTGCTTTCAGTCACACCCATGAACTGAGACACTTCAGCTTTTTTATTGCCCTCCTGTTGACTGACATAGACTCCCCTCCCACTGAATTAATTCCCTGTGTTGCTGGAGCTACAAAATAAGCCACTCACAGCAGCCCAGCATTGTGAAAACCTGATCCCCCTCATCTTCCTCCCAAACACCCACTCTCCATGCCCTAAAATGCTGGAGATCCATGGACCAAACCTTGCTCTGAGAGCACCCTGTGTCTCTGCACAGCCACAATCATCATACAGACAGAGGGAATCAGGCCCAGAAATCTGCTGCTGAAGTTGTCATTTGACAGAGGACTTGGCAAATGCCAAGAACACTTCTTGGAGGAAACCAAGACCTTTAGCTGTGCAGAAGTCAAGGAAGGTGCAGGATTTTCTGTATGAGCTGTTGAAGGTTTGGTTTTGTGCTGCCCTGCATCTCCTGCTCCCAGTGATCCTGCATTGCTGAACCAGCACACAAAGCAGACAGGAGCTTGGCCAAAGCTGGGTCAAGAGCCCTTCAGTAAAGACAGGAATAAAATCCCAGCCATGGATGAGCCTCCTCTCTTAAGTTCACTCTTGGAAGTCAAAGCCTTGACGTACTTCTGAACTTCTCCTATGAACTCCAACCCATTGTGCTTTTTGTGATCAGCCGACATAGCTTGAAAAAAAAATGAACTTTTGAGTACTTTTTTTTCCAATAAAATACACTGTAAGTCTGAATTTTTTAACCCTCTTGATGTGGCAGAGAAATAAAAATAATTCTGTTATAGGAATTGGGCTTAATTCTGCAGCAGCTGCAAGGTGCAGCTATGTTGTAAAATACATTCTTTTATTTGTTTTTGGAGTCTAATAATGAGCTACCATTCCCATTTCAGTGGTATTTGGATATTACTATGTTTCTGTAATATTAACAACATCATAATCTTCGTTAGTATGCAAATCTATACCATCTGAGAAGCTCCTGTTCTCCTCCGTGCACTCCTTTGTTGTTGCAGCCTCATGAATTTCATTATGACACAAGATTATTATCAGACACTGGGAAGTGGGGATGGGGAATAGAATGATGTGGAAATTATAATCTCTTGGTTTAATAATGAATCCAGCTTCATGTTCCAGTTTGGTTTTGCACAAGCTGCTTCTGAGAGAAAAGGGAGCAAAAGGCAGGAAATTCTTCCCAAACTGCTTCTGTCCAGTGACCTTTCAAGCAGATGCCACTGGAGGGGAGCACTGGAGGGAGATGTTCCTCAGCCCTGTGTCTCATTTACATCTCAAAAAACAACAATGATTCTCTCCACATGTTTTTCCTATTCATAGCTTTACAGATGGCAAAAGAAAACAAGAGAATTTGTGCCATTCAAAAACTCCTGGCCATTTCCTCTCCACTTAAACTGATACCAATTATCAGTCTTCGTCTGCAATCACAACAATTATTAAACAACTGTAATTATTCTTGGAGCAGGCTGTGGTTGTAAAAATAAACCCCATTTGACAGAAAAGAAAGCTGTAGGAGTGCAAATATTCCTTCTAGTGTGGAAACTCAAGGCCCACGTCCTGGGCAGGCTCCAGAGCAGCCAAAGCTGCTCAAGTCCAGCATTCCCAGCTCCATGTGGGGCCTCTCTGCTCCCACCCAACTCTTCCATGCTTTTAGGCTGCAGGGACTTTAGGGCAAAGCTGAAGCAACAGAAATATGGGATTAAGCTGGGAAAGTCCATTGGGCCTCCCTGTCCAGCCCTGGCAATTGTGCAGCTGCCCCCAGACACTGCAGCAGGACCATTGAACTGCTGCTCTCATACCAGGACAGCATCTAGAATTTTCTTAGCAAAATAAAAAAAACACTCCTTCTAAGTCATAAACAATCCAGCAATTTCTAGAAACAAACATGATTCCTCAGAAAATAAATTGAAGTCACCAGTTGTCACAGACATCTTTTATGAAAAATCCTTTCCTTTGGATTTTTCCTCCTGAGAAGCTGGGAGGCCTCAGGAACAAAATGCAAACAATGGTTATCTGCTGCTGTGGAATGCAACAGGTGCATCTGGGATTGGTCTCATGGGGTTGTTTCTAATTAATGGCCAATCACAGTCAGCTGGCTCGGACAGAGAGCCAAGCCACAAGCCTTTTTTATCATTCTTTCTTTTTCTATTCCTAGCTAGCCTGCTGATGAAATCCTTTCTTCTATTCTTTTAGCATAGTTTTAATGTAATATATATCATAAAATAATAAATCAAGCCTTCTGAAACATGGAGTCAGATCCTCGTCTCTTCCCTCATCCAAGAACCCCTATGAACACCGTCACAACCAATGTTGTGTTGAGATCCAATATTAAAGCAGATTTCTATCACTCCTGTAAAATGTTGTATTTTACCTGAATTACTGCTGAGGTATTATTAATACCTTAATTAAACCTACAATGCTCTCTACAAAAGCCCACAGCCAGGACCTGGTTGGGATGTTTAGTCAATTGTAGGAAATCTGATCACATTAATATGGGATTATCTCCTCCTTTCCTGATAAGGATGGCTGCACACCAGCTCACATGATCATGGGAATCCAGGTGACATTAATGCTGTTGTTTATTAACCAATTTGTTAGAGGTCTCCTGTTCTAAAAGGAGATTTTAGTACTAGAACAAGACTTATCTCCAAAAGCTCCATGGATGGTGTAATTATTCTAACCTAGTTATCACAGAAAAGATTAGAAAACTAAACAAGAATGCCCAATTTCAAAAGCTATTTCAGATTAGTTATCACAAAGAAGTGTGAATTATTACACTATATGATCTTCAGTGTAGGATTTCTTTGGGGTTTTTTTGCTATTTAAAACTTACATTCAAATGCTAATATAAATATGTTTATATTTCAAAATTCAGACTAGCAATTCAAAATCCTACATTAATTAATCCACTGCCAGTTTTTCTATTTTCCTGGTGGGTGCTGTCAAAAATCAGCACTTTTGTCATGCTGAAGTTGCACTGACAAGCTCAGAGTTGTTCACTTTATTCTCTTCCTCATTAAGGAAAAACCTGTCATTAAAAGAAACTATTTGAAGCAAGAAAAGAAATGTGTGAGTCTATTTAAAGCTAGCAGGGAAATGTGTTTGGACTTTGATTATGGCAATTAAAAAGCCCTGCTATTCAAAGATGGTGATTTTTTAGTATTTAAATAACACTTCACATTCTTCTAAGACATTTTACTAAAAAGATTGTTAAATTAGGTGATAAAAGGTTACTTTTGTCTTTGAAGCTGAAATATGTAACTATTATTTCTTATCTGTTTAGAATTAGAAAAGCTTCAATATCATCTATTTTACAGGACTCATTATCAAAATTCACCAGGCTTCATAAAACAAACAAATGCTTCACTTCCTGCCCTTGTTTAATCTCAGTAAGACAAATTCTTCCATGGTTTGAAAAGGAAGATTTCTTTCAACATTGGATGGAGCAATATCTTTTTATTTTCAAATTGCACAGGCTGTGCTTGGGAAGCCATAACCACCCTCCTTTCAAAGCATAATGTGAGAAACACAGCTCTCTATTTGGAATTTTTATAAAAGTTTAATAAGGGATAAAAGGGACAAACTCTAGCACTGGGGTGTTTTGGTGATCAGCAAAAAACCCACAGCATTAGCTCAAAACAATGTTCTTTATATACTGTTACATTACAGGGGGCACATGCATATTCACAAGAGTTTATACATATTTTAAACATTCTGTGAGTTTATGAATTCTTTTGAGCTTAATCTTTGACTTGCCTGCATGCCACCCCTCAGATTAAATTAATATATTTTATTTTTTTCTCATGGTTTCATCTTCTTCTTTCTACACTCTCTGATAACGAGGAGTCAATAAATTGAGTTTTGCTTTTTGTCACTGTTGTCATTCAGATAAGATAGTCTACAAAATGTGAGGAACTACTTGATTATCTTACACTGTTCTCTGAGTTAGTTACATGAATAAAAGCATTTTAACATTACATAATCTCTGCTTTAATATTATGCTACAGCTTAAGATATATTTATCACACTACTATTTATATAACCTATACTGTGCATACATAAACTGACATTATACCATGCTAAAAGACATTTAAAAGGAAGTATAAATTGTACCATATCAAAATCTTCGTGGTTAATAATGATAATATGTAAAAGCTAATACATAAATGTGAAATCCAACACTATATTGTCACAGAATTCACATTGCCACTATCATTTACAACAATAAGAAATGAGGTGCTTATCAGGAATGTATTTTAAGAGGAAGACTCAGACAGATCAGGGTTGGCAAAGAAAAACAATGCTATGTTTTTTTTTAGGCTAGAACAAGATTAAAATACAACTTAAAATGTCCAAGTAGGTCAGATCACAATGCAAAAGGAAGTACCATGACACAAAATCATAATAATTATTGAAATAATTTAATTAATCTTTATCTCCTACTGATTTGAATGTTGGACAATATTCATGCCATTTACACACACAAAAATTTTACTGGCAAAACACACAGAGCTGCAAAATCCTATGATGAATTACATTTTCCTATACTTTCTAAGTTTTGACTACTAATGCATCCTGCTGAAATTACATCATTTCACATCTCTAAGCAGACTTGCAAAGTACTGTCAGTTTTTAGATAATCCATCATTAGCATTTCCATCACTAACCTTCAAACTGATACCTCCCACTAAATTCCAAATTATGTTGATCTAATGATGCTTGCTCACTCTGGGACAGAGAAGTAGGTAGAGTTATATATAACAGAGTTTTTATAGAAGTAAAAGTACATCATCCATTTCCTTCAGTGCCTTACAGCCATCATTGATATCACAGAGTCACAGAATGACCCAGGCTGGGAAAGACCTTGGAGAGCATCGAGTCCAGCCTGTGACCAACGCCACCCTGTCACCAGACTGAGGCAGAGTGGAAATTTTCCAGGGTAGAAATCCTTTTTGATTTGGGTGGAATGGACATGTTTAAGTATGTAGCTTGCTGTGTAGTCTGACTGCAAAGCCTAGGCTCAGAGAAACTGCTTCAGTGAAGGACAGAGGTAAGGGGAGAGAGACAGAGGGTGATAGAAAGAGACAGAGAGACTGCTGTGAGAGCAGGTCAGCCCGGCCTAGGAATTCTTTCTGATAAAGAAGAACTAGCGGCAAATGTCACGCTACATTCATGAAAATGAACATGTATGAACCTATTGTGAAATTGTATGCATATGTATTTGAGAGGGAGATAAAAAGGGACCTGAAGTTCCCAGAGGTACACACGTAGGGGAATTTTAGGGGAACGATTCCCACATGCATCCAGCGCTATAATAGACATACCGGCTCTACAACTTTCACAGAAGTTGTGGAGTTTTGATTATCTCCACAAAACAAGACCATGGCACTCAGAGCCTCATCCAGGCTTCCTTAAACACCTCCAGGGACAGTGACTCCACCACCTCCCTGGGCAGCCCATTCCAATCACCCTTTGTGTGAGGAATATTCCCTAATGTCCAGCCTAAACCTCTCCCGGAGCAGCTGAAGGCTGTGTCCTCTTGTCCTGGAGCAGAGCCTGACCTCCCCTTGTGACAGTGTTCAGAGGGGTCCCAGAACAAGGGAAGAGATGAGGATCTGACTCCATGTTTCAGAAGGCTGATTTATTATTTTATCATATATATTATATTAAAACTATACTAAAAGAATAGAGAAAAGGATTTAATCAGAAGGCTAGCTAAGAATAGAAAAAGAAAGAATGATAACAAAGGCTTGTGTCTGGGACAGAGAGTCTGAGCCAGCTGACTGTGATTGGCCATTAATTAGAAACAACCACATGAGACCAATCCCAGATGCACCTGTTGCATTCCACAGCAGCAGATAACCATTGTTTACATTTTGTTCCTGAGGCCTCCCAGCTTCTCAGGAGGAAAAATCCTAAGGAAAGGATTTTTCATAAAACATGTCTGTGACACCCCCTGGCTGCCCCCTCCTGTCAGGGAGTTGCAGAGGGTGATGAGGTCTGCCCTGAGCCTCCTCTTCTCCAGAATAAACACCCCCAACTCCCTCAGCCTCCCCTCACAGGGTTTGTGTTCCAGACCCCTCCCCAGCCTTATTTCCCTTCTCTGGACTCACTCCAGCCACCAGCATCCCTCCAGCACGGGGGCCCAGCACTGACACAGCCCCACAGGTGGGTCCTGCTGCTGTCCCCCAGGGACAAGGCAAGGACAGGCAGATGCAGTTGGTGCCTCTGTGGGGATGTTCTGCCTTCCATGGCACAGGAGTAGCACATTCAGCAGCACCTGGCAAACAGCAATTCCAGTGGCAGCACCCAGGTAAAAGCACTCAGCAATAGCTCTCTGACTAGCTAACAATCATGCCTTCATCAACAGGCTTCATTTCAAAATAAATAATTTTGTGGGTTCTTCTCCTTTTGTCTTTTACCTTTCCAAGAGGATCCATGCTCTTCTTCTAGACTTAACCATCCCCAATCAAACCCACTGGTAAGTAAGTCCAGTGCTAACTTTTTCACCTGTGTTATTTTAAGGTGTCCGCAGATTCAGCCATGAAATTCTAGAAATCAAAAGATATAAACACAGAACAGAGTCTCCTCTCAGGGCCTCTAGCTGGTCAGAGTGACCCCAAGATGTGTTGGAAAGTCTCTTTTCCCAGCCTGGCACTTGAAGAAGCAGTCAGAGCTCTTCATTTCTGGGTCTCAAGGTTGTTTATTGTTCCTTATCTATAAAATTCTTTCTCCTGCCCTGCCCAGGTCCATCCAGCAGGACAGTTCCAGGCACTCTGCCTGCCCCCAGGGCAGTGTTATGGCTTTATACTAAAAACTACATGTACAATGTTTACAATTACTGTCCAATACCTATCACCTGTGTTAGACAGTGAGCTTCTACTCTAAACCAATCTGTAAGTGCCACCATCACAGCAGAAGATGGAGGCCAAGAAGAAGGAGGAGAAAGGCAGGACACACCCAGATCCCTCCATCTTGCATCCTGAACCCCCATACCAAAAACCCCAAAAATCTATTTTTCATGCCATAATAAATTCACTATCATTCTACCTAAACTGTTGTGGCTTGCTGATCTTCATCTAAGGTTGGTACCTTGCTCTGTGGGTCATAATCAAACCCACAGGGGCATCTTGGGCTCTGTGCCAGGGTCTCTGAGCCCCCTGGCAGGGTCCTGGTAATCCAGGACAGCCAGAGGGATATTTTGAGTCCAACAGTCTCCCAGTCCAACTGTTTTCTGAGAGTTTTACTGTGCTCTGAAACTTTTGTGAACCATGGCACATTGCAATTCCCAACACTGCTGCAAGAGCCTGAATGTCAGAAAGTAAAACCTGGCACAAAGTCTGAAGAGAAGCTCACCCAGGAACTGCAAGCGCCATTAGACAATTCAGCCCCTCCAAGTTCTTGCATTTAAACAGCATAAACAGCTTGGCCTCACGCCTCAGAAACCAGCCCTCTTTAATATGCTCTCTTCTGCAACCTTCAGTTTAGCAGGATTCTTTTCATTTCTTATTGACCCCCAAACTGGAGCTTGTCAACCAAGTCATGAACATTTTCCTAAATACTAGCAGATTATTTCTTTGCTCTATGCTTTAATTAGGGTTGTACCTACACTTGTGATAGATATTTAATAGTTGGCAATTTTTTTTGAGGTCTTACACAAGGTAGTCTTGCAGTGACTACATGTTACAAGATATTAAAGATCACAGTGTCTTGGTAGATAGGATTATAAATAATATCAAAGAATATGGAAAAATCCTTGAAAGAAATTATTTACTAAGAGAGAGGAAATGCTGTTTGACAGGTATCAAAATGAAAGAGCATTTAAATTTTAAAAAAGTCTTAAAAATTAAAAAGTCTTGCTTCAAGAGCTGTCTCAACACACAAATCCCAACACTCAGTACTCACAATGATGAGCTCAATGCATAGCAACTGCACAGCAAGTCCAACCTTTATTTGACTTTTAACCACAGAATGTTTCTGCAGCCCAGTCTGCTTGCTGATAATTGGAATTGACACCACATCACAGAAACAAAAACCTAAAAGAGACAAGAAGAACCATAGACAACTAGAGCCGATGGGAAGGCAACAACTTAAATGCCTGCTAAATCTGTCCCTCATTTTTATACAGTGAACTTGCTTGGGTAGAGTCCTATCCAACGGGGGTTAAATATCATTTGTGAACTAAAGCTCTTACCAACTGCAATGGAAGGCAACCACTGAGTTCTGCATCCAAGCTGCTACCCCCAAAAATCTGCAGGAGCCAAAGCAGGGGAGTAGCAGCCAGCCCTGATCCTGGGCACTGTCACTGGCTGGGACCAGGGCAAAGGAATGCTGAGAAACCTCACCCAAAGCTGCTTTGCACTGCAAATGAGAGCTAGAAACACATACACACATTAGCCACAAGGTTAAGAAAATCTCTTTGCTCTGAAATCTCTTGAGTAGACTCTGAATTTATAGGTAAAATATCACCATTGAGTCAGAAATGACACAGAGTGAAGTCAAAGGACAAAAGACAGCCCATTCAACTCAGTCCTCTCCTTTTTATACCTTGGTTTGCTACAGGTGGACCTGATTGGTCATTTAATCAACACATTTCACATGGCTGGCTAATTAAGAAGACGCCCATCTGTAAACAACTTGATGAGCAAAACAGCTTGTAAAAAACAGCACCTGCAGATTGTTTAATATTTGATTCTCATTGTTTCTCTCCAGCTCCCTAAACCTTCCCAGACAGGTTCATGGGGAAACTTATCCAGCTTTCTCTCTCTGACCAGATTGTCACATCCACAGTTATAATTTCTAACTGCTAAATCTTGATTGATTTCCATAGCTAGAACACTGGATGTTCACAGTAAAACATCCAGTGTTCTAGCTATGGAAATCAATCAAGATTTAGCAGTTAGAAATTATAATTATTACTGTTATCAGAAATTATAACTATTACCCTCACTGTGCTGTGATTCAGGCTTTGGCCAGCAAAATGCAGGGGCTGGAAGCCGGAGGGGCCTGGCAGGGAAATCCCAGTGGATTTTGGCTCCTTGGCCAAGCCAAGGTCAGGAGGCTGCACAGGAATCGCACAGTTAGTGCTGGCATTTCAGTCTGCTGGTAACTTGGTTATTTTCACTTTTAACCTAATAATTAATCCCTCAAAGTCCACACTGTGGACTTTTCTATCCAATTACAAAATACCACCCAAACCTATAAAGAAGAGGAAAAAAAAGTAAAAAAAACCAACCAAGAAAAGAAAAGAAAGTAAAAAACACCAACCTACTTCCACCCTAAAACTTCCATCTTACTTCATATTTATTACTATATTCTGAAACCCCAAACTCTAAGTTTTCCACCCTATAATATTACACACTTCTAACCAACTACACACCCATAATCCCAATATTATTAATCAATTTTTAAAACCTCAAATTAAATGTGATACTCTCCTAAGAATCAAAATCTATTTATACAAAAAAATTAAAAATCTTAACATCCAAAACTCCAGCAGTTAGTGACTGAGGTAGAGATTGCAGTTTAATTCCTTAAAAAGAAAAAAAAAAAAAAAACAAACCAAAATCACTATCAAAATCACTTGGCATCTATCAATTTATTAAGCTGAACATGGTGCCTACAGCACGATGTATTTGCAACCAGCAGAAGCAGAGGAAGGAAAATAAATGATATTTTATTATTCAGACACAACTACCACCATGTCTGTCTGTACAAGCTTTCCATAGCCCATCTCATCCCATCTATTTCAATATCAATTGTTCAGCAAACAATTGGAAAAATAATGTCTAGTGAAGAGTGAAATGCTTTGAATTGTGTCTGTCTTGCTAGAAAAATTTCAGGCAGAAACATCAAAATATCCTTCTCAGTCTTAGCAAACTGTTTCAGTTCTGCCTGATAAAAGTAATTCTTAATTTCAAAAGGCTGTAAAGATGAATTGTGCAAAAAATTAGGAAAAAATTTAACATTTTGAATGTATCAAAATATCTCACTTATACCAAGAAAATATTTCTTGTAAAATTACAATTTGTCTAAGAAGAAAAGTCATTCCTCAGCCCTAATTATTTCAAATATGCAAAAGCATCCACATTTGGCACTTGATTCTGTGACTGCAACGTTTGTTCTTGTAATTGTTCCTGAACCAGGAAAATGCAGTATTTGTTTAAAATAATAACAAGACATAACAGCAATCATACTTTGTTTAGTAAAAACAACTTTTATTGTGCAAATCGTTAGAAAGAACACTATCTAATCCCTGGGAAAATCTTGTGTTAAATTGGATAAATTAAAATTAATAACATTACATTTACAGAAGGCCTTTTATCCCATTTTTATACCCAGCACGTTTCAATTCATAATTAGAAGAGAGGCAATGAATGTTTTAAGTTAAAACAATTCACTAAAACCTGAGAAACATTTAATTTTTCCTATTACTAAATGGAGCCAGTGAGGGTGTAGCTGATCAGTAACACCCACAGTAAATTATGGTATTTTAACTCTCCAACCAGAATTAACCAGAACCATTTTAGTTTTGTCATCTCTGAGAATGGATTGTGTGAGTCTGGCAGCTCAGGATGTTTTTTGCTCCCAAGGAAAGAGGAAAGCAGCTTGAGATGTCTGTCTGATCCCAGTTGTGACCTCCCACCATCCCCACAGCTCTCCATGGCTGCTCCTGTTCCACAGGGTGTTCCTGGAGCTCTCATGGTGCAAAATAATGAAAAATATCAGCCTCCAACAGAATAGCCCAAACTCTACAAACACCGTCAAGCTTTATCGTTCATTAATTTCCCTTTCACTTTGGGAACAAAAAGTGATGCAGTGAATGTTTCCCAGCCCTTCATTGTTTCCACTGTCTCCAAGTTTTCTCTTAGGGAGCAAAGTTTGTCGGGAATGGCCCCATATTTGATTGTGTCTGAAAGCTCCAGTAGTCCAGAAATAATATCCACAGCGTTTAAAGGAGTTGCTTGTATTAAAACAGATATAACAAAGGGCCATACAAAAGTTTGCCTCTTCAAAAGCCAGGAACAGTGAAGTGCACCTGGAGACATTCCAAACAGGTCTTGAAAATGACCACCTAAAAACCACCATGGATGTCCAGGTTTAGAGCAAATTTGGGGAAGAATTCCCCCAAAGGAGCTCCGGTGGGAAAAGCAGATCCAATCGGCCCCTCCCCCCAACTGGTCCGGGAGGAAAGAAAAATACCTCCTTGGAGAAAGGTGGAAAAAAAACCCCCTGTTTATTAAACAATAAGACCAAAACAGTATCAAAACAATGAGACCCCTTGCCACTCTAAAAGAGATGACAAACTGAGAAAAACCCCGGGTTCAAGCGGCAGCTCACTCAGTCTCTGATCAGTCTCTCAGTGCTGGAATTGTCGCAGGCCAGGCCCGGCCTGGTGGGCCACAACTGCAGCTGCCGGTGCTCTCCTGGGTGTTCAGTCCAGAGCAGTTCCAAGAGGTCCAAAGAAAAAGGGAAAAAACAGTCCAGGGAACTTCTTTGCCTCAGCTAGCTAACACTAACTAAAAAGCAAAAGAAGAGCTCTCTGTCCCGCTGTCTGTCCGCAGACAACACAGTCAGGAGCAGGAATGTGTAGGAGTGGAGTGCAGTGTCTGAAAAACAAACTGCCGCTTCTTCTCTCTCCTCCTTCACTCTCTGTAACACTCTTAAAGGTACAAAACTTATTATTATTCAACATAAACAGAATGAGACGATTGGGGATAAAAGCATCATATAGTCAACCCAGGACATTCCACCCCTTATCCCCATATCGTCTGCTTACTACTAAAACTAATATAAATTCTAACTCTACAAGTACATACATGATACATCCATTATACAACTATACACAGACAATGGTAATAACATTCAGGAAACAGTGATATTTATACAGGTTTTATGCAACAATCAGGTCTCCCTGAGGTACACATCGTGTTCTTCCATCTTTTTGCATTATCCACCACGTGCAACCTGGTCCCTGAGCAAAGACAACCCCACGAATGGGTTTGTCTGTACTCGAGGCAGGATTGATCCACACAGTCTTCCCTAACAAACCTCTGACATGTACCACTGGGACTTTGTCTCCATCTACTCTTTGCAAAGGCTCAGATTGGGCAGGGCCGACTCGGTTAGTAGAGCCTCGGGTGTTAACTAACCAGGTGGCTTTTGCCAGATGCTGATCCCAGTTCTTGAAAGATCCCCCACCTAATGCTTTCAATGTGGTTTTTAACAGTCCATTGTACCTCTCCACTTTGCCTGCAGCTGGTGCATGGTAGGGGATATGGTACACCCACTCAATGCCATGTTCCCTAGCCCAGGTGTTGACAAGGCTGTTCTTGAAATGAGTCCCATTGTCTGACTCAATCCTTTCAGGGGTGCCATGTCTCCACAGAACTTGCTTTTCCAGGCCCAGGATGGTGTTCCGGGCTGTAGCATGAGGCACAGGGTAGGTTTCCAGCCATCCAGTGGTGGCCTCCACCATGGTCAGCACGTAGCGCTTGCCCTGGCGTGTCTGGGGCAGTGTGATGTAGTCAATCTGCCAGGCCTCCCCATACTTGTACTTGGACCACCGCCCACCGTACCAGAGGGGCTTCAGTCGCTTGGCCTGCTTGATGGCGGCACACGTCTCACAGTCATGGATAACTTGAGAGATACTGTCTATGGTTAGATCTACCCCTCGGTCTCGTGCCCACTTATAGGTGGCATCTCTGCCCTGGTGGCCTGAGGCATCATGGGCCCACCGAGCTAAGAATAACTCTCTTTTATGTTCTCAATCTAGGTCTATTTTGGACACCCCTATCTTTGCGGCTTGGTCTACCTGATCATTGTTTTGGTGCTCCTCATTAGCTCTACTCTTGGGTACATGGGCATCTACATGGCGGACCTTCACAGGCAGCTTCTCTACCCTGGTAGCAATGTCTTTCCACTCTTCAGCAGCTCAAATTGGCTTTCTTCTACGTTGCCAGTTAGCCTTTTTCTATCTCTCCAGCCATCCCCACAGAGTATTGGCTACTATCTATGAATCAGTATAAAGGTAGAGCTTTGGCCACTTCTCTCTTTCAGCAATGTCCAGGGCCAGTTGAACAGCTTTGAGTTCAGCAAGTTGGCTTGATCTACCTTCTCCTTCAGTGGCCTCTGCCACCTGCCGTGTGGGGCTCTATACAGCTGCTTTCTACTTCCGGTTCATTCTCACAATGCGGCACGACTCATCAGTAAAGAGAGCGTATTGTGTATCTTCTGCTGGTAGTTGGTTGTATGGTGGAGCTTCTTCAGCTCGTGTCTCTTCTTGTTTTCCTTCATCAGAGAGACTAAAGTTTTCACCTTCGGGCCAATTTGTAATGACTTCTAAAATCTCAGGGCGATTCAGTTTACCTATATGGGCGCGCTGAGTGATGAGAGCAATCCACTTGCTCTATGTAGCACTGGTGGCATGGTGAGTGGAAGGAACCTTGCCTTTGAACATCTACTCCAGCACGGGTAGTCGGGGTGCCAGGAGGAGTTGTGCTTCAGTGCTTATTACCTCCGAAGCAGCCTGGACTCTTTCATAGGCAGCCAGGATTTCTTTCTCTGTTGGAGTATAGTTGGCTTCAGACCCTCTGTAGCTTCGACTCCAAAATCTCAGTGGTCGACCCCGAGTCTCCTCAGGCACCTTCTGCCAAAGGCTCCAGGACAAGCCATGGTTCCCGGCTGCAGAGTAGAGCACATTCTTCACCTCTGGTCCTGTCCTGACTGGGCCAAGGGCTACTGCATGAGCAATCTCCTGCTTGATCTGTGCAAAGGCTTGTTGCTGCTCTGGGCCCCAGTGGAAAGTGTTCTTCTTACGGGTGACCAGGTAGAGAGGGCTCACGATCTGACTGTATTCGGGAATATGCATCCTCCAAAAACCTATGGCGCCTAGGAAAGCTTGTGTCTCTTTCTTATTGGTGGGTGGAGACATTGCTGTGATCTTGTTGATGACATCGGTGGGAATCTGACGCCGTCCGTCTTGCCACTTCACTCCCAGAAACTGGATCTCTTGAGCAGGTCCCTTGACTTTGTTCTTCTTGATGGCGAAGCCAGCTTTTAGGAGAATCTGGATAATTTTCTCCCCTTTCTCGAACACCTCTGCTGCTGTCTTCCCCCACACAATGATGTCATCAATATATTGCAAATGTTCTGGAGCCTCACCCTTTTCCAGTGCAGCCTGGATCAGTCCATGGCAGATGGTGGGGCTGTGCTTCCACCCCTGGGGCAATCGGTTCCAGGTGTACTGCACGCCTCTCCAGGTGAAAGCAAACTGAGGCCTGCATTCTGCTGCCAGAGGAATGGAGAAAAATGCATTGGCAATGTCTATAGTGGCGTACCACCTTGCTGCCTTGGACTCCAGCTCGTACTGGAGTTCCAGCATGTCCGGCACAGCAGCGCTCAGGGGTGGGGTCACTTCATTCAATGCACGATAGTCCACAGTCAATCTCCATTCTCCTTCAGATTTTCGCACAGGCCAGATGGGGCTGTTGAAGGGTGAGTGGGTCTTGCTGACCACCCCTTGGCTCTCCAGCTCTCGGATCATCTTATGGATGGGGATCACAGCATCTCGATTCGTTCGGTACTGTCGGCGGTGCACTGTTGAGGTGGCAATTGGCACTCGTTGCTCTTCCACCTTCAGGAGACCTACTGCAGATGGGCTGTCTGACAGTCCAGGCAAGCTGTTCAACTGCTTGACACCCTCTGTCTCTACAGCAGCTATTCCAAAGGCCCATCTGAGTCCCTTTGGGTCTTTGAAATACCCACTTCGAAGGTAGTCTATGCCCAAAATACATGGGGCCTCTGGGCCAGTCACAATAGAGTGTTTCTTCCACTCATTTCCAGTCAGGCTCACCTCAGCTTCTACCAGAGTAAAATCCTGTGATCCCCCTGTCACACCAGCAATAGAAACAGACTCTGTCCCCACATGTCTTGATGGGATTAATGTGCATTGTGCACCAGTGTCAACCAAAGCTTTGTATTCTTGTGGTTCATATGTGCCAGGCCAACGAATCCACACAGTCCAAAAAACACGGTTTTCCCCAGCCTCTACCTGGCTAGAGGCAGGGCCCCTCTAAGCCTGGTTATCCTTCTTTCCCTGGGCATATGTCTTGGAGGTTCCTTCAAGGGGATCAAAAATATTGTCATTATCATCATATGTGACAGTTCGGTTACTGGCCACTGGAGCTGCTTCCCTTTTGGAACTTCCTCTCTGAATCTTCAGTTGTCTCACCCGTTGTGCCAGAGCAGAGGTAGGTTGTCTATGCCATCTCCTCATGTCTTCTCCACAATCACGCAAATAGAACCACAGCTCAGCTCGTGGGATGTACCTTCTCTCGCCGTCTGGGGAACGTCTGCGTTGGGTACCAGAACCTCTGATCTGTACCGCCGAGATTTGGAGAAAGCTCTCTTTAATCTCCTCCCTCAGTTTCTTGTGACCCTCCTCTATCTTGTCCTCTAATTTTTGAAGACGTGTTTCCACCGCTGCGATTCTGGCATGTGTTGGGCCATGTACAGCATCTGCATATGCTCGGAGCTTCCTTGCCATGTCAAGCACAGTCTCACCCCTCTCATCCCTCTTCATGATGGCTAAGGCAGAGGCATATTCTTGTGGCCCGAGTCGTACGAGTTTTCGCCACATCACAGACGTGCATGGTACTAAGTCTGGGTTCCTAGTTGTTACATCATCTGAGAAGATAATCTCAACCACGGCCATTTCTCTCAGGCGTTGGATCCCTTGCTCTATTGTCTTCCACTGAGTCTGCTGCATATAGAGATCGTCTGCACACAGGTATCTTTCTGCTACACTTCTTAGGACCCGTTCCCAGAGGCTCTGAGAGTTAGCCCCCCTCATCATTCCTTGGTCTATGACAGTATCCTGTGACAGGGATCCCAAATGCCTGGCTTCAGTGCCATCCAAAATTGTAGCCTCGCCTGCAGCATCCCAGAGACGGACCAGCCAACTAATTATGGATTCATCAGACCTTCGAGTGTAGTCCTTCCTTAGGCCACGAAGGTCCTTCAGGGAATAAGACTCAATATTTGCGTCTGATCTTGCACCTGCTGCTTTGACTCCTGATTTTACGTCAGGAGGCATTGAGGTTCCTTCTCCTGTATCATCACCATCATCATCATCATCATCCACTGGTCGATCAGTTTTTTCCGTGCGTTTCCCACTTCTAGTACTGGTAGCAACAGCCATGGGTTTAGATGCTGGCTTAGGCTCACTGTCTGGTCTAGCTGCTGGCTCTGAGCCTGGGCTGTTGGCTACAGCTTGAGTGACTGGGATAGCTGATTTATCTCCCTGCCCCCCTGCCTCTGTCTGCTGCCCGACAGTATCTAACAAAGTGCGATAAGCATAGGCCAGGGCCCAGCTTATTGCAATTAGCCTTTTCTCCTTAGAATCGTCATGGCACTTCTCCTTTAGGTATTTCCCCACCTCTGCTGCGTTCTGAATTTGTTCCCGTGGGAAATCCCAGTCTACAGGATCAGAAAATTCCTTCAGGGTTTGGCCTATATTTTCCCATTCTCCACCCCACTCAGGATTTTTCACGCCTGCATCTGCTTCTGGATCAGGGGTCTCACCAGCTCCTCTGGATATCTCAGCCCTCATTCTAGAGAAGCTGCAGACCATATAGAGGAAACTTACCAAATTAAATACCAGAAAGATGGTCTCTTTAACATTCAGGGGAAACTGAACATTCTCAAAAAGTGACATAACCGATCCAAAGGAGAAGAGGGAAAGGGAAGGCTGGAAAGTCTCATTCTTAGCTCCTCCTCTAACAGACTGAGTGTAGTTACTAATAAATTCCCAAAACATACCATTGGAATTGGGATGCAGGATAGGATGAAGAAACCATAAACCATACATGCTGTAAACAGAGGTCAGTATCTTTTTGAACGCTTTATAAATCATTATCACCAGGGCCAGCACAACAGCTATTCCAATCCGTACCCCTCTACCGTAAAAATTACTTGTTAAGGACAATAATCCTAATGACCAGAAAGGTATTGAAACCTCAAAAAGGTCTAGAGCCCAGAGCCATACAGAGGCTTTCACAACCAGAGACATCAGGGGTCCAAGCATCATGTCTACTAACTGCTTTAACAACAACAGACACACAATTAATAGGGCTTTTTTCCACATTTTCGAGCCGCGCGTTGGGCGCCAATTCATGTATTTGTCCAGGTTTAGAGCAAATTTGGGGAAGAATCCCCCCAAAGGAGCTCCGGTGGGAAAAGCAGATCCAATCGGCCCCTCCCCCCCCCCAACTGGTCCGGGAGGAAAGAAAAATACCTCCTAGGAGAAAGGTGGAAAAAAACCCCCTGTTTATTAAACAATAAGACCAAAACAGTATCAAAACAATGAGACCCCTTGCCACTCTAAAAGAGATGACAAACTGAGAAAAACCCCGGGTTCAAGCAGCAGCTCACTCAGTCTCTGATCAGTCTCTCAGTGCTGGAATTGTCGCAGGCCAGGCCCGGCCTGGTGGGCCACAACTGCAGCTGCCGGTGCTCTCCTGGGTGTTCAGTCCAGAGCAGTTCCAAGAGGTCCAAAGAAAAAGGGAAAAAACAGTCCAGGGAACTTCTTTGCCTCAGCTAGCTAACACTAACTAAAAAGCAAAAGAAGAGCTCTCTGTCCCGCTGTCTGTCCGCAGACAACACAGTCAGGAGCAGGAATGTGTAGGAGTGGAGTGCAGTGTCTGAAAAACAAACTGCCGCTTCTTCTCTCTCCTCCTTCACTCTCTGTAACACTCTTAAAGGTACAAAACTTATTATTATTCAACATAAACAGAATGAGACGATTGGGGATAAAAGCATCATATAGTCAACCCAGGACAATGGACTTTGGGAATGAAAGGGCTCCAGAAAGATTCCTGGAAATTCATTACATCTGCTCCAAGTTGAGCATCAGCGCATCTGAAGGACAGAGCCAGCTGCTTTGGGAAAGTACATTCTTTCCACTCAAACAAGGAACAGTTTACTCAGAGAATTTAAATTTAAATTTGGCTTGGGATTTTTCAGTTGATTTTCATACATTTCTAATTTAAAAATAATCTCTCAGCAGTATTTAGGTGTCTTAATAAACCAACATTTAAAATATTTTAAGTATTTCTTCTATTCAAAAGAGCATTCTGCTAATAAGTTAGACATCACTGGGAAATTGCATTTTAAGTCCAAGGTGATGTATACTTTAAAGAGAAAGTCCTTAGACTTGTTTATAATTAACACCATTATCCAACAGCTCTCCTTTAAACACTCATCCTACTGCAGTACATGTTTGCTTTCAGAATTGTGTCTTATTGTTGGCTTTGTTCCCTTTTCTCTCCTACTTCTATAAAACACAACACAAGACTCATTACTCCATATCAAAAAAGTAATTCCAAATTAGGGCTAACTGGCTAATTACACTCATTCCAAATCTTCAGGCACCTTTTATTCTGTTTCAGGCAGACATAAATCCATTCTTTTTTTCAATGGCCCACTTCATCAAGAGCATGTGAAACTTGGAGAGAACTGTTGTTAGCAGAAACCACCTGAAATGCCCAAAACACCAATTTCATCAACAATTCAAAAATATTGCTGCTTCTTCATTCATCACAAATAACACAAAATTAAAATCTTTTCAGTTGTGTAATATTAACTCTTCTAAATAGAATTAATTAAAAACCTTTAATGCCCATTTATTTTTCTATGTTTCTTGGAAAGGTAGAACTGTTCTGTGTCAGGTATGGCCATATCTAAAGCAAATAAAGAAGGTATATGAGAAAAAACCAAAGTAATGTCTCTTTTCCAAAGTCTGTTACTGTCCCCTTCTCTGAGGTAGCAACTTCCTCTGTTAGTTCATTGCAACACCAGGGATTTCTTTCTTCTTTTTCTTTTTCTACTTGTGTGCCTCAGGAGAAATAATCTGGCAATTAGTGACAGCTAATGGGTACTTCAGGACTTTTCCTCCTTGCAAAAGCTGCACACAGTATATTCTGTAAAATTATGGACCTTCAAAATTTCATCGTTGTTGACTGCTCCCCACTTTGCAGTGCACAGGGCATCCTACTGCCTCACGATCATTCCTATTCTGAGTCAGGGAAATTGGTTGTTAATGTCTTCCTTTGCCCTCATATCTGTTTCATGGGCAATAAAAAAATAGCTTAAATAAAAAAAAGAAAAGAAAAAAGTGGGGTTTGTCAGGCTGAACTATCAAGGCTTCCTTTATACAACATAAAAACCTGAAATGCATGTTATTCTTGCTGGGTTTTATGACTATAATTCATTCCATCAGGCTTTCTTACATGTACCCATAAAGTGATGCAGACAACAGAAATTATCCCAGTGAATACAGGGTTGGTTTTCATTCTGTGCCAGGAACAGCCAGGTTTGCTGATAGGTAATTCCAGTTATTACATTTAACATGGAACACTCCAGTCCTTCACAGGGATGAAAATACATTAATCTGCACCAAATGGGGCTTTGGCTCTCACTCTGGGTAACTCCTATGCAGTGCTACCTCCATGATAGGTTTAATTAAATCTCTTCTGTTTCTGGCCAGGCTGGGGAGCTCAGGAGTGTTGTATCTGCAGGGTTCCCCAGGACAGGGAGGAATGATGGATCTGAATCCATGGTCTCAGAAGGCTAATTTATTATTTTATAATGCTATATTACAATAAAGAATACTATACTAAACTATGCTAAAGAATACAGAGAAGATACTTACAGAAGGTTAAAAAGATTATAATGAAAGCTCGTGACTCTCTCCAGAGTCCTGACACAGCTTGGCCCTGATTGGCCAAAGAGTGAAAACAACTCCCAGCAGAATGCAATGGAACAATCACCTGTGGGTAAACAATCTCCAAACACATTCCACATGAGCACAACACAGGAGAAGCAAATGAGAGAAGAATTGTTTTCCTTTTCTCTGAGGCTTCTCAGCTTCCCAGGAGACAAACCCTGGGTGAAGGGGTTTTCCAGAGGATGTGAATGTGACACACAGGAGGGCAGAGCTGGCTGAGCCTTGGGCTGGGAGGGCTCCTGGGCACAGGAACACAGCCCAGGTGCCTCCTGTGTTTGTGCCTGGCCAATTGAAAAGTGCATTTTGTTGCTGCTCCATGGAACAAACAGCAGCACTGGGCTGCTTTGCTGAGCATACAAAACACCTTTTGTCTTAAAATGTGGCCAACAGAGCTACAATGACCATGGCTGGTACCTTGGGGGTTTTCCACTGGGGACTTTTCTTTGCAGACATTTCAATATAATCAGATTTTCAAAGTGGACATTTCTCCACTCATAAACAAGGCAATTTTCACAGGCTCAGGTGCAGTTATGGCTCAGATAGAAATTAAAATGGTGACAATGAGCCAGATTTGGTTCAGCTCCCCCAACAGCCCTTCCCTGCTGGAATATATTTCAGGTTTCAGTTAGCAGGAGTGGGTTAAACAGCTCAAAAAAATACATCTGGCCCAAAGATTTTCTGCCTGAGGCAGAAACAGAGCCAAACAGCAAAGCAATCATTATTCCCATTTGCAGGAAAGAATGACTTGCCTAACACCCCACAGGGAATCTGGAGTAGAACTAAACCTCAAAGCTGGTGAGCCCAGCTTGCTCCATCATCTGCCTGAAAAACATGGAGCAGACATGATGCTGCTGTTTAAGGCTCTTTGAAATGAAAAGGATTCTGACCCCTATGGACTCATAGGTATTCAGCATCCATGAAAAGTAAAAAGCTACATAAGAAGGTTAAAAAAGACAGAAAGAAAATGCATCTGTGTTTTATGGAGGCTGCTGAAATGGATTTCCCTTTTTTACCTATGCTGTGAGCTCAGTAGGAAAGCTGATTTATCCTGTGAGTGCACAGCAGTTGCTCCCTGCTAGAGCTGCTGCTGAAGTTTAATTGGAATACCCTGCATTTGTGTAATGTTCATATCATGGAGAACATTTAGGAAAAGCAAAAAAACCCTTTCAGCTCAGCACACTCATTTCTGTTGTGATCCTGAGCACTGGACCCAAGTGGAAATATGAACCACCAAATGATTTCTTTGCTGCCTGTTTTAGTCAGAGGCTCCAGGGGCAGAAATGGCTGCTTGCAGAGGAGAAGGAAAAGGGGCCAGGCCTGGCTAATTCAGGGGACTGGCAATGGGATATGGAGCCTTTCATCCACAGGGCGCTGAATCCAGCACAGGGCTGTAGCCACCAAAAAATTATTTCCATCTAATGGAGGTTCAGCGGCCTAAAAGAAATCATTTAAATGGTTTCTGCTTCATGCAGGCACTCACAGCAGAGAAATTATTGCTACAATTAGCAGTACTGCACAGTCACCAATGGGGTGGAAGCTTTTGGTGTTTTTTTACATTGCCAGAAAAAGAATGTTGTCTGTAAAAAATACTGTAATGATTATATTGACCAAGAACATTTTCATTAACCGAAAGATGTGGTTGGTTTGGGGTGGGGTTTTTTTGCATTTTTATCATTATTTTAGTTTTATTTAGGCCCCTTTGGTAGTTTTCTTTGTCTTTCCTCATGCTGTAGATCAGAAGATAAAAGTCTTCTCCAAATGACTTTTCCTAGAAAGTAATTTACACAAATACTGAGAGGTAAAAAACTGCATCCTGTCCAAAACAGAGCCTTCCACTGCTAATGTATTTGCATTTGGCTCAAACATTAAACACAAAGTATTTTTAACTGAAAAATTCCCATTTTCCAGGGAACTGGGTGACATTTTTAGTTTGGGGTATCTATAATGTCCAATGCATAATCTACAAAATCCACAGCATTTCAAGGGAAATTTTAACAAGACTGAAGCCAGTATTCAACCATCAGGACTGTGGGGATTGGTTCAGTACCTGCAAGGAATCTGAAAGGGATTTGCCCAGGAGCTGGGAGCTGAGTGAGGGTGGCTGTCAGAACCAGGACCATAGAGGGGCTAGACCCGAAAAGGACATTTAGAGGTGAGAGTCCAACACCCCTGCAATGAGCAGGGACATCTCAGCTTCCTCAGAGCCCTGCCCAGCCTGACCTTGAATGTTCCAGGGAAGGGGCATCCACCAGCTCCTCATGCAACCTGTCCTGCTGCTCCACCACCTTCACCCTGAAATATTTCTTCCCTGCACCTACCTTGAATCTCCCTGCTTTTATCTCAGTGATCCTATTGCCACAGGCTCTACAGAATGTCTGTCCCTTCTCGTTGCTATTTCCCTTTCTGTGACTGACAGTGCTTTGGTTTACCCACTGGGCAGCAGCTCCTGCAGGAGCCCCAGGCAGCTCTAACACACCCTCCAAAAGTAGGAGCCACACCCTGACCCCAGGAATTGGGAATGCTAAAGGACTGGATCAGGCAGATAAATTCCTATTGCATTTAGTGTTCCAGTTAACATTTCCCATTTTATCAATCTCATTATGCAGGTGCAAGGCAGGGGTCACACACTTACTCACAGTTTAACAGTTAAAGACAGGCTTGTGCTAAATAAATTTGTGCAGTTGCATTGTGAAAATTCTATGTTCAATAGGTCTCATCAAGTGTTGTTGCCCAAATTGATTTAATAATATGTTCAGCTGTAGAACAAAACATGCAAGGGCAACAGTGCAAGAGCTTTTTCTACTCTGTTGGTACATGTCATGTTTCTGCAGTTAAAAAAATCATATATACACACTCATGCTCACTGGATTTCTTTACTGACTAAAAAAAGGTCTCTACATATTTATGGTAGCAGTTCTGCAAAGAATTCTGAATATTATGCAATTTAAAGCCTTATGACTACCTAAATGTAAGATTATTTTTTTGAAACAAAATTACAGCACGCACTCAGAAGAAGCAAAGGGATTGTTGAAAAGCTAGCAGCATATGACAATAAAAATGCAATTATGTTTGTGAAACTTCATAAGCTTCACACTGCAGAGTGTTACACAACACCACTAAAGATATGTTACACAGATAGTTAAAATTTAATTTGGGGGTATAACAGATTCCTGAGTCCGTAACAGTCACTCCAGCATTCCATTTTGGTGTATCCACAATACCACATTTCATATTTTGAAATAAGATAGTGATCACAAAAGAGACAAGCTCCAGTGCAGCATATGAATGGAAACCCAGGGTTTCTTCCTAGAAGATGTAGGACTATTAAAGCAACCTGGGATTTTATAAAGGTTAGGCTTCACAATTCTGCCTCATGATTTTCTTGCAATAAATGGCCCATTTGTTTGAACTTTTTGGGGGGTAGTTTGACATATTAGTTGGGAGCACAATGTAGTTTGACCTATAATTCTTAGCAGCCAGGCATATCACTTTTAGCTCTGTAGAGCAGCCAGCTCTGGTGTGGGAGCCAGGTGAAGCTCTGTGGATAAAAATCTGGCCCCAAAGCAGAGAGCATCAGAAAAACAGACATTATACCATATATCATGTAATTGTATTCCTGTACTGAGGAACAAGCCAAAGTATCTCAATGAACTATAGAGGCAATTAATTTAATTGCTATCCTATAATGTTTTAAGAGAGCACTATCCTTTCCCAAACCATCAGAGCAATGGTTCTTTTTCTGTTCTAAGCTTTGTGGGATGACTGTAAAGCTCTACTGGAAATCACTGACTTTGATACAGAAGACAGACTGAGGGCCATGACAGAAGAAGAGATTTTTCTTTATTAAACGGATATCTGCACCACACACAATTATCCAACATATCCCTTCAGTTCAGCTTTTGCTTTCCTGGTGTGAGGGGCTACCACAAAGAAAGGATGGGGAAAGATCAACCTCAGCAATGAGAACAAAGCCCCAGCAACCCCTCACATCCCAGTTCTGTCAGTCCTAGCAGCCAGGCTGAAAGCCCCTCAGGCTGGTGACCCCATCCTACATGGCAAAGGGCCAGTGTAGGAGTGTCAGGGGGTAGGATGGTCAGGACAGACGGACATGAGAGATCTCTGCAGCCAGGACTGGAATTTGGGGTTTATTGCAAAGGGCCTGGGTGCAGGGCCCTGCTGGGATTTGGGGTTTATTGCACAGGGCCTGGGTGCAGGGCCCTGCTGGGATTTGGGGTTTATTGCACAGGGCCTGGGTGCAGGGCCCTGCTCGGTGCTGCCAGGCACAGCTCAGAGCAGGCCCCAGAGAAGAGAGGGGGAGACCGTAAGAGGATAACAAAGCAAAAGCATAAGAGAGTAAAAGGGGTAAGAGGGATAAAGAGGCAAGAGAACAAGGTTCCCGCTACAATACCATAAATCTTCTTCTGTGTTGAATATTCTAATTCTCACTAACCAATCTGGTACAAGATACAAATCTTATAGCATTTCTATACGGCCTATAACAATCACTACGTTACCACACTGTGCTACATTTTAAACTTTAAAAACTCCTCTTTGGGCCCCTTCTGCCAAGCTGGAAGGGTCTGCTCAAACCTTTGGACCTGCCTGCAGGCAGAGGGTGTTGTTTCGTCAAAAGGGGATCACCCTCAGTCTAGCCACATCATTGTTTTCCAGTTGTTCAGTAACTGAGGTATCTCAAAGCTTGCTTTCATTTCAATCTCGCTTATAGTTTCTACATTCTCAAAATCTTTTCCCAGACAATCATATTTATAAGGCTTTCCTGTTTCATCTTCCCCAACAGCCCAGATTTGGCGCTGTGTGACCATCCCAGTCCAGGGGAGCAGGGCCTGAGCTCCCCCTGCTCCCCTGCAGACACTGCCCTGCTGGGGCCAAACCAGCCCAACCACAAAGCAAAGCCCAGAGCAGGAGCTGAGCATTCCCTCCTCTGCCAGGGTCACCCTGCTCAGAGCTGCAGGAGTGAAGCTCAGCCTGGACCCTGCTGCTCCCAGAGGTTTATGGACGGGTGTTGAGAGTTTTTTGCAGGACAATGGACATATGCAACATATGCACAATGCAGCCTTCATAGAGACTGACTAAGGTCAATATGTCCTTGAAGGACACAAACGGAGAAGAACACACTCAAAAGCAGACAGTTCAGGATGCAAAGGCAGACAAGAAAACCGCAGTGAGATGCGTGAAGAAGGAAGACTAAATAAAATTAACTGAAATATTAAAATGTGTGTGTAAAAAGGATTTAAGCTATCATGTAATAGCTTGAGGCAGGAACAATAGAGAATAGTATAAAAATGGCTTGCTTTTTGTAATAAAGTGGCATCACTAGATCATATTGGTCATGGTGTGATGTCCCGTTGCTCATCCTCCACATATTTTGGCGCCCGAACAGGGACAGACAGGCATGGTGGGATAGTGATGAACACCAGCAGCTTTTTTTCCAATTTAAATTTATTTGGAATTTAAATAACCTGGAGCATAAAGGAAAATTCAGGCAAGAAAAAAAATTTGGTTGAAGAGGAGTGACTCCTTTTCTGTGTTTCTAACAGTATCAGCAAGGAAGCAGAAGAGGAAAAGCAAAGGAAGGTAATCTCCTGGGGTAAATATGAGTAGCCAAAACCCCAGACATTTTTCTACTCCCAGAATTGTAGCTAGCTAAAAATTCTCCCCAGTCACAATGACTGAGACATGCCTGAAGCTCCTCAGCCAGCCTACTCAGAGAATTTCCACTGGTGACACACTCTGTGTCTCTCTATGCCCTATTTTCCTCATCCTTGTGCCTCAAGACACATCTCAGCCTGTATTGTAAAAGCAAGGGGAGAAAGAATGTATCTGACTCTATTGATATTAGAAGGCTAATTAATTATTATACCATATTGTTCTATATTATATTACATTATATTACACTGAATCTGCACAAGCACTCAATTGTATAGAATCTTGTGACTGCTGACTGACAGTCTGCGCACACATGTGGATTCAATTGGTCAGTGAATGAAAACACTCACTAGAATTCAATCACCAATTCCCTTCAGGTAAACAATCTTTCACAATGCATTCCACTTGTGAACAACACAGGAGTATTGCAGTGCTGAGAAGGCCCCAACGGAGGAATGATGATGAGGACTCCATGGATATCAAAAGGTTAATTAATTACTTTATTATACTATGTTATTCTGTACATCTAAAACTGAACCTGCTAAGCACTCAACCCTGCACAGAATCTTGTGACTGTCCCCTGACTGTCCCAACACAACACACACACACACACTGGGCCCTGATAGACTAAGGAAACAAAACACCATCATTGGGTAAACAATCTCCATATTGCATTCTACTTTGTTACAACACAGGCGCAGCAAATGACAAGAACTGTGTTTTCTTTCTCTGAGGTTCAGAGAATGTGAATCCCAGCAATGTTCTTGGGAAGAATTGTGCCTTGCTTTTCTCTGTGAAGAGAAATGTGGGGCTACACAGGAGCAGTAAATGAGATAAGAATTGTGTTTTCTTTCTCTGAGGTTCAGAGACTGTGAATCCCAGAAAATCCTTGGGAAGTTGTGCCTTGCTTTTCTGTGTGAAGAGAAATGCAGTCACAAGTCTGTCCTGCTGAGAGGTGCCCAGGCACCTGCAGCTGCAGCATCTGTCAGAGAGGCCACAGGAGTCCTTCCTTGGGAAGTGGCTGCTCCCTGTCGAGAACAGCTCTGCTCCTGGGCTGCAAGGCTTTAGGAGCCTGTGCAGGGGCTGCAGTAATTCAGAGTTCAGTGGGTACAGCTGGGAGAGAAGGGAATGCAGTGATCCATTGATTCAAGGGAATCCAGTCTCCAGCTGGATCAGATGTATTACAGACAACTGCATTTTTCTATACTGATGGTACACCATAAGCTTTTGGGAAAAGGGAAGCTGGTGCTGCAGCTTTTCTCTGAGTCTCATCCTGCTGAGCTCAGTCCCTCCCAGTTTCTTTAATCACATGAAACCCAAATGTCTCACACAACCCTTTCTGTTTCTCCCCATTCTGTTGAGTCTGTTTGTACTTAGAACCCTTTCATTCTTTTTTCTCAATGTTAATTTTCCACTAAATATTGTTCTTCTGTGTATTTGAAATGCCTACTGAATTAATTAATTTACATTAAAATGGATACACAGGGTGTTTGCTGTAACAAACAGCCCCCAGACCAACACATGGCAGACAACTCTCCCACTTCCAGTAGGTTGCAAGGCAATGATTTATTAGGCCTTGCTCTAGAACAGGCTGCCTGTTAGCTCACACAGATATGCTCTTCTATTAATTGTGGTAGCACAGCCAAATGAGAACATGGCCACTCTATTCCTCAGTGATCCTGCCCAAGGAATGCAGCTGGAGCAGGATGTCAGCCATGGGGCACAAAACTGGTCACAACACCCATCAGCTCTGGAGGGGTAAGAGAAATGGGACTGAAAAACCTTAATTTATTATTAAATTAATATAAACTTATTAATTCAATAATATAACTATAAGATAAACTAATCCTTAATTTATTTTATTTATATCAATTGAATAATTTATTAATATAACTTCAAAATAAAATAGTCCTTCATTTATTTTATAGGACTGAGAATCCATACTTTATTTTATATATATTTTATATATATAATTTATATAATACATATATTTTATACTGAAAGGAACAGTATCAAGAGATGAGATAAAACACAAAGGTGTTAAGAAATTAATGATACATGAAACTGTATCTTGCTGCTCTCTAAGTTATCCTGTAAAGGTTATCAAACAAAGGTTGGGAGAGAAACAACAGGAAAGCTGCAAAAATAGAGCAGTTAGGGAGAGGAGAAAAAGCACACAAGAATGTCACTAGCTATCTTTGTTAAATCCCACACCCAAGTGTCTAATTGCCAGGGTCACAGCTCAGTGCCAGTCTCCTTTGAGCCACACTTTGCTGTCTGCAGCTGAGCAAGCCAACATTTACTGGGATTCTTTTCTTGCCAGTGAAAAATACCTGGAAGCAGGGAAGTTGTGCATATTGCCCAGAAATCCTCTGGTGTTTCAGCATTTCCCACTTTGTGCCCACCAGGCACACGTTTCACACACAGCAGGAGTGTCAGAGCAGTGCATGTGCATCTAAAATTCTCCATGTATTTCACCTTTGAGGGAGCAGCCACCATTTTTTGATGCATGTAATCCTGATTTAATAGAGTAAATGTGTTATTAATGCAGCCCATGTGTGTGGTGTGTCCAATCCTGGCGTCCCAGGACTACAGGCATGGTCCTGAATTCAGGACTCTGACACAGGGCGGATACTTGGCAGGCTGCTGCAGTCAGCCAAATAAGCCTTACAGTAAATTCTGTTACAGAATTTTATTTTATAGTAACAGGAAGAAAAATAATAGGGCTATAGGTCAGGTGAAGTACAGTCAGACACCCCAAATTTTCCCCTGGTAGGTACTTAACACCAGAAATAGCAGATATATAGCAGCTGTAAGAGTCACTTGCTAATAATTAAGTATTTATGATTTCATCTCCTTGCCAATTTTAAAATGCAGACTGAAGGAGGCAAAACACATTAATCTGATGCACAGAGCTTTTGTTTGGAAAAATAAAATCTCTCTTTACAAAACCTGCACAGCCATCTAAAACACTGTTTACTTCTCTCTACAGTTCTGTTTAATATGTATTTGGGACTAGAACATACCATTTAAATGCTGACTCTCAAGTGGAATATTCTTCTCCCTGTTCTGTGTGGAAAACAGAAAACTTTGCACAGAATCAAGAAATGAAAGAAGGTCATGACATTCTAGCAGTCTTTTTTATGGTTTATGAAACCCTTCATTAAACTTTTAGAAGCCAAAACCCTGAATGGCTTTGGGAGAAAGCAAAAACCTCCAAGTACTTCTGGGGAACATCACCTGTAATTTATTCACTTTGAATGCTTTTTATGGAGCAGCTCAAGACAGATGCATGACATGATTCCAACATCCACAAACCCAAGGCATTAAGTAATTGAATCCATAACCAGGAGCTGGTAAATGGGGAGTCTTGTGAGTTATTCTGTAAGTGTGACATGGAAAACAGCTTGCTTCACAATCATTATTTTACTGTAGTGCAGAAATCACATAATGAGGACTTCATGCTGTTAGGATCCTAAGCCTTGATTGTTAGAACATTTCAGTCATATTAAAAAAATGATATATTGGAAGCAGATAGGAAGAAAAACAGTAATTGGAGGCTCAGCAGTGGGTTAAAGCCACAATTTATTTACCATTTCCCTTGCATTAGATGAAACATTAACAGGATTATTAATAAAGATTCAGTATTGGGTTTGTCACATAGCAGCAATGTGTCATCCCATTCTGCTGCCAAAAGCATGTCAGTATAGTTTTCTTAAGGCTGCAGAGAAATCTTCTCTAGTCTAAAATTACTGAAATATGTTAATTTTTATAGCTGCTTGAATTAGTACATGACCTTTAAACAGAGAGGCAAAAACCATCTATCCATCTGATGATATTGATTTCTTGGTTACACAAGGTGCATGCATTAAGGAAATTGAATTACAAATTAAAATTCAGCACTACTTTATTAAAAATCAGGTGTTGATGAAAAGTGATTCTCTTTACAAGATGCTCTTCTAATTTCCATTGCAGTTGCTGTCACCAACTGTAGACATGAGTCCCCAGAAAGGCTGGGTTTATTTTTGGTCATGCACTTATAATTCGGAATTTTTCCATGGTTTATTGCATTACTTTGCTGTTTATTTGGGAATAAACAGATTCTCTGATCTATGACATTAAAAATAAAACCAACAACTGTCCTCCTTCAGCTGTTGCTCAGGTGCCCAGTACAATCTCAGAAATGGGAGGGGGAAAGTGCACCACAGGGTAGCTTTGACCTCTGCAAATGAGAGCAAGTTTGGTTATGGTAGGAGAACACCTCTCATCAATTCTCTTTGCCAACTGAGCTTCAAAGACAGCTCACTATTTCAGGATAAAGGAAAATAAAAATATTCCTCTTAAAAATATCTCAAGTGGAATCACTCAGATTTTGCTTGAGCAATTTCTCAAGGTAGGTACTTCATGGCTTTATTTTTAAATTCCTGACATGAAATAATTATAGAAAGTATTCATTTTAATAGTTCATAGAGCAAATGGAAGACAATTTCATAAAAATATGTGTATTTGACAAGCATATAAAATCTCCTAAAATTTTAAGATATTTCCAGTTCATTTACTCAAAGGAAAAATGTACTATGAACAGCTTTTTATTTGTTACTTTTATGTATTTTTGAATGTACAAACACCTTTTTTTTAAATAAGTAATATACATTAGGTCAGTCTCAGAACACTAACTTTAAACACAAACCCAGCTGCTGCAGATTAGATGAAAAATCAGAAAAAAATAAACAGCAGAACTTCTGATCTCAGGTTAGGGAGGAGATGGGAGCAGCTTGCTTTGAAATTATTATTTTACTGCAGAGTAGAAATGGCATAATGAGAACTCCGCAGTGCCAGGAGCTGTAACCCTTGATGGCTGGAATGCAGCTGTCACATCAAAAGTGACACACTGCCAGCAGAGTGGCACTGCTGCAGCAAGCACAGACCTCACATCTGTGCTGCGCTGCCCAAATCAGGAGCTTCTCACTGCAAGGCTAGGCCAAGGTTAATGAAATTTATTAAATATCCTTTATTGCAGCAGCCTTGCTCAAGTAAGTCAGTGGAAAGGTACATTAGGACTTAGTATTCTGATTGACAATAGAAAAAAATTGAAAAGCCAGAACCTATTGTTCTAACAAATTGTCCTTCAGAACCCATTGCATGGAACAACAGGTTGCTTAACCCCATTGTTCAGCTGTATCTATGTACTTTAAAAAGAAATGCTTAAATTAAACCAAAGAAAACACTTTTCATCAGGGCACTGATGAGGAAAAACAGGCTTCTGTACATCTTCAATGCAGATGATATATCTACATGAACTCCACATTTCTTTATGCAATCCTATTTCTGTGAGGTTGAGCCAGGTGTTCTTCACTGTATTTCAATTTTATTTCTTTATTGTCCCCCTCCAAATAACAGCCAGCAGAAGTGATACCTGCAAACCTGGAACTACAAACAGGATTGTAGCTACCAACAGAAAGAACAACTGGCCACAGACTGAGCTGTTCTGGTTCAAAACAAAATAAGAGCAAATCCTTTAAAAAAATAAGAGTGGCATCTTTTCACTGCTGCTACTGTCTGCTCAACAGAGCACTGCCTTATGTAGGAACTTCCACATTTCAGAAAGAGAAATAATCTGTTAAAATTTTACCAACCAGTATTTCCTTACTGTGAATATCTTCATTATCATGAGGGTAACAACTTTCAGAGTTTGGATATGCTCGTGTGTCTTGAGGGTGGTACAATCTTCAGCTCTGGGAATAAACACTTTATAGTGAAAACCCAGTCAGAACTCATTTGAAGTCTTTCTTGTCACTCCCAAGATTTGAGGAAGCCAAGCAAAACCCTCATTACACAATTTAAAATTATCTAAGAAGTTTCTTGATACAGCAAATATTACAGAAAATCCTAGAGCAAGTCAGATTACATTGGATTAAACAGAGAATCTTTGTAGCGTCTTAGCTGGGTAGAGAGCATCTTCACATCAGTAATTCCTTCCATTTGGTTGTTTGGTGTTTGGGTTGGGTTTTTGTTTTGCTTTGGTGTTTTTCCTTTGGGAGGTGAGGGGGTGCTCCCCTCTTTCTCAAGGAAAGGAAGAATTTCACTTCTGGGATTTAACCCCAGCCAGCAGCACAGCTCCACACAAGGGTCACTCACTTCCCCCACCCGGGGTGGCACCAGGGGGACAACTGGAAAATAAAAGAGAAAACCCACTAGGGAGATAAGGACAGTTTAACAGGTGAAGCAAAAGCTGCCAGACAGGCAAAGCCAAGCAAGAATTCATTCCCTGCTTTCCATGGGTTGGTGCTGAGCACCCCCATCACACACAGGGGGATTGGCAAGGCAAAATTCATCACAGACATTGTTCCCCCCTGCCCCTCAGAATTACCTGACCCTTGGCTCACTGGGGGTCAGCTGTGTCCCCTCCCAAACTCTGGTGCAGACCTTGGGAACAGAAAAGGGTTTGACTTTGTGTAAATCCTGCCCAGCAGTAACAAAACCATCCCTGTATCTCAACACTGATTGCAGCACAAATGCCAAACACACCCTCTCACTGGCTACTGTGAAGAACATTGGCTGAATGCCACCAAAAGTCCCAATATTCACTAATTAACACTTGGTGACAGGAGAGAAGGAAGAGTTATAAGGAAGGTTCTGAATGAGTTCAACAGAGGCAAGTTAGAAGAAAACAGCAATAAGGAGAATAAGGAATGTCACAGGTCACAGCTCAAGGAGAGGTCTGTGTTGTTGGGGACTCCTGGTTTGGGGACTGGACAGAAATACAAGGAAAGGAAAACAAACTGAGCACTGCCATGAGCAGAATGTTGCCAGAGCTCTGGGCCACCTGCTGCTTTGTGTTTGTACTTTGGTTTGTTGGTTTGGGGATTTTGGCTCACTTGTTTAGTTTTTCTTTTTTAAAAATCTTTGTATAAACAATTTAAAACATGAGGAGGACATGAAAGCCTGTCTAGAGTGAGTATTCTGGTTTTACTATGAGCCCTGGCTAGAGGCAGTGGGTGATGTGATGCATCCTCACACCTGCCAGACTCTGTCTGGAGAGGGGATAGAAAATCAGGGAAAAAATTTAAAAAAGAGAAATGCCCCATGTGTCATATTGACAACCTTGAGCAATCAAAAACCATGAGTCAGACTCAAAAGTACCATAATTTTAGTCTAATAAATCTGAGAGTTAGTCTAATAAATCTGAGAGCTGAAGTAACAAAATGACAAATCTGATTAATTTTTTAATGTTTTGAGAGGGCCTTTAGATCCTATTTTCCTGGCAACTCATTTCATTCCCCAAGTGACACCAGCATAAGAAGAGGCAGAGGAAAATCACCTCATAAAAGCATGAATCGAAATGCTGCCTTTGCCAGTGACCTGCAATATTTTGAGTTCCTCTATTGAGGAATGCAGCAGATGATGACTTGGGTTTACAGCTTTATTAAACTCCACGAGCACTGATTGGCATGAAATCATTTACAGGAGCAGCAGCATTAGGGATTTAAGTGATAAAACCCCACAGGCTCCTCCAGCTGAAGCTCTGGTGCCCTGTTCCCCACACACCAAGGGACACTGCTGATACCTCTGGTACCAATTCCTCTCCTCCTGCCAGCAAAAAAACCACCAGGCTTCATGGAGGGAAAAGGAGAAATGCAGCTGACCTTGCAGCTAGACACTTCTGTGTCTGGCAGGAGGGATAGGAAGAGCTAACACTGAAAATATCACAAACCTGGTGAGGCAAAAGGTCATTTACTAAATGTAAGTGGGGAATTTGAATAGGTCTCTGTGACAGAGCTCAAAGCCCAGGGGAGTTCCAAGAAGAAGATTAGACTGGTGCACCTAGGCAAACAGTTCAGAAGGAGATGCCCTAGAACTGCTTGAAGAAATACAGAACTGAATTCTGCCCTGTGCCATTTTTTTGCCCAGACTGAACAGTTAATTGTACAAAAAGCTAATAGTTATAATTTGGGTAAGGTAGAACCAGATGTGGAAGACAGCATTCCCGCTCTTTGGAATGGTAGCAGGCAACAGCAAGCTTGTTAGTCTACAGTTCATAGAAAAAAATCACTTTTACAACAGTCTCCTGATTTTCTAGACAAATATATTTATTTCAAATATATATATAATATATTTCAAATATATTTATTTCTATTTCTAGACAAATATATTTATTTCTTTGCACATACTTATCTAGGATAGTGACTGCTATGTGCAAAGCATCTCAAGCCTCATGTCATTTCTCTGTCTGTCTCACTGCAGTTTGGCACTAGCTCAGAGAACCACTGAATAATTTAAACCACCAACACTTATTAAGATGAAGGAAGAATTTCTGTAGTTCTTGTGCTGTCATAACATGAACATCCAACACAGGGTGGAAAAAATATGCATCCTTGGGTGTAACTACATTAATTTTCAAATAATTTGGGATTTAAACTTCAGAAGGAACAGAAAAAAAGAGAAAGCTTCATGAAATAAGGAAGTTCACCTCAACTGTGAATCCAGCCATTGTGATTTTAATGGATATGAAGTGATTTCTACAAGTACAGACTTAGCTCACTGAGCAGTTTCATATTTGCAAGCTTCATTAAATACATACACTTACCATTTCCAATTGCAGTGAAAACAGAGATAATTTCAACACCTCCCTTTTTAAAATAGCTCATCTTATAGCATCAAATTGTGTCATGCATTGCCAAACAAAAATAGTGCCATCAGTCTTTGTTTGACAATGCTGGCAGAACAAAGCTCAGAGCACAAAGCTGCTGAGAGGCCTGCAGCTATTTATGGGGAAGGATGGCAGTCATGGAAGTTTTTCAGAGATTCTTTAAAATCTGACAAAGGGAATTAAGGTTAAACTCCATGTAAGACAGAGTATTTTTTACAGTTTATGTTCCTATTGCTTTATTTTTCCTATATTGAAGGTAGAGGTCATCTGGGCAACAAGATTTAACAAAGATAGAAAAAAAAATAGATGTATTTCCAATGTTCTGTTATTAGGCCTTACCAAAGAATTTAATAAGTTGAATTTTTCTATTAAAGCAATTGAAAATTTAATGAGTTTCTTAATTTATTACTTCACAAGACTTGAATTATAAAACAATAACATAAGCTGCACTCTAATTGCCTGAGTATGTCTGAAGATGACAGCATGTTTAGGCTTTCACTTGAGCATCTCATCTAAATATTTTAACAAATAACACAAAAAAACACTGCAGTTGTTCAAAGAGACATTGCAGAATTACTCATTTTTTGTGACAAATAAAACCATTCTATTAAAGCATTATGTTTACTGTTATATTCTACATAGTGATGGGGAATTTCTTTGCTTAATATTAACACAGTTCTGTGGCCCCCTTGAGAGCTTGTTAAGAAGGATTATTCCCACTAAACCAATAACCTGAAACAAGGCTGAGCTGGTGGTACCATGAACTTTAGGGGCTGAGGCAGGTCTGGAGGGCAAGGAGTGAGCTCAGCCCTCCCTGTCTATATGTGAAAAAGGCCAATAACTTGTTTTTAAAATTGTAAAAGTTTAATAGTAATAAAATGGTTATAAAAATAGCAATAGTATATATTATGTATAATGTGTATTATATAATTTATATAATATTAGAGTAATAATAATTTGGACAATTTGGATTAGGACAATATGAGACAATAGAAATTAAGAGTTACGGGTGTCCAGGTACCTTTTTCTGGGCAGCACAAGCCCAAAAAGGACCCACATTAACAGAGGATTAACCCTTAAAAGCAACAGCCTGTTGCATATTCATACACCTCATACATGATGCATAAATTCCATTCAAACACAGGATGCTGTCTGGGCAGTGTCAGCTTCTTCCTCTGAATCTTCACTGTGTCTTCAGGGCTGAACAAGGCAGGAAGGAGTTCATTTTTTCTGATAATGGAGAAGTAAATTCTCTTTCTCTGAAAGATTCAGGTGTCCTGTGGCTGCCATCTCACTGCGAGTCCTTTCTTTAAAAAAAGTATTTTACATAGCACAGTTTCTATTTTAACATTTTGTTATAACCTAAAACTATATTTAACACACTACTTAAGAGAATTAATACAGCGCTACTTTCTAACACAACACATATAATATTCATTTTAATATTTGCAAAAAAGCCAATCATAAAATACGCATTTTTCACATATAGGAATGTGCCCCCTGTTGATGGAGTGACAAAACTATCCTTTGTCCCCTCAAAAAGGAAAGAAGCCCAGAAGTTTCTCTCTTTGATTTGGTGAAAAAGACACCTCATAGGACCTTGGGGACTTCACCTCAAACTTAAGGGTAGCCAACTGGACAGGAGCCAAAAAGTCCCCCCTGAGCAGTTTACCAGAAAAAGAAGAGAACAAGAAACCAATCACTTTGTGTTTTACCAGGAGCAAGAACTTCTTGCACCTAGCTCGGTTTTTCTCTGTTTGTTATTTTGCCTTTTATTAAACCTTTTTGTTTCCAACACTGCAACAGAAGCCATCCTGCTGATTTTATGCCTCCAAAGGTAGCTGAGCTATCTTGGGTGTGAAATAGACCTCCAAGAGCTTATGAGACCTGGCTTGAGGTTACTCCTGTCCTCAGCCCCCCATTTTTGAGTTTGTTGTTGTTGAAATGGCTCCCAAGTTTTTAAAAAGTCTTTTTTCCCAGCCCCACGCTTGAAGAAATTGGGATTCCTCAGATTTGGTTTTTAAGGTTTTTTGGTTTCGTTTTTTTATCTAATACCTTTTTTTGGACTTGCTGAGGTCTGTTTAGCAGGTCAGGTTGAGGCACACTGGCCACCCTTAGGGCAGTGTTATCTATTTATACTAAAAGCTACATGTGTTTTATTTAAAATAATTTTCCAATACCTATCACCTATGATAGACAGTTTGTCTCTAATCTAAACCAATCCAAAAGTGCCACCATCACAGCAGAAGATGGAGGACAAGAAGGAGAAGGAGAAAGACGGGACATGCCCAGATTCCTCCATCTTGCCTCTTGAACCCCCATTCTAAAAACTCCAAAATCCTTCTTTTTCACCCTGTGACAGATTCACTATCGTTCTATTCAAACTCTTGTGGCTTGTAAATCTTCACACAAAGTTGGTTATTGTTTCCATGGGTTAAAATTGAAGGCACAGGTGTTTTTGAATTTGTGCCAAAAACAGAGTCCTGCCAGGGTCTTGAGTCCTCCAGGGCAGCCAGAGGGATGTCCTGGGTTCCACCACCCTCTGTCCTCAGCCCTCCCTGGCCTCAGCTGGCTCAGATCTCATCCAGCTCCTCCCCAGCACACAAGGCACAAAGGATCTTTTTTACATGAATCTCAGCTTTTAAAATGTATCTCCCGCTATCCCAAACTAAAGTTTTCCTATCAGATAACATTCCAAAAGTATTTCTATCTAACAGTTTTCTGGTCTTTCTTGATGGTTTAGTAATATTGTTAGCTGCAAAACTTTTACAGTGCATAGGAGTTGACATGTTAGCTTATTTTTTTAACTGCCCGTACTGCTTTCTTCACACAAGGAAAATTAAAACACTTCATATTGCAGTAATAGACTGAGTGGGTGGATTGCTTGATTTGGGTTTTTTTAAGTATATTGATACTTCTGAAAGTCATAAAAAATATATTTCAGAAAATGCTATTATAAGAGGAACTGAATATCCCTAAAATGAGAACTTCTTAAATTAATCTGGTGTTTTCATTTAATGAAAACTTCCACTCTCAGCTTGAATCAAAATCCTGTTTCACCTGGATCTAAAGTGAAAAAAAGTAGTAATTTTTTTTTTTATTTTGTCCTTTGGAAGAGAACTTTGTTGTTTAATTGCCTGTACATCTGCACCTTGTCACCTGGAATAGCATCATCCATAAATTTGGATTGTTATTATGCCTGTCTGCCAGTCTTCCCACCAGGTGGTGGTAAAGTTAGGGCAGACCCAAAGTAAGAGTTCAAGTAAAATCGAGTCCAGTTTCAGGTACTTACATAATATCTGTTAGCTTTCACAATGAGAATTGTTCTCTCTCCAGTAGGACAATTGGCAGCTTTTTTAAAGGTCCCAGCCCCATGTGGCAAAAAGGAGCAGATTTCTGGAATTTCTGGTTGCTGTGAGGTACACATCACTTTCTCATTGTCCTGGTTGTGTTATCACACCACTTACTGCAAGAATACAAAAAACTCACAGCAAAGGAGCTCTGTGACACAAGGCAGTTCCTCCCTGAGGAAACAATCCACTATACCAGAACTTTACAGGCTGTGTTGGTGGAGCTAAGTGATCTGGAAGGCTCTGAGGGACTGAAATGTCCCAGTCAATGGCTCAAACCACTGCCATTGGCAAAAGCAGCAGGGCTTTGGTGGCTGCAGGGGCTTTGGTGGCCTCAGGGGCTTTGTTGGCCATGAGGAATTTGGTGGCCTCAGGGGCTTTGTTGGCCATGGGGGCTTTGGTGGCTGCAGGTGCTTTGGTGGCCTCAGGGGCTTTGTTGGCCATGGGAGCTTTGGTGGCCACAGGGGCTTTGGTGACCATGGGGGCTTTGGTGACCATGGGAGATTTGGTGGCCTCGGGGGCTTTGTGGCCTCGGGGGCTTTGGTGGCCATGGGGGATTTGGTGGCCATGGGGGATTTGGTGGCCTTGGGGGCTTTGGTGGCTGCAGGGGCTTTGATGGCCTCAGGGGCTTTGTTGGCCATGGGAGCTTTGGTGGCCACAGGGGCTTTGGTGACCATGGGGGCTTTGGTGACCATGGGAGATTTGGTGGTCTCGGGGGCTTTGTGGCCTCGGGGGCTTTGGTGGCCATGGGGGCTTTGGTGGACATGGGAGATTTGGTGGCCATGGGAATTTGGTGGCCATGGATCCAGGGCAGGGGGTGAGCACCCAGCCCTGGAGGGGCCAGGCTGGGAGCCAGGGAGGGGAAGAGGCTGATCAGAAGCAGATGCTGCCAGCTGGGACAGGCTTTGGAGCAGGGCAATGCCCTCCCTTGCACAAGTGGCTCAGCTTGGAAACTCCCCTGGGGAAGGCCTGGGATGCTCACAGAGAGGGCTGGAGGTTTTCATCCCTCCACATGGACCACACCTGGCTCAGCTGCTGGGAGAGGCAGGGCCATGTCCTAGAAAGGGCCAAAAACCATCAGTGCCCCCCAAAATGCCCCAGGATCCACAATGTGACACAGTGTAAAACCCCCCCAGGGGACGTGCCTGGGCATTCACCCAAACCTGAACCTGCATTAACCCAGGGAACTTTGTGTTTCAAACATTTGGCCTCTTTCAGCGCCACTTCAACAACTGCACATTGAAATTGCAGCAGTCAAACTTTGTCACTGGATTCACAGATGGTGACTTTTCCACTCTTCTCCTTTCTGTCTCTTTTTTCTCTCGCTCTTTTCCTAACTTCTTCTCAGAATATATTGTAAACCAGACTAGAAATTCCAGTCAATACCTTAATGAGTACCTTGTTGTGCCTGGATACATTCAAGTTGGCTAAGTTTTGAGTTGGCTAAGTTTGAGCTTGCTAAGTTTAAGTTTGCAAAGTACTTTATTTTGGATGTTGTTTTAAAGTTTACCAAGTAATTTATTCTACCTTAATGTCCTAAACTTGGCAAGCAGAAGTTTGTTAGTGTACCTCCTGGGAATTTTGTAAAAAATTCAAAGTAAATCAGACAACCTTCCCATTTACCCATTGAGAGGATCAGAGCTGTGAATGACTAATTGATATCTAACTTGGCTTAATTTCCTACTGAGACAAGCAAAGGGTTTCTATCACTCAACATACTGATTTTTTTATATTTTTTATAGGGATACTTCTGGTTTTAGTAGTCAAGCTCAGAGTTTGAGGAAGGTTTGAGGAAAAGAAGGATGCCATTTATGAGCATCAGTATTCCAACTATCTCCCCTGGCCTGGTCCTTTCTCCTGCCTCTAAAGACATAGAGGAAGAACATGAATAGCAGTAGTTGCAGGGTCTAACAGTGCCATTTGTCACTGCCAAGATTCATCAGTGATACAGGATTACAACAGGGAACAACGGAAAGGTTAAGGATTTATCTAGAACATCTGAAATGGATATTAAACAGAGATTAATAGCAAAGTGATTAATGGAAATTAATGTTTTCTGCCTTAGCTACTGTAGTACTGAAAACAAAGAAAGTTGTTCCCTTTCCAGGAGCCATCACTGACCTCTTCACTTGCTAGCAACACTTAGAGTAGGTAGGTACATATGTTAAACATTTTGTATTTTGACTTTACTGGGCAGAAATTTAGACAAGAAAATAAATGTGTTCTCAGGACTGAAGTGCTGTAAGCACAGAGGCAATGACTTCTGGAGATGAGTGTGAGAAACAAGTTTTAGTGTCTAAATGTGGTTCACTGCTACTGAAACTGAGACCCTCTGAGCAATAAAAAATTTCATAAAAGCTCACAAAGGAAGTTTTATTGGTTTTGTAGAGCCACAATCGGGATTTTCCTTTCAATATCTATCTGGTGTCATGCTTTTTAAAAGAGTTATTGGCTTGCAAAGTTACAGGAGGTATTTAAAAGGCATGGAGTCCAGGAGTGGCTGGGGGGTGCTGGGCAGTGCTGGGTTAATGGTTGGGCTCAGTGATTGCAGAGTGTTGCCAGGTGGGATCTGTGTACAAATCACAAATGGGACAGGACTTCTGGGGAATGCATCCCAAGCTGGTTTATTTTCCAGCATCAGCCTCATTACATGGTTATGACAATGGGAAGATGCCAGCAGCAGACCAAGAACTTAATGTTACAAATTACCTTATAAGTTTTTTGACCAATCACACAAAGAAAAGCACATTGACAGTAGTTCCATCCAACCACTCCAAGCACAGGTACCTTTGGTTAAAACAATTTTTGCTTATTTTGAATACAATACCTGCTTGTAAGCCTTAAAACATAATGCACAGAGCTCCATTATTAAGCTTAGAACTTCCTAATATCTTGCTAGATAAACTTTGCTGTAGCTTAGAGAGTTATTCTAGACAAGTGTTAATACACAGACCATTGTTCTATTTGTCCTTACTTTTCTACTTCTTGCATAATTTTTTTGCTGACAAATTTTATGGCTGCTGCTCAGCTCCAATCACAGTTCTGCTGTCTCTGAGGCCTGCCTTTTGCAGCTTTCCCAAAACCCTCTGATTTTAAGGATTGCCACAGCAGAGGATGTTTCCAACAAAAATGATTCTTGTAAAGATCAGTGGAAAGCTGATGGGCCATGAGCAGAAGGGCTGTGAGCCTGACACAGCTGGACACACACAGCCTGACACACACAGGCTGACTGCTGAGCTGACTGAGCAGGACTGACCCACAGAAAATCCTCTCTGGTCCAGCTTTCACCACAGAACCCAGCCATGCACTGCATGGGGTTCTACAAGAATACTTTTTTTTAAAATATGAAATCTCAAACCTGAAGTTTTTCATGTGTGTTAAAAATAACAGCTTCTGCTATAGAAAGGGAGAAGAAAAACATTACTATTTCCATGTTGTTTTTTTGCCATAAGTGTGCTTTCTCTATTTAAACCTCTGAATGTGGACACTAAAAATCACCTAAAACCTCTTCTGCTCTTATTAAATTATGTTTAGCAAGATTTGAGTTCTTAGTGCTGTAACTCGCTGTCAAAAACACCAAAGAGACTTTTAGTTAATTTAACATAACATTTGCTTAGAATGAAATCAGCAGTATTCTTACAAAAATACAGGACAAAATGGGCTCTTTACCATGTCTCTCAATGTCAATAAAGGTAATGTATTTCTTATAAAGTTCTTACTTAATAGTTTTGAACTAGTAGTAGCATTTCACATGTCATGAGTATCTGGACGTTTATTTGGTTAAAGGAGACATTAAATGCAGGTAAATATAATTAAATACAGTTGAAACAAACAGCATTCTTCACCTGACCCAGCATTTTTATATTACTTTTAGTATTCAATAATTCTCTAATTCAATAACAAGTGAGTCAGAGTTCCTCAGTCCCTGTGTAGATTTAAGGCAAAAGGAGTCCCTATCTGGATTTCTAATTATTTGTAATTTTATTGCTTGAACAAAGCCACATACAGTTAAGGGAAGGCAGAAAAACACTCAAAGCATTAGAAATCCTAATAGGCACTTCTCTTAAGATGTTTGCATACATTCATTTTGGCTACTGTGATGCCTTTAGGGTGTTGACAGAGAAGAAAGAGAACCCTGAGAACAAGAGAGAATTTGTGCAAAGCAGTAAAACAGACCCATTCCTTTTGGAGGACTCACAGAGGAGATAGTTTAAGTAAAGATGCTACAGCTAGCTTTAGATGTCTGTAATGTTAATGTAACAGGCAGGGATTTCTTTGCATTATTTTACTGACAAAGGAGAAATCATATTTAAAAATTACTGGAACACATTTTAAAGAGTGTTGGTTATGCAGATTTTGAGATTATGACCAGAAAGTAGTATTAAAACAGAAAAACAGTGAAACTGCTCTATATAACCGTCACATATCCTATCCACATCCAAATTTGTCTGAAACACTCTACAGAACCAGATAAAACTTAGACGCCCTGCACTAAAAGTCATTGAAGTGGTTCACATACACAAATCTAAGTTTCTCAAGGAACATTTCTATTCTCTATATTCTCTACATCAGTTATTCCACTGTGGTACTCCAGGTGAAAGAGAATGTGAGGCCAAACAAATGGCAAATGATATTTGAAAATCTATGCTGTCAAAGGAGCATGCACCATAAGAGCATTGGGAAAATGTTTGTGTCAACAGCATCTCCATCAGTATTAGCATATAAACACAGGCAGATTTTGGGAGAAACTCCAAGACAAGTAAGGTGACACAGAGCATGACAGGAAAACCTTTTGGGCAGAAGTTACAAAAAAAAAAAAAAAGTAACTTTGTTCAAAAGTACTGCTTTTCATTTCAAATTCTGAAGTAACTGTAATTTAATTCTCAGCAATATAATAAGTAATGGAGAGCACCCTTAGAATGTTTGCAGAGCACTAACTAGTCCTGTTTTTTGGTTAATGAGCTTGCAGCACTGCACTCCTCTGGGAGGACACATCCTGCCTGTTTTATAGCCAAGCAGAGGCACAGAGGCAGTATGAGCCAAGCCTCCAGACCAAGCAGAGCCTGCCAAGCTCATAACTTCATAACTTTATGTTACATGGGCTCTGAAACCTCCCATGCCGAAAACTCTGGAAAATTAAGCCCATTTAAAATACAATCAGCAAACACACAGTGATATTGTCTGCATTAATTAACTGTCATGGCTTTAACCTCAGCCAGTAATTAAGCATCACTTGCTCACTTCCCATGGGTAGGGCGAGAATCCCAAGAGTAGAAGTGAGAAAATTCATGGTTGAGACAAAGCCAGTTTAGCAGGCTGCCCTGGGTAACCCAAATTGTGACTGTACGCCATATCTATCTGAGCCCAAAAGTGTTACTGAGTCTTCAGAGCCTGGGGCCAGGGCTGGAAATGGGGTCGGGGGTGCTGGATCCTTTGAAGAGCTGGGGGGGTTTCTTGAGAGAGCCATCCTTGGCCCGTGGACTTGGACCCGGGCAGGGGCGTTTGGCTTCTCTCCCCTGGAGCTTTCCTGCCCCTAGGGGTGTTTCTGCCCTTTGGGTTGCTGACACAGAGCTGGGGCAGCCTGGGTGAACATTTCCCTTTTGGGTTATCCCTCGGTTTCCCAGAGGGAGCGTTCCTGGGACCCGCCGTGCCCGGCCGGGTTCGGGCTCTGTGTGTGTGCCGGAGCGCGGGAACGGAGCGGGCCCAGCCCCGCGGCCCAGGGCGGCCCCACAGCCCGAGGGGACACGGGCCCTGCTGGGCCATCCCCTGCTGTCCCTGCCATCTCCTGCTGTCCCTGCCATCTCCTGCTGTCCCTGCCATCCCTGGCATGCATGCCCTGCCGTCTCCTGCTGTCCCTGCCATCCCCTGCCGTCCCTGCCATCCCCTGCTGTCCCTGCCATCTCCTGCTGTTCCTGCCGTCCCCTGCCGTCCCCTGCTATTTCTGCCATCCCCTGCTGTCCCCTGCCATCCACTGCCGTCCCTGCTCTCCCCTGCCGTACCCTGTAGTCCCTTGCCATCCCCTGCCGTCCCCTGCTATCTCTGCCATCCCCTGCTGTGCCCTCCCATCCCCTGCCGTCCCTGCCATCCACTAAAATCCCCTGCCATCCCCTGCTGTCCCTGCAATCCCCTGCCATCCTCTACAATCCCCTGCCGTCACCTGCCGCCCCGTCATTCCTCACCCCTGGCTGGGCTCCAGCCCTGCCCCAGCCCATCTCTGCCAGAGCCGGCCCCAGGGCTCGGGGCAGGGCTGCGCCATGGCCCGGTGCCCTCAGAGCCGCCCTCGGGATATTCCTCACCCCTCTGTGGCCCCTGGAGTCAGTGAGCCCTGGCAATTCTCTGTCTAGTGATCAATCACTGTTATTTTTGCCGGATGCTGTTTGTCCTGTTAGTAAACTGTTATTTTTTTCACTTACAGATATTTGTATTTCATTTCTCCTTATTGGTGGAAAGGGATCAGTTAAAGCTATCAGGGAAGGCAGCTCATTGCAGAGTGTCTGCCTCTTAAATTGCCTTAACATGAGACACAGGCAAAGCCAGGCCAGGCACACACAAAGCAAAGCAAAGCAAACAAAGCAAAGCAAAGTGAGGATTTCATTCTCTGCTTCCCAAAAGTTCAGCAAGGCCCCCTCAGGTGTCAGTGGCTGCCCAGCCACCATCAGTCCCTCATTCCCCTCTTCCTCCTGTTCCCAAGCTTTACACAGTGGAATGGCACGCACTGTGGAATATCTGCGTCACTTGGGGTCAGCTGTGTCCCCTCTCAAATTCTGGAGCAAACAATTGGCAAATGATATTTGAAAATCTGTGCTGTGAAAGGAGCATGCACCATAAGAGCACCATTGGGAAAATGTTTGTGTCAACTGCATCTCCATCAACATTAACATATAAACACAGGCAGAATTTGGGAGAAACTCTAAGACAAGTAAGGAGCCTACTCCAGCCTACTCCATTTGAGTGCAAGGAACAGCAAAGGCTTTGACTTTGTGTAAGCCCTGCCCAGCAGTAACAAAATCTAACCAGAATTTCAACACTGATCCCAGCACAAATGCAAAATACAGCCCCATAATAGCTACCTTGGAGAAATTGATTCTGTCCCAGCCAAAATGAGCACAGTAACAACCTCTGAAATTGCCTGACCCACACATAGCCATTTGCTAGCAGCAGATTACTTCAGAATTTTTCTTCCATTAATTCACTTCAAGACAATATCTGCTGACTTGTGATTTGACAAAATGGTTTTTTTTATTAAAACACACCATTATGAAATACAAAATGAGGCACTACAGAAAAGATCTCTTGAGGATGCAGTGTTGCAAAACTATATTCAGACTTTATGCCAGAGGTTCTGTATCCAAACTTTTAGGATATTATCGCTTCTCTGTAAAAATAAAGCACACAATGCATCATTCAGTCTTTCAGCAAGCTTCCCCAACTAATCCAGCAGCACTAGGCTGGCAGCTGGGTTCAGCACACCAGCAAGAACCAAGCCTGCTAAAGACCACACTGCCCATCTTCCCCACAGTGTATTCCTTTTATTACAAATGGAGTTTGAAAGCCTGGCCTGAAGTGTCTGACAGTCACCAAGGAAATCACTCGCATTGCTTCTTCCAGCACTTGCTGTCAACAGATTGGCAATTTCCACCTTCCTTAATGGGGAAGAAAGAAGGGAAAATTATGTCAAGTAAGAGGCTGGAATGTCATTTGTTTACAAGAAAAAATTGAATCCATAGCTCTATGAGGTACTAGATTGAGACCAGATCAAGCTTACTGTAATTTCAATTATTTCATTTTATTAATGTAACATATTCTTCTTATAAGATTATCAGCCCTACACCTCATACAAAGCATGCAAGTGAAAACGCACATTTCTCCAGTTCCTCTGGGTAAAATTGGCTCGAGAGATTCTCTGAGGAATACGCCCTGAAGAATTTCATTTTTGTGCAAGCAAACCAAATACACAAGAAGTTACTGGGAGGAATTTGAGGCCTTGCTAGTATGCATTTTCTCAAAGTGGAATCTTTATGTTCTGAATAGCAAAAAGTATAGAAAAGCTATCTGAAGTTGCATGTGATGTGCCTCTGCAAGTTTTAGTTCATTTGAGCTCCACAAAGAAAGTTTAGAACATCTTTGAAAAGAGAATCTGAGATTGCATGAAAAGCATAAACCCAATTCCTGCCAGAAGGCCCTTGTTTCCTTCAGATGAAAAAGAAAATCTAAAAGGGGTAAAAAGCAGCAAAGCTGGATTTGCATGAGGAGCAGACAGACATTTAAATTCATTCTAAAGAATGATGCAAAACATTTTTATTTCTTTGTCCTTATGTTTTTCCATTCCATTCCTTTCCCTTCCTTGCTAGCCTTCTGATGAAATCCTTTCTTCTATTCTTTTCACATAGTTTTAGTATATCATTTTCTTTTAGTATAATATGTATCATAAAATAACAAATCAGCCTTCTGAAACATGGAATCAAGACTCTCATCTCTTCCCTCATCCTGGGACCCCTGTGAACACCACACAGAAAGCAGCACATCTGAAGGAAAAGGGCGTGGAACAAACAGCCAGGTCAGCCAAGGCCTGTAGTGAGCCACCCTTCTGCAGAGCTGGGGTTTAAAGAGCACCAGGCAGAGGCAGCCAAACAAGGGATCAGCTTGAATCGCAGTGTGTAACTCACACACACCCAGCCAGGCTTCACAGAGCTCTACCAGGCAGTGCTGCCTCTGCAGACTGAAACAGAGGGGCAGGTTGTGTCAGAGATCCTTCAGCCAACGCACAACAGAGAGAATGGATCATGTACAAATGTATGCAGGGCACTGAGTGAGCCATGGTTATATTGAAATGCTCTGAGCAATTGTCATAGAAAAGGGATCAGCGAAATCAGACACATTCACGCACTTTCATCAGCTAAATAAAAGTTCCGTTCCTAGCTAACCATATTCAGCAATCAACTGGCTACTCACTGTTTGTATGCACTGACTTTAAAAATCAGATGATTCAACTGTCATAGCAACTGTATCCCAAATTTGGGCTCTCAGGGTATATGCAAACAATCCACCTCTCAATTCATACAGCCCCTCCTTGGGCTGATGCAGCATTCTGCACTGGGGTACTAGAAAAATCAGCAAGTGCTATTATGTGTGAATGAAAAATGCAGATGTGCCCATAAAATGGCAATGGCAGAAGGGATCTCACTTCAGGCACCCCTGGTAGTTGAGGCTGACAGAGAGGCAGCTACAACAGAGCCCTCTACCTCCTACATGTAGGGGGATATAAGAAAATATAAGAAAATAGCGTGTAGAAAGTAATCTTACTCCTAAGGAGGTGCAGCTGGGCCAATTATCAGAGATTAGGAACAGGCCTGACTTTAACAGGCCACAGCTGTGAGCAATGAGAAGAAGAGTGCTATAAAAGAGTGGGGTGGCTGGGTGAGAAGGGAACTGGGGTCAGTTGGCTGCTTTGTGAAGGAGAAAGAGTCAGTGCTCTGAGGAGATGCCCATGAGAAACACCAAGAAGGTATGAAACTCTTGTGATAAGGAGACACCAGCATGGAACCCCTGCAATAAGATGACAACACCTGCGTGCCAGGCTTCCTGGGAAGGAAGCAGGGAAGAGTGCCCAAGTGGGGAGCAGCTGTCTGTTCTCCCTGCCAGAGCAGATGTGGCCCCTCTGGAAGAGCAGTGCAGTTCACCCAGGGGTGCAGATGGACAGAACAGTCACCAGTCCCCACAGGAGGCTGGTGTTCTCTCCCCACATTCCTGAGGTGCCCTGCCATACCCCTGCTGCAGCAGTTCCTTTACTTCTCTGCCAGATCCCAGTTGAGAGCAGTGCAGAGGAGGGGATGAGGTGCAGTGCCCTGGCAGGGAGCAGCAGAGTAGGGAGATGGCCACATGGATAGGTGAAAGCTGTCCCTGCAGCAGCTCCCTGTGCTCCCTGACTCTGGGTATGGGCAGCCAAGTGGGGGAGAATGGAAACCAGAGCAGTGCTGGGAAGTGCACAGAGAGAGAGAGAGGCACCAAAGGCCTCCCTCCAATGCCAGAACCAAGCTGCAAATGCATCAGTCTGGGATATCCAGTTCATAGTGGTAAGGGCTGTGGGCTGAAGTTAACAGAGCAAATGTCCTCCAAATCCCAATGATGCTAAATTGTCTTTCAATGTTCACGTGACATAAAGCTTTGTTTAAATCAATCTTATGTCCTGGTGTTGGGAATTTAGTTGACTAGAGAGACTGGAAAAGTACAAAACCGTGGCTAATTCCAAGTCCTGCACAGATATCATGTCCTTGGGCCTAGCTGTAGTAGGATAACAAACAGTGAAAGAGACATGAGAAAAGAGAGATGTAACCCCTAAGGAATGAGGAAGAGTTCATGACATAGTTTAACCAATAGGTTGCTTGGCTTACAGAATATTCATAAGCTTATTATTTGCTGTATAAGTGTTTGATACTTTTCAATAAACTGGACCAGACTGGGCCTGTGATGAACCATATGGTGTCCTGGTCCCCTTCCTGTAACATACTGGAAGCGCCTGAACCTCTCAGGCACACACCACATGAAACACTGTGTCCTCAGTGAGGTGTGTCCATTTTAGACTTTCCAGGTGTTCCACTACCAATTTTCATTGAACCTTGCATGGCCAAGGAGAAAACATGAACATCAAACTGCCCCTTGTGGAGAAATTGGGAATTCCAAAAGGTTCAGAAAATCTATAAATGGCTCAATACTTTAAAAAGTATTGAGCTTACTAAAACTCAATGCTAGAACTTTGACTCCCACCTGGTTGCACCTCAGGTCAAGCCCTAGGTACCATCTAATGCCACGTGCATCCTGGAAGTAGTCAGCACTCAGTTTTTGAGCAGAACCATTTCTCCCTCAGTCCTACTGATAGGAAAGTCACTTCAGGACATTATTCTCGTGCACCCATGTTGTTCTACCCATCAGTTATGAAAACCTGGCTGAAGGAGTGCAAGTGAGCTCCTCCACAAAGAGGAGTAGAGCCAGTGAGAAATGACAAACAGCAAAGCCCCACTGCCCTTCCAGTGCTCAGGAATAAAGGACCTGGCAAAGAGCTCAACCCCTTACAGTGAGCTTCCCAAGTGCTTCTTTCTCACAGGGCATGAATCCAAGTCTGTCCAATTATCACCCTGTCTGCACCAAGTTTTGTAGCTGTTGCAGGTGTGAACCTTTTTTTTTAATGTTCCATATTGATCTCTTATACTAAGAAGTCTTGTCAATAACCAACTATGAGGACAGGAGAAAGGGAAACCCTATCAGTTCCAGTTAATTGATGGTAACATAATCATATGCACCATTTGGATACACATCTGTGCTTTTTGATCTCCAGTCAATCTATCAAAGCACTGAGCTTCAGCACTCAGAGGCATGCCTGTGTAGATGTACTTTTTCAATTTTGCCTGCAGCCTTCTCTCTTTCCATTTGTGCTTTCTTTCCCAAAGAAACATCTCTGCAGAGTGACATGAAAGGAGTCCAAAATTCCACCTGTATTATTTTGTCTCCCCTCCAATAGAGAGACCAGTGAAGCTTTCATGTCTGACTTGCACAATGTCTGGAAACATTTCTGGGTTCTGGATGAGCTCTTCTAAGGAGCTACATGAAGTCAAATTACATGGAGTGCTTGCTTGAAATTCATTGAAATTCCTCTGGTTACCTGAATAGTTCTACAGGCTACTAAATATAAATGCAGTGCTAGATTTTAAACTTTAGCTTTTACTTTTTAATAAATCTGGGAAAGTGTAATGTCCTTGCCAAAGTCATGCTACGAAGGCAGTATGCAAATATTAAATATGAGAATGTAGAATAACTGAAAGGTATTAAGTAGAAATTGGAAGTAACTGCTGACAGTGCCTGAAAGCTAATGATGTTAATTAACAGTATTCCCAGGGATAGGTCCAAAGAAGGAATGGGGAATGCAATAACACAGACCTGACTTTTCTGCTTTCTTTATAGAATTCTTATCGAATATAAATTAAGTCAGAAAATGGCAAGTTCCAATTAGTATGGCTAGATAGCAAAGGAGACAAAGTAAACAAGTAGTTGTACCTTCCTCATAATGAACTCACAAACAGCTCCTCCTATTCTTTCAATTAAGCCTCCAATATAAATGTGCCATGCCCTTTCCTTTATTGGGTATCATGGAAACAGAGCAAGCCTAAGTTTCATCATTATTTAGTCAAGAAGATGGATTCAGTTTATATTGGAATATAAGACCATTCTGAAAAAGCACAATATTATGTGTTATTCTCATAGAGTTTATATGCCTGTTCTCCTAGTATGTTGCAAGTCAAAGAAGTACCAGGGTTTCCAAATCCCAGTTAATAAAAGAATCTTTTCCTCAGTCAGCTTCCAATCTCACCAGCAGAGCAGAGGACAGTTCGCAGCCCCATTGCACACTCTGGGTGCAAATGTATAATTTTCTGGACAAAAGTAACACCACAGATTCAGACAATACTCAGCTACCAATGTCAGCTGTGTAGGCAGTGGGACTTACAAGAATGACACAATAATACTTTATTTGAGTTTTGATTCAAAAGGAATTTATTCCTTTAAAATGCTACTGTTTCTGTTTCTGCTTCTCGCCTGCTTTCACTTTGACAAATAAAAAATTTGAGAGGCAACCCCTATCAAAACAATTATTTCTCATGAGGCTGTGTTTAGAATAATAAAAAAATAAACAGCAGCTTCAAGAGATGGTATTTCTGACTAGTACAAAACACAAAAATATGTACAGCAAACAGGCAGGAGGTACAGAGCCTTTCTGAGGGGCTGGTTTTGCATGGCCTGGCTTGGTGGCAGGGGGGGCACAGTGGAGATTCAGGGAGAAGCTGCTGGAAGCTCCCAGCGTGTCCAGCAGAGCCAGTCCCTGAGGGCTCTGAACATGGCCCTGCTGCTAGCCAGGGCCAGTGAGAGATGATGGGAATGTCTCTGGGAAAACATGGTTTAAAAGAAAATCAGAACAAAGGGGGGCACTGTTAATTCCAGCTAGAGAAGAGGAAGAGGTGAGAACATGTGAGGAAAACAACATGGAAACACCAAGGGCAGTGGGGAAAGGGACAGGAGGTGCTCCAGGGGCCAGAGCTGGAATTCCTTTGCAGACCCTGGAGATGATCATGGTGAGGCAACTGTGCCTTGCAGCCCTGGGGATCCATGGGGATGCAGAGATTGATCCACCCACAGGGAATGGGGATCCAGGGGGATGCAGAATCCACCCCCAGGGAATGGGGATCCAGGGGGATGCAGAATGCACCCCCAGCCCTGGGGAGGTGCCCACAGCAGAGCAGGGCATCCCTGGGTGAGGCTGTGACCCTGTGGCAGACCCAGGGGACAGAGGGGCCCTGTTCCCAGGCTGGAGCAGCCTGTCCTTGGACACTGCAGCCCTGCACAGACAGACAGACAGAGCCATCCCAGCAGGTTTGGGAGCGCTGTGTGCCCTGGGAGGGACTCAGGTTGAGTTTGGCTGCTGCTCATGAGATGGAGCCAAGCTGGAGAAGTTCACAGAGAAATGTCTCCCATGGGTGGGACCCCATGGGCCCACAGGGGAAGGACTCCTCTCCCTGAGCAGTGGAAATCTCAGGTGATGAACTGACCAAACCCCCTGCCCTGTCTCCCTGAGCTGTTGGTGAGAAGTAGGGAGGGGTTGGGGGAAGAGAAGGTGTTTTTAGGGGCTTATTTTAATTCTCATAATCCTCCTCTGACTTTGTTGGTGATAAAATTCACTTTGCATCTCTAAATTCAGCCTGTTTTGCTCTTGGAGTGTTTTCTCCCCTCCTGATACCAACTCATGAACCTTTAAGCCTTTTCCCCTCTCCTATCCCTAGCTATGGCAGGGGAGCCTGAGCGAGTGACTTTTGTGGGTACCTGGAATTTGATCAGTGTCAAACAAGACAAGGGGAAACAACAGCAGGAAGATAATCTGGGTATTTTGTCTGAGAAATGCTGTGTAGGCACAAACACCATCCTCAGGTGGAAGCTGTATCTCCAAGCAGCTGCACACCTGAGATTCCCCTCCTGGGAAAGGAAGGCCAGCCATATGGGAAGGGTGGCCTAAATTAAGCTGCCAAGGGGGACACAGCACCTTGGATATGAGGGAGTTAATGGGGGACCAGGAGGGAAGCAGTGACACCATGGCAGGGCTGTGCTTCAGAAAAGCTCTGTGCAGGTTTGCTGTTCCAGCACAGGGATCAGCTACTGGTGCATAAATCAACTGGGAGCACCAACTTCTTTGGCAGGATGAAAGTCCTCAAGAGGCAAATATTAAAAGTCACTTAATGTGTGTACTGATCTCTGCTTTGGCTTCCCCGATTTGTAATTTTTTCTTGTTCAAACTGATGGATGAACTGAATGTTTTTAATTATTTCCAGGCTATGCCCTTCAGAATTGCATTGCTTTCCCTGCATACAGTACTTCTGTCCAGAGACTCCCTTGCTTCATTAAGATGGAAAATCATTTCAGTTCCAAAAAGCCAGAGTAATGGTGTTTTAATCAAGTGAAGTGCACACAAGCTGCTACCATCCTGAGCACCCCCTGACACAAATGCAGCAGCACAGGGGTGCATTGCATGCTGCCTGTGGCATGCAGGAACCCCAGATCCCCTGTTTTGGAAATGACACCACAGATTCACCTAGAAATGCCACTGCTTCACCTGGAAATACCACCATAGTTTCACCTAGAAATGCCACATTTTCACCTAGAAATACCACCACATTTTCACCTAGAAATACCACCACAGTTTCACCTAGAAATGACGCCACACTTTCACCTAGAAATGACACCACATTTTCACCTAGAAATACCAGAGTTTCACCTAGAAATACCAGTTTCACCTAGAAATACCACCACAGTTTCACCTAGAAATACCACCACAGTTTCACCTAGAAATACTACAGTTTCACCTAGAAATACCAGTTTCACCTAGAAATACCACCACAGTTTCACCTAGAAATACCACCACAGTTTCACCTAGAAATGCCACAGTTTCACCTAGAAATACCACCACAGTTTCACCTAGAAATACTACAGTTTCACCTAGAAATACCAGTTTCACCTAGAAATACCACCACAGTTTCACCTAGAAATGCCACCATTTCACCTAGAAATATCACCACATTTTCACCTAGAAATGCCATATTTTCACCTAGAAATGCCACCACATTTTCACCTAGAAATACCACCACAGTTTCACCTAGAAATGCCATATTTTCACCTAGAAATGCCACCACATTTTCACCTAGAAATACCACCACATTTTCACCTAGAAATACCAGAGTTTCACCTAGATCCATTGCCTCCACCTCTGAAGCTGGCTTGGATAGAAAAGCACAAGAACAATGGGAAATAATGGTGTGTTAGCACAACACCAGCACAGGAGAGGGGAAAATGAGGCTCTCTTTTTGGGAAGTGTTCTACTTCACCACAACTCCTTAAGAATAAGCCATCAGTCAGAGTTCAAAATTCCTCAAACAATATTTGAACTATTAGAACTTGTATGCTTGACAATGGTGGGATTCAAACAAAGAGCTCAGAATTCAGGACAAATGTGTTACCTGAGTTACAAAGGAGCTCACACATGAAAGAAAGCTCAAAGAGACTAAAAATCCCCAAACCTCAGCAGCTTGGAAAACTTCTGATATCTTCCAAAAATAGGGGGAAAAATAGAAGCTCTTTACTCAGAGCCAAGATTAACTACTTATAGCTGCCAAGGCCTGGTTTGGAGACTGCCCCAGAAATATTCCATTATTTCCACCAGTGCAGAAGAAATCAGCACCAAACCTGTCTGCCAAGGGCTGGACATCATCATTCACCCCCACACCCACCAGTTTGCCATGTGTGGGCTGTGACACCCACGGGATCAGATTATTTAGATATCTCTATTATTTATATTTATATTTAAATATCAGATTATTTAGATTGTCTGCCCAGGTTGGCTTCTTTCCTGGTGTACAATTCAAGATGTGCTGCTGCTTTGCTAAGCCTTCTTTACTTGGCCTCATTAATTCCATCTGTATTAAAACGAGATGTTGTGTGTAGCTTAGATGGAACTTTGGAAGGCATTTTTCCAAATGAAATTGTAAGTTTATGTTAGGAAAAGGATTTATAGCACATAGTTAAAACAGGCACACATATAAAGTCTGTTCTAATTAGGCCTTAATTTTTGCAGAACATGCTTTTATTTTAGAGGTTTATATATTTCAACAGTATTCCAGATGTGTATAGTACATCTATATTTTATATAGATGTAAAATCAAATAATTTATTATGGTAACAATCTTTAACTACATTTCTTTACTGAGTAATTTAGTTCAAAGAGGCAAATAACTGAACACCAGAGTAAGTTAGAATCATATATGGGCAGGTCTTTTATACTGTAGAAGCTGAGTTAAGTTTAAATTTTAAAAAAATAACAAAAAAAGGAAAAAAACTGTCTTGATTTTCTGACCAGCATTTTTGGGAAAATCTTCTTCCAGCTAAATTGTTTTCATGTTTATCAGAATTCTGAGTACTATTCTATTAATCATTTTGCAATTAAGCACACATTGCTGTCTGAGAAAAGACCTAAGACTGGGGCATATGTGGATAGGACACTTGACACAGATGTTGCTGAAATGCCATAACATCCATCCCCGAGTAAATGTCACAAATCTGTTTGGGTGAAGCAAACAAGAGCACTCTGTGCACAGAAGCCCTGTAAAGGATGAGTTGCAGATGCAGACTTGAAGTTATCATTTTGATTAAAAAATACTTCAGCTGTAGTTGAGTCTCAAACCAGAGCAGAACACCAGAGGCAAACCAAAATTAGGTCTTGAAGCAGAGACAGAGGAGAAGGCAGAATGGTAAAAGTATACAGTATTACACAAGGAAGATGAAAGCCATTTTATTGTGTTGCTAGTAGCCTTTGGAAAAGAAAATAAAGAATAGCTCACAGTGGATTTCACTGTGTGGATAAAGCACAGGCCAGGCTCAAGCCTGGAAAATCATGGTCCCACAAGTGGGAGAGAAAGGAACACCATGAAAACTAACACAAACAATCTGTAATTAGAGAATAAGTCTGTCCCTGCTTTCCCTCTGTGTGGGGCACTGTGAGGTGTTGGCCTCATCACATCTGGCACCTGAGACTTATCGATCACTGCCTTCAGCTGCCTGCACCAGACACCAGGGCTTTATTTATGGCCAAAAATATTACCCTTTTGGCAATAATGTCAAAGACCTGGTAAAAATATGGATTGTAAAGGTGTAGCATAACAGTAAATTTAGATTTTGATTAGTGTGATAGATTTGTGCAATATAACTTCCCTGACTTCACTGCACTTAAGAGGTTTTGATCATGTAGATTTAAATCTGAAGTGACAAGACTGTATCATGAGAAAGACAGCTAAAAGAAGCCAAATTTAGATGTCACAGATTCAGAAAACATCAAAGAGATTGGCAAGTGCTTCACCAAACATTTATATTAAGCAGGAATTATTGTTCTGATTACATTTAAAGCCAGTAAATGAATAACCATTTTTAAATGGTTAGTCACCTCCTCCTAGCATTTATTTTTCATTTTTCAAAGCAAAGCATATCAGTAAAAAATATTAATCTCTCAACTAAGTTATCTTTATTAAACACCACTCTGAAAAAATCATAATTAACCACAAAATAGTTAGGTCTCATACCTGCTCTTTGCATTTTGTGGGGTTTTATTAATAATTATCAGTCATGGCACCAAATTTAAGAGGTAATTACACAAAGTGAGTGGGTTTGCTGCAAGGTACCAGAGCTTGCTTTAAGTCAGAACAAACAATCACAACTGAGGGAAACTAACCCAAAGTTGCATTATAATTTGGACCCAACAAATGCTCAGTATCTGTAACTGATTCCATCTGAAGCACTTCCCCAGTTTTTTGATAAGTGACCAAAAGTCTTTCCTCACCTGTTTAAGTTTTCAACTGTAAAAAGCTCAAAATACTTTTGGAAAGGGAACACATCTTCCCAACCTTATAAGTACCTACTCCAAGTAGCTGTATTAATGATGCCTTAGAGAAAAGGCCAAGCAGCTCAAACAGCTTCAAATTAGGCCTTTAGGGTTAGCAAAAAAGCAGCAGTTACATTTAGTGACAAATACAACATTTCCATGGTATAAACAGATCAGCATGCTTTAGTATCAGTTGTTTCAAAGCGCTGCTGCTCAGGTTTTGCTGGGTTTTGGACAGCAGGTTCCTGCCCTGCCTTGCTCTGAAGCACATTACACAGCAGTAGAATAAATGTGGTTTTGTACTGATCACACCAGGAGCTGGAGAAGAGCTCAGGAGCTTCTCCTAAAGCCTGGTACAGCAGAATCAGCCTCAGGTCTCCAGAACCCGCACAGGAATGCTGCAGCCAAGCTCTATTTCTTTTTAATAGACACCTTCTGACTTTGATTTGCAGCTAAACATTTTTGAGAAGCGGCTAGGGGAAGCCTGAAGGTTCCTTCTGGAAGGTGTCTAAAACTTATTTCTGGTGAATTAAAACAATATGCTCTTTACTTGTAATAGGCACAGAATCACAATGTCCCACGCAACCTCGAGTTCATTGCTGACAAATTGCAGAAGTGAGTTAAAGCTCAAACAAAAGCCAAAAGCATCATCTTAGAGGAGCTCTTGGAGCACAGAACAATTAGAGCAATTTTATTTAGACTCTACTACAACTATCTATGAGTTTGTAGATCTGATTTCAAAAATAAAGCATGGCTGATCATCTAGGCTGGGCTTGTTTCTTTCACTGCAGTAGGTCACAATGTGAATTATCATGCTAGGAGTTCCTGAGAGCTTTCCTGGCACTATGAAAATTAACCTGATGGGGCTGACAGAGCTTTCACTTAGTGCTGTGCAAGACCTTTAGCTGTAATTGTCCTTGTCCAAAAGCCAGTGGATTCATCATGCACACTTAGTGAACTGAAGTCTTCAAGCAGCGTTGACAGTGATGACAACAGCTCTAGCAGTTGAGAAGCCCCAAACAAATGTCATAATTCAGTAGTGTTTCCATTATCCATTTCTGCATTATTAAGTTATACCTAACAAAGGTTATGGTCATGAGAGAAACCCTACACATCAGCTAAAGCTGCCAACTTGGATTTTCACATCTTTATTATTCTATTTTCAGGTAAATATCGCTGTAGAAGTCACAAGATTAGAGAAAATATGATTCTGTGTTGTTTGCCTCTCCAAAAGTGTGCAAATATTACCTCACACATGACTTCACAGTGTGTTGCCTTTACAGCAGAGTACTCATGCAAGCTGTGATTAGGATTAATTCTGCCCTATCAAAGGTTCCAGGGTCCAAGCCATACAGGTTTGGGTAAATACGCAAAGGAGAGCTTTTTTTGTTTTTGTTGTAGATCTCTAACCTGGAATCACAACCTTCTGCTGATTCTTGTTCTGCTTTTTCACTGAGGTTAAGCAATCACTTCTGTTCCACTTTTGTTCATCTCAGTTTCCCCATTTGTAAAAGGGTGAAAGTCATAGAGTCTTTCACTCCATTTCACAATTTTGTGACATCTATACATAAAGATGCCTTTCAAGGATTATTGTTGCTAGAAATATACATTAATTATCGTTCACTATTGATTTATTTGTCATTGCTTTAACAACACTGGCTGTATCAGTCTAGAAAAGAAGAAACGAATGTTTTTTATTTCTAAATAATTACTTTACTTTCTTTCTTTGTTTAGGGATAAAATATAACATGGGATTCCAGCAACCAAAAAAAGTAAGTTTTCAGAAGTACATAAAGAAAATTGTACCCATATTCTGAGTATGGAGTACAGATAGAGATGGCTCTGATAAGCCCACTACATGGAGATGAAGCACTGAAAAGGAAAGATGCATCAAAAACTTAGCCATGAAAATGCAAATTTCCCTCTTAAAATAGGAATTTGATAAGCTATGCAACTTCATTTTTATGAGATTTTTTTCCTAGACTGGATATTGCTAAAAGATACTGTAAACTTTGCATATATTAATATTCTGCATGAAATCACACTGATCAAATGAATGCCTTGAGAGATGCTTAAAAACAGGCTCAAGAAAAATTCTGGTGAAATTCCCCCATCTAGTGGCAGTCGGGTTGCGTGGGGCTGCCTCCAGCAAGGACGAGAGCAAACTGTGCCCAGGAGCAGCCGTGCCCAGCCCTGCCCAGATGTGCCCAGGTGTGCCCAGGTGTGCCATCGCCTGCTCGGACAGGTGACAGGGATTGAGAGCTGTTGGGAAGGATGAAAGTTTGACAAGAAAGTCTCACAGATATGGATTCTCAGCAGAAAAATTAAAATCTGAAGAAAGAATAGAAATGAAAGCAAGTTTTGATATAGAAGAAAAGAATTGCAGAGCCAGTCTCAGTGGATAACCAAGGAGGCAAAGGCTGTGTTAGTTAGAAGGGGTTTTTATGGCTTAGAGCAAAGGATAAACCCACCCCAAACAAGAAGATGTTTTTACCAAGCAGAAAGATAGCACAGGCAAAAAAGTCAGCAAAGTTGCAAGTAGAAAAAAAGTCTCAGAATTTTCCACTGCAAGAAAACTGAAGGACAACTTCTAGCTTAAACTGTAATGTACTAACTTTTAGTGATTGGAGAACAGTAACATGAATATGGTAATTATAGTAGCTATAATAGGCTAGAGATAATAGTTAAGGTATAGATTGGTTCTACTGTATTAAGATGCTCAGCAAAGTATATAATGCAATGTAACCAAAAGAAAAGTATATAATGCATTGTAACTAAAAGTAAAGTATATAATGCATTGTGACCAAAAGAAAAGTCTATAATGCAATGGAACCTAAACCAAAGGGTCTCCAGGCCTGCCTGCAGCTGGAGCTGACAGCTGTAGGCACAGCTCTGTCACCCACGGCCCTGGATTGCTGTAACACCTTGGATACAATAAATTGCATTTTGGAGAGCCCCTGGGGTCTCACATCCCTCATTCAGGCTCTCCACATCCAGCTTGCACTGACAGGAGGCATTCAGGCTGCCCAAAAGCTCCAGGGTCATCATCAGCATCATTAAAGGTGCAGAATTCCAGGAAGCCTGAATTTGATAACCTTTAAATATCAGCCATGTCATGAGTAAATGGGATTGAATTACAGCCAGTCTTGTAAAGGGTAATGTTTAGAAATACATCTGGTATTTACAAAGGCAAACACATTTCTGACAACAGAAGCAACCTCTGAAGGTGAGGAACAATCACTCCCAACACTGAATAGTGTTTTGCATAACAAATTATCAGTTGGTTTCCCAGGCTGCACATCACCTCCGCTACCAGAGCATCCAACCTGAATTCTGCAAATGTCCTAAAACTTGTGTTTAATACTGATCTGTTGTGTTCAAGTTTTGTATGGTAATTATCAATATAAGCAATTCACCTGCAAAATACAATTTTATTTTTTTGGTTTTTGTCACCAATGTTTTTTGTAATGAATCCTGAATCTCTTTTCTGAGACTTTTTTTATTCTCTGACCTTTAACAAGAATGTGACAAGATAAAACCTCCCTGACAGAACAACTATGTCACCTATTGCATTGCTTTTTTTCAGACGACAAAGACTTGTAAAATTGATTAAGATTTAATCTTAAAGAGCACCCTGAAAGTGCACGACCCTTCTAATCCCCAATTGTACATCTTAAAATTCACTCAGGGTCTTATTTTTAAGCCAGTTTTAAATACTATTGGGGAAACACTGAAAATCAAAAATTTAAATTTAAAATTGTAAGCATTTAAATTTAAATTTAAAATTGGAAGCCCTCTAACTAAGCATTTTGGGTCAGCAATAAACATTCTGCAACTACATATGCTCCTCTGTTGAAACACTCCATGGCAGCTCATATGCTACTCTGGTCCAGATGACCTCAAAATGGGGATGACACACAGCTAAACAGTGACCAGAACATAATGTTAATCTTAATCTTAGAGGCACAGACAGGATTTAATTCAGCTATCTGGAAAAGCAGGAAGTGATGGAGCACACCTGGGCTGTATGCAGGGAGTATTAACAGAGATTCCCCAATGAAAAAATTCCCACAAGCCTCACCCACAGACCTGCTGTAGTTACTCAGTTTTTGCTGCCCTAATCCCAGCCCCAGCTTCATTCTCACTGCTTCTCATTGTTTCCTTTGCTCTGCCCTCAGGCTCAGCTCACTCCAGCCTCCCCTTTGGGGTTCCCTTCATGCTGCCCTCACCAAACCCACTTCTTGTGTGCCAAACCTCTGCATTTTCACTGACACCTTCCTGTTTCCCTCTGCCAAATTTACATCTCACTCCACCTTGCAAACCCTATAAACCCCCTCCCTTCCCCTCTGTGCCAATCTGCCCTCATGCAAAGATAAATTACTGATGTGGAGGTGGGAAACACACAGCCCAAACAAACAAACCCTTCCATTTGGGTGACAACAGGGGCAGTCTGCAATAATTAAGCAAGTTCTCAAAATACTCAGATGCATTTCTGTAAAAATTTCAACAATATCTAAGACAAAAGTATGGGTCAAGGTCTGGGTCCACCACCTAAAATACAGTAATGCAGGTAAATCCAAACAGGAACTAAAATTTACTGGAAATTTAGATCAGGTTCATCTCTGCCTTTAAGTTTCATGTAAGCACAGAACAAGGGGACAAGAGAAGAGCCAGAGTGCAGTGCTGAAGGCTCATGAAAGCACATTTTGTTGTACTGTCCTAAAAGTTACCAAAGATCCACGTGAAGTGGTGCAAGCTGTAAGTAGTGACAATCTCTCATTTACTAATATCTTTAATCTGTTTTTCCTCAGCAGGACTGTGTTTCCAGCAATAACCAAGATAGAAAATTAAGAAAAAATACTGCAGACAGAGCAGCAACAGTTAAGCAGAGCAATTCATTAGAGCCGTCTGAAAGTGTGCCCACCAAGCTTCAAAGCACCGACAGAAGGCAAAGCAGCATCATGTTTGCTATGAAAGATCAACAGAAAGGTGAAGAAATTAATTCCATCAAGCTCCATAAACGCAGGAGGAGGTTTATAATTAAAAAGAGCCCAATTCTGATTTCCATGAACAGCTCCATTCTCAACCTGCCCACACTTAAATATGAGGATAGAAACAACAGCAAGTGGAAAAGTCTCTATGAGATCCAAGGAGAAAGGAAGCGGATTATGAGGGAGACTTGTTCCAAATACAAGAGTAACAACAGAAGAATAATCACTCCTTACCACGTGTCTAGGATATTTGTAGAGGATAAATACAGGGTTCTGTACTGTGAGGTGCCAAAAGCTGGCTGCTCCAACTGGAAGCGGGTGCTGATGGTGCTGAATGGGCTGGCCTCCTCCACCAAGGACATCCAGCACAACACCGTGCACTATGGCAACTACCTGAAAAGGCTGGATGGCTTTGACCACAAGGGAATCTACCACAGGCTCAGCACCTACACAAAAATGCTGTTTATTCGTGAGCCCTTTGAAAAGCTGGTGTCTGCCTTTCGGGACAAGTTTGAACATCCAAACAACTACTACCACCCGGTCTTTGGGAAAGCCATCATCGCCAGGTACCGTGTCAATGCCACCAAAGAAGCTCTAAGGACAGGCTCTGGAGTCAAGTTTAAAGAGTTCATTCAGTACCTGCTGGATGTACACAGGCCAGTGGGGATGGATATACACTGGGATCACGTCAATAGGCTGTGCAGCCCGTGTTTAATAGACTACGACTTCGTCGGGAAATTTGAAAGTATGGAAGAAGATGCAAACTTTTTCTTGCACTTAATTGGTGCTCCACAAAATTTAACTTTCCCCAAGTTTAAAGATCGTCACTCCAATGAAGAAAGAACTACTACTAAAATTACACAACAGTATTTTGCACAGCTTTCCCCTTCTCAACGACAACAAAGCTATGACTTCTACTACATGGATTACTTGATGTTCAACTACTCCAAACCTTTTGAAGATTTATATTAATTTGAGGGCCTGGATATTTCCACAGTTGAATTGTAAATTCAGTTGAATTGTGTGACAAATCCAGGTGGCATCTGTTTATACATACTTACCTGTTAGCAAACAATTGGTTGAAGAGCAGGGCAAAACACAAACCAGAATATAAACAGATCTTTACACCTTCACCTTAATTGCCTCCTTTTTCAAGTCATATTTTTTTCTATAATTTCTCCACATGAAATGTATGTACATATATGTATAATATGTCAGGGTCCCCAAATAAAGCACAGAATTTTCCAGGCTGGTGTGGCCTGTGTTTGCACTTGGGGGTGTTTGAAATGAGGGGAGCACAGCTGGCAATTCTGAAGTGCAGCCAGTACTTCAAGCTCTTTGCTGTTCAGAAAATAAGTCTTTAAGTGATGGAGCAGCAAGAAGGAAAATACACTGAGAAATATTTAGAGTTTGTTGAAATGTGCAAGGCATGAAGCCATTCACAGGCCCCGTGTGTTTGAAGGTGGATGTTGATCTCTGATTCCTGATATTCTTAAGTTAGTCAGGGAGAAAAAGTCTAATCAAACTCACACTGTTCATAAACACACTGGTGAAAACAACTGATACTTAATGACCATGTGAGAGCAGTATTAAACCAGATGTTGCAATTCAGAGTGAGGATGTGTTCTCCCCCTTCAATATTTCCCTTATGGCACGTTCATCTGCAAAAAGATAAAATGCAGGAGAACATTTGCATCTTTATAAGTGTTATTAAAATTCTTTTAATCCTTTGCATTAACATAAATCTCTGGTTTAATCTTCATAGTCACCAGGAATATCAAATCTTTCCATCATAATAACAAGCAAGGATAAATGCCACTTCCTGCCCAACAGGGTAGTTCTTTTCATTGCTGCAAACAATTTGCACTTGCTTATTTTAGTAACAATTATATCTGAGTTAACATGCAAAAAATATCCCAGGTGTTTTAGTTCAATTTCTGTGTTTGAGAGGACTTTCTCATCTCTACCAGAGTGTCTTGTGAGAATAAAATACTTGGCTTTCCACTAGTTATTGTCTCTAATCACAGAATATTCTGATTTGGAAGTCACCCACCAGAGTTCTTAAGCCAGACTCTAAGTGAAGGGCTCATAGAGGAATCAAACCCTCACCTTTGGCATTCTCAGTACCATGCTCTGGCCAACTGAGCCAGTCTCACCTCTGTACATTTTCACTCAAATTCTGTATACAGAACCCTTGTTAACATGTCATTTATCCACTTGACATGATATTTAAACTGCCCATACTGGAGCCAGGATCAAACTCCATCACAATGCCAATCCTGGACTCCCCAGTAACTTCTGGAGTTTGTATTTCACAGCCACATTCCACCCCAGCTGGCACTGTACAAGTGTGAACACCTAAGGAACAATGCTTGTTCTGATCTGCTCCCAGGTTCACATCCTCATTTGGATGGTTTCATGCATCACCAGAACAGGCATTAGTAATGGTGATGCATGAAACCAGAAACACCCAGTATATTTTTTGGGTTTTAAAAATATTAATAGGGAAAAAATTGTTTCAAAAGACCTTGTAGTAAAATCTTCACTTACAAATACTTTACATATCAAGGCTGACATCACATTTTCCATTTTTGTTCCGAGAAAAACTGGTTGCATTGGAGTAGTAATGTGGAACTTAAACTGTTCCATGAAACAAGTTACCCTGGCCATGCTCCTGCCTTTCAGTCACTGCCATCCTGCTGAAGCAGCCCCTCACCCATTTCACTTTCCCACCCTTTCAAAGGCTCGTTGGTCTGCTCACAAGAGCAGCCTTAGTGTTCAGAGCAGTGTTTGTGCCAGTCCAGCTGGGACCAGGCTGGGTGTGAGCTCAGAGCGCCAGCCCAGGCAGGCACAGCCAGGGGACAACAGGGCACAGGGACCATCCCCAGGGCAGCTGGAAATCCTTGGGAGGTGGACTGGGGTGTGAGGAGTCATGGCCAAGACCACCAATAGAAATTTAAGTGAAGCCACCCTGTGATGGTGCTCACAGAGGTCTGAGGATGAGGGAAGAGACAAGGATCTGATTCCATGTTTCAGAAGGCTGATTTATTATTTTATCATATATATTATATTAAAACTATACTAAAAGAGTAGAAGAAAGGATTTCATCAGAAGGCTAGCAAGCAAGAAGAAGAATGATAACAAAAGCTCCTGACTCTCAGAGAGTCTGAGCCAGCTGACTGTGATTGGCCATTAATTAGAAACAACCACCTGAGACCAATCCCAGATGCACCTGTTGCATTCCACAGCAGCAGATAACCATTGGTTACATTTTGTCCCTGAGGCCTCTCAGCTTCTCAGGAGGAAAAATCCTAAGGAAAGGAATTTTCAGAAAATATCATGGCTACGCCACCCTTAGAATCTAATGGTACTTAGTGCTCTGAGAGGTGCAGGTGCTCTGATCGATGCTCTGTGCTGCAGTTACCAACACCAGGAGAGGACTGGTGAATATTTCAGCCCTCCTGGGCTTTTTCAGGCTCTGACCCTGCCAGCAGGTCAGGGAACCAGAGCTTGGTGTCTGAGCTTCCACTGGGAGAGGAATCTCAGCTCATCTTGCAGCAGGCTCAGCTCTGTGAGAACCAGAGCAAAGCTGGGCAGCATTCGGATTCTCTCCTCTGCTAGTTCAGAGTGCTTTAAGGTAAAATTGAGGGACTTAACCCTTCGGCTGGATTCACAACAAAAACCTGACTCTCCTTCCTCCTCCTGCCTCCTCCCAGTTCCTTTTCAGCTTAATCTACACATCCACATAAATTGATACAGTCACATTTACATCTGAAGGGCTCGGTGCATTCCCAGATCAGCAAGTGATCGGTGTATGAGTGAAAATACCCAGCAAAACCAGTGCAAAATTGCACTTCTGATTGTATCAAACCTGTGCTTTACCTACCACTACTCCCTCCCATTTTAATTAATTTACAGTAAAAGATAACAGCAAAGTTAAATTTTTAATGATAGATGAAGGTGAAGACTTTGACGGGTTTTATTTTCTCTTTAAAGAAAACCCGATCAATGATTTTCATGTTTATAACAAGCTGTATATGGCATAGTAGTATCTGGTTTACAGTTTCTTGGGGAAGACAGAAGCACCCTTCTAATACAGGTAATTAGTACTGGCCAGTTGCATTTATTTGGCTCTGTTACTTCAGCTCCTATTCCCTGCTGAGTAGTGTAAACAAGGTAACAAGTGGTTTTAAAGGAATGTTTGTAAAGATGCCTTTTAAAGCCAGAAGAAAAGCAATATCTTGAACAAAAAAATCCAAGGCAGCAGACAAGTAAACTAATGTTTTCATGTCAAGCAAAAATTTTAAGTAAAAAGCAATAATTTTGACTAGATAGTAGTAAAGTTTCAGGTTGCTTATTTCCCTTTGGATTATCTTGTCTTTTCTTCCCCCACATATAAAATCTTGGCATTTTCATTTCAATGCAATTTAATTTTTTCAGAGGTGTTCATTCTAAATTCATTCTCATATTTTATCCTTCTCCTCATAGAGAAATATTTCATTTCTTATGGAAAGTGGAAATCAAAGACTGTACCAAAAAATCCTGCTTTCAAACACACAGCTTAGCTCAGAGGTAAATATTAGACAAAATAATTTTGTCAATCCAATTGGTTTTTAACTTCAGAGGTAAGGACCCAGCTGCAGCAGTCACAGAAGGTGAGGTGTGAAGGCACAAACAACAGAACAGAATCTCCCCCATACTCCTCAAAGTGGTCTAAAGCCTATAGCAGCAAAAGAGATTAACACAGACACAAAAACAAAATGTGCAAACTAAGTGTGCACTTTATTATCTGCTTTTGCAGAGTCTGAAACTGAAGACAGCAATAATATTTTAATTAGGGGATAATTTAAGAATTTTATATTGGGGTGCTCTGTAAGTGAAATTCATTGAGATGTAAGCAAAGCCATGTTCTTGAGACCTTTGTGTACCCAAAAAATGTGCACAGTGTACACATGTGTACCCTTGCCATGTGCACAAACTGAGTGATGGTGATTTCCTGGGATTTTTATCCCTCACTGCCATATGCACCTACCATGGCTGACCTCATACCAGAAGTGTCAGTGTATGGGGGCTTATGCCTCCAAAAATAAAGGAATCAAGATATTAAAATGAGTTTTCTTAACTCCTTATGGCCATAACTTTTCAGAATTTTCATGATGGGGTTCCAGTGCTTTTTTCCATAACAATGATTGATGTTTGAGCACACCAGACTGCACAATGTCAAGGGATAATATGAATTGAGAACAGGAGTTAACTTTTTTTTTGCCCCAATTTGGACTCAATGACCTCAGAGATATTTTCCAACTTAATTCATCCTGAAATTTGGTTTGCTGGTTTACAGCTCATCTTATATAATGATTGAAGGAAAGAGGTTTTAAAGTTTTTAAATTGTAGGTACTGAATTCTGGTGATTCCCTTTGTCCCCTGCCTCATTTGAGCAATTACTGAGAAAATCCAATCCTTGGATGATCCAAGAGATCTTTTAAAGACACACAGAGTGAGGGAGAGGTGCACACATGCACTGCATGCCCTGCACTGTGCATGAACTCAATCCCATTGCTTTGCACTGCTTTTCCTGTTTGGGCAGTCACTGACAGCAAAAGCACACCTTTGACAAATCCATGGACAATTATCTGCTTATACACACCCAGATAAAGTACCTAGGAGAAAACCCTGTGTAAATTGCATTTTACCTACTAAGGCACCTACAAATTTGCAAATACATGGAGAGATATATAATGTCCAAAAAAATCAATTAGAAAATGAGTTCAATGTATAATATCTGCATTAGTTTTACATAGTTTTTTTAGTGTCTTTGTATAACAGCACCGATTAATTTGTCAGGCCAGCTCAACTGGTACCATATTTCCAGGAATGAACAGATAAAATATGAACATTCTTTTCTGGTATTGTTTCTCTCAACCATGGCTGCATTCTTGATACAAGTTGCTGACATTGAGATGAAGGAATGTCTTTTCCTACCCCCAACAAGCAATCACAGAGGTGGCTGGGCATATTTGGAATACCCTGGATGAATCCCAGCCTCACCATTTCCATTTCACTGGCTCTGGAGCACATCTGCATGCAGCACCAGTTTGTGTTCAGAGCACAGCACAAGAGGCAAGGCTGAGCACAGCCTGTTTGAGCTGATACTGCTTCAAGGGATGATTGTCAGCTTGGCATTGTTATGTTGGGTTTCAGAGCCTCAGCATGCACCTGCACGCTCCTGAATAATGACTTGGGAAGTGTCCCAAGCTTCACATGGCAGCAGGCATGTAATCTTTGTCCAAAGACAACAGCTACTTGAGAAGGACCAGCAGTTTTCTCAGCTTCTCTCTCTGGAAGCTCACAGACAAGTCTATAAACAAGCATCTCTAATGTCTGCCAGCATGATCCTGCTGTAAAAATGCACCAGAGTCAAGAACAGGGCACTTTTCCCTTTAGCCACACTAGTGACCACTGGTACTTACCAGGGGTAAGTCACTTGGGCCAGAATTTCTCAGAAGCATCCATTCAAACAGAAGCTGTAGCCATGATATTTTCTGAAAATTCCTTTCCTTAGGATTTTTCCTCCTGAGAAGCTGGGAGGCCTCAGGAACAAAATGCAAACAATGATTATCTGCTGCTGTGGAATGCAACAGGTGCATCTGGGATTGGTCTCATGTGGTTGTTTCTAATTAATGGCCAATCACAGTCAGCTGTCTGGACTGTATCAGTCAGTCACAAGTCTTTGTTATCATTCCTTTTCTATTCTTAGCCAGCCTTGTGATGAAATCCTTTCTTCTATTCTTTTAGTATAGTTTTAATATAATATATATCATAAAATAATACATCAGCCTTCTGAAACATGGAGTCAGATCCTCATCTCTTCCCTCATCCTCAGACCCCTGTGAACACCACCACAGGGCCCAGAATTAAACATGCAGTAAAAATTCACAAGGGATTTGAGTTTTGAGAATGGCAGGCACCCACCCCTCCACATTCAATTTAATCCTGGAATATGTTGAAGGTTTATCCACAGTGCAGCAAAGGGCAAGAGAGCCCAGAAGTGACACAGAGGAGGAAGACAGACATGACTAAGCCTTGCTCACTGCCATCAAACCATTTCAGTAATATTTTATACAGCAATTGACACTGTGAGTTGTGACTCATGCTAGAGAATAAGAATGATTGCTTTACCACAAGTGTAAGAGAAACATTCAACCTTGTAAAAATATTGTCTGGTGTGGTTTAAGGAAGAACTGTAAATATTTAGTTTGAAATGACACTTTGGGAAGTCCTGTGCATACACACACCTTAGTGCACAGCTAACTTGCACCTGGTGAGGAGCATATGCACATAACACCTTCTGTGTGGATAAATCTTTGAAGAGTCATTTTCCAGGCAGTTTGTGCCATGGTGACTTTTACACAATTAGAGAGATAAGCTTGTTCAAATTCTGCCACCTGTTGCCATTTTTGCCACCAAAATTTATTTTTTTTTTAACTGAAGATGCAGCAGAGGTCAAGTTTTCCATTATGTACCTACTTTGCACGAGACCCAAACTCTGTTTAAATTCAACAATTACAGCTGTGCTGGCCCTATGTTTCACATTCAGCTTTATGGCATGTCCATGGGTGATCATTTCTAATAGTGTCCTCTTTTCTTCATGGAGCTCAAAATTACACTGTCAAGTTAGGGAAAATGAAGGAGACTTTCACAACCCAACACCTCCACAGTTATTCTCCAATCTGGGAATTCTGTCCAGATTTATTTTAACTTAACACGGGAAATTTCCTCTCAACATACCCAGACATAGGCATGTCCTGAGCTGCAGGAGGTGTCAGGATTATGTTCAGGCAGGGAGAGCAGCAGTGCCCAGGGGGACTGCACTGAGAGCTTGTCCCAACCCATTAAACACCAGTGGAGGTGGCTCCTTGCTCAGGAAAGGAAAGCTCCAGGCTACAGTTCACCTTCAAATTCATGGATACAGACTAAAATACATTATGATCAAGAGAAAAAGTTGTTTTATCTTTGTTTTGAGTGTGCATCCAGTCAGTATAACCCAGGATGGAGCCACGTGGAGGTGCCCAGCCCATACCCAGACCCTCCCTGAGTTCCACAGGACAGAGTTTTACTGTCTGCTCTGTAAATTGTCACACAGCTGATCTGTGTGACATTGCTCCCACAGCATTCATCCACACCAACACTCCCACACCTGCAGACCCAGCTGTGCAAACATCTGGGCAGGTCACTGGGAGCTTTGGCCTGGGATTTCCCTCTTGTCTGGCTGGTTTGGGTCTCATCCACAATTGCTCCACTTATCTCCCCCCTCTCTGGGGAGGAGGAAAATGCAGGAATGGTATCATATTTAGTGTTTTACACTGCACTTTATTTACAGATCTCAAATTCATTTAATTCACCTATTGCAAAATGTAATGGAAAGGAGTTTTCCTCACCAATGTTAATGGAATAATGTTTTCTTATTAATACAGGGGGGAAAAAACCCACAAAAAACCAGCCAACCAAAAAAAAGCAACAACAAAACCACAAAAAAAAATCAAAAATCAAAAAAAAAACCAAAAACCAAAAACAAAAAAAAAAAAAAAGGAAAAGAAAAAGAAACTCAAAAAACCCAAAAACAAACACAAAAAAAAAAAAAAACAAAAAAACAAGAAACCCCCAACAGCACTTCAGCACAGGTAACCTGCCCAATAAAACAGACAATGTGATGGAGCAAGCAGCTGCAATATTTATATTGTCTCACATTATATTTCTCCACTGCAATCCATAAAGACATGAATCCTGCTCAAGTGACACACTGTGTATTCATCAAGGTGATACTGTCTGTATAAATCAGGCATACAGTGACCATTTCAGGCACTGTGCAAAACACAGCAGGCATCATATGAGATGGGCTATGAATCTGACAATTTATCCATGTTTATCCTTGAAAAAAGGGGGTTCATTTTTATTATCTCAAATAAATCTCAGAACTTCATTAGATCATCCCACCAAAATTGAATGTCAGGTTTATATTACAGAGTACAAAGCACACAGCAGCTGGTAATGATCAAAACCATTTTACCTTGGAGCTCTTTCAGAGTGAGTTTCAAAATTGACAGCTCAGAATAAAAAAGCTAAGCCTGCCATACTTGACCAAAACACACAGCTTATGAACACTCCAGAATAACCATGTGCAGAAATAAAATCAATTTTAGAAAAATTCAGAAGATAAAAGGGTTGGTAGTTGATTTATGCCTTGCCTCCCCTGTTACAAGGAGCTACTTCTCCCCCACAATTCCCTGTTTTAAACTATGAGAAATAAGTAATACCCAGAATTACAATAAAGACTGGCTTCAAACACATTTTCCCACTCTCTACCCTCAGCTCAGAAACCTCTTTCCTTGCAGCTATACCTGCCAAGCAAAGTAACACCTTCCTCTGTGGTGACACCTTCCAAAATCCTGAGTTCCTCAATCAAACTTGAGGGCATTGCCTTGCCTGACTCTGCAGTAAAGGAATTCTGGCACAGCCATTAAAGGAGCAATATCCCCTCACTGACTTTGTACCACCCTGGGAGTGCCCAAACCTCAAAAGTATCTGCCTCCTCTTTTCTTGCCTTCAGATTTTGTGTTGTAGCCTTGCAGAATGGTTTCAAACCAAAGGGGTTTGTTTCTCACATATCAAAATCTCCTTTTCCTCCTGAAGCCTCAATGATGAGAGATGGGGCTGGGGAGAAATGGCACTGGCTGGTTTTAAATGGCCTCAATCTTCTCAGAACTCTCATATTCTCCTGCATTTAACACTACCTGCACTAACACCCACCTTTTGCAGGTTTAGCAGGTGGCATAAGTGTCAAATGATGCAAAACAGGTCTGCTAGGTTTGAAAATCTAAGTCAGCGTGGATTCACATTCTGCCTGACAGCAACCAAAACCTGCAGATACACTCAGCCTCACTGATCCAAATCTGTGGAAGAAATGCTAATACAAATCCAAGTGGATGAATCCACACTTCAGTTCTGCCTTCATTGACTGTTTGATTGGTAATTAAGGCATATATTTGGTTCCAGAGATGTAGGAAAAAAACCCCAAATCCCAAAGGAAGCAGTCGAATCTGAGCCCAAGGTTATTAATCATACTGCCTCTAATTGTATATAAAGTATCTTTACTCCCTCAAAAATGTTTTTTAAAATATTATGGGATTTAAATATGTCACAATATTCTGGATATCTTGATTAGATCTCCTTTAATATACTGCCTCCAAATAATTCGTAATTTATTTAACAGAAATGAAGAACTCTTACTAATCATTAAGATTAAGCAGAATTTTTAGCCTGACTAGACTGGCAACAAAAGTTGATAAGGGGATTTTTTTTTTCCTTAAACAGTGCTTTTTGCTGTCTTCTTGTAATTAAAGTTCCAACCAAGGCCCCATTAGGCTGATAGTGATCCCCCCTGTGAATCAGACAGACCCTCAAGTCTTCAAGTTTCCAGAGCAAAATCTCACTGGTGACTAGCAGCTGGGAAGGGTTTGACTAAATCGAGTGAAAACTCACTAAGATTAAAAGCCTAAAGAATTTTGCTCCTCATTGACATTTCAAATACTTTCTACATCATTCCCCTGACCCAGAAGATCACAAAGCACCACAGGTTCCTTCAGCCCACCTTCCCCAGTTCCATGGCAGGCAGCAAAGAACGCTAAAGATCACAATAAATGAACACTACCCAAAGGACACTAAAGATCATTATAAATACCCTCCCTCATTCAGGGGCCCCTCAGATTAGAGCAGGAAAATCAGTCCAGTAAATGTCAGGGAGAAAAGATCCTGTGCCAAGAAGAAAACCAAGGGAGGGGAAGGGGAAAAGGGAAGGAGAAAGGGGAAAGGGGAAAAGAAAGGGAAAGGGGAAAAGGAAAGGGGAAAAGGAAAAGGGAAAAAGGAAAAGGGGAAAAGGAAGGGGAAGGGGAAAGGGAAAGGTGCACAGAATCCCTGAAGAGAGGAAGAACTGGCCTGCAGGATCTGCCCAAGGTAGAGCACACCAAGTACACACTGCAGCTGGCCAGGACTGGTCCTGCAGTGGGAGTGCTTTCTAAGGATTCCTCACACCTACAGAAGCTGAAGCAGGGACATTTTTCTTTCTTTTCTGGCTCCCATGCCCCTCACATCTTTGTAGTCCTTCCACAAGTGTCCCAGCTTTGGTGAAAGCCACCACATCCTTCCTCTGGCAAGAGCAGTTCCAAATTTCCTTTCCAAACTATGGGAATACATGTTCTCCAGGGGGCTTAATCCATTTATCACTTCCTGATCCTGGCTTCCACAGTTTCTCTTCTATGTTACCCTTACAGTTTCTATAAGAATCCCCTCCTCAGTCTTTCCCCCTTCCCTCAATCAATGTGGCAGATTATAAAACCCAGTTCAGGCTTTCAGACTCTCTATTCATGGTAAACATAAGAGAATTGACTGGGCACTGGTCTACCAGACCACCCAAATTAGCTTTCTTCATTCCCTGTTTATTCAGTTTCTCCCCCTTACAGCTTCTCTGTGCTAATAACATAAATATTCACGTCTATAAATAAGAACACCTTTGCCATCTTCCAAGCCATGCTCACGCACCTTGAAGAAGTTCAGTTTAAAATCCTTCTCCCTAATTCTTGTTTCTCTCTAGAAACCCAGAAGATTGGCCCACAAACACTGAGTGGGCCAGAAGGGCAGATCTACACAAATGGATGATCAGAGCCTCACACTTGCAGCAGAGACAGTCAGCCTTGTCTGCCCATCAAGGCCTTCAGCAGGGTTAAAGACAGCTGTACAGCCAACCCAGAGTTATGGGTAAGAGCCAGAGGCTTTGTCTTGAAGAAAGGGACCCCCAAATGTAAGCAATGAAACTCTTCCTGTTACCTTATTTATGCATCACAGCTCAGTGCATGGCTGGGGGTTTTTTTTAAGCTTTTACCAAATGCACCTCAAAACAACCACAAGCAAAGGATCAAGGACTGCTCTTAAACAAGCATTAAAATAAAAAGGACAGTATATTTTTTACCATACCATGACAATATGACATCTTATATTTACCATAAAACAGAAACAAGGTTGTATATGGCATTTGATCAGCTGAGGAGTTCACCAATCCCAGTGCTGTGTGTTGGTATTTTTAGCACTAAAGAACTGGAAAAAATAGTGGCATTGTAGCATAGCCAGTCAAAGCACAGGGAAAGCAAATCAAAGCACAAAATGGAGCAGAGGCAGAAATCCATACATTCCAGCTCTGCATTCAAAGTTACCTTCCTGCTCAGAGAAAGATTTTCCCTTTCATTCCCTTCTGAAGCATTCAATAGAGCTTAGTGCCAAAGGCAAGATTTCATATTCACTGGAAGAAGAATTCTGATGTTCTAAGGGAAGTCTCATTCAGCTTGTCCCAATATGTTTCTGTGCACCCTACTGCTTGCCTCTAGCCTTAAAGAATAAGGGTCTTTTCATTACACAGGTGATCTGGTGGCAGAAAATATAAACTATTCATGTAAAACACCTTGCTGCAGTCTGCTGAAGACTTCCATGCTCCAGTTTTGGGGAAGATATGGAATTTCATTGCAAGTAGAACAATTTTAAGATCTAATTAAGTTCCTTAAACAAAAGCAATTAAGTTATTATACTTTTTGCTGTAGGTACTTAATAGAACTATTAACCAAGAAAAGAAATTATTATTATGTGGTGGAGTTCACAGGGGTCCCAGGAAGAGAGAAGAGATAAGGGTCTGACTCCATGTTTCAGAAGGCTGATTTATTATTTTATTATATATATTATAATAGAACTATTCTAAAAGAATAGAAGAAAGGATTTCATCAGAAGGGTTAAAAGGAAAGGAATGGAATGGAATGATAATAAAATCTTGTGACTGACCAGAGAGTCCGAGCCAGCTGACTGTGATTGGCCATTAATTAGAAACAACCACATGAGACCAATCCCAGATGCACCTGTTGCATTCCACAGCAGCAGATAATCAATGTTTACATTTTGTTCCTGAGGCCTCCCAGCTTCTCAGGAGAAAAAATCCTAAGGAAAGGATTTGTCATAAAACGTGTCTGTGACATTATTATTTTTAAATGCAACCTGTTCTTTCAGAAAGAAGTGAAAGAAAGATGCTGCCATCATTTACAAGTACAATGCCAAGCACAAGAAACTTAAGTAACTCTTGATCATAGAGTGCTGAACTCCTTCAAAAATCAAGTTACTACAGCCAGGATAATTTGAATTAGAACTGTTAGTGTAGTAAAAAGGTGAACAGTTCAATTAGTTCTTCAAAGATAAAAATTGTCACAATGAGGTTTGTCCAAGATTAAAGATCTCAAACATATCTGGGGGTGCCAAGGCCACCCCTACAAGAAACTCTTCATTGTTCTGTGGCCAGAACACTCTGCAGAAGTGTCCTGGTCCCTGCCATGCCTGGGAGAGCAGCAGGTCCTGCACACCACAGAGCATTTCACACAGTCCCAGGGAACTCTCAGAGACACTGTGCAAAGGGAAGAATGGACTCATTGCAAATAAGAGAATGGTCACAGAAATCAGGCATCTGAGCTATTGCTTGAACTGTCACTAATCCTTGCAAGACATTAGAAATGCATGCATTGGAAGTTTCTTGGAGTTTTCTGCAACTTAACAATCAACACTCCATATGAGACAGAATAAGAGTCCCTGGTAAATAACTAAACCAACAACAGAGCACATTCCACAGAAAGACACCCAGCAGTCAGCTCTGACTGCCCTCTGTTGTTTCCAAGGACCACATAAACACATTGCAGACTGATGAGAAGAACAAAGCAAACTTTCATGTGTGCTCAATTGCTCAGTAGAAGGCACCTCCTCAGTCCTCCAGAATGCATCTCTCAAAATGCCTCTCCATTACCTATTGCAATCTTTTTATTTTTCTGTCATTCAACCTTCTGAAACAAAAGGACCACTTGAAATGAGAACAGAAAAATGCACCTGAAAAATTAAGATACTTTATTTATCCATAAAAAAAATGTACAGCATTGTTTGATAAGAACTGCCTTGGCACACTGTTATTTCACTTCAACTTAATTTTTTGCCATACTCTTCAGGGTCTCCTCCTTTACCTTGCTGCTTCCCCACAGTCACAGATCATTTAAATAGCTGTCTTGGAAGAGGTGGTCCTTTCCTCTGAAAACTGGAAACATTAGTTTGCATCCTAAGCAATAGTGAGCTCAAGTTTATAAAGAAGGTGGGGGTAGGAAAAGGAACTTAACCTTTCATAAGCGTTCCCATTGGTTTTGAAAAATCTGGCAGCTGCCCAAAGGAAAAGATTGTCCCAATAATAGAGGCTGTGCTGCTGAAAAATGTCATTTCTAAAACTGTTGATCATTAGCGAAATACCATAGATCAGGATCTTTTTAACCAGAAGCACTAGAATAACTTGAGAGGGTGACTAAAGCCAGTGAACAGTATTCCCCATAATTACTGAAAAATGAAACTAATTTCTTTTCACCCTGAACAGCTTTCACCTCTTGCCAGAGGCATTAATGTAGAATAGGGATGTTAATAATGAGGATAGTAGGAACAAGAAGTGTTTTAAGATTTAAAGGCTGACTTTTTAATGGTGTTCGTGTTGTAGCATGGCATGCCATATAATTAATGCAATTCCTTCTTACCAATTCAAAAATGTGTCCTTCCCTTCACTGAGCTGCAGTTCTGACACTGTTTAGAGCAACTCTTGGCCCTTTTGAATCCTCTCTTATCTCAGATCATTAACTGGTTTAGGTGACACCACAATAATGCAACTCACTCTCATTTTGTAAAGTCTTTCATTTTCAAATATAATACAGCTAAAACTGTAGGATGGTTGATGCTCTCAGCACCCCACCTGATAAATAAGAAGACTGACAAAGTATTCAGTAGAAATGGGCACAGCAAATCTTTCTCCAAGCACTGCTCACATTTCTTGTGCTGCTCTCACAATTGCAATCAACCTCATTCCAACTTTAGGAAAACCAGCTGGGGTATGGGCAACAAAACTGGAGCAGAGCAAGGCCCCACCACAGAATGACAAATTGTGGGGCATTCTTGGGCTGCTGACACTGAAAACCAGGCAGCTTCATGCTCAGAGGTACCTGCAACCTGCAGCACCTGCATGGAATTTATCAAGGAATCCCCATCCCTGTCACACCTTTCCCGCAGTTCACATACATTCAGACTGACAGCTTTGCTGTCACTCTGTTGAAATGAGGAGGAGAACAAAAAACCCAAAAAAAACCCAAAAAAGCAAACAAACAAAAAAAAAAAAAAAAACCCAACAAAAAATAAACAAAAAAAGAGGAAAAAAACCCCCACCAAAACACCAGCACATATCCCACCTGAATTTTTTCAAATTTTCAAATTTTCAGCCTCAGTTTTCAAAATTGCCTATTTTTCTCAATTACTTAAAAACCAGATTTGAGCAAAATCTCATTTTTTTGTTTAGGTGGAGTAGGAAAAGCATGCTAACAACTTCTTCTATGTTCCACAGGCAAATTTAGATTAATGACCAGCCAGGCTGTCTTCCCCCTTTGACCCTCAGTTATTTCCTTTATTCCAGTTCCCAGAAAGTTCAGGAGAGCCTACATAGTAATTGAAGATTTTAATCTTTTGTGGCTTTTAATCAAAGAACTAATACTGTTGCACAGCTTTAAAATTCACACATCTATGACTATATTATTTCAAAAGACAAAAGTATTCTTTCTTAATTATTACAGTCTTGCTACCATCTGCTGCCCTGATCTCACATATTCACTGTAGACTTCAGTCTCAAAGCATTTTTAAAATACAGGAATGTTTTCATGCACTGTTTAAATGTTGTCCTGTCTATAGAAATAGCCTGAATTTGACTCCCTGACATTGGATGATACGAGAGAAAAAACCCAAAAAATAAACCCACCACATTCTTGTAATGTTGTAAAACACCAGCACCAAACCCCCAAACATCTAGCACAGAGTGAGGCCAATGGGGCAAGGTTTCTATATTTTTATATTAAAGCTTCCCCTTTGCATGGACTTTTTCTCAGTCCCTTTAATCAAAGGAGCCTAGAAATGTCTATTCTGTATTTTCTGTAAGTGCTAACATTTCCATGAATAGCACAAATTGACGGGGAAGGTGCCTTCTCTAATTACCCACTGTGAAAGCAGAGAGTCCAAACTGGAATTTATGATCAGCTTAAATAATAATCAGTCTAATGACTAGGTTGGCAACAGACAGAAGCTTGAAGGAAAGAGATGAGTTGCTGCAGGGTTATCATGGGGGAAGCTGTTGCTTATGAGCCAGGAGCTGTTGAAAAATCTCCTCTGAGAGTTTGAAGAGACTTGCAGTGGAGGACCACAGAGATCCAGCACCAACTGAAAGAGTTATAAATAATTTTGTACCAATGCACTTTCCATACACAGCAGCCAGAGGATGCAGCATCCCCAAAGAGAACCAGACAAATTCACAAAGATCAACCCCATGGAAGAGACTGAAAACATTTTTAATGTACTGCAGCAGCATGAAAGATAAGGACTGTAGAATGAAAACCTACATTGTGAAGGTGTCACCTTTATGGTTTGTACAAATATTAAATTGTGAAGTCTACAAACAGAGCAAAAAGAATGAGTGATTGCTTTCAAATAGATAAACAAGCAGAGGCTTTCATGGGGCAAAATCAATTGGTTCCTGCTCCATGATGATCCATGGCTGTAAGGACACACACAGAGCTGTGTTCACAACTCTGACAATGCCTGACTCTGATAATGTCCATGGCATGGAGAAGCCCTCCCCACCTTTGCTCCAAAACACATTTGCTCTTTGCCTATGCCTTCTTGTAAAAGATAGAGAAGTTTTCTTTGCCATTTCTGGCAGTGGGTTTTACTGTATACACATATTAAGGTGTCCAGTTAACAAAAGATGGCACAGCTGAGAATCAATGATGTTTATCTCCAAAAGGCTCCTGATGCAGTAGGGACTGAATTCTGTACACTTAAGGAGCACTGAAAAGGCTGTGGAAGCACTGCTGATCCTTGCATCCATAAATATCCAATGTGGAGGGAGCCTGGGGACTGTGTTCAGCAGTGGTCATCCTCATCACTCACTCTAAAATGGACCAGGGATGAGGGAGAAAATAAAGAGGCAGCAAAAAAAAGAATGATAACAAAGGTTTGTGTCTGGGACAGACAGTCCGAGCCAGCTGACTGTGATTGGCCATTAATTAGAAACAACCACATGAGACCAATCCCAGATGCACCTGTTGCATTCCACAGCAGCAGATAACCATTGTTCACATTTTATTCCTGAGGCCTCCCAGCTTCTCAGGAGAAAAAATCCTAAGGAAAGGATTTTTCATAAAATGTGTCTGTGACAGATGAGGGGTGAGGGCACAAAAGTTCTCTTTAGGGAGCTGTCATGTTTAGATGACTGCTAGGAATTCTGAACAGACACAGTAGATCCCAGACAACCATTTTGTAAAGGTCCTTTACTAAGAACACTAAAACACCACAATTTCCCAATAATTGCAAGCCCTGTGCATTTTCTGAATTCACTTGTACAACAAGCTCACAACTGAGCAAAGCCCAGCAGCTCCCAGAGCCATCAGTTCCTTGGGAAGATGGGGCTTAAGGGCAGGTAGCAGAGCACAGCTGGAGCTCAGCAAGGGGCTGCAGGAGACATTTATTCCTCCTGACACTGGAACTTACTGTGTCGGTCACAATGTTATCTGGGTCACCGCTGCAAGTTTATGTGGCATCCACAGCAGCCCTGCTGGCAGGATTTTCCTCAGAGCCTACAGCCAGGCAGTGCTAGCATCCAACCCTGATGTGAAAAATGCCAATTTTTAAAATTTTGGAGTTTTTTAAATTATTTTTAAATTTTAAAAGTTTAATAGTAATAAAGTGGTTATAAAAATAGTAATACAATTATAGTAATAATCATTTGGACAATTTGAATTAGTACAATATGAAACAATAGAGACAAAGAGTTATGGATGTCTGGGTACCTTTTTCCAGGCAGCACCAGCCCACAAAAAGGACCCACGTTAACAGAGGATTAACCCTTAAAAACAACAGCCTGTTGCATATTCATACACTTCACACATGATACATAAATTCCATTCAAACACAGGATTCTGTCTGGTCAGTGTCAACTTCTTCCTCCGAATCCTGACTGGGCCTTCGAGGCGGGAGGAAGTTTGTTTCTTCTGATAAGAGGGCATTAAATTCTTTTCCTCTGAAAGATTCAGGTGTCCTGTGGCTGCTATCTTGCTGTGAGTCCTTTCTTTAAAAAAGTATCCTACACAGCATAGTTTCTATTTTAACATTTTTTTATAACTCAAAACTATATTTACCACATTACTTAAGAGAATTAATACAGCGCTACTTTCTAACACAACACATATAATATTCATTTTAATATTTGCGAAAAGCCAATCATAAAATACACATTTTTCACACTGATCACTGCAAATCTTAGATTATGATATCTAATCCAGAAGAGGGAGTGCAAATTGTCATAGGAAAGAAAACTGAAACTTCAGTTCCAGAAGAGAATTATCAGCGAGCACTAGCATCGTTAAACCGCATTCTGGCTGTCAGGCATCCAACACGAGCATTGTGTGCAGCCCATCTTTGAGAGTAAACTCACTGCATTTCCTATTCCACCTCCCTTCCCGGGGTGTGCCCGCGGGCAGCAGCGAGCAGGGCGGTGCGTGGCAGCCGTGCCCGGTGCGTTTCCATGGCAGTGCCAGCCCGGGGCTCTGCTCCCGCACACTGAACGCGCTGCTGGGGCTGCTGCTGCTCCTTGCTCCTGCTGGAGCTCCAACACACCCCGGCCATTGTCATTGTCATTGTCCTTGCCTTGCCCCACCTTCCTGCTGTCGCTAATTAGGCTGGCACTTCGTGAAATAAACACGGGCAGGAGCCCTTTCTCGTTTTTAATGGGTTTAATAAAAGTGATCAGCTCGGCTGGGGAGAACCGATGGGTCCGTGCTTGTAGGAGTGTCGGAGGTAGAATGGTCGGGACAGACAGAGACGAGAGATCTCTGCAGCCAGGTCAGGAACTTGGGGTTTATTGCAAAGGGCCTGGGTGCAGGGCCCTGCTGGGATTTGGGGTTTATTGCAAAGGGGCTGGGTGCAGCCTGCTGATTGGGTTTATTGCACAGGGCCTGGGTGCAGGGCCCTGCTGGGAGCTGCCAAACACAGCTCAGAGCAGGCCTGAGAGAGGAGAGGGGGAGAGAGGATGAGAGAGTAAGAGGGTGAGAGAGCAGAAGCGTAAGAGAGTAAAAGGGGTAAGACAGCGAAGTTCTCGTTACAATACCATAACTCTTCTTCTGCGCTGAATATTCTAATTCTCACTAACCAATTTAGTACAAGATACAAATCCTATAGCATTTACATACAGCCTATAAGAATCATTACATTACCACACTGAGTTACATTTTAAACCCTAAAAACTCCTCTTTGGCCCCTCCTGCCAAGCTGTAGGGTCTGCTCTGACCCTTGGAGCTGTCTGCAGGCAGAGGGTGTTGTTCCATCAAAAGGGGATTACCTTCAACTGGCCACGCCATTGTTTTCCAGTTGTTCAGTAGCTGAGGTATCTCAAAGCTTGCTTTCATTTCAATCTCATTTATAGTTCCTATATTCTCAAAATCTTTTGCCAGGCAATCATATTTATAAGACTTTCCTGTTCCATCTTCCCCAACATGCGTTCACACCGCTGCTGCTCCCAGGAGTGACTCAGAGGAGGAGGAAGAGCGCAGCTTTGTCCACTGGCCTGTAGGCAGAGCTGAGGGTTCCGTCCTCACCACAGCACCAGGAGATTCCCTGCTTTTTAGTTTGACATTGCTTTGATTCACCAGCTGTGTGTTGGCTCGTTGTTTTACGGGGTTTTGGCTAGGTTTGGTGAGGGGTTTCTCCCATTGCACGCCAGCTCCGATGTCATTTGCATGCCGACTCGATGTCCCTTCACCGTCTGGGTGCCATCCTCCAGGAAGCAGCAGGGTGTCACTATTAACGGTAGTTAATGAAACCAACAGGTGATTACAATAACAAACAGTTAGAACTCCACCCTGGCAGCAACTAGCCCAACCTGCGAACTCTGCAACCTTTGAGAAAATGGGCAGCTTTTCTACTCATAACACTTAGGAACTGACCATACTTGTGCTTACTCAATTAAGCGGAAGCACAGCAGAAGGCAGACTGCCTCTGAAGAAGCCTGCATGACATGTCATGGACATATTTTATGAAAAATCCTTTCCTTAGGATTTTTTTTCTCCTGAGAGGCCTCAGAAATTAAATGTAAGCAATGGTTATCTGCTGCTGTGGAATGCAACAGGTGCATCTGTGATTGGACTCATGAGGTTGTTTTTAATTAACGACCAATCACAGCTGGCTTGGACTCTCTGGTCAGACACAAGATTTTATTATCATTCCATTCCTTTCCTTTCAAGCCTTCAGATGAAATCCTTTCTTCTATTCTTTTAGTATAGTTTTAATATAATATATATCATAAAATAATAAACCAAGCCTTCTGAAGCATGGAGTCAGATCCTCATCTCTTCCCTCATCCTGGGACCCCTGTGAACACCACCACAATGACACTAGAAAAACCTCATCTCTCAGGGCTTTTTCCAACATTTTTATTTTCTTTCCCCATAGGAAAGATTAGGATTTAGGTGCACTCAGAACAGAAAACCCAAATTATCTGATCTGAAACTTAAGCTTCAGATGTTAGGATTTTTATTTCTTTTCATCTTATTGAGTTAATTACATTTGGGGGGTTGCTTCAGTTAAAAAAGAAAAGAAAAAGAAAATTTTTAAAAAAGCGATTTACAAAACCCCATATTGTATGACTTAGAGAAAAGTCCCAGAGTTGCTAATCAGGTGATTACAAATGTACCTGTAAAAACAAGCAACAGCCATCAAAAATTCACCTGATGACCTTCACCCTCCCTGCTTCCCCCAGGAGGAAAACATCATAACGAGTGAAAAACATTCCTTCAAGCACAAAATGCCCAACACTTGGGAAAGGAAATAAACAGGTATTTGCAAAAGTGACCTCCTGCCCTGCTCTGTAGGATGACATTAAAACAGGAGTAAAGGCTCAGAGTCCAAATCTAGTTGTGATTAACACAGGATTCAGAGACAGAGAGAAGGAATTTAGTTACAAGGAAAATTGGCTGCTCTTTCATCTGAGCCTTTCTTCTGTTCTTCTGTTCTATCTGAAAAATATTTTACCTTAGAAGGGGAAGAAAAAAAAAAAGACAAATTTTGTGTCATTCCCTTTTCTTTCCTATGACAAGCTGTCACTTCTAGATATGGAAACCATATCACCATGTTGCTGGAGAGAATAAGTGGGGCACGATTTCTCCTTTCCTTTGATATGAACAAAGATTAAAGTAATAAAAAACTAAGAAGATGAGAGTGAAGGAAAAGCAGAATTTTTCAGCAGAGCTGCTGTTATTTTAGTATGACATTCTATGAAGCAACAGTGGCATCCAGTGGTAAATTTCCATAAGCAAGTTTCATATCCTGCTTTCACTAAGTTTTGGCTTACATCAGATTTTTTAAGTTTTTTTTTCTGGTTTTTTGGCAACAAGTTCTCAAAGAATCTTCCCCCTCCTCCTCCTCTTCCTTACAACATCAAAACAGTCACCATACACCCAGTCCTCAATACCAGTAATAGAGACCAAGCTACCAATTTTCTCAAAGGCTGTACATCATATCTTCATAGTCAGAAATTCCAATCATTACTCAGAAGCTGCAACATTGATACAAACACATTTTTAAATCATTCTCAGAAAAACAAAGGGCATTTTTCTTCTGGTGCCCACAAGAGTGCAGCAAATATAATTCTGTAACATCCCTTCCGCAGTCCCCCTTCCCATTTTGTTTTTCTGCAAGGCAATATGATCATTCTTTTCTCATTTAGTGACATTAAGATTGTTTTCACTTTATGATATCTCCTAAATAGATGCCCTGGACAAAAATGAAGGGCTTATAATTATAAGAGTATACTACAGCAGAAAGTCCATTCAGTGAATTTATTATGGTATTTTCAGGCTGAAATCACATTTGCAGTTAAGAAAGCACCTTGTGCTAGCACAAACTCAGTATCATTGTCAGTTTTAATTTGGTAAGAAGGACAATTGTCTCCTCACCAACACAGAGCTGAGCACTAAAATTTGTCAGTCTGGCTCTCAGGTCAATCAAAATTTCTGGTCTTATTTTTATTAGTATATGTCTAGAGATCTTTTAAAAGAATTGGTCTCAACATCACTAAAAATTATGGTTTTTACTTTGATTTCCAAGAGAGTTAAACTAGACTATCTTCTCCCTTTTAATGGGACAATTTCTCTATCTGCAGACCCCAAAATTAACCCTCAGAAAGCTATTGACTTATACAATGAGGTTCTCTGAAGGAAAGCCTTAGGTTTGTTTCCCTCCCAACATGATAAAACATAAAACATCTCATGAAGAAACTGAAGTTGGGCCTGCATCCAGTCTTCATGTGACAAAACAGTAAGAGAGTAAATTGTGTTTTAATTGGTGTGGTTCTACAAGTATGAGAGTGCCTCATACACAACTTATCCCAAGAAACACAGACAGGAAAGGACAATTACTGCCACCCTGCTGAGGAGAGGGGGTAGATTAGGAAGAAAGTGTTTGACACTGAACTAACTACACTAAAGTGTATCAGCAAACTCTCTGCTACAGGCCTTTACTCCAACCCATCTGGATTGTCCAAACCCCTGCCACCAGAAACAGAGCAGAGCAATTCACCCTTTGGAGTAAACAGTGTATTTTATTCATCGTGGTACCAAAATACCCAAGTTCATGAATATTTAATTCATTTGTGACTCTACAGGTTGCTCACACATGCTGCTGTTAAATGCCTGATGTGGCTGCCCAGGAAACCAGACATCTGAGATTAGCCTACCCCACTGCAGTCCAGCACTGAAATGCTGGATTTGTGGGTTTAGGTATTTGTTAGCTTGTTTCCCTCCTTGAACTTGGCAGTTCCCAAAGCATTCTTTTTGTGGGAGCAGGCAAAAACTTGCAGATGGAGTCTGCCCCCAAAGCAGGAAAAGGATTCAGAACTCTTATAATATATTGTTCTAGCAAGTGAGATATTAACATTAAAAATAGAAGAAAAATGCATAAAGAACAAAAGAAGCTCAAGATTTATGGCCTTCTGATGAAGGGGGAAATCCCATATGATTGGAGCAGGCAGCTATGCACAGGAGATGAGCCTGAACTACAAAGCAGAACCACGACTGAACTTGTGCTGTGCTTGGGATAAAGCAATCTTTCAGTAGCAAAGTTGTAACACAGAAAAATCTCAAGACTGGCATGGAATGATCAATATCCTATGGAATGAAACCTCAGAAGAATCAGGTATTTTAAAGCAGAACTAAAAGATTAAGATGAATTTTCTTTTTTTTCTCCCAGGCTTTTGAGCTGAGCTAGGAAGTTCCTGAACATCCTTAATGCACAGAGCTCCCAGTGAATTGCAGACTCGTTTTCCACAACATACTTTGGAAATAAACACAATAAAGCAAGATCTCTGCAGCTCTGAGCCCAGATTTTATGCAAGTTCTAACTGTAGCAATGTGACACCAAGCAAAAGGTAGTTCCAGTTCCCCCTCTCCTTTCTCCTGTAGAGTTCCTCCCTTTCTCTCTTCTCTCCTGCAACAGGAGGCTATTCCCACACTCTGCAGAGGAGCCTGCCCAGCAGCAGCTCCAAGGGAGCAGAACAGCAGAACCCAAACTGGGTTTGGGTCACTGGGGCTCCAATGCTGGGCTCCAGCTGCACCTCCATTTCAGGATCAGACTAGAACCCCCCAGAACAGCAGCATCCAATGATCCTGATAATCTGGGATTGCACCTGGAAGCAGTATTACAGAAGACTCAAGAAAGAACTCAAGTCAAAAACCTGCTAGGATCATCATAGTTACTTAGATGACATTTTTCTGCAAAGATACTTGAATACCCAAAGGTAGCTAAACCTGTACCACATAAATTTATTTTCAGTGTAGATTAAGAATTTAGGGGAGGAACTTAAGAAAATAAGCTTTCTTTGGTACCTTAGAAGAGATCACTATTCATTAAGAACATACTCATGTTGCCATGTACTCTGGTTTGGACAGTAAGAATTATGAGATCACAAAATATGTCACTCATCTGAATTTCATCTCCAGCAGTGGTTTCAAACATCATACAATACATTTTTGTGCCAAATACTGCCATTTATCACTAATGGATCTCTTGCTCCTGATACCATCTTTCCACCAGATGTCACACTTCCCCTTCACCTGCTAACTCCAAACCTCTCAATATAACCCCGTGCACAGATGTATTTGTTCTTTTGCTGACCATTTCCACACTCTATCCTTAATTAAATTCTATTGGTTTGCAGCGGCAACACTGCATTAAACACCAAACCATCTAACTTGTGCAGTTAAGTTCAAGACCTCACCTATGTACTGGTGCTCCTGCTGTCATAAACAGTAAAAAATCTGCACTGTTCTATTATGCTCCAAACCCCACACATTTGTATAAATCAACTGGTTATTCAAAATGACAAAAATTCCTTTCCTAATGCCCATTTTTAAACAGTACCATTCTTCAGGGTCTCATTTTTCAGACCTCTCAACACTCTAGGTTAACCAGAGGAAAAAATCCATTCACATTGACCAAATGCACAAAACAGAAGCATTCTTTTCAAACCGAAATGCCTAAGTGCCAGCACTAAATAAGTGTTTTATGATACAATTTAACACATGAAAAAATGGGAGGTTCAAATGAGTAGTACTTTAAGCATAAGAGCAAAGTTTGGTCCAGCCCTGCTACCTTGTGAGATGGTTGGTTTTACTTTACTGTTTCTAACAGCTGTGTCAGAAGTAACCCATCAGCATTAGCTGTCTTTGAGTCTGCAGCCATCCTTCTGTTTTGATAAATGCAGTGTTAATGTATTAATGTATTATTTTAGAAAATAATCCATGGAAAGCCACAATTTTGAAGGTAGCATTACCTCAGCCTCAGAGCATGCTGCCACATGCAATGCCATGGTTTAGTTTATAGATTTATACAATTCCTTCCCTGTCCTTTGACAATGACCTATTTTTAGACACACATCACACTGAGTGGGTATGTCACTTGATAGAATCCCATCCTGAAGATTCAAGTCTGTCATAAATAAATATGTAAGACAAACTGGTACATACAAGTTGCCTCTGAGACCTGCTTTCAAGTCCATTCCAGAATGCAGTGAGTGAAAATCATTTCAAATGAATGTCTGCTGGTCTCTGCCATGTTTCTTCTCTGAGAATTGCAGATCACAACGTAGTCAAGCATTTCCAAACAGACAGCTCTAAGAAGGGACAGAGGAAGGCAGAAAGGAAACCTTCCACTAACCAGGTGCAACCCTTTCCCAGCTCTTCCCCTTGCTGCCTCTTAGTGGGGAAGGTCTCTATTGTATCAGCTCATACATCTATTCTGCAGAAAGAAAAACTACTTTATTAGAAAAACAAATAAACAATAGCAAGACAACTTGCAATAAGTATTATTCTGAGGAGACAGCAGTTGGGTTCTGGGGGTTTTGTTGTTGATATTTTTGTTGGTTTTTAACTCCACCTAGGAAATATTGCCTAGCAACAATGGGAGAACCCTTCTAACAAAATGAATCATGCAGGTATTGGCTGTTTATTCCCATGAAGGGCTGTGTTTCCACCCTGTCAAATGACATCAAGGCCATGTTGCCAGAGGCATTGGGAGTTTTGACCTCTAAAAGGCAATTTTCTCACTGTCTGCTCAGAATTGTAACATTTTTCATATTGAAGGCTTTTATATCATATCTTGTAGGTTTCATATCTATAAATAATGTACTAAAATTCTCCAACACAACAAAGCACAGCTATCATCTTTACCTATTAACACTGTAAACATTAAATATCACAAAGTTAACACTCTATTAGCATAACTACCAGGCATCAACAAAAAAAAAAAAGGAAGCAAACCACATTAAATTGTGTGACCAAGTTTAATGGAAATTAACAGAGGCCAGAACTTGGTTCATAAAAGTTCTGAATTTCAGAAAGCAAGTATCTACTAGATCATCACCAGATACCCATGCAAGATTAATTTTGGATTTCCTTGCCCAAGTAAATCCTCCCTTAATTTCTTAATGGAGCTATTAAAAAGAAGAGTTTTAAGCTACAGGCTGGATTAACAGCAAGTACACAGAAAAGCTAAGACCTATTATTTGCATAGAATGCAGAAGTATAAATCTCACCAATAAATGGGCATGTACAGTGTGTGTGTCCCCTCCCAAATTAATTCTTATTAAAGGCTTCCTAAATTTTAATTGTAACAGCTCTACTAAAATTAGAGTGAGCCAGTGAGCTTTGGTCCTAAAATTACTGCTTTCACTGTTGCTCTGCAAAGGATGAAATGCAGCTTGTGACAACTAAATTTATCCAACAAACATAGTTAACTACAGCCTTGTACACACCAATATTGTGTTTTTCAAGAAAGGAGACAATGAGAAGTCCCACAACTCTACAAGGCTGTTCTGCTAACTGCACTGTTCAATACCATCAGGGATTTTTTTGCTTGCTTTTGCCCACATCAAGAGTCATCAAATCTTTAAGAGAATCAGGATCTGCAAGTCATGGAAAGGCAAGCAGGTTGTCCCTGAGAACATCAGCATCTTCACAAAATTATTGTCTTGGGGGTGATGGTTGATCAAAAACTCAGCAGGAGCCAGCAGTGAGTGCTCACAGCCCAAGGGAATCCTGAGCTGCATGGCCAGAAGGTCAAAGGAGGTGATTCTGCCCCACTGCTCTGCTCTTGTGACACCCACTGGCAGTGCTGCACCCACTTCTGGTGTCCCAGCACAAGGACATGGAACTGCTGCAGCAAGTCCAGAGGGCTGGGGCTCCATCCAGTTCTGGTGTCCCAGCACAAGGACATGGAAATGTTGAGCAAGTCCAGAGGGCTGGGGCCTGTCCCTGTGAAGACAAGCTGAGGAAGCTGGGCTGTTCAGCCCAGACAAGGGAAGGTTCTTCTGTGTGGAGACCTCACAGCACTTCCAAGGTCTGAGGGGGCTGCAGGAAGGATGTTCTGTCAGAGCTGCAGTGCTAGGACAGGATAGTTACAGACAGACTGGAAATTAGGAAGAACTCCTTCACTGTGAAGCTGGTGAGACACTGGAACATGTTGCAGATTCCCCATCCCTGGAAGTGCCAAGGCCAGGCTATACAAGGCCTTGAGCAACCTGGTCTAGGGGAAGGTGCCCTGCCCATGGCTGGCACCAGGTGATGTTTAAGGTCCCTTCCAGTCCCTTAACATTGTGTCATTCTGTCCAGCTTTTCCACAAAATTATTCTATACAGTTTACAGAAATCAAAGCTCTACATAAAACAAGTACTTCTGGTGCATTCTTCAGACTGAAGGTTTTAGACTACACAAGCTGATGATCAAGAAATTAAATTCCTAGGACTTCAACTTCTACAGTCACAGGCAATCTCCAAAACAATGAGGTGTGAAATGAAATATAAGCACTCTTAGTGGGCTGGGATTTATAAACAATCAGTAACAGTTCCCAAAATAATAGTAATATTGAATGATTAAGTAATAATTTTCCTCAAAAATGCTCAAGAAAGATCATGCTTTGCTTCCAAAGAAGCTACATACTGGCAACCTTTCCCAGATACCTGTACTCTGGAACAGATATTTTGGCTATGTTCTTCAACAACATGATTGGTTTTTAATTTATTGAAGAATAAAGGCTCAAGACAAATAATTGGTTATGACTTTTTCTATATAAATTCAAAATATTAAAGTGCTTATTCTCCTATTTGATGAATTTGCTTGCAACATTTTCTTAGAATTGACTCCTATACTGTGTACTTTCTAGACTAGAAATACACTATAACTCTTAATCAACCACGTTACTACTCTGTTATCTTCTGTAGGCCACAAAGAAACAGTAACACAATTTCTGTTTCAAGCACTTGACTTAAACACCTATTTCTGGGAAGGCAAGTGTCAGCAGTGTTGGCACCCTACTCCTTGGAGAGAAAAAAAAAAAAAAGAAAAAAAACCACCCAAGAGTTGAGACAAGCTTACCATGCTTTGCAATGCAGTGTGAAACTCCAGAGCTAATCTGTAGCTCTATGGCTAGATTTATTCACCCATTCTGAATCCAGCTTCTGTATCATCTTCTTTCAATTTGGCTTGTTGAGAGAAACATTGTTATCAGTCTCAAAAAGAAATTAATTCCAAAATAAACAGACTTGTATATAGAAATCAGCTATTTTTCATCAAGTTTTTGCTTAAATTTCCTTACTATAAGGAAATCACACACGTCCTCACCACATGTGTTTAAGTGTATGGCTGATGCTGAGTTTATAAAAGTATATAGCCAAAGAGAACATGTATTAGACACTTCCACATGTACTTGAGAAAAAAACCCAGGGGTGGGGAGGGGGAGGCTGATTATAAAATAAAAACAGAATCTAACACATGTCACCTTATAATTTCTCCTGAGAACTCGTGATGTAAACATCACAAATGTACCTAGAGGTGTAAGTGTGCTCCAAACTCCAGCCCTGGAAGCAAGGGCCCGTGGAAGCGCAGGCAGCCCGGGTCCGAACCGGGCCGGCAGCAGCAGCACAACCCCGGCAAGGGGAAAGCGGGGCCGGTCCCATCCCAGCTCCCAGCGAGCAGAGCCGGTCCCATCCCAGCTCCCAGCGAGAAGGGCCGGTCCCATCCCACCGCCCCATCCCAGCCAGATCGGCTGACAGCACAGCCAGCCCTTAAACCCCGTGAGGAGCAACACAGAGCTCTGCGGGAAATTTGAGAAACTACCGCCGTAACTGCATAAATATTGGGTGTTTCTTCTGTGGTACAGCCACAACAGCCGAGTTAAGTACAACGCAGGACCTAGGCAGATTTATAAGTAATTTTTAATTAACTGAACCCTAGAATATACCTTTGTTGCGACAATACTCCAGAGAGCCCGGTAACACAGATTAGGCTACCACACAGGCATTAATTAGAAACAACACCGCTCTCGGAGGGCCGCGGCCCCGGCAGATCCCACGGCCCGTGCCTCTCCCGCCGGGAGCCGCGGGGGCCGGGGTGGCCCTGCGGGGCCGGGGTGACCCTGCGGGCCGGCGTGACCCTGCGGGGCCGGGGTGGCCGGGGTTGGGCACAGGCCCGCGAGCCCCTCTGCGCTGCCACAGGAGCGATGGGCCCCACAAAGCGCCGGGCCCCCACCCAGAGGGTCCCGCTCAGCCCGCGGGGCTGCTCGGCAGCGCCGCCCCCACAGGGACCCCGCAGCGCCGGGCGCGTCCCTCTGCCCGGGGCGCCGCTCCCCTCCACCCCCTCAGCCCCCGGGCAGCCGCTCGTCTCCACGGCAACGGCGGCAGCGGGACGGGGCCGGCCGCGGGGCTGGGGCGGGAGCGAGGCTGGAGCGGGGCTGAGGGGGGAGCGGGGCTCAGGCGAGGCTCGGGGGGCAGAGGGACTCAGGCGAAGCTCGGGGGGCAGCGAGGCTCAGGCGAGGCTCGGGAGGCAGCGGGGCTCAGGCGAGGCTCAGGCGGGAGCGGGGCTCAGGCAGGCTCGGGAGGCAGCGGGGCTCAGGCGAGGCTCGGGGAGCAGCGGGGCTCGGGCAAGGCTCAGGGGACAGCGGGGCTCCGGCAGGGCTCGGGGGGCAGCGGGCACTCGGCTGCTGCCTGTGCCCCAGCGCGGCTCCCGCACCCGGCCGGGCCCTGCGGGCTCTCCCCGCGGCCGCCCTGAGGGCAGAACGGCGCCATGGGGACAGCCGGCCCTCGCTCGCCCCACGCTAGCCCCGACCTCGGCCTCACAAACGGGGACCGCAGCTTCTGTCCTGCATTATTCATTCTCTCACCAGTGGATATTCATGCTCTCACCCACCGAAATATATGTATCTGTATGTTCATTTAAAACTATTTTTCAGATTGCTTCAAAATTCAAATTAATTAAGATTAATTAAAAATTAAATCAAAAATAAAAAGCTCCAAAAGTGATTTTTTTTTTATTTCACTTACATCTTTAATGTAGAAGGAACTCCAGTGGGGTTGATATTTTTAGTTTCATGCAGCATAACAGGAGAGATGGGGACTTGCTATTCTACTGTGGCAGAGCTGCCGAGCAGGGAACAATCGGACAGGGGCTTCATCTGGGGAAACAACAGGCAAAGCTCTAGGGGTGAAGAGGGGACACAGGAGGAAGACTGAGGCAGAGATGTTCTCCAAGAGTAGCCTCATTTCCCTTCCCCTAAGCCATTCCAGTTTCCTACTGGTTCCACCAAATGTGAAGAGAAAAAGGAAGAGGAAAGGAGAGAGTCTTCCCTGCCTCTGCCATCACTGACCCCAGGAAAGCCACGGCCACAGTCACCCACTCTGCTTTACCATTCCCCAGATGCAAGAAAGAAGAACCTTAATCCTCTTGGAAGAGCTGCCCTTTTCACAGGCAAAACATGTGCCCTCCCATCCCTGCCATTCTGGGAATATGAATGTAGATGCTCATGAAAAGCAAGTAAATACCTGGTCCACAGGGGGAAGAGTCTGCGTTTGAATTTCAGGCTTGTGACTGAAGAGAGAAACTCTAAAAAGCACCAGATGAGAAGGAACATGGGATCCTGCACAGACCCAAGTGTAATTTTTACTCACATCCTTTATCATTTAATCAGAGCTGATGACATGACTCTTGTAAGCAATTGTGTGGTCAATGTTGATGCCCAGATGAGAAATGGGCTCCAGTGTGTTGGATAAACAAAAGTATCAGTTCTCCAAAATTACCAGTGTCATCTGAATTAAGAGGCAGGAATTGAACAGCAAAGCACAAGGAGAGGAAACTGGAGGGTCCTGGTGATGTAGATGAGATTGCTTGTCCTCCTTGGACACCTTCATGGCCCTGTTGAATGAAGATCATTTCCACCTGTCCAGTTCATTGACCCTTTTATCATTAAATCATCAGTTCCTCAGAGGAAAGGCAACTCCTAGCCAGGAGATTCCTTGGTTATGTCATAACTCAAGAATATCTTGTGAGGAACAGGAGGTGGTCTGGAAAATAACTCCAAGATGAGGTTTTACACAGAGAGACACTCCTGAGCCAGCAGCAGAGCAGCCAAGGCTGATCTCCTCTGTTAGGCTTAACAGAGTGCAGTCAGAAATGAGGGATTAAAATGAAACTGTTTCATGCAAGGACTTTTCAAATGCCTTTATTCACCAAAGAATAGCACATCTGAAAATATACGTGCACCTTTTCCCCAAGAGGATATCTTGACAACAGAAAGCTTAACTGAATAGCATTCACACAAATACTAAATGTGCACAACAACCCTCTGCACAAAGCAGGCTTAGCATAATGCTCCAAAAATTAACAAGACTGAACCAAGTAATTGCTGCTACAAATCACTTCAAGAAGGATACTATGCTGGGGCTAGTAGTATCAAATAATTTTTATTGCAAATTGTATTGAATTCATCTGTTTACAGATTTCTTCTACAAGTTCTACATCTCAGAGGCTAATTGCAAACTAAAAGTTGGATATAAAAATACAAATTATTTCCTTCAATAATCGTTCAAAGTGAAGACTGGCAAAATCTGTGACATTGTAATAAAACACTTGAACTAAAGTTTAAACAAAGGTTTAACAAAGACTTTTATTACTCTCTTCTCTGTGCACCATTCAACATGCACTTCAAGATGAGAAATGTGCCTCATATTTAAGGAGTTTATTCCAACAAGCATTCTGTTCTTTTTTTTTCTGAGAAGAAATCCATGACAGAATGTGGAATAATACAATGTTTACAAAGTCAAGAGTGCAAATCCATGGAAAATGGACATACATATGCATCCTCAAAGACACAGGTTAGGACAGATAAGTATAATTTCTACTACTTGGCAATGCTGTTTCTGTATCAGTTGCTTTAGGGATGCTTGTTTTATTAACTTTACATACTTGCATGACATCTGCTGTGACACCACGAATATAAAATATCCTACAGAGCCAGGATGCTGAAATTTCACTCTCACAGAATACCTGGCTCTGCTTTTCCAGCCAAACCCACCGTTAAAGCAAAGAAGGATATCCCTCAGTGTCTGTGTGAAAGGATGCCAGACAGGGAAAATGGCAAGCTCTGGGTAGCTGCAGATCTGAAATCAGTGAAGCAGAGGAGCAGAGGCCATCAGGGAGACGGCAAGGTCCCTGATTCTCCGGCCCAGTGTAAATGAGAGCCCAGCTGGCAGCGGTACTCGGGAGACCATACGCTAGCCGAGCATGGCTGGAGCGCAGCATGTTTCAACCATATGTCTGACATACTGCCTCCCTTCCAAGGGTCTCTGGCATGGCAGGGCTCGGATGGGCTCCGGCTCAGCTGGCCAGGTTCAGAGCTCTCCTCTCCTTTGTGCTGAGACAATGGCAGCGCGGCTGCAGCGCGGCTCAGCCCTGTGCCAGGGGCACGTTCTGGGCTGGAACCGCTCCAGCTGAGCCCGCCTGCGTCACAGGTGGGCAGGGAGCACCACCGCGGCTTACACGCAGAAATCAGCGGCCACAACACCCTCACTGCTCCCTTTTCATGCTGTTAACAGGGACGAGTTCTGTGTTGGGTGTTCTGCGTTGGGTCTCACTCTGCAAGTTCACTGTAGTCCCATAAATTCCAATTCACTAATTATTTTACCCAACAGATGAACATCAGTGCCTCAAAATATTCTTTTAGTTTTCTCCTTTTAATTCTGCAATTTGTTTCTATTATTTGGATATTTTTTTCAAAATAAAGCTGTGCTTAATTCTATTCCTGTGTGCTGTTAAATGCAGGTTCTGGAAGAATTTGTTCCATTTTCTTTTTCTTCCATTTTGATGTCCTTATCATGATACTTTACTGAACTGCTGCTCTCTCAGGTTCTGTCCCTGCCATGCATGATCCAAACCCCTTTGGTCTGGTATTTGCCAAAGAAAAAGCACGCTGAAATGCTGCTACATAAATAAGCAATGCACCTATGATTCTAGAGGTGCCCAAAGATCCTAAAAAGTGTAAATTGTTTGTTACAAAAGGGCCATTATGTCTCTATTCCTCATTCTCTATATTCTGTGAAGTGATTTTTTTTGCAGTTTAACATATTGCAGACCTTTGCTGGCAGAAGCAATGCATCTAACCTCCCTCAGAAGTGTATTCAGTGGGGAGCTGCCTGGCTGCACAGGATTTATACATCGTTCAGCTAAGTCAGCGATCCATATGCAAAAATCAAGTGTTCAGGGACACCATGTGGATTTGTGGCATTCTTCAGAGTACATTGTGTCTCTAATAAACCAATGAATGGATTAAACTCAGCCATAAAAATGTTTTCTCCTCTCTGTGACATATACAATATGGATAAGCTTTATTTAATAAACAGCTAAAAGCTAACACCACACACGTTACTTAAACAGGTTAAAAACATTCCTCAGTTTTATAACCTGTTTAAGAGGAGGAGGCAGAGCACTTAACAAAATGTGTGAAACTTGAAACACCATGCTGAACATTAACACGGGACATCTTGATTATGTAAATTTCATTTTGGAAGTGATCTTTGGCTTATAAAAGTTGGAAGCAGAAGAGACAAACAAACCTTTCCTATACTGTATTTCCTGACAAGCTATTTCATCTTGGCATTCCAGGACAGATTATTTCTTTGTATCATGCTGCTGTCACGAGTTAGGCACTGGATAATGGATAGTTTTAAAAACAGTCCATCTGTATTTAGTCAATAAAGTAATGGTTTGTAAACTTACTCAGCAGCAAGCTGTTTCTTGAAAAGAATAGAAGAGCATTCAAGGGAAAAGACTGACAAGACTTGGTTATTTCCTAATGATCAGATTTTGTTCTTTGCGTGGTCATGCTTGCTGCTCTCAGGAAACCTCTCATCTGTCTACAAATGACAAACAATTATTTGACTTAATTAGCAAACCCTGGGCCAAGTTCCTGTTCCAGATTGACTGGCACTGCAACTGGCTTGAAAACTTGCTTCAGCTGGGAGATGTCCTTTCTTTTTATTATTCCTCATGTGTCAACTGACTGCAGCAAGTACTGGGATTTCAAGATGCTTCACATTTTCAGGTTCCTCAGAAGAACAAACCTTTTTGGAGGCATATGTAACATCAGCTTTCCACAGCTTCTGTTTGTCCCTCATTCCCAGTGACAGGAGCGATGGTGGCAGTCACAGCACCCACGGTCACCAACCTCTGTGTTCAGATGTGTTTGTCCTTGGTGCCCCCATGGCCCAGGAGACAGAGCCAAACCCAGCTGTGAAAACCCACTGAAAGCAACAGTCATGGAGCCTTTGCTGACTGAGCAGGCACCTGGTGTCCAGCAACAACTTTTGAAATCCCAATTATTCACTCAAATCTTCTCTTCCAAGATAAAAGCCCATCTAAGCTACAGTAGTGTCTTAACTGTGACTGGGAGGAGTATTAATCTACATATAGACATTGATTCCTTTGTTTTAAAGGAACAGCCCCTTAATTCTCATTTATCTGCTTTAAACATTTAATGAAATGATAATTTTTCTCCCCTTCTTCCTGCTTTATCTTCAAATGTCTGGTAGAACATGGTGAGTTTCAGTGAGGACCAGGCACTCCACACTGGTAGTTGGTGGAAATGTTGGTATCATCACCAGAATGCCTCAAGTTCAGTTATGTAACATAACAAGTGCTGAAGTCAGGTTTAAACCTCAGGATAAAACCCATAAAGTAAGGAAATGAGCAAGGACTAAGAGAAGATGAGGTCTACTACCACAAAGTCACAAAAGGCCCTCAAGAACAACACCAACTGGAGTTATCCCGCTCTAATTCAGAGAGCACGGTGCAGAAGAGGTTGATATTGTTTGTCAATTTGTGACACTTTCTTTCACACATCTCGAAATATATTTGGATAATTTTTTTGATAGGAAATTTATATTCCTTCAAATCAGCATATTTTCACAATCTAGTAATATTCTGTCCTGTAACATACACGCAATTTATTATTTTTCTGGGGGGAAAGAAAAAAGAAAATGAGCTGGAGTTCCTTATGGGCTTCTCTTTCACACTGTCTTAGGTGTAAATTTTACCCATTTATTTTAAAAAATGAAAGTAAACTATAGAATAATTAGGTATGAAAACAGATCACAGAGTAGTTCTGTCCAATTCCATTTTTAAGCATCTGCAGAGAATACAAAGAACTGTTGGTAAGAAAAAAAATATGAGGTATGTATTTGGAAGTACTTAGGACTGTAATAAACACATGCATAGCATTTGGTTAAGAACTTTTAAGCACCTATGATAAATTACAACTTATAATTTATAATTCTAATATCTTGCAACCAAGCTCAGAAATCTTCTGCCACAAATTTTGTAGTGCTTTATAGGGAGGATAATAGAATTGTTGAGAAAATAAGTTATATTCAGTTCTAAGAGTATTTCTTCTTTTTTGTTCACTACATACTATTTAATATTTTCCTTTGTACACTTCTTGATAGTTGAGCTTTAAGTGAAACTCTGAAAAACAACATTAGGATTCAAAATACAGTGAAAGATTTTATTTTCAGGGTCACAAGTAGCATAGCGAGATTTCTCTCTTAAACAATGACACTTAGTATCTCTGTAGTTCTATGAATACTTTTGAAGTGTCATATTAAAACCAATCTCTTGGCCTTCAGGCAAAGAGAAGCAATTAGTCTTGGAGTTGTGAATAAATAAAAATCCATTTATATACCCGTCCTTGACACGTACCTTGCAAATCTTAGAAACTTCATCTAGTGGGAAAAGAAATGTTAAATCATGAACACCAATACTAATCATACCGCAATGTTGCTTCCTAAAACTGTTTAGTTTATATCAATCTTTTAAGCATTGATTCATATGTATATATTCTTACATATTGAAACAAAACAACAGAAAGGCACTCACACACTTGAGCGAGAAGAAAGAAACGAGAGCGTGCATATAGAGCTGGAACGTGTACCTTTATTACCTTCAACATTAATAGAGGCAAGAAAAAACACAAAGCTCCCAAGTCCATTGTCCTTTTCTCAGACACAGTAAAAACAATCCCGCACAAGTTCCGTACCACGCGCAGGCTTTTCATCCCAAGTGCTACTGTGTCTGCTTTGATCTACAGGCAAACAAACAAACGGAATCTTTATTATCCGTGCATCCCATTTCCACACAGCACAATTAAACAGTGCCTGTCACAGATGTGTTGGGATGAGTCAGATCACAATTTCTACTTTTCGTACAAGTGCAGTATTTTTAGGTCTTCTCTTTCCTCTTTAGCATGCCTCAGTGCAGAAGCATCCTATTTTTATGCAGCTCTGATTGCTGTTCGAGAGCCTCATATTTATTTTTCACTTAGCAGTCAGTAATTCACAAAGGAAGTAAAAATTATAGCGCCCAGTCATTCCAAACAGTCGGCCCGCGCCCCTCCAGAACGGCTGGGTGAAACTCGGGCTGCGTGCAGGTCACAGTGGAGCTGCTCCTCCTCGCATCCACTTGTTGACCAGAGTGCTGAGGAAATGGGAGCACTCGGGCTACAGCCTCCATCAGGTGAGGCAGCACTGCTGGGGACACGCCGCTGTTCGGGGAGTATTTCAGAATAAAACCTTCCCCTCTGTGCCCTGCTCACTGAGCCCCAGCCTGGAGGGCACAGGTGGGACAGTGACCCCCACACAGCATCACACCTGGCCTGATGGGATGGTCAAGGAAAACAAATTTTAGTCTGTTCTGGATGCAAATCTCTCTGCTGACCTAGTTCTCATTCTCCTTTTCATTTCAGAAGCTCAGCTAAAAATCCATAAATTAAGGAAATTAACTGATGGAGCCTCCGGCATCTTTGTAAGCTATTTAAATCTTTAAATTTACAACATCTTCTGCATATATCAAGTAATTGAACTAACTGCAGGGATGTAACTTTAATGAGAAAATTTCCCTCTTCTCCTGTAGTTTGTACTCTAGAAGGGAAAAAAAAAAAAAAAAAAAAAAAAAGCTCCCCTTAGGAGAAAAGTTTCTGTTTATTCCTGCCGCGGCAGAAAACTTTAACCCCCCCCAGTTTCGGGGTGTCCTGCCCGCATCGCGCCGCGGCCGCTCTGCCAGGCCCGGGGGCGGCGCGGGCGCGGGGGCGCGCTGACCTCTCGGGGCCGCGCAGCGTTGCGTAACGGCCGCGCGGCGGCGCGCGCTAGTGGGCGCTGCAGCCCCGCCGGTGCGCGCGGCGCCGTTCCGCGGGCGCGGAGGCGGCGGAGGGCCCCCCCCCATCCCAACAGCGCCGGGAGCGGCGGCAGAGCCGCGGGTGCGCCCGCCGGCAGCGGCCCCGCTCCCTCCGCCCAGCCTCCGTGGGGAGCAGCGCGGAGCGGGGGCGCATCCCCCGCGGCGGCGCGCGGAAACACGCGGGCACCGGCGGACCCGCGCCTCTGGCTGGAAGTTGAGAGAGGGATTTGCCTGTATTTTTTTTTTTTTCCCCTCATTCACGGGGGGGTTCCCTGGCGGTCCCCCCCACCGGTACGGGGGCCGGGCGCGCTGCGCGCCCGCGGAGCCGCCCGCGGAGCCCCGCGCCATCGCGCCGCGCGCTCTAATTGAAATGGCGCTTTTGGCCGGGGGCGGGCTGCCAGGGCGCTCCGCAATAGCACAATGCATGTCGATAGACGTCATTTGGTTTTAATGGCCTACAGGAAATTTGGCGTTTACAATGCGAGACATTAGCAAAGGGTGAAAGGGAGGGGGAGGCAGGCAGGATGGATGGCTGGGAATAATTGCAGCCCCCCCCGCCCCCGAGGCCCCCCGTCCGCACCTCGGCGGCGCTGGGTGCTGCAGGGAAGGGGGGGGTCGGGGCTATTTTTTTATTATTTATTTTTTAACTTCATCTAGTTTATCAACAAGTGCAGAGTGGGTGCTACCCTAATTGTAACAGAGGAGTCAAGAGATGTGAGAAACGTGCCCTGTGTTACTTATTTGGGAGCTGAAAATTTATGCCTAGTTGAAAATGCCTGGGGAAATATTACATCAGACCAAATGACAATGATTAAAATCAGCTTTTTTCCCCCCTTCCAACCCCCCCCTCTTTTCCTCCTTCTTCTTTTCAGTAAGTCTGTTGAAGGACGTGACAGTGGCCTGATCCTCCCCAGCACCGAACCGTTATCCCCCGGCAGGGCCGGGCCGGGCCGGGCTGCGCGGAACTCCGCGGGGCAGCGCAGCTCCCGCCCCGGCCGCGCCGCGCGGAGCGGCTCTGCGGGCGGCGGCGCCGGGGGCGCGGGCTGGGGAGCCGGCCGCCTTCCCAGCCTTATTTCATTTTCAAGGGCTGTATTTTATTTTATTCTGGGGGGGGTGGGGGGTGGGGGATGGGGGAGTAAATCTGCAGACCTTCACCAAAAGGAGGGAAAAATATCCAATTTTCATCGCAAAATTAGCTAGGGCGAGAGCAAAGGGCTGAGCTAATTGTAGCCTAATCCTCTGCCCTGCAGGCGTTTGCAAAGCCCTGAGCAAGAATTCGCTTTTTTTCCTCCTCTTCTCCCTTCCCTCTGTTATTTAGAGACGGGATTATTGCCTTTCTTCTCATAACAGCCTCGGCAGTTTCATTTAAAGGCTTTTTTTCCCCCCCTCTCACACACACACATATACACACACACGCACAAAATAAATAGAAAAAGAAGCAGCAAAAACAGGGGAAGAGAGAGGAGACAGAGAAGCTTTAAAAATAATAATAATCACAGCAGGATCTGCGGAGCAAAGATAGTAATAAAAGCAAAAAAGCTGAGCCCATCCACACAGAGCCCCGGCAGAGCCCAAAGCCAAAGGGGGGCTCGCAGATCTCTTCTGTGCTCAAGGTAAGGACCTCGGCAGCAGCAGCGGCTCCCGCAGCCGCCCGTGCGCCCGCCCGAGAGGGGAGCGGGGCCGGAGCGCGCCGTGCGCGCCGCCCGTCCTCGCATCGCGCCGCTCCGCGCCTGCTCGCGCTCCTTTTTTTTTTTTTTTTTTTTTTTTTTTTCCCTTCCCCCCCCCCCCCCCCTTTTTTTTTTTTTTTGGAAAGTGCCTCTTCAAACTCACTCGGCTGCCGGCTCCGGGGAGCAGCGGCGGAGGGGTGTTTTTTTAAAGCTACAGGAGCCGTTTGCGGCCGCCCCGCTTTGGTAGCGCCGCGCGTGTGTGTGTGTGTGTCTGTGCGTGTGTGTGTGCGTGCGTGTGTATGTTTTGTTTTGCTCCGCTCCAGCATGGGCAGCGCCGGCGGAGCCCCGCGGCCCGGGGTGCCCGCGCTCCCGCTGCCCCCCCGGCCCCGGCTCTGAAGACGGCCAAGCCCCAGCGCGGCGGAGGCAGCGCGGCTCGCTCTGCGCTTTCGCATGGTACACGCGGAGCCGCGGGCCCGGGGCGCGGGAGGGAGCGCGGGCCGGGGCGCGGGGGCTGGCGGCGGGGCGGCTCGGCACAAAGGGAAGGAAGGCGGGCGACAATGGGGAGCGCCGCGTATGGAAAACACGGGCGGGCTGTGAATGAAACTCTGGCGCCAGTGAGAGTGGAAGGCTTGGTTTGGGGTAGACTTCAAACCACTCTAGGCTATAGTTTGCATTCCTGCTCCTGCATGCGATGTGGCACACTTCTGCAAAATTAATACATTAGCCTGGCTAATGCTCACCACCATTGGCTGCGCGGAAAATGTGCAGGATCGGGGATTCGGGCTTGACTTTTTTTTTTGCATTCATCTAAGACATCTCCTTTCTTGTTATGTGGGAATAAGTAAAGGACGCCATGTTGTGCCTTTTTTTTTTTTTTGGTTGAATTTTTCCTTCGGGCATGCAGTGTGTTCAAAAGAAAAAGGCAGAAGTTGAGTGACCGGGTGCGTTGCTCGCTGGTGATTTCCCTGACCATCAGTAGGGAAAAGCATTTGGGTGACGTGAAACTTGCACTAAATAGACTGGAGTCTGCCAGAGAGAGGCGGGTTGCGGGGGGGGAGAGGGGGAGGAAGGAGAAAGCCTTTCCTTTTTTTTTTTTTTTTTTAATTCTTTTTTTTTTTTTTGCGGGCGGGGTGGGGGGGGGGGAAGCAGAGCTCCATAGGGAGTTCCCCCTTTGCTTCCCCCCCTCGCCCCCCAAAAGTTTTGGGCACGATCTCCTCCGTGTCTCGGTGCAGTGCTCAGCACAGCAGCGTGGAGGTGCGTGCAAATGTTTCTGGACTTTTAATTTTGGAGCCACAGAGCCCAAGGTTTGCAGCTCCCCCCGCCCCGCTTTGTCTCAGGGCTGGGAGCACGGCAAAGTGGGCAAGTTGTGTGGGGGTGGCTGTGAGGCAGAGCTGTGGCTGTCCCCGTCCCCGTGAGGGCAGACAAAGGTAATTCCCGGTCTGGCCGTGCCCCTCCGGCAGCCCGGGCACGCAGCCGCTGCCCCGGAGCCGCCGTGGCCGCAGTGCCGGGGCCGGGGGGATGCAGGGGGTGGGTTCACCCTGCCGGGGCTGCCCTACAGACATGAAGGTCCCCGGGGAGCGGAGCAGCCGCCCCGAGGCTCCCTCAGCCCGGGGGTGCGGCCGGGCCCAGCCCGGCTCCCCGGCAGAGCAGCTCCACGGCAGGTCCTAAACCTGCCTGCCGCTTTCATTGCGCGTCTTAAATGTGCATGAAGGAATTAAACTGCACGAGTGAATAACAGCATTAGTTTCAATTAATTTTTATCCTGGCAACAATAAACTTTAGAAACAAAGCGCTTTTACATCCTTAATTAGTCTTGCTTCCCATCTGTAGTCTTTTAAGTGCCTGCTCCTTGATTTAACTTTGTCCCTCCTTCAGAGCCGCCTCCTTTTTTATTATTTTCCCTTTTTTTTTTTTTCGTTCCCCCTTCCAGACTGCTGCCTGTTTCTTTCCTGCAACCTTTCACCTCCCTTGTCCCTATCTGTCTGCTCTGCTCTGTGCAGTTTATTTCTCCTGTATTTTCCCAACATCAACAGCAGTATTGGTTACCATGGCCCCAAGCTATGTGCAGAGGTGGGAAAGCTTCATCCGCCCAAAACTTCTTACACTTTTGAAGTCTTTCTTTTAGTAGGATCTGAAATGTATCATCTAGAGTGTGTATTAAATGAACAGTATTCCTGAAGGCTTTAGAGCAAGAAAGGCAACACCCTGGAAAATTCTGCAGTCTTTCAGCATTCTCTGCCCTAGGGTTATAGCCCTGGGCACGGAGCTGAATGGAGCTCTTACAACTGCCTTCTGTTTACCTTTTATGGTTAAAATAACAGCTTAGCAAAGAAGCAACTTCATGGAGAAACGATTCAGTGAAATCATCTCAAGCTGTAGCAGCATAGCTAGTTTAATCACCCCTAGAGAGCTGAACAACTGTGAGCACAATGGGACACAAAATCATTTTGTGTGTAAATGAGCATGGCATTGTGATTATTTCACTTTGCATGGGCAAATAGTTTTTACAAGCAGTTAGCTTAGGAAGGCAGAAAAAGATAAGCTGGCTCTGAAAGATCTTGGTGTGTAATGTTTGAAAAACTAAATATTCACATAATTTGGGAATCAGGCTCTATTGATTTTGCCTTCAGCAGGTTCCTGTGTTACTTATTAGAGCAGGGTTATTGCCTGTGCCACTAGTTGGGATGCTGTATCCTGTTGTAGGCAACTAAAGAGCAAGGATTATTTTACATGGTTTAATAAATGAAGTTTGTTAGTGTTTCTGCGATATTTACCCTTAAGGTTTTAATTTTCTCATCCATATTAGAAAATATGTGCATAAAGACTTCCACTGGATAAATACATTTAGGATTTTGCTTTGTGCATAAAATAAGTACATTACTCAGTGTGATGAATTTTTGCTGTGTGTTACATTAAGAGGAGGAAGGAGTCATTAGAAATAGGGTTACGGTACCTTAAGAAACAGGGGGTATTTTTTTTTGGAGCAGTAGTGCTTAGCCGTCATGCCTCTTGATAATTAGCTCATACAAAAAGGACTGAATTCCACAATTTTAATAAAAATCTGGAATTCATTTTTTAATACAAATCCTCTCCAGCCAGTGTTCTAATTCCCCTTCTCCTCCTCTCCCCCCAAAAGCCAGTGGCACCCTCAAGAAGTATGAAAAGCCATAAAAGTTTGAGAACTATTTTAGCTTTCCAGTGATTTTCTATAATTAAGTGTTTTTTCAACACATGCTCTAGCTGAGAAATGCCAAAAGCAGAGGATTGTTCAAAAGGTCCCTCCAGTGAATAGTATAAATTAAATATCTACTGTGTGAGTATGGCCTCACTGAGAATCTCAGTCTTTACAGATCAAGGAATTTACTGGTATACTAACATTAAACAAAATCCTAAGATAGCAGCAGTGTTTAAATATGCACAAATAGATTCATATCACTTGATCTTTAGCTATCTGTGCATATTTTAAAATTGATGTCTGTATTTCAAGACAAATGGTTAAATGTAAGACACATTTGCAGAAGACTGGAAGTCCTTTGATTTCATTTGGAAATTGTAACAAGGGGTGCAGATGAGCCCTAATTAGACTCTTGTGTTGTGAAACTGTGTGAGATTTATTTCTAAGGCAGCCCTGTGCCGTGCAAGGTCTGTACCTTTATCATTAGTGAGCGTGGTTGGGGTCTGAACAAAGACAGGGTTGACATTCAGCCTGGATCTTCTGACCCTTTCGTTTAAGTGAAGGAGTAGAGACTGAACATGAGTTTACAGTGCTCTTTGGTAAGGAAAAAAACCAGCAACCTTTGTCTGTGTTGGCAGACAGATTAGTAAACACGCTGTTAAAATACTGCAGGTACTTACATACTAAGTTGTTTTTTTAAGTTAGTTGTTTTATTTATGCCAGATGACATATTTACTGAAGGTTGGCCACAACAAGCTCTTGTGGGAAACAAGACAGCAACATCTTGAGTCATGAAAGGATTCAGTCACTTTCCTTGAAGGTGGTGCTGTAGTGAAAATGTTAATGCCCAATTTTGCATCGGCTGACACAGGAGTCCTAGGACAGAGCTGGCATTTGCCTGGTGCTCAGTGCAGCTGTCCATCCAGCCTCTGAAGAGACAAGCATGTGGATCCACAATGGGGTGATGTATTCCCGGGCTGTAGATGCAGGAAATTCTTAGGAGCTAACCAAGATGAAATGCAGTGAATGGAGATGTTGTGGTGACTTTGTGAAGCTGTTCAGATTTGTTAAGATTTTTCAGTCCTGCTCTATAGGTTGGAAATTATTTTACAAAGAATGTTGCTGATTTATGTTCATCAAGTGGTGTAATCGGGCATCTTGTGCAAAATACTGCTAAGAGAAAGGCAAGACCAGCTGTAGATTTGTAAGAAACATTGTCAAAGTAATGTGGGAGAAATAGAAATTCACTTTGCAATGCTGCATGTAAAGTGCTTGTCAGATGCAAGGAAGAGCCTGGGTGCTTGGTAGCATGCTTGAATTACAGAATACCAGGAAAATTAGATTATATTCAGAAATGTCTTCAGCTATAATGTTTTGCATATGTTGCTTTCCCCATAAGGGGGAGAATGGATGTACATTTTCTTAAACTTTTCTAGAAGGTTTTTTTTCTGTTTGACCTGTGCACCGTCTGCACCGATTGAACTGCAATCAGCTTTGAGACACGCTTTGTGCAGAATAAGCTGTGCTTTTCTTAAGGAGAGAATTGAGGAATTTTCTTTTGCTTGGTTGTCCTGTTCATTTTTAAGGCATTTCAGTATTTTTAGCTTTGATTTTGCTGAAAATTTTTTGGATTCAGTTCAGTAATTTCACTAATTTTCCAATATTTTTAGGGCAAGAGACATTAGGTGGATTGTGGAATTTATGATTTCATGTGCTAGATTATTCAGTACTTTCTTGTCCTAAAAGCATGGGTCAGTTTATTTATCTTTCTTTTTTCACTGCTTCCAGGTATTAATTGCTTTCGGTTCGAAATCTTATTAGTTGTTTAGGTCTAATATTAAGGCTTAACTGAAAATTATCCATTTATTTCACAATTGTTGAAAATAAGCCAGAAAATTGATCTTAGTTTGAAGTGAAATTTACTACATGTATAAACTAGATGCCTTAGGTACTGAGGAAGTCACTAATTTAGAGGTGTCTTGTTACTGAGACAAACTTGCAAAAACCCCCTGAATCCCAATTCACAAATTGGTTATTCGTTTGTCAGGGGATATTTCACATCTAACACATAAGCCCACGACCTTTAATTAGAATTTTGCAGTTTGTTTTATGCCCCTTGAGGCTGACACCTTGAAAATTTTTTTCTTGATTTCTTATTGCTAATAAGCATCTTTCTCTTCCCCTCTGGTACTTAGAAGAAAATGATGCAAATACACTTAATTACAGCGGTGGCAATAATTTGTTAGCCGAATATATGATCAGGCAGATGCAGAAACGATCTGATTAGATCTGTGATCACACTGAGAAAAGCAAGGTAACACAGTGCTGCATTTAAGAGAAACTGTTCTTTTTGCCTCCCCGCTCAGGAGGGAAGAAGCATGTCCCGTCTGTCTCTGACACGCTCCCCGGTTTCTCCTCTGGCTGCTCAAGGAATTCCTCTCCCAGCTCAACTCACCAAGTCCAACGCTCCCGTGCACATCGATGTAGGAGGACACATGTACACCAGCAGCCTGGCCACCCTCACCAAGTACCCAGACTCCAGGTAAGGAGCACCTTGGTGCTGGCAGCTCCCTGCCTGCTGCTGCTGCTCCCTGTGCACCTGTGAGGAATATCTCGGTGCGAAGTACATTTGTTATATATTCACCGCTTATGAATTATTCAGTTTCTGATTTATACAGGAACTTCACTGGGGTTCTGCAGAAAAAGAAAGGCCTGTACAATTTATATATTATTTAGAGAGTCTATTCATTTTCTCTCTCAACATCTTCTGCGCTCTGCCGATACGTTTGAAGCACCTGTTGGTGTGCTGCCCTAGATTATTTCCAGCTGTAGCAGGAAACTTGTTTCTTTCAAGTTTGGAGGGAAAAATTGGCTTTTTCTTCCTCAAGGAGAGAGAATGGTTCTACCACTGTGGGACTGATGGATGCTTGTGTTGGCCAGGCAGAGTGCTGAGCTCACTGGTAGCTGAGAGCCTCAGCACTCAGCTCCTCTGGGCTGACCCACTCTGGCATTAAATTCCTCTGAGTTCCAATGTACTGCCTTGTGCTGGACAGGTTGGTGACATGTCTGGCACGATTTATGTAGATCTGGCCAGCATTATCTCAGGATAAACTCCAGATATGCCTAATTAGGAGTAGATGTGGCATGAGAGTGTATTTGTGTATGACATGGAGTGTGTGTTGTCTGCCTGGCTGCCAGTCCTGCAGGGTGCTGGGCGCCACGAAGGCACTGCTCTGTGAGGGATGAAAGCCCATTTGTGGGAGCAGGATGCTGAGAGGTGCCTGGTTTTGATTTACAGTTATATACACTAAATCAGTTCAGGTTTTTATCACTGAGGCTGCTCAGGGTGCAGAGATCCAGAGGCTGAGTGTGAGTGTAAGTGTGCTGGCCCAGGGTGCCCAGTGCACTCTTGGCTCCAAAGCAAACCAAAGCCCACATTTTATTCCTAGATTTTGCTACCTGCATGGCCAGTATTCCATAAGAGATTTGTTTTTCTTCTTTTTTGGTATGACAACCAGTGTAAAGAGCTAGTTTCATCTAAGATTTTTCTTTTAAAAGAACGAAGGGGTTTTGCAGATTTGGCAGGTTCCCAAGCGATAAATGACATTTATGGAGACACCTTGAAATGCCTCTAATATCATAAAGCATATGGCTGTGATTTCATTCCAAGGAAAGGGAGCTGCTGAAATTCTCTATGGAAAAAATCCCAACTATTAAAATACCTATATTTTATGGTCAGATCAAAACAATATGATTTTTTTGGACAATATCTGTTTAATAATGTCTTTGCAGTACTACTTTAATCATAAAGAAGAAATCTGTTTAGTGAAGAGAGATTTATAATGCAGAAGCATATAAATGCTTCATATTATTAAAAAATACAGTGAAGATTCTGCAGTTGTAATAGAGTGACACATCTGTTTCCACATTTTAAAACATTGCTGCTATTTTTAAAATATGCCACACATCAAGCTTACTTAATAAAAGCTTCAGTTATAGAAGCTTTGGGAGAATATACATAAATTCACAGATTTTACTTCAGGAGAATACTGTACTGAACCAAAATTTTCTTTTTTCTGCTTGATAAGTAGCAAAAGCATATTTATTCAGATTTTGAAAATACAAAACTGACCAGAGCTTACATGCTGCCTGATGTTTTTCTGTGTAATGTCTTTTGTTTATATTGATATGTTATCTCATAAGGTTTGAATGCTTTTTCAGCAGCTCAAACTTCATTTCTCACTGAAGTGAGAGCTTCCAGCATGAAACCTATAGATGACATTATTTTTGTAGCAAAAGATAAACCTTCACCAGCAGCCCAAGTAGGACATACTGCTCGATACATTATGAAACTGGGTGAAGGCTGTATCTTAATTTATTATCTTTTTTTTTTTTTTTAATATTGTTGGTTTTTTCTGCAGTGCTGCATTGTAGACTTAGTTGTAAGCCCCTCACTGAGTCTGGCCTGCTGGCATTCCTGGTTGAGGAAAAACAACTTGGGTTATTCCCATGGGGATGACTGGGGCTCCTGGTGCTGCTTCCCTGCCCTGGTGTGGATTTTCCATATGGCACAGACTGGCTTTGCAGGGCTGGGAGAGGATTCCAGGTCTCTCATGGGGCAGGAGGGGGGAAAAAGCTTTTCTGAGCAAAATATCTGGAAATAATGCCAGGGCACTGCTGGCTTGTGCCAGGGGTGTGACATGTGTGGCCACAGAGAGGCACGGCCACACTGATCCACAGCAGAGCTGTCTGGGTTATTTTGGACAGGGTGTTAAACTCTTGGATTGTGTGAGTTTAAAAGCTTCAAATCCAAGGAATCACACAAATCTGTAGATAGTATTTCAGCAAAAGATAGAAGCATATGCTGAAATGCTTTGCTACATCGTAGCTGCAGTCACGTAAAATAGTTTGTGCTCACTGAAATTGAAAACTGAGAATAAGCTTCCTTTTTGTTTGTTTTACAATTTCTGTTGTTTTCTCTGTGCTCCCAGATTGCAAAGAGCTTTTAGCTTGTTGGTTGTTTAGCATATACTGTACTTGGATTTTTAAGGACACATGGATTGTGTGTAAATGGGTGTGCATACACAGAAACATCACATGCTGATGGGAAAATAAATCACCAGGTCGTGCTGGAACTTCCTCAGTATTTTGGGGAGGTCCTGAGCAAACTCAGTTGGTGCTGAGCTCAGTGAGAGGGAGGAGCTCCCAGAGGTGCCCAGGTCAGTCCCAGTGCAGTGTGCCCAGCTCCTGCCCCGGCTGTGCTGCCGTCCCCTCCGCGGTGGCACCAGTGACACAGGTGACACCTGACAGCATTCCCTGTGTGCTCTGGGAGCTGGCACTGGGCTCTGCCCACCCTGTGTGCCTGGCTCTGCCCAGCTGAGGAAAAGAACCATCCTGGGGAAATCCCACTCAGCTCAGTGGATGGCTGATAGTGTGAAGCCAGAGGCCAAATCTTGCTTTTCAGAGATCCCAGAGTTGTTTCAGAGCAACTTGGAGCAAGTCTTTGATGTTGTTTGCATTAGTGCAGCTGCTGTGATCAGGGCATTTGTCCATTGATGAAATTTGCATAAGTAAAGGGTGCCAGATTAGGCATTAAAGGGGGTAGATGTTCTCTTTCCTGGAAATTTTTATGGCCCACAGAAATTCTCCTAAGGGGAGAAAGCTTGAGCAGGCACAAGTGGTGTGACAAAGGAGAAGAGGGTTAAAGAGCCACTATCAAAGATGGTTTCTGAGCCACTCACACTCACCCACTACTCCTGCACACCTTTCCAGCTGGCTTTTTGAATTAAACCACACACAAGGAAAATAATCTAACCTTTCAGAGAGTGAAAGGCAAGGGAAATGAAAAATAAAAAGAAACTGTGATTAACAACAGCATCATGATGGTGGTCTCAAAAATTACCTCACAAATAATATTATTATTATAATTCTCACATCCTGTACCTACTTGAGGCCACTTTCCATGCACACCCAAAATTGTCATTAAAGCTGACAAGCTTGGAAGGTGCAAGGAGGTTGATGTTGTCTTACCTGGATCTGAGGCTCAATTTCAGTAGTTGGTTTTCAGCAATTTCTCCTGCTTAATCTCACAATTCTTGTAGTTCTGGATTGCAGGTAAAAAAAAAAACCAAACCAACTAAACAAAAAACTCTGTTGAATTCTAGTGACTCTTATCATCAACATCTTTTTTCTACAATAATTTCTATAATAATTGGAAAAATTATTCATCTTTGTAGCATTTGCTCTGGAAATTTCATTCCTGTTTTCACCCAGAGGACCTCTAACAGCCCCTTCACACGTTGACACTTGGATGTGGATTTACATGACAGATTGTAAAGGCTGCAAAACCTCTAGCACATCTCCAAAGTGAGTTGCAAATTGTATTTATCCAATGGAGTGAGACAATTTTTACATTTAGAAAACAAACCTAGCCCAAAAGTCCATTCCTTAGGTGCAGTCTGGAATCCCCAAAGGCAATGCCACATCCCCCATAGCCATTCCCACTGAACTCTGGCAGACATCTCACTGACTGCAAGCAGAAAAGAGGGAGAAACTCAAAATCTCTGTAGACCACAGCTGGCCCCAGCTTCTTGATTTCACTGGAAATTTTGATACCACTTTGAATTTGTTTTAGAAAGCAGAAAAAGATAATTTCTTTGTCAGAAGCCTGTCCTTTTCACTGTCCTGAACAGTGTTTTTATCTCGGGGAATTGCTGTGAGCTCTCTCTGAGCTGCGCTGCTGTACAAGGTAAATATATTTACCTTCCATTGTTGGATAGTTTGTGTAAAACCCTCTGTTTAGGATGCTTCCATGTGCTCTAAAGTGATGTTTTCTGTGCCATTACTGATGGCAAAGGGGAGGAGTAGTGATTTCTGTGGCAGTGCCATTGTGCAGGTGGGAGCAGTGAGGGTGCAGAGAGCCCAGAGAGCCTCCAGAGCTCTGCTCCCAGCCTTCCCCCCTGCCAGGATGGAACTCCTAAAACCATAATACACTTTTTATACCCTTTTTTATTTTCTCCAGTAAATTTATAATTTATTTATTTTATGGGCCACATCATTTATTTAAATTTAAACTTTCTTTAAATTGAACTTAGATAAGCATTGTTAAACATCAGGGATATACTTGTTAAAGTACATGTACTCATGTAGAGTGTATATTATATATAAAGTACATGTACTCATGTAGAGTATATATATAACCAAATATATATGTATATAAAACCTTTATGTATATATATATATAACCAAAACATGCTTAAAAAAACTTAAAGATAATATTACTGTCACTGAATAAAAATTGGTCTTAATAAAAATAGAATAAAATCATAAAATGAATGAGAATTAGACCTGAGACTGAATAAACTTAAGAACAATCAACCTCAACAGAAATCAATCTTAATAGAAAAATGCTCTTAATTAAATCAATGGAATAAGAAAATATAACATTATAGTGAAAGTAACAACATGATAAAGTTAAATCTTTAGATTTCCAGGGCAGGAATCTTTAGCCCAGTGCAGCACAGAGCCCCTCCTGATCCAGCTCCTGGGCACTGGGCTCTGCCTCCCACATCTGGAGCTGTGCCCTCCAAGGGGAACCAGCACAGGTTTTATTATTTGGTTCAGGAACTAATGACCTCTCTACAAGGCAGTAGTTTTCCAGCATATCCCTTCCTCCAAACCCATGGACTGTTTTGGTGATTTCCAAGGAGTCCCCTAAAGCAGGTGTCTGCTCTGAATGTTCCTTGTCAAACACATTGTTGTTTTTCTGACCCCCCCTGAGACAAGCTCTCCTACCCAATGACCTGACTCCAGCCCTCTCCAGGTGTGTTTGGGGTTTAATTCAGCTGCCTTTTCCCCCAGCACCTCCTTCTCTCTGACTGTTGGAGCTCAGCACTGATACCTGAGAGCTGCTTCTCCCCTCCTCTGCAGCCTGGGCTGAGCTCAGGGCAATTCCCTGCTCCAGGTTTGGGGACCCCTCAGGTTTGAGGATTCCTGACCCTGTACTGGATGCAGTGCTTGCACAGCTCACACACACCTCCTGAGATCTACAGGACAAATTTTCCACATCATCCTTTACATGAAGGGCTCTGTACTGAGCCCCACTCTGCACTTCTTGGGAGGGATCAGGGAAATTCTTAATCTGGATATATTTAGGATATATAATTCTCTGGATTTAGCAGAGCTGAAAACATCTCGTACATCTTGCTCATGGATTCAACTGTCACTCTTATAATAATTTATTTGCTAATTTTCCATCAAATCTGTGTACTATTGAGGTTATTGCCTGAAGACAACGTGCAATTAGCAAATTTTGTCACTTACCCCATGCTGGCAGTGAGGGTGTAAAGCAGTGATTGAACAAGGCCTCTGCTCAAGACAGGTTAAGTGGGGTGAGAGCCAGATGTGTTCTGAGCAGTGTTGGTGGCTGGGGGAGCTCAGCACAGCTCAGGGAAGGATCCCCAGTGGAGCAGAGCTGGCTCTGTGGGACAGCCCAGGCTCCTGCCATGGTGGGGAAGATGAAACAGGAAAGCCTTATAAATATGATTGTCTGGCAAAAGATTTTGAGAATATAGAAACTATAAGTGAGATTGAAATGAAAGCAAGTTTTGAGATACCTCAGTTACTGAACAGCTGGAAAACAATGGTGTGGCCAGCTGAAGGTAATCCCCTTTTGATGGAACAACACCCTCTGCTTGCAGACAGGCCCAAGGGTCAGAGCAGACCCTACAGCTTGGCAGAAGGGCCCAAAGAGGAGTTTTTAGGGTTTAAAATGTAACTCAGTGTGGTAATGTAATGATTCTTATAGGCTGTATGTAAATGCTATAGGATTTGTATCTTGTACTAAATTGGTTAGTGAGAATTAGAATACTCAACACAGAAGATGATTTATGGTATTGTAACGGGAACCTCGCTCTCTTATCCCTTTTACTCTCTCACCCTCTCATCCTCTCTCCCCCTCTCATCTCTCAGGCCTGCTCTGAGCTGTGTTTGGCAGCTCCCAGCAGGGCCCTGCACCCAGGCCCTGTGCAATAAACCCCAAATCCCAGCAGGGCCCTGCACCCAGGCCCTGTGCAATGAACCACAAGTTCCTGACCTGGCTGCAGAGATCTCTCGTCTCTGTCTGTCCCAACCATCCTACCCCTGACGCTCCTACACTGCCAGCCCCATGCTGCTGCACCCCTGCAGTCCCATCCATCCCCATTCAGGTGTCCCCAGGTGTTTCTGTGTCACTGTCACTCCGTGCTGCTCACACACCCCACAGCTGTGCAGTGTCCGGTCCCTCTCCGGTCCCTCCTCACCCCCCAGGTTTTTCAGGCACAGGAAGGGCACAGGGGCACATTTCAGCCTCTGTGAGGCACCTGTGTCCCCCCAGGCCAGCTGTGCAGTGCCCTGGTTTGTGCCCAAAGGCAGCCCCAGCACCCCATGTTCCAGCACTGCCTGCATGGCAGCTGCACACAAAGCTCACTCATTTTAACAGCTATTGTCACCTTAACCCATGCACAGACTTTCAGGCACAGCCCCTGAAGAGGCAGGAGCAGGTATTTATTTGCCCTGCACTTCAGGAGAGCTCTGAGGGCAGGTTCTGCCATGCCAGCCCAGCCTGGCAGGCTCCCCAGGGCTCTGCCCTGTGCCAGGCAGCTGGCTGCAGAGGAGACCAATAAAGCAGCCAAAACCCAGAGGTTTTGGTTATGTGCAGGGCTTCTTCTGAATTAACATATGAATTCTTATAGAGATTAAGGTTTTGGTTATATGCAGTGCTTCTTCTGAATTAACATATGAATTCTTACAGAGATTAACATAGTTTTTGGATTCATATCATGCACTTGAGATTCACAGATACATCTTTGGAGTTTTTCTTATCTGGTCATTGAGCAGCTGTGTCTCTGGTTTCTAAGGGAACTTTGACCAGCAGAACCCATAAGATAAAATCCCAGAGGATGACCTTTTTCCCTTCTCATCCTCTGTTTCCCCCCAGTCTGCCTGTGGATGTTTTACTTATTAAAGCAGGATTGGAGCAAGCAAAGGGTCTCCCTTTGCCTTATCAGGGGTGGAAACTGAACCTGTGTGTCCCCTTCTGCAGAGCCAGCTCCTTCCAGGTGCTGCATGGCCAAGGTCACACAAGTCCTTGCAGCTCTGGGAAAGGTGTGAAGTGTTTCTTCCTGCAGGCCTTGTGTCCTACAGCACTGTGTGTTGCTGCTGGACACATCCAGCACAGCTCCTGAGCAGGGGGAGGACTGACCAGAGCAGCTACAGCTTGAGCTGCACTGGTCTCAGGTGCCAGAGGAGGAGTACATGGCTTGGTCTCTATGGAAAATATAAGTAATCTGTGATAGGGATGTATTTACAGCTGGGAATGGTGTTAGGGACCCTGTGTGTGTCTGTCACTGGCTGGACAGAGCCCTGGATGCAGTGTCTGTCAGAGCCATGGAGATTTCCACATGTTCCCTCTGTTGTTGCACATCTGGAGCAGTAGCTTTGGTGGTAAAGGAGGGTAATGGTAATCCCTGTAACCCTAACCCTGCATCCCATTGATTTAGGGAGGTGGGAAGGAAGGAATTTATGCGAAAACTGATTCTTCAGTGCTGTTTGTGTGCACCTCTCCAGGATCTCCTCTGAACTGGCACGTGGGGAGCCCCAGCAGAGCTGAGCTGTGTGCTCTCACAGAGGTGCTCACTCCTTCCTGGCCTTGCTAACCCCTGCCCTGCCCTGCACAGGCACAGCCTGAACCCACAGGCTCAGGAGAGGAAAGCAGAGTTTAACCTTTGGGAGAGCAAATCTTACTGCAGTTGGGTGCTGAGGTTGGGTCCTGTCAATGAACAAATTGTGTTTTTATTTGGAAAAGTTGAAATGTTCAAGCGGACACTGCCGGGCTGGTCTCTGGTGAACATAATTTCAGGAATTATTTTTTCTCTTTGCCTTTGCAGCCTGGGTTGTGTGGAGGCATAAGTGGATATTATGGTGACTAGGAAGGGACAGGCTGAACTCCTTCTGTGGAGGAGCAGATAGCAAATCAACACTCAGATGGCTTAGAGAAGTACCATGGTTGTGGTCAAAACCCCTGAATTTGAGAAAATTGCACAGTCCTACCCAGATAGCAGCTTCTTGGCTCAGCTGGTCAGAAGGAAGAGCAGGTTTGCCATGGAGCTGGTGCAGGCAGGCTGGGGCAGGAGGGGTGGCACTTGTGCCCACTGAGGGCAGTCCAGAAGATGAACATGGAGTGTTCATGTCCAGCATCTCTAGTGCAAACCCCAGCTGGCCTTGCCCTGTTCTCTGCTCTTCCCTCTCATGTTCTGCAATGATATCATAGCTGAGTTACACTTACACCAGCAGTAATTCCCACCCTTCCTGCTTACAACAGATTGAAAGCTAGTCTAGTTTACTAAAAAATCAAAGAGAAGCCAGCAGACAAGGATACCAAAGTTTCAACTTTTCTTTTCTTTTTTTTTCATTTAGCACTGTGTATTTATCTCAGTTTCTTGTTGGTCAAGTTTGGTTTGTCATTTCTTTTGTTGCTGCTTGTGTTCACCACTTACCTGACAGGGCACTTTGGTACCAGCAGCATAATTTAAGGATTTTCCAGCAGTCAGTTTCAGGATGGTAGGAGAGAAAACACTAACATAGCAGTGCATTTTGAGAGACCACTTCCACAGGATGATAGGATGCTGGACTGGAAAGGAACTGTCTCTTCCTTTTAGGTGCTGCAAGTGGAGGCTCTTTCCTGCTCAACAGTGTGGTGTGAAAGTACTGTAAAGATGCTGTAAGTGAAATGCAACATCTTTACACTTAAAACAAAGGGGGAATCTCCTTTATTGACTGCTGCTTGGCGTGCTGTGCAGGCAGCTCCCCCATGGCAGGCAGAGGAGCTGTGTGAAGAGGCAGGATCAGCAAAGTTGTGTCCCCAGGTCAGAGCTCACCACAGCACCACTGAGGCTTTGCCCCTTCCCAGCTGGCTTCTGAGCACACAGCTCTGCTGTTTGTCTTTTGATTCATAAACTTTTGATTTATAGAGACCCTGCAATGGCAAGCAGACCTAGTCTGCTTAGGGGGATATTTCATGAACTACTTAGGAAGTTTATAAAATAGACTCCCTAGATTATGGAGCAAGGGGGTATCTGTTTTGTAAGGAACATGTTATGAAATGAATTTGTCTCTAGGCCTAACTTAATTATTTTAATGATCCCACTGGTGGTTGTCGTAGGTGTCTTTTTGTGTGCATATTGTGACCTACATGCTTGTGATCATCTGTGAAACCTAAAGATTTAAAAATACATTGGACCTTCTTACTTCCTTGCCTCCTTCCACTAAAATAAATGGAGGTGGTTTGGATATTGGTGTGTTGGGCCACGTCTCTTCCAGTGGAGTCAATGAGAGTTTTATTGTAATAAGCTTGAATGAAAACAAGCCTTATTGTTTTAGAAAATGAGCCTAATAATGGATCTGGCCAAACTAATCCTTGTCCTTGTGGGGTTACACCAGGGCTGGAGCTGTTTGCTGTGTGGTGAGGAATTCAGAACCTGGGCACTGCCCTCAGGAGCTGCTGCTGGGTGCCCACAGAGCTCTGAGGGGGTAAAACCAGCAGCCAGGTGAGCACAAGGTGTCCTGCCCTCCCAGGTGCATGCACAAACCCCTCCTGCCCTTCCCAAAGATGGGGCTCTGCTGGTTTTGAAGGAGCTCCATTAAATTTGTGTCAGTGTAACTGAACTCTGAATTAATCTATTCAGGGGTTAATGAAATCCTGAAGAACAAAGTGCATTTTTAAATAGAAGAAATATGCAAACACAGATTCAGATGTGAGAGCAGAGGGGAGCTGGATCTCTGAGCACAGAGTTACAGGCTGGTGTGGAGGATGCCAGACAGGAGCTGATGCAGGCTGTGCCCTGTGCTGCTGTTACCCCATGAACTCTGCTAAGTTTTTGTAATGTGAAATGTAATAAATTGATGAGCACAGCCAGGCCTTGCAGTACCTCAGCTTGTTCCCTTGTGCTGTCCTGACACTGAATGCAGGATCTGGTGGCAGGGACAGTCATTGTCAGCCACTCTCATGGCTGCTGTCACTGCACTGGTACAGAATTACACCAGGCTAGTCCCTTTCCTAATCTGAATTTACAGCTGGGAGAGGCTGCAGAGCTGGAATTAAACTCCAGAGTTACAAACTCACTTCTCCATGCTGTGTCCACCAAACTGCCTTCTCCTTCATCCAAGCTGCTGTGATCAGCATGTACTTCCTTCTTTTGATGCTTCAAAATGAAATGAAGCATCAATGGTGTAATTCTGTAAAACCTTTACAGGGGTTTGTTTTCACCTGACTTGCTCTCACTTGAAACTCGGCCAGGCAGGACAGCTCTGAGCTCCACAGTTGTGCTTGGTTGTGTGCAACCCTGGTTTTTTAAGATTTTCTAAGCCTTCTGATGTTGACATTCTTGTAGTGAACTTTCTCACACACTCTCTGTAAATAACTCATTGTTTTGCATTCCTTTGTGGAGGAGGAGAAATTTGATGGACTGTTGGTTTGTCCAGTGTCGTTGGAGAGGTGGCACTGTCACCCTCCAATCCACTGTCACTTTTGGACGTCTATAAATGTTGGAGTCAGAAAATAAACTTCCCTTTTCCTTCACCTTGAGAGCAGCGGTGTGCACTTGTGGTTTTTCGTGTCCTATAGTGACAGTTGTGTTCCTCCCTGATGCAGGCAGGACAGCTGCCTGTCTGGACACAGAGGCAGAGCAGAGGAGTGTGCTGTTCACCTGTGCTATGCTAAATTGTGTTCAGAAGCCAAAATTGGTGCTTTTCACCTGCTGAGGGTCACATACAGCAAAACCTGGGAGAGTCCTGCACGTGGCTGCTGGGGAGTCACTGTGCAGTAACTTGTGTCCTTGTGGAATTTTCCTCCTTCCTTTGCTCCATTCCTGGTGGTCAGACCCAGAAGGGATCAGCTGGTGAGCTCTGGTGGGAGCTGAGCTTTGGCCATGAGGCTCTGAGGGAAGGGCACAGGGCAGGCTCCTGTCTCTGCTCCCTCCTGATGGAGAGCAGCTGCTGCTGCAGGTAATCCATTTAGGGCTGGAGACACTTTGGCAGCAGCAAATCTCTCTTGAGAAAGTGGACAATGAAAACCGGGGACTCTCTTTAACCTCCTTGGTGTCATGCTGTGTTAGGCTGAGGATTTATACCAGAATTTGTGCAATTCACACCAAGGGCTGCAGCTTGGGCACTTGGGGGATGCAGAATGAGCTCTGCCCCTGCCAAACCCACCATGGGCAGGTTGGAGTAGGGGAGCTCCATGGGAACCAGCACAGGACAGTGGAGAAATGGGTGCCAGGGCTGTCTTGGAGGGAAAGATGGATGAATTTTGGCCAGTAGTACATAAAAATGATGCTGAATGAGGAAAAAAATTCAATAATTCAATTACTGTTTTCAGTCTTATGGATAAGTCTGTATAATAAAGCTTGGAGTTAATAGCAGTTTCAAACATATTTCTCCTTTGTTTCACATCCAGTTGTATTCTGTTTGCAGGCAGGAGGGTTAAACTGGGGGCCTGCTTCCAGGTAAATCAGAGGATGGTTTGGCCTTGACTTCACTGGAACCAGAACCAAACCAATGACCAGGGTATTGCATTTAAGAATTAACCTCTTTCTTAGTCACATAAGAAACTCACATTCAGCTTTCAGTAGCTCATCAGAACTCAACAGTGAACAGTTTATTTATTATTTTAAAGTTTTTGATGAGTTTAATTTTGTAGGGGAGGTGTTCTCTGTGCAGCAGGTGTATGCTGTCTCCTTCCCAGGTGTGGGTTCCTTTAGAGAGGGACTCCTTTTTTTGGGAACACAGCTGTGGGGTGGGCTCTTCCCAGCAGACATGGTGCTGGTGTTGCTTCCTGCCTGTCCCTGCTCTCCAGCTGCAGGAGTGAAAAACCTGCTGGAAATTCCTCTGTGTTTCTGCTCATCTGCCAATGGCTCAGGCTCAGCAGCAAATAACTCACACAAATGTTCCTGCTTGGTGTGGCTCTGTGGGCCTTGGGGATTATTTTCCCTTCAAAATAGCTTTTTAACCAGTTGTTCTTGATGTCTTCAGTTTCTTTAAATGAACTCTAGGAAAAATACATTGGTTACAGCTTAATCAAAAGTTAGAATAAGCAAGAGAATAAACATTATTAGTTCAGGATTTGAAGTGTGATAACAAAATATGGATAGAGGGAGCTGGAAAATCACACACATGCCTGGAGAGAAGCAGCAGCAGTGTCCTGTGAGCCCTACAATGCCTGCTCCAGAGCAGGGGCTGCTGTCAGCTGTGCTGGGGTGGGCAGAACTGCACTGCAGCTGCTTCACACCCCAGCACTGGGCAAAACCTGCGTCACTGTTTGTCCCCAGCTCAGGGCAGCTCACCAGGATGGGCTGCAGGAAAAGCAAATGGAGCAAGAATGTCAGACAGGCTGGGCTCTTTCCAAATTATTGTCAACAGCAGGAGAGCTGCACCAGTTTGGTGGAACAAGGAAAGGTCCAAGCACAGGGGCAGCTGCTTGTCAGCAGAAAAATGATTTATCAGTGCCCAGAGAGGCTGGAATCATTCCTGTTCACAGGCCAGTGTGGGCACCAGGGCCACTGGCTCTCCCTGCTCTGCCCAGGTGATGCAGAGTCCTGTGAATCTGGAAATAAAGGAGGTAATCAGAAGAAAACACTGCTCAGGGTTTTGTCTGGGATCAGGAATGAAGGTGGGACACTGCAGCTGTGTGTGTGAGCAGTGTGTACCAGATCAGTGTGTCACCATCTGGGTGTCACCATTTGTGCTCCATAAAAGTTTGTGAATCCCTTGAGTCAATGGATCCCTCTTTTCCCTGCTGGAATGTCCTGGTTTCACAGCACAGAGCTCTGTAAAAGGTTGTGGAGCCTTTGAGTCAATGGATCCCTCTTTCCCCTGCTGAATGTCCTGGTTTCACAGCACCCACACATGCAAAAGATGTGGAGGGCCAGACTCACACCCTGAAAGGGAAATGAGCTCCTTTTGAAATTTTCCCTGCCTTCACTGAGTCTCAGTGGGAGTTTCACTGTTGACTTTAACAAGCAGGATTTAGCCCATTTATATTATAATAAAACCAGTGTCTGCATGTCCTCAGTCTCCCAGCACGCCCAGCTGCACTGGGCTGTTGGTCATGGAATCAAGTCCAGATTCAGTCAGATTGAAAATCTCAGTGAAATACTGAATTATCCTCCACTGGAGGTTGCAGAAGGAAGGAGAGCAGCAAAAGAGAGCTGGTGTTTGGTGAGCCCTGCCCTCACCAGGGCTCCGTGATTAGGGGAAAGGGATGGTTAAAGGAATAGCAAGAAAAGACTTGCACAGGCAGGAATGTTTTATTTGAAATTTGTATCTTCTCATGTATTAACAACTTCATTTTCTTGGGTGCCTGCAACTCCCACAGAGTTTGAGCTGCAGTGCAGTTCTCCCAGGATTGGGACCTTTGGAAAACCTTTGCAAAACTAAGATGCCAGTTTTGAATTTTGGTTTAAATTAAAGAATTTTTGTTCTGAGTTTATTTTCCTGACCAATATTTAGTGCAAATTATGTATTGAGAAAATGTGAGAGGCCCAGAATCCTCAGAGGCCTCAAATCAGAGCTGCAGGAGCAATGGCATAATAGAGGATACAATATAAATTTATATTAATGTTTTTAATCTTCCCCAACTATTTAGGCAAAAGTTCAATTAGAATGAAGTGAATGGCAGAAGGAGAGAAAAAATAACCTATTTATAGTATACAACAGAATGTTATGCTGGAAAAAATCAGTAGCACCAGAAATCCAGCTTACATTCTTCTTTAACTTCAAGTGTAAGTCCACAATTTAAAATAAAGAGGGGAATTCCCAGGTAGATGGATATTACCTACAGTGTAGTTGCTGGATCTCAGAGTATTTCATTCAAAGAATAGCACCCAGCCCCTACCCTGAACACATCCTGTGTGTCGAAGGCTCACGTTATTTGGTGATTTTATTAAAAATACACAAGTCAGCCATGCTGTTGTCACTGTCCCCATACAGCTGGTGCCTGTTGGGAGCAGGGTGGCAGAGCTGGCCTGGCCTGCAGTGGGTAAGGATGCCCTGGCTGCTCACACCTGAGCTGCTCAGAGCCCTGCTCTGGCCATGGGCACCCCAGAGCAGCTCAAACCATGGGAATTGGAGGCTTAAGCATCATAAACCTCTTTGTCCCTGTCCCTGGTGCCAAAGATGAACATGTCATGTCAGTGGCAGGTAGGGAAATTGTAATGAAGAAATGCCAGTTGTTCCTGTATTTGAAAGTTAGGTTTTTTCCCTTGCTGAGCACAGCAAATGCTTTCCATCACTGCTGAGTTAAATAGGTGTGGTGGGTGCTGATGTGTGTATGGCAAAAAGTCTGTCCTGTGTGTGTATCTGCCTCCTTTACCTGTGGATGTAGACATGTGCCAAAATGAATTAAAGGATTTGTGATAGAGCAAATAATTTACTAGAAATGTTTGTTTAGTGAAGTATTTTCATAGCTGTTAACACACTAAAATGGACAAACTCTTGAATAAGGCAAGCTGGAGGAAGGGCTGTGTCCTGCCCCATTGCTCCTGGCTGAGCTGCTCTCTGCTCCTGCTGGGCACTCACAGGACAGGAGGGAAACTGGGGATGGGAGACCAGAGCTGGGGACCTGAACCCACCAGCAGGTGAAGGACTTGGGGTTAATACCCCTGCAAACCTGGGGAGAATGAAGGGTTCATGGCAGTCTCAATTCCCTTGTGTTTTGTCTGCTCATGGTAATTGTCTGAGCCCTCCTCCTCCTCCTCCTCCTCATCCCTGTTGGGATGTGTGGCCCAAGGGATGCAGGGCCAGAGTGGCTCCTGACTGCCAAGTGAATTTTTTCATTCAGGAAAAGACACCAACTTCTCTGCCTGGGATAATGTTTCCACTTCTTGTCTCACCTGCTAATTTATGTCATTGATACTGTTTCTGCAAGTTAAGGGATAAGTGTAATACATCAGACTATGAATACACACACATTGCCAGGAAGTTATATATCAAAGTCATCTGCTAAAGTGTCTTAAATGTGTAGATAGGCTGTAAACAGCAAGCATCTCTCACACTTACCATGAATTCTTTGTGGTATTGCAAAAATAATAGGTAATTTCCACTTCAGTGGATTTTATTACCTGTTGCTCCAGTGGACTTTAATTGATAGTAACAGTGAACAGAAAACAGAATTGTCCATGGCTTTGTTTTAACTACAAAATCCATTCTATACCTAATTTTGCTTTTTTAGTGGTGACATAAAAAGAAGAAAGAAAATCCTTCCAGAGCTTCCTAAGAATGATTCTGCATGGTAGATGAAAATGTTCTTTATGGATTATTGACTTTTAAAAATACATGTTGATACTATGTAGACTAGCTCTGATCTGTAACAAAAATAGATATCCTAGCCTGAACAGCAAAATATGAAGTATTAAATGTGGGTAATAGATCCTGCAGTTCCTTCAGGTGCTCAGTGGTTAATGAGTGTAATATCCTGCAGAAGCATGGCAAAGGGAGCATATGGCTCAAAAACTCCTGTGGCATTCCAGGATCAGCACTGGGAGGCAGGAGCAGGAGGTTACAGGAATTGGAGGTGGATAAACATCCATTACCTTGAGAGTTCCCTCCTTGCAGTGAGCTGACCCTGCCTGGACTCCACAGCTGCTCTCCCACCCCTGCACAGCTGGACAGGCACAGAAAATGCAGTGAAGGTTCATGAGTTAAAGACCAGGAGAGATCACTCAGGAAATACCATCAAAGGCAAAACAGGCTGGAATTAGAGGCATTAATTGGATTTATTTCTAACAAACTCAGAGCAGGATAATGAGAAGTAAAATAAACCCCATGGCACAGGGAGACAGGGAATGGGGCTTTTGGTCAGTCCATCCCCAGAGCTTCCCCTGCTGCCCAGGGACAGGGGCTCTTCCCCTGCAGTGCTGTGGGGTCCCTCCCACAGGGGAGTTCTGCAGGAACTTCTCCAGCTTGGCTCCATCTCATGAGCAGCAGCCAAACTCAACCTGAGTCCCTCCCAGGGCACACAGCGCTCCCAAACCTGCTGGGATGGCTCTGTCTGTCTGTCCAGGGCTGCAGTGTCCAAGGACAGGCTGCTCCAGCCTGGGCACAGGGCCCCTCTGTCCCCTGGGTCTGCCACAGGGTCACAGCCTCACCCGGGGATGCCCTGCTCTGCTGTGGGCACCTCCCCAGGGCTGGGGGTGCATTCTGCATCCCCCTGGATCCCCATTCCCTGGGGGTGGATCAATCTCTGCATCCCCCTGGATCCCCATTCCCTGGGGGTGGATCTCTGCATCCCCCTGGATCCCCATTCCCTGGGGGTGGATCAATCTCTGCCTCCCCCTGGATCCCCATTCCCTGTGGGTGGATCTCTGCATCCCCATGGATCCCCATTCCCTGGGGGTGGATCCCTACATCCCCCATGGATCCCCATTCCCTGGGGGTGGATCTCTGCATCCCCATGGATCCCCATTCCCTGGGGGTGGATCCCTACATCCCCCATGGATCCCCATTCCCTGGGGGTGGATCTCTGCATCCCCATGGATCCCCATTCCCTGGGGGTGGATCCCTACATCCCCCATGGATCCCCATTCCCTGGGGGTGGATCTCTGCATCCCCCTGGATCCCCATTCCCTGGGGGTGGATCTCTGCATCCCCCTGGATCCCCATTCCCTGTGGATAGATCCCATCCCCATGGATTCCCTGGGCTGCAGGGCACAGCTGTCTCACCATGGTCTCACCCTGGCTGCAGAGGAACCCCAGCTCTGCAGCACCTCCTGTCCCTCCTTCCCCACTGCCCCTGGTGTCTCCAGGTTGTTCTTCTCTCATGTTCTCACCCCGCTCTCCTCTGGCCACAATTACAACTGTGCAGTAACTTTTTTATCTTTTTCAATCTGTGATCACAGAGGTGTTTCCACCATTGCTAATTGGCCAAGCCTTGGCCAGAGCTCCAAGGAGCTGCCAGGCTCTGCAGACACTGAGGAAGCTTCTGGAAGCTCCTCAGAGAAGCCACCCACCCCTGGAGCCCCTGTGCTACCAAAGCTGGGCCATGCCAACCCAATCCACTCCTCCCCTTCTGCTGAGGCTGGGCCATACTGCTCCATGACATTGTTAAAATTTGATGTTTTAGTGTTGTTCTCACAGGTTGATGTTTTAGTGTTGTTCTCACAGGTCAGTTTTGGTTTGGACAGCTGTGGTGGTTCACTGTGTGCTCAGGAGGGACACTCTGGGGCTGAGTGAGGCTGTGGGACACTGGCACTGGGCCTGCCCTGCTCAAGGGTGGGTGAGGAGGAGGAGGAGGAGCTGGGCCAGGGTGGGTTGGCCATGGAGTGCTGGGGGAGCTGTGTGACACCCAGGCTTGGTGCCTGCACTCACCTGGGGCTGGAACTGCTCCCTGCTCTGGAACCTGCCAGAAGCTCCTGTTTGGCTCTCTCTGTGGTTGCCTGGATGTCACATTTGCAGAGCAGCAGCTCATACCCACAGTTTAACACTCAGGCTCTCACAGTTTTCCTCCACCACTGTCCAAACCAAAAATGCTTAAAATACTCCCCAGCCCAAACACCCTGCAAGCCAAGCACACTACGGCAAGCCTACACCCCCTGCAGCAGGGTGAAGATGTTTTGGATTGAAGAGGCTGCTGGGGTGAAACCTCCCAGGGTTGCTGCAGCACAGGGCAGCCAGGCTGGATGGGCACTGACCCTGCTGCAGCCCCTGCCTCTCCTCAGCTGCAAGGGGCTCGAAACCACTGCTCAGGGAGCAGGGAGGGAAGGTGTGGCACAACTGGCACACCAATTGTAGCTGAAGTTTCAAATTGGGGCAGATCAGAGAACCTCCTGCAGGCAGCTGTAACTCCAGCCACGCTCCTCAGCGCACAGGGCATGAGGGAGCTTGTGCCTGGCAGGGCCTCCCACCCCTCTCTGAACTCATGCCAGGGCACAGGGCAGGAGACTCCCATCTGCTGGGTTACCCCTGTCCTCCCCTGGCCAGCCTGGCCTGCTTTCCAGACAGCCTGCCTGGTTTAAGGCTCCTCCCTGCAGGTGCTTTCCCCATTCTGCTTCGCTTTGCTGGGAACTTGTGCACAAATCCAAACAGTTCTATAGGAATCATGGGAACAGGGAAAACGCTGCTGGGAAGGTCTGGCAGCACTGCCCACTGCCCACTCAGCCTGTGCTGCTCCAGCTGGGCTGGGGCAGTGCCAGCAGAGAGCTGGCCAAGCCCTTGAGAGGCTTCCACAGTGCCCTCCTTTTGGGATCTCTCACTGCTCAGAGTCATCCTGAGAAATGTTCAAAGTCTCTTTTCCCAGCCCAGCACCTGAAGAAGCAGTCAGGGCTCTTCATTTCTTGGTCTCAAGGTTGTTTATTGTTCCTTATCTATAAAATTCTCTCTCCTGCCCTGCCCAGGTCCATCCAGCAGGACAGTTCCAGGCACTCTGCCTGCCCCCAGGGCAGTGTTATGGCTTTATACTAAAAACTACGTGTGCAATGTTTACAATTACTGTCCAATACCTATCACCTGTGTTAGACAGTGAGCTTCTACTCTAAACCAATCTGTAAGTGCCACCATCACAGCAGAAGATGGAGGCCAAGAAGAAGAAGGAGACAGGCTGGACATGCCCAGTTCCCTCCATCTTGTCTCCTGACCCCCCATACCAAAACCCCAAAATCGACTTTTCCACCTTATGATAAATTGCCTATCATTCTACTTAATTTGTCATGGCTTGCTGATCTTCATATAAGGTTGGTTATTTGCTCTGTGGGCCATAATCAAACCCACAGGGGCATCCTGGGCTCTGTGCCAGGGTCTCTGAGCCCCCTGGCAGGGTCCTGGCCATCCTGGACAGACAGAGGGATGCTCTGGGCCCTGCCACTGTCCCAGCAGTGTGTGCCCTGTGACAGGACAGGGAGCAGACTCTGACAGACACAGCTCTGTGAGCAGCAGTGCCAGACACACAGTGAGGCCTGTCAAGCACCTCTGCTCCCATTCATGGCATTTTTTTCTCTTCCTAGCAGACAACAGTATCTATCCTACCCACCTTGAGCAAATATTTGAGAGACAAGCAGCACTGTTTGTGCTCAGCAGTGAGGACTGGACTCTGCTCAGCACCAGGGACGCTTTGCTGCTGTGTCCTGCAGGGCAGGTTCAGGTCAAGCTCAGTGTCCCACCTCTAACCAGCCCTGTTCTCCCTCTCTGTGGCATTTCCTACAGCCAGCCCCAAAAGCCAAACAGAGCTGAGAGCCACCATAAAGCACAGGGAGCTCTGCAGAGCTCACTGCGTTTGCACTGAGGGCACACACAGGGCAGGTCCAGCAGGGAGGACACCAGGGGCTGCAGGACAGCCCCACCACGTCTGCAGGACCCACAGACAGGCATTTCTCTCTTCTCCCCCTGCCCTCCCACAAAATGAGGAGACAGACACATTTTAATGACAGTTTGCTGAAATGTGCGTTCCCTGCTGATTTGACATTGGGCAGAAAAAGTGTCTACAAAATCAATTTTTAATAAATGTAAACAACTAAATTATGAATGACAAGAATATCACTGAACAGTTAAATATTAATCATGTAATTACTTAAATTAATACTTTTAGTGCAATATTGTGATAGAGAGCTCTGCTTAGGCAGTGTCATGTGCTGGCCAGAGCAGGGCACAGGGACCACTGTGCCCCCACAGCAGGGGGACCTGGGGGCTTTGGGGCCTCATGTGCCACAGCCCCACTTGCTGGTTGTCTCACAATAATGGGTGCTCTTCTTAAGACCTCTGGAACCAGATTTATTAGGAAAGAACTTGTATTTTCTGTTCAAGAAAAGGACTAAACTGGTCCAAACCAGCGAGCAAACAGCCCCACCCCAGAAACTTTTCTGTCCCAAAGTGCCCTGAAACTCCCCAGGAGCAGCTGTGTGTGATGTGCAGAGCCACAGGTGTGCTCAGTGATGCCACAGGTGTGCTCAGTGATGCTTTGGGATGACCAGAGGTGCTCTGGAGGGATCTGGGGTGCCAAAAGTTCTGTCTGCCTCTGAAATGGAGCTGGGGGAGTTGCTGAAGGATGTGGTGTGTCCTGAGCTCTGCTCTGGGGCTGCACTCCCTGCCCTGCAGCCCCTTCTGTGGTCCTGCCTGCACAGGCTGGAAAATTGGTCCCCAGAATTAAGAGGGGCAGCAGCTCTCTGTAGATACTGGCAGGCAGCACAGGGCTTCTTTCCTTGCCCAAAAAACTAAAGAAAAGAATTTACTGGCACTCTTGTCCTTGTGGGTTGGCTGTCTTTGTTGTTTGTTTTTAATCTAATAAAAGAAGATCTTAATATCATGGCAAAATTGGTGCAAAGCTGGAAACTCACCCCCGGGCGTTTTGGCGAAACATGATTGAAAATGTGAAAGCCTTTAGCAGAAACAACAAAAGCACAAAGAAACAGCAGGGATGGGATCCACGGGTTCTGTGCTGGCTCTTGGGAGAGGCAGGGCTGGAGGTGCCAGGCTGGACAGCAGCCCTGTGGTGGCTCTGTGGCAGCAGTGGTGAGGGCAGGGAGCCCTGGAGGGCTGGGTGGGCAGCTCTGCACAGCAGGAGCTGGGAAAAGCACCTTGCTGGGAGGGAGAGATCTGAGCTCTGGCCAGGGTGGTGGAGGCCGTGGAAGGACACACTTGGCATCCTTGGGCTGGCAGCTGCTGCAGCTGGTCCTGCCTCAGTCTGCTGCTCCCTGTGTGGAAATTCCGTGTTGGACACAGATGATACAAGTGCTGCTAAATGAGAAAGTGAAGCATCTCTTGCAGAAGGTGAGGGTGCTGAGGGATGTTCATTGTTCAGACTCGCCCTTGCTGCACATCCCAGTGCAGCTCCTTTGCCTTTTCTCCCCTCCCCGTGCCTCCTCACAGGCACACTGGCAGTACATTCCTGTGTGCCATAGGCAGGGACCTCCTCAAAGTGCTAATTTGTCCACCAGTACAGTGCTGGTTGCCATGACCACCCCTAAAAACAACATTTTCAGGGTGATGGGTGCCCAGTCTGAGCTGCAGCAGCTCCCCATGGGTTTAAACTCACAGCAAATGGGTCCCTGGAGGGAGCAGCTCCTGAGGCTGCCAGCCAGGCTGTGCCTTGTTTCTGAGTGATCATCAGCACATCTGGACAGGGCAAACCCTTCCTGTCCCCCTGCTCTTGCTGACCTGCCAGCTCTGACAGCCTGAGTGCATTTTGCTCCTCATTTTGTTCTGGCACCACTGACCCATCCACGGAGAGCTCTGTGTCCCTGTGCAGAGCATGGAGCTGCTCCTGGTCACTGTGCTCCTTCCCACAGCCTCACACAGGGACAGGAATCCTGTCAGGAACTGTCCATTTGAGTTCATTTGTGCTCTCCCAGCATTGCATTTCCCAAAGGACTTTTCCAGGTGTGGTTTGAGCTGTGAGATGGGAGGAGAAGGAGCTCTTTCCACATGCAGCATTACAACACGCTGCACTGAAGTTGGTTCTTGGAACGTAGCATCCCCCTAAAATGTCAAATAAATCCTTAAACTATTCATCACTCTGATTTTGGGGTGGCAGTTAAGTCTTTCAACACTCTGTGAGTTTCTTTCCCCAGCAGTAATTTTGCTGGTGAAGAAATACAGCTCAGGGCACTCCACAAAGTGGAGCCTCAAAATTCATGTTTTGTTTTCATTACCAAAAAAATGCTTTACTGCATTAAAGAGCGGCCCATTAAAATGTTGTACCCTGTCTTCTGTGCACCCTGTAGTTGTTGGCAAGCCTTCCCTGTGCCCATGCAGAGCAGCTTTGCCTCTGCAGCCTCCAGAGAAAGGGCAGCACAGGGGAGCATGCTGCAGCCACAGCTCAGCTTGCTCACATGCAAGATCTCAAAACTTCCAATAGCCATGCAGATTGACTCAGTAAATGCATGTACTGAACCCTAAGATATCAGTGCTTCCTCTGCTTTCAGTGTATCCCAGCACAGCCCAGTGCCAAAGGAAATAAATTAACTGTCTGGGTCCTGGAGTAGAGTGTGAGGCTGTACAGAGCAGTGTGTTCAACTGTCTTGGGCAAATGGCCCTAAAATAACAACAAAAAATAACCCAGTGGATTACAGGAGTCTTACTGAACCTTGGGATTATATGAATGAAATGTTGCCAGGTGAACTGGATGGCATTCTCTGATACTGTAGGAACGCTGGAGGTTGGAGAAAACAGTAAATGTTATCATTGGGGTTTAGGAGAGCACTTGGTTATTCTCACAAGTAACCCAGACTAGCTGGATGCTGGCATGAGAGCAGGCAGCAAAACCTGCAGAAAGGTTTTGCAGCAAAATTCAGTGGAGACTTACCAAGTCCAGCTTTAGTTATTATTTCCACATTTTATTTAGATACAGATGGCGCATTAATAAATTTACAGCCATATTAGCAGGTTAGAAGGTCAGAGCAAGGTGCAGCTGTGGGCCAGGGCCAGGGCACGGGTAGAAGCAGCAGTGGGGCAGCAAACCTGCAAACCTGCCCCTTCCCAGCCCCTGGGTGGGCACTGGGGTCACTCCTGAGCTGGGCTGGAGCTTGGGCTGGGGCTGGGAGCAGGGGGCAGCCAGGCTGGGCTGCAGCAGTGTGGGCATGACCTGCAGCAGGGTTTGATAGCTTGTTTTGCAGGGAAGGGGGGAGCCCTGCCCTGGTCCCAGCTCCCCTGGGTGTTTGGAAGGGCTGGCTGACAGTGAAATGCAGCCAGCTGTGGGATGGCCTCCCTGGGAAATGGAGGAGTCCTCCTGGCAGGATTATTTAAGGCTGGACTGTGAAAGATGAGCCACTGTGCAGTGGGGAACAATGCTGCCCTGTCACAGAGATGGACTCAATTACTTAATAGGTCGTTGCTGTCTGTCTCCTGCGTTTTCCCTTTCAAGAACATATATTCAGCTGGGTTATTTCTCATGGGAAGACAAAGCCTTGGGAGGGAAGGGGAGAGCCTGGAGGAGCAGCAGCCAGGCAGATGCTGGTTTGCTCTCCATGGAGCAGGCTCTGGAAAAACCTGGAGTGCTGTGGCTGATGTGTCCTTTGGTCCCATAATCAGCTGATCTCCGGTCTCACAGGCCTTGCTCCTGTTTTTTTCCCTCACAAAAGATTTGCCAGGGTGCTCTCCCCCCACCAGGCTCATCCCCATCAGTGATGCTGGTGACACTGTGGGGCTGCACGGGCCATTGGTGTCTGTTTTGTGCATTGGATGGGCAACTGACCGCTCCATCCAGCCCATCCCAGTGCCTGGGCAGCCTCTCCTCCAGAACAGAAGGGCTTGGAGGGTGTTTGATCAAATGCCAGCCAGGCTGGAGGCCAGCTCGTGGTCAGGAACCCATCCCTGGAGCAGCCACTTGGAGCAGGACATGGAGGGCAGGGATGTGTCACAGCCAGGGACTCGTGTTCTCTTCTGGAGATCTCTACCTCTGGGGTGAGCATTCCAGCTGTGGGGTGAACACTCCAGCTGTGGGGTGAACACTCCAGCTGTGGGCTGAGCATTCCAGCTGTGGGTGATTCTCCCCAGGTTCCCTCTGGGTGAGCATTCCAGGTGTTTTCCAGCTGTGTCCATGGCCGTGCCTGGCTGGGCAGCAGAGCCTGGTCGGTGCCAGGGCAGCCCCTCAGTGCCCCCAGCCAGGGCTCCTGCCCTCCTGCACGTGTTTGTCCCCAAATTAACACCCTGCATTACCTTATGCACCTTGAATTGATGCACCTAAATTGGTTGTTGTGAAGCCCCGAGGGTGTGATGAGATTTTGTCTCTTTTGCCCATTTCTTTTTCTCTTCTCTTTTTTTCCAGAATAAGTCGTCTGTTTAATGGCACAGAGCCCATTGTCCTGGACAGTTTAAAGCAGCATTATTTCATTGATCGAGATGGGGAGATTTTCAGATATATATTAAGCTTCCTAAGGACATCTAAGCTACTGCTCCCAGATGACTTTAAGGTAAGGAAAGCTAGAGTCTGCAATCTGTTTTTTCCTCCCGTTCTGTCATTTGTTTTGGGGCAGGTTGGTTTGTATGCTTGACCTAAACACACTTAACTAAATGTTGCTGTTTATTTGTTAGGATTTTTAGTACTTGTGTATTACACCAGGGATGCTATTATTTAATAAATGGACCAGTGGTTGTCATGGATACAGAGAAAAGTTAAACGATGAAGCTTATAGCTAAATCAGTTTTTCTAAACTAATTGTATTTTCTCACATTTTTAGCTTATTTATCAGGGTATAACAACAATTAAGAAGCAACATCAGCAACTTGCACTTAGCAGGGTTTAACGCTCAGGATCTGTTTCAAAGAAATGTTTCAAATTTGATACGTAGAGGACTTGAACTGTGTGAATCTTTTTCTTGTTGGTATAAAAAAGAAACCCTTAAACAAGCCCATGAGGATTTGTGTTAGACATAACCACTGCAGATAGGTTGATTTTAGGAATTAATCAGCTCACAGTTAATGTCAAAATATTCTTGGGAGCTGGAATTGACTGAGGGCTTTTTAAGGAGCAGGACATGCTTTACGTGAAGCCATGGTGCTGGTTGTTTCTCTGCAGACCCTGATTTTTGTTTAAATGCTCTCCTTTTGGCCTGGTTTGTGTGGCTTTGCACTGTCATAGACATCCTTTATGAAAAATCCTTTCCTTTGGATTTTTCCTTCTGAGAAGCTGGGAGACCTCAGGAACAAAATGTGAGCAATGGTTATCTGCTGCTGTGGAATGCAACAGGTGCATCTGTGATTGGTCTCATGGGGTTGTTTCTAATTAATGGCCAATCACGGCCAGCTGACTTGGACAGAGAGTCCAGGACAGAGCCTTTGTTATCATTCTTTCCTATTCTATTCTTAGCTAGCCTTCTGATGAAATCCTTTCTTCTATTCTTTTAGTATAGTTTTAATGTAACATACATCATAAAATAATAAATCAAGCCTTCTGAAACATGGAGTCAGATCCTGGTCTCTTATCTCATCCTCAGACCCCTGTGAACACTGTCCCATTGCACTTAAAAAACTTCCAACATTGCCACCCTGATGTATTAAAATTAGAAAAGTGTCCAAACTGTAGGTGACAAGATTCAACAGAAGCACTTATTCCAGGATGAAGTGATGAATAAATTGGGATGGCAGATGGGGATCTGCTCAGTTAGAGGATGCAGAGCATTGCTGGGAAGGAAAATTCCTCCTTTCTCTGAAGTGCCATTTCACTTTGTTGTACTGGCTGGGCACAGGATCCCTTGGTGAGCTGTGACTGAGTAAATCCAGAGTGCTGGTGCTGGCTCCTGCTTTGGAGCAGAGCTGCTCCTGGTGCCGCCAGCTCAGCCATCCTCACCTGAGGCAGGAAGACAATCCTGTCTGACCCCGTGGGAGGGTCTGCAGTCACATCTGCAGCACATCACAACCTGCAGGGACAGGTTCTGGCAGCCCTGGTTGGACCTCCAGCCCAGAGGGGCTGCCCTGAGCACTGGGTGTTCCTGCTTGGGCTGGGGGGAGAAAACTGCAGAGAAATGAGGGAAAACCTCAAACCTGTGTGGTGGGGGAGCTAAAGAGCAGAGCAGTGCTGGGGCTGTAGGATGGGTGCAGGGAAGGGTGGATGGAGAGGTGGGAGAGGCACAGAACAGCTGTGTTTTGGACAGCCCAATGGGACAGTGTGAGGTGAGGGCACACCCTGAGTGCTGTGTCCAGTCTGGCCCCTGAGTTTGGGAAGGACCTTGGGATGTTTGAGTGTCTCCAGAGGAGACAACGAGGCTGGAGAGGGGCTGGAACACAAACCCTGTGAGGAACCCCTGAGGGAGCTGGGGGTGCTCAGCCTGGAGAAAAGGAGACTCAGGGGTGCCCTCATCACTCTGTACAGCTCCTGAAAGGTGCCTGTGCTCAGCTGGGGCTGGGCTCTTTCTCCAGCAGCACTGACAGAACCAGAGCACACAGCCTCAAGCTGTGCCAAGGGAAATACAGGCTGGATATTAGGAAAAAGTTTTTCATGGAAAGAGTGATAAAGTTCTGGAATGCTCTGCCCAGGGAGGTGGTGGAGTTCCCATCCCTGGGTGTGTTTAACAAAGCCTGGATGTGGCACTGGGTGCCAGGGTTCAGCTGAGCTGTTGGGGCTGGGTTGGACTCCTCATCTTGAAGGTCTCTTCCAACCTGGTCATTCTGTGACTCTGTGAAGAGATGGTAGGAGAGAAGAGAGAAGTGTTTTGAGCTGACCATGGCCTTGACCAATATCCAGATTCCATAGAGACTCAGTCCCAGAAGCAGCAGGTTTGGCTGGAGCCTGGAGGGCAGAGGGTGCCCAGGTTTGTGTGTGCACGAGCCTGGCAGGGCTGGGGGGCTGTGCCTGCTCAGCCCCTGCTCCCCATCCCCTGCACCTCAGCTCCTCCCTGGGAGAGCTCACAGCAAACCCCAGGCTAATGAGGGCTCAGGAACAAAGCAAAGCCTTGCTAGGTGGGGAGTAACTAAATCAAAATGCATAGAAGAATGAATGCTCTGTAAAGCTGTATTAAAACTGCACTGTAAACGGATTTAACTTCACAGAAATCGTGTAATTTTGCCAGCATGATTAAAGTGACAGAAGACAATAATCAAAGGCAGCAAATGGAATCACTTGGTGTTTCTAAATGCAAAAGTCTATTTAAGGTATAAAACCTGACAGCTTTTCCAGTGAGACTTGCATTAAATGTTCTTTATGTCAAACAAAGCACTATCAAGTGTTTTGAATATTTATTAGTTTTTACCCCTTAATTTAATCAAGCAGTTTATTAGCCTCAAGGTTTAGCCAAGTTGCTTTTCAACTTGAATTGCTGCTCAGATGGTTATTTTGGAAAGTTTGGAATGTTAGTACCACACCAGCATTATTGTGTTTGCTATTTCAGTGTTGTTTTCAGACGAAGTTAACACTGAAATGCAGAGAAAGTGGGGTGTGTGTTCCAAGGCTAGTGATTCTTTATTATCAAGTCTGATGGTGTGTTTACAGTGAATATTAATTACACTTGCAGCTACTACTAAGACAGAACTTGAAAGTGTTCCTGCTGAAGGTAGCACTGCTATGGTTGCTGTGATTTTCCCAATCTGCCTTCCCTGAGCCCCACTGGCATCACAGGGGCTCCCAGGACTGTCCCCTTCACTGCCCAAGGGCACACAGAACAGGAGCTGCTGTGAGCCTTGTTTGAGACTCACTCCTGCTCTGAGAGCATCAGACACACACAGACACAGAAAATGTGAGTATTGTAACACACAGACAGTGTGACTATTGGAGCAGGCACAGGCAATGTGAGTATTGTAACAGACACTGCAATGTGAATATTGTAACACAGACACAGGCAATGTGAATATTGTAACACACAGGCACAGGCAATGTGAGTATTGTAACACAGACACCGGCAATGTGAATATTGTAACAGGCGCAGACAGTGTGAATATTGTAACACACAGACACAGGCAATGTGAGTATTGTAACACACAGGCAGTGTGAATATTGTAACACGCACACAGGCAGTGTGAATATTGTAACAGGCACAGTCAATGTGAATATTGTAACAGGCACAATCAATGTGAGTATTGTAACAGACACAGGCAGTGTGAGTACTGTAACACACAGACAACAGGCATTGTGAATATTGTAACACACAGACACAGGTAGTGTGAGTATTGTAACACACAGACAATGTGAATATTGTAACACACAGACACAAACAATGTGAATATTGTAACAGACACAGGCAGTGTGAGTATTGTAACATACAGACAACAGGCAGTGTGAATATTGTAACACACAGACACAGGCAGTGTGAATATTGTAACAGTCACAGGCAATGTGAATATTGTAACAGGCACAGGCAATGTGAATATTGTGACACACAGGCACAGGCAATGTGAATATTGTGACACACAGGCAGTGTGAGTATTGTAACACACGGACAACAGGCAATGTGAATATTGTAACACACAGATGCTGCAATGTGAATATTGTAGCAACACACAGGCACAGGTAATGTGAATATTGCAACTCCTGTCAGAGAGGGAGGAGCACAAAGGCACTGGACAGCTGAGTTCTGTGTGGATCACAGAAATCACCTGTAGCCCCAGAATGACAGGGCCACCACTCCAGTTTATTAATACAGTTACAAATTTGTGTGCTTGCATCTGAAGTGTCCCAAACTGACCTCAGGAAATAGTTGTCAGTGTACAAGTGAGCAACTTTCTTTCATAGCCAGCAGTCAGATCTTCACAGCACTAAAAATACAAGAGAAACATTGAGCTAGGATGACAGTTTGTTGTTTCATGTAATAAAGAATAACAAGTGAAAAATGGACAGGAAGGGCCATTTCAGCCTGCTCAGGAGTCAGCATTAGGTACAAAAACAGAGGGTGTGTTTGGCACGGAGGGAGCAGCAGCAGCTCTGTGGGACACAAGGGCTCAGCCTGTGCTGGTGCCTGTGCTGGGGGCACATCTGGAGCATGGAGCAGCAGCACTGCTGGCCTGGAGTCACAGCCAGATGTGAAGATGCCACCCCTGTCCCAGGTCACTGCCAGAATCCAGCCCACTTGAAACCCACCACAGAAAAAGCTTTTCTACTGAACAAAAAGCAGAGCATTGTTTTGTGAAAGGCAAAAGGCTTTTTGCATCTTTGAGAGGTCTGTCAGTGTTTCCCATGGAATCTGCACACAGGCCAGGAGCTGTGGCTGGGGAAGGGCTCTGTGCATCCCTGCCTGTCTGCTCTGTTCCTCCAGTGGCCTGGCAGAGCTTCCCACTCATTCCTGCACAGCCACAGGGGTTCATGGGGTTCAAGGCTTTTGTGGCACTTTACAGAAAAGTTAAAGGCTGGACTGTCTATGTCCCCTTTCAGTCTATCAGAGAGCACCCTGCTCGTGACTGCATTGGTGTGGGAATCTCCTCCAGAGGAAAATGTGTTCCTAAACAGAAGCAGCTGCACTGTGTGTCACAGTGCTGGGCTCTGGTGCTGCTCTTGGGGAGCTGGAACACAGGGAAATGATGCCTGTAGGAAATGGGAGATGCTTTGGTCCTGCAGGACAAGGAATCCTGGTACTGTACAGCATCTGCTGTGAGTGCTGCCTGCTCTCAGCAGCACTGCCCCGGAGAGGCTGAGGTGTCCCTGTGCTGCTGTGGCACAGAGTGTGCTCTGGGCTGGGTCCAGTGTCCCCCTGTGCCCTTGGCTGCTCCCTGCCTGTGCCTGTCCTGGATGGGGCCATGTCTGCATCTGCCTTTGGTGACTACTGAAACCAACAGCATGGAAATCTTCTCCTGCAGTTCCTGTGGCACCTCCCTGCTGAGGGCTCTGTGGGTTTCATTCTTTCATTCACATTTCATATTAAACTCAAGTAAATCTTCAGGGTGGGGTTTGATGTCTGCAGTGCAAGGGTGGCAGTACCTGTGCCAGGATTACCTGGGCATCCCAAACACCCAGTGCAGACAGGCCAGAGCTGGGCTCTGCCAGGCTGGTCATAGACAGAATTCTGAACAAGGTGTCAAACCTGAGGGAAAAGATTCTGGGCTTGGTGTGCAGAGCCCATGACCCTGTCCAGGCACAGGATCCAGAGAACCTGACCCCCATGCTGTGAGCCACTCACTGTGTATTCCTGGCTCTGTGAAACGCTCCTCCCTGCCTAAACACACAGATTGCCTCAGGATGGCCCAGTCCTTCCCTGCAGGAAGGCCAATGTCCCATCAGAGGAGCAGGGGCAGTGTTTGCTGCTGGTGGCTGTGGGCAGCAGTGCAGGGGAGTCACACGAGGTGTCCCTGGTGTCCCTTCCCTGCACTGCCACTGGATTTCTCTTGCTACAGAAGACACTTTTTTTTATCCCCTCCATGTGTTACTGTGCCACAGCACAACCAGTTCCCCTTTCTGGCCCTGCCTGGCAGTGGTGCCCATTCCCTGGCATCAGCTCCTGGCAGCAGCAGCACCCCTCAGTCCCCAGGGGCTGTGGCAGGGCCCTTCTGCAGGTGCTCAGCCCTTCCCAGATCTGTGCTGGACCCCAGTGTGGAGCAGGCAGGGGCAGGAGAGCCTGACCTTAGAGACCAACCCAAACTCAGCACATGATGCTCAGCCCTGCCCTGGTTCCCACACAGCCCCTGGAGTGTGGCTCTCTCATTCTGGGGGCGGCAGTGGAAGAGCTGTTCCATCTGAAAGCAGGTTTCCTTCTCACAAAATGGTACCAGGATGTGCAGTTTATGCTGTTCATTTTAGGGCAGATGCCAGCCAGCAAGGGTCCCTGCAGAGCTGCAGTGGTGGGGTGGGCTGAGCTGGCTGTGGGGGAGCTGGGCTGCTGTGATCTGGGCTTTGCTTGGTTTGTGGCATTGCTGCGCTGGCCTGGGGCTGCAGGACCATGGAAGTCCTTGATTCAGGACCCTGCCAGGCCAGGGGAGGCAGCCAGAGCCTCTGTACTGGGATGGGCTTTGCATCCACCTCAGGAGCCCTGTGCCACTCTCTGCTCTCAGCAATGAGGGGCTGTTCTTTCTGTCACTGTACATCTCCTCCAGGTTTTACTGATGAGTTTTCTTAGCACATATTCACTTGATTGATTCTACAAATAATACCTTATTTTATAGTGTCCATGAACCCAGACACTCTAAAACTGGTTTTTCAGGACCTGCTGAAAGCCGCAGATGACTTTCCATTGCCTTAGAAAGTGCTGGGTGCTCCTGTTCACTCTACACCATTCCATTTTCCCTTAGCACTGCATGTTCCCTTGCTTGGAAAAGCAATCCATGGCTCCAGCAGATTCCAAGGGAGAGTTTGGCAGCCAGTGCACACACCTCTGTACTGCACACAGGCAGGTGGTAAAACTGTGCTCATTCAGTGTCCTGCACAGAGGTTTCAGAATTTTTTTTTTAATTTAGGCAGCTAATCCCTGTAGGTTTAAACTGATCCCTGCTCAGCACTGAGGGAGCATCACTGGTGGGCAGAGAAAAGCAGTGATGGCTCAGCAGAGAGAGCTGGGCAGGGTGAGGATGTGAGCACAGGGCTCGGGGGCTGTGCTGTGTTACCTGAGCCCAGGCAGCCTCCACAGCTCTTTGCCTGGCCTGCTCCCAGCACTGGCTCTGGGTTGTTTGCAGCATGCTCTCTGCATGATTTCTTCTTTAATCTTCTGTGTTTTCCATCTTCAAGCTGTCCCGTGAGAGTGTTTGTTGCCCTCATTTCTTCCCACTCCCTCTTATCCCTCTTCCTCCCTGCTCCTCTCATCCTGCAGTCCTTTTTTCTGCCTTGGCTGTGTGCACATTGTCCCCACCTCAGCAGACATCAAAGCGGTGGAAAGGATTGGATGTCCCTTTTGTGAGTGATCACCTTGCCCTGTCACTGTGAATATTCATGTGTCCCCGGGCTGCAGCAGCCCTGGGGTGAAGCAGCACCTCCACTACCGGTGGGTCTGTGGTGCCAAATTTGAGCAGAGATAACTGCTTTGGTTCAGGAATACCCTGCAGCAGGAGATTTTACAGGTTAATTCCTAACCAGTGTGTGGAGTTGCACCTTTTTGTGCTGCATCTCCATTGGCCTTTGATTCCTCTCCTCCCCAGTCCTGGGGCACAGCACACCCGTTACCTCTCATGTGCTTCTGGTGCCCATTTCCTGGCTGCTTCTTGTCATGTCATTCTCTCCAGACCAAATGATTTCAGCCATTTCAGTCTTGATTTTTCCTTTCATTTTACTTTTCATGTCACTGGTGTGGAACTGGCCTTTGTCCAGGTGTTGGCCTCCAGCAGAGCGCACAGGGGCAGCTGTGGGGCAGCATTTGAGGGTGCAAAGGGGTGCAGAGCAGGGAGAGCACAGCCAGGTCCCTGCAGGGAGGAGCTGAGCTCCTCCTCAGCTGCTCCTCTTGCCCTGGGAGGCTGGGGGAGCAAAGTCCTTGTCCCTCTCCTCCTGGGCAGGCTGGGCTGGGGGCTCGCTCCCTTTGGCTCCACATTTCAGCTGAGGTGGGAAAATCTGCCAGAATCTGATGAAGCAATCACTGAGCTGGGAATTGGATCAGATTGGGAATTGGAATTGCCCAGAACCCAGTGAAGTGATGGACAAATGGCAGGGAAGAGCTGCTTCTGCTCAGCCCTTGGAGCACACAGCTGAGCTCCCAGCCACGGTCAGCTCCTCCCTGGGATCTACCAGTCTCAAAGTGCATTGAAATATATGAATAGTCATCAATGGCAGGCAGCAGCTCAGCTGCTGGAGCTGAATTCCAGCCTCAGCAAGGCAGGTGGGAAGTGGAGCTGAACTGACATCTCCATCTCCCAGCACAGCTGCGGGATCAGGAGTGTCCGAGCCGTGGGTGAGGAGCAGGGCTGCGAGCTTTGTTTATTGCAAGCAGCTGTTTTGATTTCTTAACCCACGAGTGAAGCCTTCTGGCATTGGGCTTGTGGGATAATGAATGAAAGGATAATTCAGTGCCAGGGGAACCCCTCAGCCAGCCCAAAGGATGGAACACCAGCACGGTGAGGTTTCTGTGGAGGTGTGAGTGCGTGGGTACCTGTTGCCTTTGCTCTCTTGCTGACAATACAGAAGCCTAAGTAGGTCAAACAGGAACAATACTCATTTTTAAAAGAGAACTATAAGCATTTCTAGTTTCTCTCTCTCCCTCTCTCTTTTCTTTTTTTTTTTTTCCCAGGACTTTAATCTTTTATATGAAGAAGCAAAGTATTACCAGCTGCAGCCAATGATTAAGGAACTTGAGCGGTGGAAACAAGAGAAAGAACAAAGGAAACACTTCCAGCCTTGTGACTGCTTGGTTGTGAGAGTGACTCCGGATCTGGGGGAGAGGATTGCACTGAGCGGGGAGAAGGCTTTGATAGAGGAGATCTTCCCGGAGACGGGGGATGTCATGTGCAACTCGGTGAACGCGGGCTGGAACCAGGACCCCACCCACGTTATCAGGTTTCCCTTGAACGGATACTGCCGGCTCAACTCCGTGCAGGTAACGAGCGAGCTGCCCCTCCTGCTCCTGCCGGTCCGGGCTGCCTTTGCACTCTGCCTTCTTCAATTGTATGCACATTATTTGCTTCTGCCCAATTACTTTCGGTGCTTAGACTGCGAGGAAATATTTTTCTGCCTGGTGAGATCACAGTCTTTCAGGTTTTCCTAAGTCTAAGCAGAAAAATACATTTAGATTTTGTGTATGTTAGTGCCATGCTGGCCTCATAATGGTGTTATACTGATAAATGCTAATTTTTTTCATCAATGTATAGCCTTTGGCAGTTTTTTTTTTCCCTCCAAAGTGCCTCTAGGAAGAAAGAGAGAGTTCCAAAAACTACAAAAAAAAATCTCCACACCATTTTATAGAAAATGCAACAATGTGTAAATGCATAATTTATGTCTCACTCATAATTAAATGATGGTGCCTGCGGGATGGACTTAAAAAAATTGATCTCTGCACTTTTTTTTTTTTCAAAAGGATGTTCTATAAAAATTGCCCAGAGTATTTTAAACAAAAATGTATTTCATTTTATACTCAGAGTTTTGACATTAGGTTTAAAATTAAACATATGAAACAAAGGAAGATAACTGGACAGCTAGGTGGATGGCAGCAGGAATAAATAGGTGCTCTGTGTTGAGGCAGCAGCCCGTGGGCAGGCAGGGCCATTTCTCAGGGATCAGCAGGGCTGAGCACAGCTCTGGGCAGGAACCAGCTGCCCTTAACTTGGGCAAGACAGAGCTCCTGCTTTCCCTGTGTGCTCCTTTGGAATACCCAAACAGCAAATGCTCGTGTTATGGGCAGGGAAACCAACCAGGAGGGGAGCATTTCCCAAATCCCCATCCTGTGCAGCTGGGCTGTGGGAAATGCCTTGGGAAGCTCCTCTGTGGGCTCAACCCCAGGGAGGGGCTGCTCTGGGGCAGGGGCAGCAGCAAGGGGGGACACGAGCCTGGAGCTGTGGGTGCTGCACGTCAGGCTCAGGCTCCTGTGTCTGCCAAGGGACACCTTCAGCAGGGTCCCCTGAACGTGTGAAGGTGCCAGGAGGCACCAGTGCCCCCCAGCATGGGCAGCATCCCCTGTGCCCCCTGTGAAACCCCCAGGGCTTGGGGGGCTTTGGGTCCAGGCTCCCCAGGGGTGCGTTTGGGTGAACTTCACCAGGCTGGGGCCAATTCTGCACAGTTCATTCTGCTGGGGTCAATTCTGCACAGTCCTGAGCAGTGTCACACTGGGGGTGCTCAGAGGCAGCTCTGGTTTTGGCAGTGGGACAGGGAGGCGTCCCCATTGCTGTGCTGGGAGGAGAGGCAGCAGCTCAGCTCAGGTGGGGAAGATGATTTGTGTCCCTTCCATGGGACACAGTGGCTGGGGAAGATGATTTGTGTCCCTGCCATCAACACAGTGACATGGAGGAGCATTTGTGTCCCAGCCATGGGACAGAGTGCCTGGAGATGATTTCTGTCCCAGCCATGCTGTCCATAGGAACCTTTAGATCCCACCAGCAACGAGAGGAGCTGAAACCACGAATTGTCCCAGAGAGCAGCTCAGCCCTGCCTGGCAGAGCTCTGTGTGCCCACCTGGTCGAGCACTCAGCTCTTTCATGCAATGCTGTGACTCCATGGGATACATGTGTAGTAAAAGATGAACACTAATTGCTGTCATTATTTGAATGTGTTTTGAATTCGGTCAAAATTCAGACAGAATCAAAGGGTCTCTTTGCAAGTTCATGTTGTGGAAAAAAATTTCTGTCAAAGAGTCTGCAGTATAAGTAATCCTGTTAAATTACATCATTTTACTAAATTACATCATTTTACTATGTAATTAATAGAAGGTGTTTTCAAACACTTTCTGGAAAACGATGCATTTCTGAGACCAAAGGCTGATGAAATCAGCAGCTAATTAGCATTGGCTCTGATGAACTCTGGTCAGCACACAGGCACTGCTCTTCCCCCTCCAAGGATGTTTTTGGCAAAACAATATTAAGTCAAAAGCTGGAAGTGCAGTGAAAATCTCCAAAGTGAGAAAATCTCCACAGTGAGGGAAATGCACAGACTATGGGGAGATGGGGAGTGGTTGGAAGAGCAGAATTGCTTGCAGAGTCCCACAGAGCAAAGACAGGAAGCCTGTCTGCTCTTTGCTCAGGTGATACTTCTGTCTCCCTGTGCTCTGCTCAATTTGGTAGCACAGTTGCAATATTTATACATTTTTTCTATATTTGATAAATATTTTCATTACATGCTTTATATAAAGAACTGTGCGTATAAAACAAAGAACATCAACACCTAATAGGCAAAAATAAAACCCCACAGTAACTCTTCATTTTACACCCATTTGTAATTATATATAGGTACAGGTTTTTCAACTCCTTGCAATAGGTTCTGGTGGGAGTCACCAGCTTACCTTAGAGAAAATTCTGTGATGCTTGGGAATGTTGAACATTAAGTCTTCATAATTAAGAATGTATTTGTTAATATTCTGCACAATTTAAAGGAAAGGATCAGGTTTCCATTTGGAAAACCTCCCAAAAAGTCAGATGTGCTTGGAATATTGGAAGCCAGCATGTATTAAATCTGAGCACAAATCCCCTGTTTAATAATGTGCATGGGAGAGGCACAGCTGATACTCAGTTTTTGGCAAATTCTCTTTGGGGATTCTCAGCAGAGCAGCAGAGATGGTCACAGCTTTCCCCCTGTCTATATTCTACCTTCAGAAGAAATACAGTGTATAGAATGAAATTCTCTGAATGGGATTTAAACCTGTTCAAATGCTGTTCAGTCTCATGGGAGCACTGAAAGGAGCCTTTCCCCCGACCTGAGCCCAGCCCCATCCCAGTGACACCCAAAACTGCCGTGTTTAAACATCCTCAGCTTTGTTTACAGCATTTGGCCTGAGAAAATGGGTGATGCCAGGGTTTTAACTCCAGATTGCAGCTGCAGTCTGGTCCTTCAGCACGTTCTGGGCAAGGAGGAATTGCTTTGTTGGCTGTGCTGCTCTGAGGTGCAGTGTCTGCCTGGGCTGGCTCTTTGCACAGAGAGGCTCCATGAAAAGGAATCCTGTGTTAAATCCAGCTTTCCATGGCTTTGGTCTCAGGCAGGCCAGGGGCACTCCCTGCTTGTTTTGTCTTACAAGTAAAGTGATTTTTAAAACTTTTTAACAAGGATTTTGAAGTCCCATCTCTCTCAGAAATCTCACCTGCCAATCCTGTGTTCCACGGTGCAGTTCAGTGGGAGAAGCGTCCTTTGCCATGGCTGGATTGTGTCTCATCTTCATCCTGTCAGGGCTGGACCAGTGATCCCAGCACAGAACATATCCCAGAATATATCCTAACCACAGAGCCTGCTGGTGTCTTATTCCTCCTTCTGTCCAGAATCCTCCTGCCTTCCCCTGTGAGCAGGACAGTGCTGGTGTGTCTGCACCCATGTCTGTCCTATAGGCCCCATACAGCCCAAGTGAATAAGAGGGATGAAAGCTTTCTTTGTTTTAAATGTATTTTATTAACCCACTCTCCTGCTGCTTCTTTTCTTCTCTCCCACTTCAATTTTTCTTCCATACTCTGGTGTGCTGTTTTGGTCTTTCAGTTCTACTGCTTTCTTGCAGTGCAGGGTATGTGAAAATCAGGGCAGAAGTCTGGGAGATTTGGCAGATGTGACTTTCTGAGGATGCTAAGTCCCTGTGTCCCAGGGCCAGGCAGAGCTCCTCAGGCAAGCTGATTTTCAGCAGACTGGGCAGGACTTAGGCAAAGCTCTGCTGGAGCAGCCTCTTCCTTTGCCCATCCTTGGAGCCAGGGCAGAGAGTGAAAGGTTTTAGTCAGCCCTGGAAGCCAAAGCCTGGATTAAATGCAGATGGATGACACAGGCAGCCCCAAGGAGGGATGGAAGGGATTAAAGGCAGCAAATGCTGCTGCCATGGTTTGCATTGCACCAGGACAGCACCTTGGACACAGCTGGCCCTCCAAAATCACCTTCCTGGGAAAGGCAAAGCCAAGACTGAGGCAAAGGAAATGGTGCCCTGGGCAATGCAGAGGGGTCTGTGTGAGGGCAGGGCTCTGCTGGGAGCTCTGACCTGCTCACAGTGAACAGAACACAAACCAAACTCCTTCAGGAACCTGAGCCCAGAGAGGAATGAGCTTGTGGGAACCCAGAGCATCCCTCTGGCTGTCCAGGATGGCCAGGACCCTGCCAGGGGGCTCAGAGACCCTGGCACAGAGCCCAGAACACCTGTGGGTTTGATTGTGACCCGTGGAGCAAATTACCAACCTTAGATGAAGATCAGCAAGCCACAACAGTTTAGGTAGAATGATAGTGAAGTTATCACGGGGTGGAAAAATAGATTTTGGGGGTTTCTGGTATGGGGGTTCAGGAGGCAAGATGGAGGGAACTGGGCATGTCCAGCCTTTCTCCTTCTTCTTGGCCTCCATCTTCTGCTGTGATGTAGGCACTTACAGATTGGTTTAGAGTAGAAGCTCACTGTCTAACACAGGTGACAGGTATTGGAAAGCAATTGTAAACATTGCACATGTAGTTTTTAGTATAAAGCCATAACAGTGCCCTGGGGGCAGGCAGAGTGCCTGGAACTGTCCTGCTGGATGGACCTGGGCAGGGCAGGAGAAAGAATTTTATAGATAAGGAACAATGAACAACCTTGAGACCCAGAAATGAAGAGCCCTGACTGCTTCTTCAAGCACCAGGCTGGGAAAAGAGACTTTGAACAATCTGGGGGTCACAGTGACCCAGACAGATCCCGAGATGAGCTGACTGCCTGCAGGTAGGATGTGTTGCTCCAACACGTCTCTAGGATCAAGAAGAAGTTTTTGAGGGGCTTGGTCCAGGTTGCTGTGGGTGCAGAGGTTCACACGGGGCTGGTGCTGCTGTGAGCAGGATCCTGGCTTTAACAAACCACGAGGTCACTTCTCTGTTCTTCAGTGGGAGCCACACTTGGGGTGAGGCTCTTGGAGACCAGCACAGGCTGCTCCTTGGTGGCATTTATCAGTAGAGAAAAACACAGCAGCCACTTTTCCAGGTGCTGCCCAGGACTCAGGGGAGCCTGAGTGGGTCCTGCATTGTGACCTGCCCAAGGTGGGTCTGGCATCTGCCCCCACCTGGTGTGTCCTGCTCTGCTGGGAAGCTGAATATCAACACCACAGCCCCGTTCCCAGAGGCAGGATCAGCATATCCTGGGGAAATGTGCTGTGTGACAGTCACAGAAATTAAAGTTGCCTCTGGGTTCCTTAAATTCGTGCATCTAAATTGCACCAACTTTTCTTCAGGAGAAGAAGGAGAAAATACATATTTGGGCAGTACAGATTATCCTCTTTCTTGGGCCAGAACATGTCCCTGTTACCCACATCCTGTCCCTGCCATGCTTTGCTCCTTTCCAGCAAGGGCAAACAGCTGTGATTGCCACAGAGAGCTGGTGGATGTGTCATTTGAACTCCTAATACATTTTCATCTGCCAAGGAAGAGCTTCTCAGCCCCCCTCTCTCTCAGGCTGTTCATATTACTATGCCAATGATTAATTGGCACTTTTTATTAGAACTTAAAGCTGATGTTGCTTTCTATAAGGAGCGAGAGCATCAATATCACCACAGTCCACTATTTTACTATATAATGTACTAAGCTGCTGCAGAGTGCTTATTTCTTTGATTAATTTTTGTTTTCTACAGAGGTTTGCTGAGAGCAAGACTTTAATCACAGTATAGTCATTTAACAATAAGTTATAGAATTATAGCTGAATAATATTCATTCAAGGAGGCCTCAAAAGACTAAATCCATCATTTAGATCCGGTGCTTCCAGATGCTTTTATCACTAAAATTTCCTAAATATTAATCTGATTGTTTTCCCTCCACATTGCAGGTGCTCGAAAGGTTATTTCAGAAGGGATTTAACGTGGCAGCTTCCTGTGGTGGTGGGGTGGATTCCTCCCAGTTCAGCGAGTACGTGCTGTGCCGCGAGGACAGACGACCACAGCCCACCCCAACAATCAGAATAAAACAGGAGCCCCTGGACTAGAACCCTCCCCGTGCCCCTTTGTAACCGTAGAAGTGTTTAATAGTCCCTTATGTGAAACACTAAGGATTTGCAAAACAGTATTAGCAAACAGATTTGGACTTTCTGTTGCCCATCAGTGGTACTCTGAAACTACCTGTCACACGGCCAGCCATGGAACGCGTCTGGAAATCCATTGCCTGTCGCTCATGGTGGAGCTCCTGAGCACACGGACTTGGGGCTGACCAGCAGCGCCGTGGAACAGGCAAAGCTTTGGAAACCCTGGCCCTGGCCTGGACTTCTGCAGCAAGAGCCATGGAAGCAGTGGAAGGGACCAGCAGGAGCCGGGGGACAGCCGGAGCTGCGGGGACGGGGGCGTCTGGGGGAGGAAGAACCCCAAAAACTGCACTGAAAACCTTCCCTGACCTTGCCCCTCCTCCATATCAGTCCCCTGGTGATTGTACTCACCCACACGAGCAAATGGCTTATTTTTATACTACATTTCCAGCTGAGGTCTCTCTCTGTGAACAGGATCCAGAACCAGAAAAGGACTGATTCATAGTCACTGGTGCTCAGTACTTAACCCCCCACAAACCAAACAAAACAAGTGACAAGAAATTAGACAGGCCCACTTATGGCAATATTTGCAACAGTAGGGATCTGGAAGCACAAACTAAAATGCCATCCACCATCACACGAGGGTCACATACCCCACGAGGAGCCGTAGCTCTTTCAAAGCCAATCTTGTTTTGACACAGCAGCTGTTTAGTTTTGCATCATCAAAGAAGTGTGGTTCTACCAAACAAGCCACCCCTTGTTAATCATTTACTGACCATGTTAGAAGCCCACATTTAGCAGGAAAGTTGAAGAATTTTAGACAAGCCCACTCTTCATGGGTCTGGAATTCTTGCAAAGAGTTGTTAAAACCCTGTATTGCCATTGCCAGATGAAAGCAGGACGTCGTCGGGTTAAATTGTTTTATGATTTTAAATTATTATTAAAATTTGAATTCTGTAGCTGCCCTCTACCTGTGTAGCTTTCTCTGTAACCAAGTCAGGGGTCTGTCTGCAGGAGGGTCCTGCTTCTGCCAGGACTTGGCACTGACTCACAGGGCTTTCTAACTCAGGAGACAGCACCGTGTTTGCAGGTGCAAGGCTATAAATAGCATTCTGCTAAATCCTGTTTATTGCTCTTCAGCATGATTGGGTCCTCAATCACTAATTCATGTGTTAATCACAATTTAGTTTCTCCCACAATAATTTATAGAATACTGTTGTAGATGATGAATTTTAATTAAAGTCTTTTTAGATGCATAAATACGGCCGTATGGAACAAGGGACAGAGTATTAAGTGGTCAACAGTTCTTAATGCAAATTGATTGCAATCAGCAAAATTTAAAAGTCATGTTTAAGACTAGTATTTTCAAAAGCAATGAGCTGTACTGACTATCCAAGGTAAAATCTAGGCAGGGGTCTAATTTTTGGAAAAGGGCTGGATACCTGTCCATGGAAAATCAGACCTCTGCAGGTTTTCTCACCTTGGTGACCCAACCCAGAAATCTCTAATGGCAATCCTGGCCGGTTGGCCTGCTACCTTAGCAGAACGGTTGAGCAAATCTGTCTACTTTAAGAGTTGTAAAGTTATTTTATTTTGTGGTTTTATACTTGTACGACATTCTAAAGTTGCTAGGCATTGCCATATTTGAATATATGGCACAACATTCACCTTTGTATGTAAGATATCTGTAGAATTGTATATTATACATTTAATATTGTAAAGAACTTAACGTATAATTGTCATGTATTTGTGTATGCACATTTCTTATACAGTACTTCATGCCATAAACATTTCTGTAAAGTAAATGAACAAAAACAAGCACGTAGGGTGGAACACTCACTGTATCTCCCATGTTGTTTGAAAGAGGTGAGAATTTTTGATTGCGTCTTCTCCAGCCCTTTGCTCCATTCAGCTTGATGTAGCCATGTCTTACAAAAAGATAGAAGTGTTTTATTTATTACTTTCATACCTTTAAGTCCAAAGTATCCCTCAATAGTCCATTCAGGTTCTTGTTTTTATCCTGTATCCACTCCTGCCCTGCCCTCTGGCACGGGGTGAGCTGAGCACTCGTGGCAGCACACCTTGTCCAGCTCTTACCTCTCAGCCAGGGAATAAAGGTGATTTCCATCCCAGGGGAACCCTGCCCCTGGTGCTCTCCCCAGGCAGCTCTGGGAGTGCAGACTGGGATGGTGCTTTCACACATCTGTGGAACGTTGGAACTATTTGTGGTTGCTTGGTTGGGTGCGTGGTTGGGCGGGTTTTCCTCAGTTTGGTGTTTACTGTATTTTTTTATGGCTCAATAAAGCAGCTCCCATAGTTGGGGCAGCTTTGCTGAGGTGGCATTGGAAAGGATTCCAGGCTGCACCAGCCGAGTTAAATGTGAACTTGAGATGGAAAGTTTAAACCATGACATCACAGCATTGACTGCAAAACAGCACAAAGGCTAGGAAGACATGTGGAAACAATCACTTTCTTAGGAAAAAAATGCCTTTAAAAAAAAAAGTTAAGCTAGGACATGTTCTTTTAGTTAGTAACTTCAGGTCACTTATTTAAAGATTATTACAGTTTCATTTATATATTTTTTACTTATTTCCCTATATTTTTAGGCATCAATATCAGCAAAAAAACTGATTTGAATATCTACTTCTGGCCTTAAACCACAGCAACATAACTTAACAAAGAACATTGCTCAGCATCACTAGGATGTTTTAAAGCACCACAGAGGCCTGGCGAAGCTGTGGTGTGCAAAGGCCATGAAGCAAAGCACAAAGCACAGCCTGGTTCTTCACCTGATCCCATGGAGCAAAACTGCTCTGATCCTCTGTTGCTGAGCACTGGCCCCGTGTCAGGCACGAGGCTTTGAGCACTTGTGTCCAGGCTGTCCCAGCCCCAGTGCAGACAGAAAGGGAGGGAGAATGTTCTGTTGTGCTTTCGGGCTCCTCGCTCGAGACAGCCACTGCTGAGAGCATCCATTCTCTGCACTGATGGCACCGAGGTTTGCTGACAACTTTATTAGATGTTTCACAAAGGATAAGAATCAGCACAACAAAACATTGAAGTATTTGGTTTTAATATTTGTTTGTGGGTATTCTGTTAATATTTTAATGCAAAATGTTTCTGACCAGTGCTTAAGAACTACAAGACAATGTGAAATTCATGTTTGATAAATTAATACTGTATGTCACTCGATGTGTTACTTTAGTAAATTGTTTTATTTCTTTACAAAATAAGTACAAATAAGGGAGTATGTTTTCACACAAATTGGGGGTATTTACCAGTATGTACAGAAATCATCAAAATAACGTAACTCTAATAAACACAAGGCCTTTATAAACAATATGTACAAATTATCAATACATTTAAAACATAACTTTACACTTCCTGGCCTTAAATACCTTATGAATAATCTTTTGGCTAAATAGCAGCAGTATAAATTTTCTTCTGCTTTTCATAAACCTTAAAAAATAATTAAAACCTTTGTTTTTAAAACTATTGGACAAATAGTTCTATTTGTGCTTTCGCTATGGTTTCCCATCAAAAAAAATATTGCCTCAAAAAAGTGGCAAGCATAACATAGTAAAAACAGAGAAGATAAATAAGCAAATGTCTCCCTTCCGTGGTACTGTAACACTGTTAATGAACTCTGCAGCACAGCCTGTGCCCCTGCTGTTCTGTCCCACTGATCCCCATTGCTCAGACCCACACCAACCACTTCCCTGTGGGCCCAAATTCTGCTTCAGCAAAGCTTTTCCAAGGCATTCACCCCACCTTTAGGTACTTACAGCTGCTCCTCATGCTCAAAGCCACGTGCCTGCTCAGGAGCCTCTCTGGCTGGAGCCTGGTGCAGTGTCCAGGGCAGAGCTGTCCCCTCTCCAGGTGCCACCGCGCTCCCCACGCCAGCAGCGGCCCCAAAAACCTTTACAGCGACTTTAAAAATCCATATAGAATACTCTAAAATCTTTACCCAACAATATTCTCTTTTAAAACCACCATTAAACCATACTATTTGCAATAAATAAATTAACATCTTTTAGAAAATAAAACCCAACTTTGAATCTTGTCACTAACCAGCTGCTACAAATGCGCAAAAGGTTGATGAGATTGAGAAAACAACTGGAAGCAAGTCAAGGTAACTCAGCTGAGAGCCTGCACACACATTTCATACACTTAAGATTTGGTTCAGCAAATGGCTCAGGAAATGAGCTGTGCAGTAAAAGCAAAAATCCTAAATATATAAAATTTGTGGGAGTGTGCAGTGGTGAGTCTCTTGGCTGTGCAAAAAATTGCCATTACAACTAAGTTAAATAGCAACAGGTATCACCATGGTTAGTGAGACAGTGCTAGTAAACTGAAAATAAACCCAGCACCAGGAGTGAACACTCAGGTGAACACAAGGCTGGGACCACTCCTGTGAACCTGTCCCAGGCCTGGCCAGGAGATGGTTTGGGTGATCCACTGCATTTGTGTAACTTCAACACCAGCTACTTCAGCCTTACCTAAAATGGCCAGATGGAGCAAGACTTTGATGTTGATTTTTTTTTTTTTTGTGGAGTTAACATTTTAAAACCTTTTGCACATTTTCTGTGGTTTATATATATATATATATATTTTTACATAAAGGGAATTTATTGCATGTGTCTGACAATTTTACAAAACAAAATTACCGGAACATTGACTTCTGAAAAAAATAGAAGGCACATTAAAATGACAGCTTTCAAAGCAAGTTGAGCTTCCGTGGAGCACTCAGTAGGACTGTTGGCTTTATTTAAGCAGAGCTCGGTAGAGCAGGAGCGAATGGCTCATGTCCCGCTCCTGCTCCATGTAGAAGATGAAGTCCCTGAGGTTGACTCGAGTGATTTTCTGCCGGGGGTACTGCCGGGGGGAGCCCGTGCCCAGCCCCGCCGGGCTGCCCCCGCACAGCCCCACGCCCTGCAAGAGAACACAGCACAGTGAGCCTGCCGAGCCAGCCTGCCTCCCCCGGGCTGCAGGAGCCCTGAAACAGCTGCAGTGGATCATTACCAGCCTCCTTCTGACATTACATCAGGGGTTTTAAACACTACTGTCTTTTTTGTTCTTCTGGGTCTCAGCGAGTTCACCTGCTAAAGGCCTCAAGTGCAAATCTGGGGCTAAACCTTGCTCACTTCCAACTCCCGCTACAGGCATGTCCACTGAGGATGTATTTGAGCAGTTTGAATTCAGGAACAAAACAATTTTCAGCAGATAAGGCTATTAATACACAAAATGTGTGCAGGATGCTGCTGTTCATCCAAGGACTAAGTGAAATACTGGGGGTCCCCACAGGGATCTCAATTCTCTCCTCTGGATCTGCTCAAGAGAAGGGCTCAGTGTGGGGAGATACTCAGGAAACAATGAAAAAATTAGATGGAAAAATCACAAAGACTTAGATAACCTTTTAAGAACAAAATTAATTTCAGCAGATAAGGCTATTAATACATCAAATGTGTGCAGGATGATGCTGCTGCTCATCCAAGGATGGGAACAGGTGAGTGGAATATTGGGAGTCCCCACAGGGACACCAATTCTCTCCTCTGGGTCTGCTCAAGAGAAGGGCTCAGTGTGGGGAGACAGCAAACATTCAAAAAATTAAATGGAAAAATCACAAAGACTTTTAGACATTGTGGGGAGATACTCATGAAACAATCAAAAAATCACATGAAAAAATCACAAAGACTTAGATAACCTTTTAAGAACAAAATTAATTTCAGCAGATAAGGCTATTAATACATCAAATGTGTGCAGGATGATGCTGCTGCTCATCCAAGGATGGGAACAGGTGAGTGGAATATTGGGGACCCCAGTTCTCTCCTCTGGGTCTGCTAAAGAGAAGGGCTCAGCGTGGGGAGATACTCAGCAAACAATTTAAAAATTAAGTGGAAAAATCACAAAGACTTAGACATTGTGGGGAGATACTCAGCAAACAATCAAAAATTATATGGAAAACTCAAAAGACTCAGACATTGTGTGATGATAAACACAAACACTAGTATACTTGTTTCAACAGCTATGTTAAATAGTTATTTATTTTTTAATTGGTTCATTGGTGGTGAATTACTGAATACCTCATCCTGGCTTTGTATATAGAGAGAAGATTCTTAAACTGGGCCTGAGAATACTGTGATCTGAATATTTAAAAAAGGAAAGGACATAATTGCAGCCCCTGCAGCCTCATGGAGTTTAAACTGAAACCTGATGCACACACATGTTCAGATGTTTTTTCATCCATAGGAGTCCATTGTTTTTGTTAATTCCAATTGATTTGCAGCAAAATAAAGAGTTCTAACTGAGAAAAATAGATTTTAATCTCTGAAAAGACTTAAGCTATTTTACAAACCTCTAAGAAATGTGGTAAAAAATTCTATACTTTTAATATCCCAAATTTACTTAGTGCTGCTCAAACCCACCTTTCTTTCCCCAGGAAATACTTATTCTAGGATCATAACCCCAGACATTAGGAATACAGTTAAGGGTAATTTTACTACTGAAAGCTTGCAGGGGAAACACACATGGTCTGAGAGCAAGGCATGGCTGGCACTGTGTCCCTCTGTCACCACAGTCAGTCTGTCCTTGCACAACTGCACCATTCATGGCATTTCTGCCATTCCTGTTTATTCAATTACAGCAGTGGAGCAAATTCTCTTCTTGTTTGTGCCCACAAACACCAAGGGCTTAAAGGAGTGCAATGAATGGGCTCAGCCTGCAGGAACAGAGGGAGAAACCCACAACCTTTGGGCACCTTTGAGCCAAGGGATTCTGCTCTCCAGTGTGGAGCATTTTTGTTAATTAATTGATTGATTGAGCACTGAGCCTCACTGCTCACAGGGAATGAGCTGCAAGGGCTGCTCATCCATGCCCAGTGCACAGTCCATGTATTCAGCAGTGCTTCACACCTTAACCCAAGAAACACTTCACATTCCCAACAGGAACAAAATCATTTAGACTCCTCCTCTCTGTCTTCTACAGGTGGGAACACCTTGAGCTGCCTCTCGGCACCCTGACCATGCACCCACTCTGCCAGGGCTGTGCCCACTGCTTCTAAGTCCTTAGAAAACCACTGTGTGTGTTTATTTTAAATCAAACTGACTCAAAAAATATTTCTCCTTCTTCCCTGTTCCCCCCATGGTGCATCTCTCCCCTGCCCACAGCACTGATTTCAGATTCATCCTGACCACAGGACCTGTGACAAATACAGGAGTGTGGCCACCTTAAACTCACTGTGAACCACATCCACAGCACTCTGGACTGGGAGCATCCTACAACAATTACCAAATAGAGAAAGGCTGCATAATTTTTTAAATTCTCTCTATAAAACTGTTTCTTTAGTCAGTTGAGTTCCATTTACAGCAAGGAACTGCTCTCTGTTTGGACAGAGTAGCTGGAATTAAGATGTGCCAAATCATATTCATTGCATTTATCACTAGAGATACTGAACTTCAACACAGCAAGAACATCATATCCTCAACCAGCAGCAGAACAAGGCACCAAGTTGTGCACACTCATAACCACACTCACAAGCCATCAGTTACCTGATCATGCTCTGGAGTTGTTTTACAAGGTGAAAAATAACCATAAAAATTATATTAGAACTACAGAAGTTCTGTAAGCTGACAGAACAGTAATTTATATATGTCAATATGATCACTAATTTAAATTAAAAACCAGTTTGTTTGGTACTGCATTGTACTCAAAATTATTCTGCAGATACTATATAAAAAATAGACTCCTAAATGTAATAATTATTTAATTGCATACATGAATTCAAGTGTAGTTAAAAATAACAGTGGAATTGAAGCAATTCAAAATTTTCTCATGAAAAATCACATTTTTTTATCATCATGACAGATTTTTCATCAACCCAAACAAGCCCCTGTGTTGTCTGTATCTATGGCAACTAATCAGAGATACACAGATAAAAGCTCTAATAAAAGAATAAAAGGTTGTCAATTGTTTACCTCCTTTATTTCCAGGCTTGCCACATGCAAGCCATTCCCAAATCCCACACACTCAAATACACATCAATGCTAACTTCTGTATCAGTGAACTTCCAGTTATAATTTCAGGAAAACTTGAGACATTCCAGACCAGAAGAAAACCCAAATGTGACCGTGTTCACAGGGGGCTGAGGATGAGGGAAGAGATGAGGATCTGACTCCATGTTTCAGAAGGCCGATTTATTATTTTATGATATATATTATATTAAAACTATACTAAAAGAATAGAAGAAAGGATTTTATCAGAAGGCTAGCTAAGAATAGAAAAGGAATGATAAAATCTTGTGACTGACCAGACAGTCCGAGCCAGCTGGCTGTGACTGGCCATTAATTAGAAACAACCACATGAGACCAATCCCAGATGCACCTGTTGCATTCCAGAGCAGCAGATAACCATTGGTTACATTTTGTTCCTGAGGCCTCTCAGCTTCTCAGGAGGAAAAATCCCAAGGAAAGGATGGCTCTGACACCCATGTAATTTATATATGAACTCTGTGCCTCTTCATTTTAAATCAGTTTCCAAGCATGAGTGACAGGGACTTCCCATCCCCTTCCCTCCCAGCTCTTTCCCCAGTGCCTCTCTTCCCTCCTGAAGGCTCCTTCAGTCCTCTCCTGGCACTGCACACCAGAAACCAGCCCAGAGAGCAAACAGATCTCCTGTGTTGTCCCTGCTGGGGCTCCCCCAGCTCCTGCTCCTGGCCAGGGCTGGAGAGAAAATCATCCATGGAAAATCCCAGGGAGGATCTGTAACCCTGCCATGGTGCTGTGCCTGTGGTAAAGCTGCAATCCCAGAGGGGAGGGATTCCAGCCTGCCTGTATGATTAGCTGTCCCACATAAATTAGGGCTTAATTCAACATCCACTGCCCTCCTGCCACTGATGGGACAGAGCTCACAGCATCCCAGCACCACTGCTGGACTGACAGCCTGCATTCACCTGCTGCATTCACCTAGCCTGGAATCATGGCTTCAGAATAATCACAGCAGTTACTCATTCAGCATGCACACTTTGAAGCAATTCTAAATTTATTATAAGATTTGGGACAACTTTCTCAGTCTGTTTGCTATTTTCATGGTTTTCCTCTATGAGAAAACTCATGCTGTTAGCAAAGGGAAATACAAACAGACCAGAATAAAATACTGACCAAAGATTTGGTAGATCAGTAGCTAAATACACAAGAGTCTGCCACAGGAACAAACCTGTCTGGTGATGGGGAGACTGCAACAAGCCCTGTGCTGTGCACAGAGAGGCCAGCAAAGGCTCATTTGTGTTCCCTGGCACTATGAGCACAGCAAAGCAGCTCCTCTGCAGGGTGAGCATCCCCTGTCCTGTCCCCAGGAACTGCCTGTGCCTTCACCAGCCACAGAAGGGGCAGAGTCCCCCTGCTCTCAAACCTCACCCATCCCAAAAATGCACTGGAGCTACTCCATGGTGGGGACACAGGTGGGTCCATTGTGAGCCCTGGGGTAGGAGTGATGGGGGTGGGACAGTCAGGACAGACGGACACGAGAGATCTCTGCAGCCAGGACTGGAACTTGGGGTTCATTGCACAGGGCCTGGGTGCAGGGCCCTGCTGGGAGCTGCAGCCACAGCTCAGAGCAGGCCTGAGAGAAGAGAGGGGGAGAGAGGATGAGAGGGTGAGAGAGTAAGGGAGTAAAAAAGGTAACAGAGTAAAAGGGGTGAGAGAGCGAGGTTCCTGTTACAATACAACAAATCATCTTCTAGTACAAGATACAAATCCTATAGCATTTACATACAGCCTATAAGAATCACTACATTACCACACTGTGTTACATTTTAAACCCTAAAAACTCCTCTTTGGGCCCTTCTGCCAAGCTGTAGGGTCTGCTCTGACCCTTGGAGCTGACTGCAAGCAGAGGGTGTTATTTCATCAAAAGGGGATCACCTTCAGCTGGCCACACCATTGTTTTCCAGTTGTTCATTAACTGAGGTATCTTAAAGCTTGCTTTCATTTCAATCTCACTTGTAGTTTCCATATTCTCAAACTCTTTAGCCAGACAATCATATTTACAAGGCTTTCCTGTTTCATCTTCCCCAGCACCCTGGGGCTGCAGGAGCTCCTGAGCCCCCAGGGCTGAGTGGCCCCAAGGCAGGCACAGCCCAGGCTCAGGGTGCAGCCTGCTCCTCTGCAGAGCCCAGCCAGCCTCTCTCTGCTGTGCCCAACAGCTCCCACGGAAAAAAAGCTGTGGGACTGAAAAGCTCAAGCTCCCTCCTACCTCTGTCCTCCTTCTGCTGGGCCCCCACACCCAATTTGATCCCTAAGGATCCCCCAAAGGTTTAAAGGCTGCTGGGAAAGGGGACTGAGGCAGGCAGACACATCTCTTCCAAAATGATCTCCTGCCAAAATGGGCAAACTCACCACTGCTCACAGAGTGTCTTTGTGCATTCGATTCCAATGGTTGCAGCAGCAGCTGGATGGAAATCAAAGTGTGCAAGTCCCAAAAATGTGCTGTTCCCTGCTCGAGATAGAAGTGCTTCCACAGAAGAAAGCACATGTAATACAATGTACACTTATTTTTATAACAATGATTTCTACTGTTGAACAATTAATTTTTGTTTTCCTTCACAAGGCTGCATCCCTTCAACTTTGAATTACAGAACCATGGAAATACAGTACAATATTCCTGTCAGGGAACAGAGAGATAAGGGCAAGGAGAAGATTGCATTTAATATTTTATCCATCCTTCCTTCACCAGAAAACAATTCAGTGCTGACATCTCTGCTTTGAACAGAGTCTTGATCTGCGGCTATTGCTTCTCGGAGAGCCACAGACAAGGCAATAATGATAAAAGATCTGCCGGGTTTCTTCCCAGGCTACATGGCACATCCTTGTGGCAGACTTCACTTCAAGCCAAAGTCTGAAAGTGGGAATCACACAGCAGCAATTCAAAGCCAGGCTAGGCAGTAAAATACACCAGGAATTTGGTCTGTGCAAGCTGCATGCACTGCAGAGCAGGGGAAGAGAAGGTGTCTATTAGTCTGCTCTTAGGAATAAGAGGTCTTGAATCACAAGAAACATTCTGGAGATTTTCTGCAGCAATTATGTTTTTACTTGCATAAAATGCTATTAGATCTTTGGCTGAGAGGCACATGAAAAACAGGTATAATACTATGTATGATTAGCTGTCCCACATAAATTAGGGCTTAATTCAACACCTACTGAGGCTAACAGCAATGATTTCACTGAAACATCCTAAAATTAAGATGCCTCTAAAGTACAGAAATGTAATAACTGTTCATCAGCACCTCAAAGATTAACAATACTATATGAAATATAATTATTATATCTACAAAAATACTGTGCATCTTCATATGTGCAACACAGCAGCTCTGCAAGTGTCTTTAGAAGGATTCATCACCAAGAGCTATCATTTAGGCCTTCAGATGAGCAGCATTTACAGGGAGGATTAGTGCCATGCTTTCTTCAGAAGCTGGTGATTTTCATTTACCAACATTTTTACCCTGTACTATTTTAGTGCAACTGTTCCTCTAGACAGTTTTGGCACCCGTTCACTTGCTACACCCTCCTGGATGCAAATGCATCTCCTTTCCCCTGGGCACATAAACACACACCTCACCCTGCAGACAAACATCAGAAAAACTGATTTGCACAAGTACTTACAAGTACTTCAAATACCAACACAATTGCAACATTTCAAAGACAGCGTGCAGTAATTTTTAAATTAAGAAATAATAAGGGGAAGGTAAATCAAACTAAGTCATGGATACCGTGAAAATTTTTTTCTTCAGATGTGATCACTTCAGTTTATAATTATCCGAAATTATTTGAACCCAAAGAAATGGGCTGCCATTACAAGCAGAGGATTTTCTATGTACCTCCTCCTTGCCTTTATTACATTACACTAAGTCCCATATGCAAGTACTATTAGAATAAAAAACCTGCTTGGTAAAGCAGCATCAAACCAAAACCTTCCAGCTGAGGGAATTGGGCATGTGTTCCAATCTCAGCACTTACTGCTCCCTCTGAGACAGCATTTCCCCCCAGCTGGAGGAGAGCAGGGGCAAAAAGCAGCTGAAAGGTATTTCAGGGGAACTCTCTGGGAAAAAGAGGAGTCTGCCCCAATGCCAACAATAATGAGCTGAGGTGCAAGGCAGCTTTGGGCTGTGACATTCCCTTGCTCAAAGAGATGGGTGTTCAGTAGCCAGCCCTCAACAGGTCACTCCAGGTAGGACCAGACTGATTTTCATCCCTTAATCCATGCAGTGTCTGAATAATCCCTGCACTGATGTCAGGCAGAAAACTCAGGTTTTTGAGATAAACTCTGCGATCTGCAGACACCTTTAACCTTTCCAAGATCTTCTGGTGCCCCCACTGCCCCTTCGGTGTCTGACAGAACCCAGTGCCTTCATCCCCCAGCCCCTTGCAGCACCCTCACTGCTGTGCAAGCTCTGCCCTCCTCATTTCCTTTGTTCAGAGCACCCATGGCTCCTGCCAACATCTTCTTCCACAAGCATCTCATACCCAACACAACCCACTGCTTACTTGGACTTAAAAGCAATGACAATTTTACTTGATTATGAATTCTGAAGTTTGGGCTGCATTCTTGCTGTGGTAATTATAAGTGGAATATTCTATTTATCCTGTTTCCATCATACACGTATATTTTCATTTTGCTTGGAATGTTTCTCCTCTCATGCTTTCCAAATGTTTAATCAAGTGCTGCTCCCTTTGAAATACTAATCCTGCCAAAGTTTTTTCTTGCTATTTTTCAAGCATTGTGGTGCTTTACCCTTCTCATCTTTCAATACTAACATAGGGGTTTTTTTCCTTGTTTTCTGTTGTTTAGTTGAGGTTTGTTTAAGGATTTGCCTGTGTTACTCCAGCCTAGTCACTCTCTTACAGTGGCAGTCAAGAAACACCAAACCAACTTTCGGAGAAGCCCTACAGCCCAGCTTGCAGGATTCACATTTTCCTTGAGACACACTGGATTCCCATCTGAATTTTTTTTAATATTCTTGATATTAGTTAGAAACTATCTCAGTTTTACATACTGGGTGGCCCTTTCCTTTCTAACCTGTATGACTGTGACTTTCATTAAATCAGAAACATAAAATAATTAAAATATTCTTGACATTCATCAATCTCTAGACACGTATAACTGTAAAATTTAATTGTTTAAATATTTAATTAAAGGACACATAATTGCTATATAGTAAAGGCTGCTTTTTGGCTGTCTCTAAGCAGAACACTGTAGGGGACAGGCTGACTCCCAGCAGGTTTTGGTGCATCACAACACCCAGCACACAGGGTCACACAGCTGCTTCATGTCCTGCCAGCCCCCATGGGAGGGGATGAGAAAAGTACCCAGATCTTAAACACAAAATCACTTTCTCAGCTCTTGAGAGCATGAATTGCCCTCATTCATCTCAGCTGACTTTTGGTTCTTAAGCCTAATTATGATGTATAACACCCAGACTTTATAATAATTGTGTTTCCAGCTGTTGGCCATCCTGCTCACTCCCACAACTGTGCAAGTGCAAATCAAGGGAATTCATGCAGCAGTTACCAAACAAAGGACACAAACCCCAGCAGATCTCCTGAGGACTTCATTCCAGGGTGAAATCTCTACCAGCTCCTGAGGACTTCATTCCTGAGTGAAATCTCCTGTTGGATCAGTCACTCTCTCTGAACAGTGATCTAAACCTTCCCTTGTAATTACCACAGGCTCCTCTGGGGATTCAGGGCAGTGCAGGGCCCTTACCTGTACCCAGCCCATTAAACAAACCAAAATCAAGCAGGCAATGCAGTTATCTCTGGATTGAGTGGCAATAAAATGAAGCCCTAAATGCTAATGCCTTCAGCTTGCAGGATAAACACATTGCCAGAACACAGTCCAGTGTGCAGGGAAAAAGACATTAACATTTGTAAATAAAAGGTGGAAGACAGCTAACACTCTATTACTGCAAATATCATGGAATATAATTAAGGCTGGTGCATTTCAGACATTAGGATAGACAGCAGGGAGAAGTTACCAGATCACTCAGCCATTCAGTTCTTGATTTCTTTGCATTTCTTACAGCTAAGTCTCACTCTTGGCTCTTTTAAGTTAGTTGTTTGCTTGATCGGAAAACATTTTAAAAACTTAGATTGGCATAAAGAACTCAGAAAAAAAGGGTTCTAAAAGGAAATAAATTCCTCCAGACATCAGTAACCCCAAAGGAGCCCCAGTCCCTGTGCTGCTTCCCCTTCCCCAGTGTGAAGAGTCCCCTGCACATCCAGGCCCCAGTGCTGCTTCCATCATTGCCCTTTCTCAGGTCCTTTTCTATCCCCGGCTGGGGGCTGTGCACAAATCCCAGATGGGATGGGACTGTCCAGGAACGTGCCTTGAGCTGTTTCATTTTCCAGCATCACTCTCATTGCATGCTCATGGCAATGGCAAGATGCCATCAGCTCACATCCCAGGCAGCAAAGAACTCAATGTTACAACTCACTTTTTAAGTTTTTTGACCAATCACACAAAGCAAAAGCGCATTGACAGTAGTTCCATCCAACCACTATAAGCACAGGTACCTTTGGTTAAACAATGCCTGCTTATTTTTAATACAAAACCTGCTTGTAAGCTTTAAAACACAATGCACAGAGCTCCATTATTAAGCTTTAATAAGATTCTTTAATAAACTCTATCTTGCTGTAATAAAATTATTGGGCATATCAATATCTATAAAGAATAAATGTCTTCAGTCTATAGATGATCATGAAGGAGACACAGTGATGCAGAAAACACTGCATTACTTTCTTCAGACATTAAAGCTCTACTCTTAGTTATCTCTAGTTTTTCATTTTTACTGTTCTGATAGGATTGAACACCAGTCAGACTACCTCAAGAAAAGAAGATTTAACAAGTAAATGTCACAACTATCACCACCTTTCTTTTATTAAAATCACCTCCAACACACATAATTATTAATTATTTAGAATAAATTAAAAATCAGGTAGTCAAAATCAAGTGCTCCACTACAAACAACTGTAATTAAAACTGACCCTAAAATATATTACAGAAATAATTCTAAGCCAGACACAAAATCACCTAATCAACCATCTGATACACACTGAAGAGCTCTTACAGATGGGTCCTGACAATTGACAGTAATCAATGTATAAACTGACAAGTCTATCAGATCTAATTACTCCCAAAACAAAATAAGCATGAATATTTGTCCTGGTTGATATTATATTTAACAGAAGGCTGTAAGCACAAAAGAAAACCCTTTACCAATGTGCTGGCTGAGGCCAGAGGCTGGTGCTGTGCTGTTTGTGAGTGGAACAAAGGCAGAGGAGCTGGCACAGGAGCCAGGGCAGAACGTGAGAAAGGAGCAGATGCTGCAGAGGGCACAGGACACACACTGGGGATTACTGCAGCAATTCCAGAGGCAGGGAGCACAGGCTGGGATTCCCAGAGCTGCCCAGCATGCAGGGGTGCTGCCTTTCCCCTGGCAGTGGCAGGCACACAGCCCCAGCAGCAGCAGCAGTGCATTATGATACAACACAACATGAGCATTAGAAAATGCGAGATGAATCTCAGGCCCAGAGGCTCTTTAGCACCACTCCAAATCACAACTCTCTGCCTTCATTTTTCTTCTTTGCTACTATTCCACTTCTTCTCTCAGTACTTCTGACTTTATTAACCCTTTTTTCTCCTTCTTGTCTTCCACCTTCCTGTTCTCATGGTATCACATCAGATTCCTCAAAAAGCCCTGAGTATTATCAGCAGAGATTACAGATCAGGCAGGGTTTCTGCCATACTCCAGCCCAGTGAAGCTCCAGTTGTTCCCAGTGAAAAATTCATCACTTCATTGCCACCTTAATAGGACATCATGTCTTCTGACAACTGCCCTGAATAGAAGTTACAAAAATCATAAATCAAACTGTAACCTGTTTTCAATGGTCTGAATTCAAGTGCTGTGAGTTTGGTTTTTTCTTTTGACAATCTGGCCCCTGAATAAAAGCTACAAAAAATCTTAAATCAGACTGTAACCTGTTTCAATGGTCTGAATTCAAGTGCTGTGAGTTTGGTTTTTTCTTTTGGCAATCTGGCCCCTGAATAAAAGTTACAAAAATCATAAATCAAACTGTAACCTGTTTTCAGTGGTCTGAATTCAAGTGCTGTGAGTTTGGTTTTTTCTTTTGACAATCTGTCCCCCAAATAAAAGTTACAAAAATCATAAATCAAACTGTAATCTGTTTTCAATGGTCTGAATTCAAGTGCTGTGAGTTTGGTTTTTTCTTTTGACAATCTGTCCCCCAAATAAAAGTTACAAAAATCATAAATCAAACTGTAATCTGTTTTCAATGGTCTGAATTCAAGTGCTGTGAATTTGGTTTTTTCTTCAAATACTTTCCCCAGAAATTCAAGTCTAACAAGCCCAAAACAGACTTCCTGAAACACAAGCTTCATTTTTGTTTTCTGGGAATTAGAAAAGATGCAGTTATGTGTTATGCCTAATTTTTGTTATCCCTTTCTGGAATGGTGCGTTCTGGTGTTTGGTTTAACAAATCACACCTTTCTCATTAACCTGGCCTGAAATGATGAAATCAATTTTTCAAGCTCTTTTTTGGTCTTTCTACAAATCTGTGCTAAGATCCTTGATCTTTCCACACTGTACACATAATGTGCTACCTGAATGTGTGCAGCAGCAACATATGGTACAGTAGGTTATAACTCTTTTACCATCTGTTCTAGCTGAACTCTAACCTCAATAATCCCATATCAGCTTTTCCTGTTAACTGCCACAGCTCTCAGATCTTGGCTTCTACTTGCTCTCTTAAAATTAAATTGCAGCAAAAGGCAGGGCCAGATCACAGACTGCTCTTCAGAAGCCTCCACTGCTCCCCAGGTGACTTCATTTGGTCAGGGTCTTAAACAAATTATGCCTTCAGAGCTACAGGCCACCCTTTTTTTTTCAGTGAAAAGGATAAATCAGTGACTGGAATATTCTTCATTCTGAAAAATATTGCTCAAGGTGCTGCTGTGTGCTTTACACACTCATTTCCAAAGCATTTTGTTTCTGTGATGCTCTCATGTAGAAAAGGGCATCCCCTTCAGTGGAGCTACAGGGGATTCCAAACCTTCCAGGAGCAAACTCCAGGGCTGGCCCTGTCAAGCCACCTCCCACCATGGCAATTCTGTTTTTTGCACAAAAAGCACCACCACTACAACCCCTCACTGCCTTCCTACTCTGTGTAAAACCCAAACAGTAGCATCACAGTGGACAAAAAAAAAAGTTCATTTTATTGCAATAAATCTAAGTTCTATCCAAAGTTCAGGAAACTGGACAGATTTTGTAAACTGAGAGAAGACATTTGAAACTTTTACTACTATTAGGGTTTGTTGGTTTTGAGTTTTGTTTGGGCTGTAGGGTTTTTGTTTTGTTTTGGTGTTTTATTGTTTTATTTTGTTTTACTTTTAAAACTTGCATCTCATGTCATCAAGTTCTGTTTCATACAGATGTTGGAATTTGAAAGTAAGCTCTAATTCCAGTTAGAACAGCTCATCTGGTGGACTGCCTTTAAATTTAAAGTCTGCTTCATCTACCAAAAACTTCAAAAATAGCAACGTGGTAAATAAAATCCATGAAAGACTGTGGCTTTGGTATAATTTAAACATATCCATGCAAAACTATTACATACAAACAGACATATGGAAAACAAAAATATATTTTTAATATATACTAATCACAGCCACAAGAATATGTCCCTCTATATTTTACTATAGTAATGACAATACCAGTTCTTATGGATGATGAAATTGAAGAAAGAATCAAATATAATTATCACCATTTACTATTTTACAATATCTATATTCAACTCAAAACAGTAAATCTTAACAGTTCAGTAAACTTGTCTGACTCATTATCAACTGAACCAGACTGTAATGCCGACTAAATGAAAACTACATTTGTAAAGGAATATCTTTGTAAAATTATTCAACTTTTATAATCAGTGTAATGCCTTCTCATTAAAAGTATTTGTATCTTCTCCATTTTGAAATACCACATCTTGTGTACAAACATTGCTTCTTTTTGGATTCCTGTTTAGAATCTGAATAAAAGGGGAATTTGATTTTTTGAATGTGTGAAGAAATCAGTTTCGTGAGATATAATTTTGCTTTTTCACACATGAGCAGTTTAAATATGTTATCCAATGTTATCTTGAGGCACAAACATAAGGCATGGAGGTTAGAGAAGTCAAACCTACATACCAGTCTGTTACCTCAAATGTCTTCCCAACCATGCAGCTGAAGAATACTATGGAATCCATGGTTTAAATAGGAATATTGGCTTTAATTGTAATCTGGGTCCTATTACACAGATGGCATAGAGTGCCCATACAAACATACAGAGCCCCTAAATATAGAATTCCACACGTGTTTTCCAACCACACCAATGCATCTATATTCTACAGCTCTGCTTGGGGGAAGGGAGCAGCACTCTGTGCTTTTTGGAATTTATGCTAAAACAGCCTCTTCCTCCATCCCCCCACTCTGCAGGGGAAATTACAGCTGTAATGGTTAACAACTGGACTTCACTTTTCTCCTCCAAATACAGGAGGGCATCAGGTCTGCCCTCCCCCACCAATTCTTCTTTGCATTCAAAATATTTCCACCTCTGCATAAAAATGACTTTTTTATTATGCAGTTTCACAGACTTTCCTAGGTGGCACCCCAGGAGCATAATCCTGATTCGCAGAACAAAACCATCTAATTACCCCAGTTGCATAATTCATTGGCCCCTGCCCAGGAGCTGCCAGCCCGTGATGTTATCTGCCCCACTCTGGGGAGCCCTGTGGGAATCTGTGCCAGGGAGAGGCAGGGGCAGGGCCCAGAGCTCCTTGGGGGCCCTGGGGTGGCCAAGGGGTCTTTTGGTGGTCACTGTGACCCCCAGATTGTTCAAAGTCTCTTTTCCCAGCCTGGCCCTTGAAGAAGCAGTCAGGGCTCTTCATTTCTGGGTCTCAAGGTTGTTTATTGTTCCTTATCTATAAAATTCTTTCTCCTGCCCTGCCCAGGTCCATCCAGCAGGACAGTTCCAGGCACTCTGCCTGCCCCCAGGGCAGTGTTATGGCTTTATACTAAAAACTACATGTGCAATGTTTACAATTACTTTCCAATACCTATCACCTGTGTTAGACAGTGAGCTTCTACTCTAAACCAATCTGTGAGTGCCACCATCACAGCAGAAGATGGAGGCCAAGAAGAAGAAGGAGAAAGGCTGGACATGCCCAGATCCCTCCATCTTGCCTCCTGAACCCCAATACCAAAAACCCCAAAATCGACTTTTCCACCCCGTGATAACTTCACTATTATTCTACCTAAACTGTTGTGGCTTGCTGATCTTCATCTAAGGTTGGTAACTTGCTCCATGGGTCACAATCAAACCCACAGGTGTTCTGGGCTCTGTGCCAGGGTCTCTGAGCCCCTGGCAGGGTCCTGGCCATCCTGAACAGCCAGAGGGATGTTCTGGGTTCCCACAAAGGGGAAGGAGGACAAAGGAGAGGAGAGCCCTCCTGTAGCCCTGGGGCTCTCCAGGCAGCCAGCCCTGCCTCTGTCTGCCCAGTCTGGCTGCAGGTGAAGCAGGGAAGGAGAGGATTCCTGCAGCTGTGCTCCTCCACAGCCGCACTGCAATGAGCCAACACCTAACTCAACTGCAAGGAAAACACTCCAACTGGCAATACTCAAAGTATGTACTACAGCTTTACTTCACTCTCATTCAGAAGCAAGACTGTAATTTCAAAATCAGACATTGCTCAGATGAGAGAAACAAAACACAGTTATGGAGTACTCCTTACTTTGCATCTATTTTTTCTATCATGCTGATGAAAAGCTCTCAGTATTCTGGCAAACTTCCCAACAGAAACTTTTTAGACACTGTCTTTAGAGAATTGCAGCAAGTCCTTTTATTACTGCTTGTTTGTTTTAATTTAGCAGAGTTGCTCTCAAGTTCCATCTAACCTTTGAAAAGCAGCATCCTGTTTGTTTTCAGGATCAGGTATTTGCCATTGACTAAATTACAAATGAAGATGAGCCCTGGACCACTCTTAGTGCCAGCTCACAAAACACCTTCTGGTCTCAGATGAATTTCAAATGTAAAATATTGATATTTAAAAGAACTCTGAGTTGGTTCTGGTGTATAATATTTTACCTTATGATAAAGACTAAGCCAGAAAACATTTCAATTCTCAACAACGTTTTCATCCTGCATTATAACACACATGAGTGGCAGAGAGACTTGTCAGCCCAGTGGTTAAGGCACTATTCATCTTTCATCTCCTGCATCTGGGCTGCAACCACTCAGCAATAGACTCACTTTCTCACTGGAAATGTCATCTCAGAGCTGAGAAACCTTCTTGACAAATATGTTTTTGAAACAGATGTATTTTTGCTAAACATTTTATCTTTGACAAAAATATATTTTGACAGAGGAAGTTTCATAGCTATTTTTTTTCCCACAAACTCTAACAACAACTTAGACTTTTAGGACCTAGATGGGGAAAGCTGCTTGGACCCTGCCTTGCTGATGGAGGTAAGGCTGGACAATGACCACTGCTGTCACCAGCCCATGGAAATTATCTGTGTGAGTGGAAATTATTATATCCCATGGAAACTATCCATCCCATGGAAATCCATGGCATTTCTATGGGATTATTTAGTGCTCTGCCCTGATTTCTCACTGTTCACCCCCAAACAAGGAGCTGAGGCTGCTGCTGTGGCATTCAGAGCAGGGCTAGGAATGGGACATAACTCATCCCATCCTCCTTCCTCATCCTCAGCTGCTCTTCCCAGCTCTGTGTGAGCTACTTCATACTTAGGTAGTAATTAACAACATAAATGTTTAGAATAAACAGTGAGGACAGGGCATTTGAAAAAAGAGTTACCAGATGTCCTTAGCTTTGCTGCTGGCCTAATAACGTTTCTGCAGTAATTTATTTGATGTGGAGTTTATTTAGCTGCTGCAAACATGCAGGGTTATAATAATCATAAGCAGGTTGCATTAAGCACAATACGACTTGGGTGTGTAACAAACACAGTGTTAAAAATAATCCCAGGAACTGTATGCCTCCAAGATATTAGATGTGCAGTATCTTCTACAACCTGATTGTCAAAAGCTAGCCAGAAAGCACCTTTCAGACTTTAAAAAAATATTAAAAGAAATATAAAATCCAAGACTTCTTTTACAGATAATTTTGCCTATAGTTTGGGATAGCAAGCATTAAATTCCAACATCAAATCCTGGCATACTTCAGTAAGCTATCAGCACAGCAGTGCTGCCTTTTTTCCCTTTGAAAAATGAAAGAATTAAATTCAAAACAAACAACTTCAATTTAACACCAAACTACAGGATAACCAATCTTAAAAATGTCAAATTGTAATGGATCTTAATACCCATATAAAACACAAAAATAGTGGCATTGTTCCTTGGTAATGCATAGCAACCTTACAGAATTTCAGTGAAGGAGAAAGAAGGGAAAAACACCTTATTACTTCTAACTCCTGCGAGCCATTTTGGTCTCCAAAGGTTTTAGAGCGCCCGGGGCCATGTGTCTGCAGTGTTTCGGGAAATGACTTGCCTTCGCACGAACACTGCTATGTTCTGCAGCACTGCTGCCCCCCAGCATCCCCGCTCCATTTCTAGTTAACTCTTCCTTACCTGGAGCAGCCTTTCCCCCCCACTTCTCTTTTTTTTTTTTTTAGCAGAAAGCTTCGGCTAAAATAAAAAAAAAAAAAAAATACCCCCCTCATCCCCCCCAAAAATAATTTGCTTTTTCTGACAAGTTTTCTCAGAAAGAATTTAACTCTATAAACCTCTGAGAGAAAAAGGAAATCGATTTGAAAGTAAAATATTTGGCAACACAACTACTTTAGCCAACAACGCCATGGAGCTTTGAAGTTTGATACTGCCCTAATGTTTGTGTTTTGCCTCAGTTAACAAACAACAGTTAGAAAACAAAAAAAATCATCAACACCCCCCAAGAATACAAGAGCTCTACTAAAATCTTTCACTTATCACTGTATTTATGTTTTTAATTACACATTACAGGCTGAGATTAAGTCCCTGGGTAAGGCCCCATAACTATTCACCAATTTGTCTTAGCAGCAGTGTATTAAAAGTAGCAGGAAATATCCATCTAGCATAGAGGGAAGAAAAAGATTTAATCCTCCATATAATGTGCTGAAGTCACTCAGCACAGGCATTTTGTGTTTCCCTCTATTTTCTGTAAAGATACATGGCTGCACACAAAGCTATTCTGCTTGATGGCTTTTTTAAAAATCTCCAGAAAATTCTTTGCCAAGGTCACTGCTGATTGACTCAAAATATGACAGTGTACAAGGCTACTAAAATATTCTGTTCTTCTCAGAGGTTGAGTAAGCAGCTCTAACTAAGAGGAAAATCAATATAATACTTCACAGTGAGGAAGAAAATGGAAAATAGTTTAGCAGTTAAGTGGTTAATGCAATTCCTAAGTGTTCAGCAATCATTGCAATTTAGTGCCATTTCGATTATTACACAATAAACAGACCATGTTGTCTGGAAGCAAATTTTTATGAGTATAGCTGAAGGGGTTGCAACTTATTTAGCTGCTGAAACTCTAAGGGAAAGAACATTTCTGAATGCTAACACTACAGATCAGAAATATACAGGTACACTGGAAAGGTTATTTTTAGGTCACTACTATGGTAACTAACCACACTGACCTTTAAAATTAGTATGCAGTTCAAGAAAAAGGAAGTTCAGTAAAATGTTCTTTAAACAGCATAATTTTAATAAACAATATTGTACATCCTTACAGCAGAATTCTGTCACTTTTTACAGCTATTAATTTCACTTTTATATCATAATATAATGTACAAAAATATCATGGTGCAGAACCGACTAGGAAAAAAATGTAAACAGCCAGAAAACTGATTAAACTATCATTAATTAATGTTTAAAGAATTAAAAAAAATAAGAACAGCTATATTTATTTCTGTAGAATAAAACTGCTATCTGGAGAAGGGCCATTTTTCATATATTGTAATGTCTTTGAAATGGTCACAATAGGCATAGTTAAAATCATGCTATTTCATTTTGAAATACAAAATTTTAAGTGGATTTCAAAAGCAAACCCAGTTCTGTAATTTATAAATTCAAAGAAACAGGCAAGAATTATATTTGGGGCAGATGAGATAAATAGCAGGAGACTGAGGGTTTATGGTTGATGGCAGCAGGGACTCAATAAAGAAAACAGTATTTTGAACAAAAAGTGCTCTCAGAATCCAATGTACTAAGACAAAACATCAATTAGAATCATGGCTTTAATAAATAATATATAATGTGCCAGTCCTTTGGATAGGAAATGGAAATCAAACTTTGGTTGGTCATAAATGTGTGCTGGGTGTCCAAGAAACCAGCACCACCCAGAACACACTAACAATTATTTAATGCTGGCACTGGGAAAGAGCCAATTTACCCCAGCAACTCATAATCATCAAAAAAAGAACACAAAGAAAAAGAAGATTTTATTTTCTCAGCCACGTTGGAGACAGCTTATAATGTTATGTCAAATGGCTGATAATAAATCAGATACATAATCAAAAGTTATTTTATAAGCACACACATACATCTATATGCGCATGTGTACAGGGAGAGAGATACACAAACATTTTAGTCTAGGCCATATTGGAGATCTTTTTCAAAATGTGGTTCTTCCAGAAGAATATATAAAAATTAATTTTAAAGAGGGAGAATTGTATCTGCATTTTTCAAGCTTCAGTATGTAACGTTGCTCTTGAAGTGCCTTTTAAATTCCTGGATTACAACTGCTATGAAAAAGGAAAACAATCTCAACAACTAGTGGGATTCTGTAATTCTGTACAGAGATCCTGTGTTTCCTGAATGTCATATCTCCATCACACCTACACCTGTGTTAGTGTCAGGCAGGAGAGATGGATGCTGGTCAGTGGTGACTGTTCACCTCCTGGAAATGAGCCCTCCTACAATATTCACTGTACAGCAAGGGACAGGCACAACTTCCAATCCAACACTGCCAGCAATGAAACAAAAGCAGCCAAGACACCCCCAAAGCTGTGCTGTGCCCTCCTGCTCCTCCCTGGGCTGCCAGGGCAGCCATGGCAGTGAGCTGGTCCCATGGCAAGGGGAGCTGGGGACAGTGACACAGGCAGGGACAGCCAGAACAGCCAGGAACAGTGACACAGCCAATAACAGTGACACAGCCAGGGACAGCCAGGTACCCTGCAGTGTCACCCTGTGCTGGGGACAGTGGCACAGCCAGGAACAGTGACACAGCCAGGAACTGTCAGGTACCCTGCTGTGATACCCTGTGCTGGGGACAGTGGCACAGCCAGGTACCCTGCAGTGACACCACATCCTGTGCTGTGGACAGTGACAGGTACCCTGCAGTGCCACCCCGTGCTGGGGACAGTGACAGGTACCCTGCAGTGTCACCTTGTGCTGGGGGTTCAGGGACACAGCCAGGCACCCTGCAGTGCCACCCTGTGCTGGGGACAGTGACAGGTACCCTGTACTGGGGTACATGACACCTTGTACTGGGGACAGTGACAGGTACCCTGCAGTGCCACCCTGTGCTGGGGACAGTGACACAGCTAGGAACAGTGACACAGCCAGGAACAGTCAGGTACCCTGCTGTGATACCCTGTGCCGGGGACAGTGGCACAGCCAGGTACCCTGCAGTGACACCACATCCTGTGCTGTGGACAGTGACATGTACCCTGCAGTGCCACCTTGTGCTGGGGACAGTGACAGGTACCCTGCAGTGCCACCTTGTACTGGGGACAGTGACAGGTACCCTGCAGTGCCACCCTGGGCTGGGGGTTCAGGGCCACTTTGCCAGGTTGGCAGCTCCAGCACAGCTCCACTGTGCCCATGCCAGAACTGGCACTGGGGCAGCACACCGATTTCTCTCCAGTGGTGCTAAAGGAGCTGCACTGACAGCCACTCTCTTTTTCTTTTCCTCCCATCTTATTAACAATTACAATCGTTTTTCTGATAGCAAAAACCAACTTGGGTGTATTAAAAAAAAGTGATATGGCAACAAGGTCTTGTTTCCAAAATGTAAAGCAAAATCTTGAGCTTTGCTTTTCTGAAAATCTAAGACCTCCTGATCAGCCTCCCCTGCCTTCCTATGGGGTAATTTTGCTGATAGTAAATTATCAAAATTGTCATTTTTTGGAAAGGTAACTAAGACTCTGAGGATTCTTCTTGACATTTTTTCAGCCAAGACTGCAGGGGAGGCAGGAATGTGCCAGCCAGATGAGTCCTGGGCAGGAGGGGAAGCAGCAATCACAACAGGTAGAGTGCCCGGATGGAAAAACCTCCCCGTGGTGTTCTCTCATCAGCAGACATTCATTCTGCTGAAATGAATGTTACAATCTCCTCATTTGTATTAAAACAGATACAGGTTCTGAAAGGTTATTTTTCATTTTGCTTGACTGGTGTTTACACAAACAAATCCAAATTTCAATTCAAACAAACAAACATGCTCATGTAAGTACTAATTCAGAACTAAGATTCCACCCAGATTACTTTTTCCAGCCTGACATAAGAGAAACATGAAGCAGAAATAATTACTGTCTGACACTAGGAAAAATGATGCTGATTAACTACACAGATTTAGTTTTAAAATACAGATTTCACTGCAATACTGTGGCTACATGCAAATATCTAGCTTTAAAAAGAAACTGCTAATTCAAAGGAGAACATGGAGGGGTTTTTTGAGTGTATAAATATATATTCTTTTTGTCTATTTAGCGTGCAAATTTATTTAAAACACAATAAAATGACAGGCAAGTCTAAAAACTAAATATAAAAAATATAAGAATGTGAAATGAACAAACTTTTTCACTCTGCAGATTTTATTTTATTATTAGATGCTCTTCCTAACTTGTTAAAATTGATCAAATAGAAAGCTGTGAATAGAGAAAAAATTAAGCCAACTAGAAAAGTGTGACTTGGATTTAATATTTTATAATTGCCAAGGGACATACTGAGATCAATGAATTTTTGCCCGAGATGAACGTCAGAAAGAGATGTACTTCAGTCTTTTAGGGAACATTGGTCTATTTAATTCTTGTGTCTGATGCATGTGAAATATGCCTGTCTTGGCCTTCTTGGAGCCTGCAGGCCACGCTGCAGGCAGACATTACCACTTTTAATAGGCCGCCATCTGAGCAATGGCAAGGGATCCAATAACCCATCCCCTCTAATGGATTTGCCTGTTTATTCACTTACACCTTCTTCTGCAGCTAATTTTAGTTTTGCATGCTGAGTTGTTTCACTTTAAATTAAATGAATAGAAACAAAGGGGAAAAGACTGTGCAGCTAATAAACCATGATTATTTTCCAAGTTCTTCACAACAGGATCCTCCATATACTAAGGTATATCACTTGAGAACAGATCTGCTGCTGTGTTTTTCCACTTGTTGTCACAATTAACAAAGCTTCTTTTAAATTTAGTGAGACAAAAAGTAGGTTATTATGAAGTCTTACTTATGATGCACTAATGATTTGCAGCAGTATAAGGCAACCAGCTTCAAACCATTATGAGGGTCATGAGCATCTTCAAAGAATAATACAGGTGATGTTAATGATTGTGCAGTATTATCACAAACAAAACCAGTAAACAGTTTAATCTAGCCCTTCATGTGTACTTTGAAGATCACAGGTAACACTTAATGTGTTACTTATAAACTTACAGTCCCTCTAGATACAGAGAAACTCTGAGTAATAAAAATTTCCACTACATTTGATCCTTAGGAAAAATATACATTACAGGCTAAAACTTATTAGGGGATATAATCTCTATATTTGGACTGCATTAATATTTTGTTTCTTTACAGAAAAGCTCTTCCTCCCTTTCCTTAGGAGATGCCTCTTGCATCTCACTCTCCACAACTCTGGGTGCTCTTTGAGGTCCCTTCCAGCCCAAACCATTCTATGAGTTATTCCAGAACCTTCTGCTCTTTTTACAGAGCCACAGTTCAGGTGCTTTGCTGTTCTCAGAAAAGCTGCAGGGGGCTGTCACCCTCAGGGGCTGTCAGTGCCAGGCACAGCTCTCAGTGAGTTCCAAAGGGCTTTTTCTCCAGGTTTGGCTGGATCTCTGTTGCTCCCCAGTGCCCATCAGTCAGAGGGGCAGCCAGGGCCAGGTGTCACCTGCTGCTGACAGGTCATCCCTGTGTCCCTGCCTGGGGGGACACATCCCTCTGGGCACACACACAGCCCTGACACTGCCTGCCCCCAGGAAATCACTGTGCCTTTAGGCACCAAGGCATCACATCTAGGCAGGAGTCATCCTCTTTTAAAGGCATCAAAAGAATACAGCTCCTTCTTCCAGAAAGAACAGCCCAGGCTTGGTCCCTGAGGCAACCAAAGCACAACCCCACAGGGTCAGCCCAGGAACACAGCTGAACTGGGCAGTCCCCACAGACTGACTTCACTGCTGCAAAAAACTACTTTTACATTTAATAAAATTGTATAAAATACAGCAGCATGCGGACATTTGTTCCCTCTTCATGACAGAAAACAAAATGCATGGAACATCTACAAAAGGCTGTAAAATGGGGTAAGGTTTGTTGACCACACTGCAGGAATATGGATGTGACAAACTAACATTAAGGGCCAAAAACCTGGGAGCCAAAACTCTGCACCACAGCTACAGGGAGAGCAGAGATGCAGCAAGAGGGGAGCATGTGTTCCCTTCATTTAGAAAAATACATTTAGTCTGGGAGCTGCTTCCCCTCTAAACAGTGTCTGTAGCACTAAATAGCCATAATATAATGTAAAAACTCTCTTTGGAGCAAAACATATTACAACCAAAAAGGGTCGACAGCACTGGTAGTTACTACCACAGGAGGAAAAGGAAGCAGCTACAAGTCCTTTTTTTGTCTCTAGCTGGTTACGTTTTCCTTTAAGGGATCACATTATGAATCTGACATCTCCTTATTTTTGCCAAAAAGACTTCACCTCCTTTTATATCAGTTGCTGATCTCTTACAGATTCCTTAATAACATGGTGTGACACAGAATCAACTGAGAGGCTTTACCAGGGCTTTTGGGCTGGATTTGGGTTTTTTTGTCACAGTGGCTCACAAGACACAAAAGTATGTATTTCAAAGGATGATCCACACACTACGAAAATTGGCATCTTCACTTTGCATTTGTTTTATTGCTAGTGAATGTTTCCTCTTAGAATTGAAACTGCAGTGGAAGACTTTTTCTGACACAAAACTATCAACAATATCCCCTTAAATATACAGCAAGAATTAAAAAAAGGCTCCTCAAATAATTTCACATCAATCTGCACATCTAAAGCTTAAACCTGTTGGAGATCAATATTTTTGGATAGTTACAAATCCAGGATCCCTTTTGAAGTGTTAGCTCAGACCTATTATTTAAATGTCACAACTACCCAAAACCAACAGGACATTTTGCAAGCACACAGACAAGTTAAAATAATCTGCCTGCTTTAGATATGTGTAAGTGAATCGGCAAAGCAGAACAAGTTACAGAGCAGCAGAATAATTTTTTCCCCCTAAATTGTATTTGTAGACCTGGATACTAACTCCCAGACATGCTGTGGAAAGAAAAATGGGAACAACAGACTGAAGTTGGGATTGATTTACTTCATTAGCTGGGATTACAAGTTTAACTTACAAACCAGAGGTCAAAATTTCTCATTAACAAGGGGGCCATGAATCGCTGCAGGGCTTGGTTCAAGAGGAGACCACTCTTATTACTAACTACACATTTCAATCTGTCTTTGATGTTCTCCTTCTACCCTCCTCCCTTTTATTTTTTGGCAGAGGAGTTGATTTTAATTGTAGCTATACAACACAGCTCAGTTTGCCTGAGAGCCAGCCTCCACATCTGCAGTGAGTGCAGTTCTAGTGATATTGGGTGCAGTCCATAGCTTAGGGCTAATTTTAATGGCTCCCCTTTTCATACAAGGCTCAGATTGTTTTCCACGTGATCCCTGTTAATTTAGCTGCAGGAAAGGGCATCAGTTTTCCTTGTGAGTTTCTGATCCATACTTCTAAACTAGGTGAAATGTATTAAAGAAGAGAAATGATCATAAAATAAGAGATTGAATTTTCTACTGCCTCCTTAAGTGATTAAACAAGTAATCCCACTATTTTAATGCACAAAAGAAAAATAGAACATACAAATGGTGTTTTTCTTATGTTTGTATTTTGGTAAACAATTTATGAAATGCTGTAAAGAAGCTTTTGAAATCTCTAACAGAGCTAGGAGTTAAAAAAGGATGGCTTAAACGCCTGGATACTGTGCATTTTCAAAATCTACAGATTCAAACAAAGATTTCACAGTACATTTCTCAAAATAAGAGTTGTGTGCATCATGGCAGCAGATGGTGGAGTATACCATCAAATAATAAAATGTTTAATGAGTATTTTCTATTTTTGATGAATAGAACTAAAATATAACTAAATAGTCAAAGGTAGAGTATTTAAACAGATTAAAGTGCTCATTCTACAAGATCTACTCCAGTTTTTAAAGGAAAGCATGCCACTGATGCTGGTTAAACAGCTGAAATTTTCATATATCACATGTAGTTGAAATCATAATCAAATTTGTCTCAGCAATCAAAGTTATACTCTTCCACAGCTGGAACCACCTTTGAACACTGCCAAATTAGAAAATCCTCAAAAAAAGAGTAGTCAATTCTTACAAGTAAAAAAACACAGATAGCCTTTTAACAAAAACAAAGTATGATGGTAATTTTTTTTTCATAATTTAAATGTAGAAAAACAATTGCTAAGGGTAATGGTTACCAAAATAATTTGTCATAGATATACAGTTTCTTGCCTTTGTTTACACACATCTATTTTGACTACAAAGAGGTAACATCTCCAGCTTCATACCTATTTATTACTAGTTATGAGAGACAATTCTGCACATGGTAAATTCATGCAGGCTTATGATGCAAAACCCCAAGGTGAAAAGACAGGAATGATTAGGTGAGTAACTTTAGTTTAGGACCAACAGAAATTTCTGTTTATTCCAATGGTCAAAAATCCCCTGTAATTATGCAGATCTGGTCCATATTTCCCATTTTCTACTGGGCCAGTTTCCACTTCACACTTGGGGGTTGTCACAGACATGTTTTATGAAAAATCCTTTCCTTAGGATTTTTTCTCCTGAGAAGCTGAAAGGCCTCAGGAACAAAATGTAACCAATGGTTATCTGCTGCTGTGGAATGCAACAGGTGCATCTGGGATTGGTCTCATGTGGTTGTTTCTAATTAATGGCCAATCACAGTCAGCTGGCTCAGACTGTCTGTCCAAGCCTCAAGCCTTTGTTACATTCTTTTTCTATCCTTAGCCAGCCTTCTGATGAAATCCTTTCTTCCATTCTTTTAGTATAGTTCTAATATGATATATATGATAAAATAATAAATCAAGCCTTCTGAAACATGGAGTCAGATCCTCATCTCTTCCCTCATCCTTGGACCCGTGTGAACACCGTCACAGGGGGTAGCATGTATTAAATCCCTTTCTTGTTTCTATGAGCAGTGGCTGTTAATAGTCCTTTTTCCAAGCTTTTCCAGTGGCAGAGCACTAGAAGGGTATGAGCACAGAGTGCATGAGCACAGAAGGTAGGAGCATAGAAGGTGTTCCAGATTGCAAGACAAGAGGTATTCTATTACAATCTGTGTGACAGATTATCTTTAGTCAAGTGGGCAGTTTGCCTTATCTCTCTCTTTGAGTGACCACATTCACACCCCCCTCAGGAGGGGACATTGCTGATAACAGCTATTGAATGTCCCTGCATGGCTGATAAGAACTACAGCATCCCATTGGGAGATGTGAGCCCAGAGGGAGGAGCCAAGCATTGCTACCCAGATATAATCCTGAGGTTCTGAGACACCAGCACGGCTTCTCCACGGGATTCCCCAGAGGAACAGCAGCTGCCTCTTCCCCTGGATCTTCAGAGGAAGAATCCATCCTTCTCTACAGAACCCCCTGCTCCAACAGAACCACCCCTGACACTGCAGGAGGGCTGCAGCCACAATTCCAATGGGACTGCCACCAACACCCTGACCCACAGGGTGTCAGGTTGGGTTCTGACTCTGGCAGTGCTGTTCTAGTGTACTGCATTGTTTATTTTATCCTTTTATTTTTCTTCCCTATTAAAGAACTGTTATTTCCTGCTCCCATATTTTTGCCTGAGAGTCCCTTAATTTATAATTTATACCAATTCAGAGGGTATACCGTGGGGAGGGTTTACATTCTCCATTTCAGGGGAGGCTCCTGCCTTCCTTAGCAGACTCCTGTCATTCCAAACCAAGACAGAAGGTATGAGCACAGAGGGTATGAGCACAGAAGGTATGAGCACAGAGGGTATGAGCATGCTTTCCACCCACCCCAACGCAAGAATTCACTTCTGATGGCCAAGTCGGGTGCCTTTTGTACAGTCTCCTATTGCCAGTGTGTAATAAATCTGCCTCTGGAACTCCACAAAGAGCCTTTGTCTGCCTCTGGGGAGCTCTGGGGCTCCGTGGGCTCCCCCAGCTCTGCCTGCCAGGGCTGGTGGCCACACAGGTCAGGGCAGTGGCCACGGCACCTTGGCGCGACGTGCGGCCGCGGCTCGGCGAGGGCTGAGCAACACGGGGTGCAAGAGCCACCCTCAGCTTTCAACAGGGGGTTATCTTAACAACTAGACATCTTTAAAAGGTCATTATTGCAGTCTAATTTCAAACTGGCACCAAAATGAAGGGTTGTCTTTGTGCAGGATTAATTTAAAAACCTCAGGATTTGATGTCAGTGGGAAATAACCAGCGTGGGACTCATAATGCTGCCTTCTCCTGCTTCTGGCCAGCACCTAGGGCTAATTTCTTAGGAGATGAAAACTATGACAAGCCCTTCAGTTAAGCTGAAAGCAGGCAGCAGTCCAGTAACACCCACAGGCCTCAGAGGCATCCTGTGACCCCCTTAGAAAAGTCACATTCACTTTGCTCTTGAGAAAGGAAAAATAATGCTGGAGGCATTTTGTTTTAAACCATGTGAAATAAGGAAATGTGAGGATGTGAAAATGAAGTGAAAAAAGTTAGAATTCATTTCCTCCCTTTGCAATGGCTTAGAAGCAAAACTGGTTCATTTTGAAAGTGTGTGTAAAAATCTGATACATTCACCAGTAGGCAGTGACTACAAAATGCTTAAGGTAAAATATGTAAATATGTAAAATAATCTCTTGAAAACCATCTCCTTTTGTGCTTGAAAGCATTTTGTAAAAGCATCTTTATTTCTCAGTAGCATTAATAGACAGTCAGAAAGAAAACTTGTCAAAACAAAAAACAGCAACAAAATTCAAGGTACTAGAATAATATTTTGAAACAAATCTGCAGAACAGTGAAAGGGAAGAAAATTAATGCATAAGTTCCTTGGATGACTTCTGCCCTTTTAGTATTAATCTGAATAATAATAAAGGAACATGTAAATTACAGTTTCAAAATTTTAAATGGGGTTATTTTAACTATCATAGACTTAAGGCAAATCTAATCTGCCAAGTCTTCACTCTCATTTCAGTCTAAAACTGTCTCACTTTTTTACTCCTATTATGCCTTTTAACTTAGATGGGCTTTTTATCTCCTAGCTAAGCACATCCAACCTCATTTCCTCGTTCCCATTAAAGAGGTCTACACAAACGTGCATTCAGTTTGTTTATTACTTGCCACAGACTGCTCAGCTTGTTCCAAAATATTCTCATTAATAAAAGGTTGCACACTAAGGACCCATTGGAACGCTCAAATTAAGAGAATACTTAAAACTTTCACTCTTTGTCCAAAATTCTTGAGATGTATGACCTATTACCATATTATCAACTACATAACCAAAACCAAGCAGCAGAGAATTCATTAACATTAATACAATTTTCAAAAACTGCTCCACAAGTGAGGTTTTAAATCTGAAAATGTACTCCAGCTCTAAAATAATTCGTCTTGGTTTTTTTTTTGTTACATATATAGAGAAAGCTAAGGAAAGGAACATGTGAGGAAGAGGAGAGGAACAAAGGCAGGGGGTGGGAATCTTGAGCTACTGCAACACAGAGGTACTGAATGATCCTTGTAGCAAAAAGTTACAAAAAATGGCTGAAAAATTCATGTGGTATCAGGCTTCAAGGGGGTATGTAACTACAGAAACACCTACACTAGAAAGGAAATAATGATAAATTGGAATTGTTTTGAGACCTGGCAAAATTTACACAGTCCAGGAGTTTTTACAAAAATCTTACCAAAATTAAAATGACAAAATAAATTATTTGCAGCATCCCATCTGAGCCCCACAACCAGGCTACCCTACATTCATTTATGGGGAGTTAGATGCATTTACCATGCTGTAAAGAACTTCTTACAAGCACCCCAGAATCCTGACACTGAGACAAGCTGAAAGGAAATCTGGGAAGTTGATATTGCCAAAGAATGACATATCCAAAGTCTTCATCATCCTCTTTTCCACAGCATTATGACTAAGTGGATGAATGTAGGAATGGCAAAAGGATGGTCTGGATCAGTTTGAAGGGGAATGAAAACACCCAGCTTGATTTTCCTGCCTGCCATGCACCCAAACTGTGATTTCTCAGTAAAGCGAAGCTGGAACGATGATGCAACTTGACATGCTTTTAATATGCAAACTGTTCATCTTAGAAGCTATGATTCTGCAAAATTTTTAAATGTGAATGTATGCTTGAGTTAAGTATTTAGATAAATTGACATTTTTTTTCTACCTAAGACAGCTATAGTTAATGGGTCAAAACATAATTTGCCTGTCTTGTTTGAGCTCACAGACATTTGTACAAGTGTCACAATCATTCATGTGACACTTGTCTGCTTTATTATTCTATGCCAAAACCGAGCAAATGTTTACAAGGTTTGTTTTTCTGAAGCATATAGGGAACATATAAGAAAAGGGAAAGACATGAATAGGAGTAAGCAGGGAAGCTTCACAGATACCAAGACTGCTCCTTTCCAACACTGCTTTTCTGAATGCAAGCCTCTCCTCCCTGTGTTCTTTACATTGTCATTAAATTATTAAAAGAATGATTATAATCAACTCAGTTATGGTCAAGTGTGCATTGGGCTGTAAATTCAAATATCCTGCCCTCCCATCATCCATCCATCCACTTCTCACAGGCACAGAGAGGAGCTTCCTGACTGAAAAATCCCAGGAATATGGGCACATGGGCTCCTTCTGGCCCGAGGAGGGAGTTCACACACAGCTCCTCCACAGCAACCTCAGCACAGCAAAACAGCTTCTTTGTGTAATTCCTTTATTTTCATGCCACAGCTGCTCTTTACTGAGACTTACACATATAACCATTGCTGGGAAAGTATAGGAAAGTTAATAATTGTTAAAGGCTTACATGAAAGTAATTGTTCTGTTTCTTCTGAATTGCCAATACTGATTTTGCTGTGAGAGGGGATTATGGAAAGAAATGGAACACTAGAGACGGGAAAGAACTGTTACCAAAATAATCTAACAAATGCAAATACAGCCCCCAGTACTAACACAAGTGTCGAGTCTAAGAGTACAGACAGATGTTCTCTCTGGATCCAGCTGTGCAGATGAAGGGCTCTGTGCCCCCTGCTGCAGTCATTATCCCAGATCTGCCCCGATTCACTGGGGCAGGGCCAGCCCCACCCTGCTCACATGGGCACCATGGCCCAGCTGGCTTTGCCCCACTGAGTGCCTGGCACAGACCATGGCAGGGACCTGCTCAGCCACCCACGGTGCCAACCAGAGCAGTCCTGCCACTGGCACACTCCTGAAGCCCCAGAAAACAGGCACTGCTGAAATACTATCTCCCCCAGTAATATAAATAAAAAGCATTTTTAAAATCACCTAAGCAAATAAAGCAATGCCTAGCATCTGATTTTTATTTCTTGGCTTTTTTTCAACAAACATATCCATGGCTTTTTCCTACTGTATGACAAACAGGATTCAAACAGCACTGCCATCTGAAAACAGCACAAACAGGAATGATAACTTAAACTGTGCACAGCACCAAAATTGCCACCTTTGTTCAAATAACACTTGTAAGTGATCACCAAGAGTAACAACTTAAATCACATGCCAAAGCATTGGGTTGTTTGGTGATTCTTGATTTTGAGGGCTAGATTGTACTTGATGTAACTTTCACACTGAAACAATCTGAGATTTTTTTTAATAAAGACAAAACTAAATATACAAATCAGGTAACATTTAGAGCTGCAAACTCCTTATCTAGAATGACACATTCCCTTGCCAACCTGTAAAATGCATTGTAGAACAGTATTTTTTTCATTTAAAATTTGCAAGAGAATTTCCTATCATCTTTCACTTATTTTTGGAGGTGTATTTCAAACCATACGACACACATTTCCCAGCCTAACCACAAGGTGCCTACTGTTACACTACACATGTTAAAAGAGCTGTTTAAATACTAAATGTGACCATATTTTCTGTTGGATTTCAGCCTGCTCTGGTAAGTTCCCTCTTCAGGTGACAAACTAGCAGCAACTGAATTCATTACAGCCTGATTAATTATGCTGCTTTCATACAAAAGACAAAGGGACTTCAATCAGAAGCGGTAACCTTAAACAGTACCTGTGCAGCAGCACATCAGAACATCAATCCCAGATCCATGCACTTCCATTTGCTTTGAGAATTTTTAGTAATTACTTCTCCCTTACTATCACATAGCTCAGCTCAACTCCACAGCCTGAAAAACTAAAGGGAGAGGTTTGGAACACACCATTCCAGCTGACAGGATTTATACCAGTTACCACAAAAAACCACAGCTTATGCTCTCCCCATGCTTACCACAGCCTAACTACACAACCAGCCTTTTTCTCCCCAGCTGAACACAGCAGGAGTTTGGGGAATAAAAGGAGAAGAGAGAAATGGAGCCAAATGTCAGAGATCTCTTTTTCTCATACAGCTGACAACTTGCCAGCTTCTACATATTTGGAGACAATTTCCTTAAATGATCCAGAAGCTGAGAAGCACCTGGCTGCTGCCTTCTCCTGAAGCAGGGCTATCACTGCACAGAGCTGGTACCTACACAATGATTCTGCTTTTGCTTGCTTGCCTTTTGTGCTTCTTAACATGCAAAGGCAAATTAATGTAAGACAAGGATCTGGCATATGTGTCTAAAATACACAATGCATAATTAAACTGGGAATGAAAACAAATCAAAGGTATATATGTTCAAATAGCATTTATTGTTCCTTTACATAAAGGAACAAGGAACTTGGCAAATATTTCTTAGGAATAAAGGCCCATCTTTACAAAGAAAGGGTTATGAATAGCAATGAACAAGATAAGAGCACAAGAGATAAAGCCAGCTAGAGTGAGGCACAGATGGAAGCAGAGCCAGACTGACAATGGAAGAATTCCCACCCTAGCGGGCTCGGGAGCGCTCCCCACACAACCATTAATGCCAGCACACATCAGCATTTACACCAAAGGAGACTCTTCAGAGAAATATTTTTAAATGCAAAGTTTGGGATATCTCTTTTTTAATATGGATAATACTCAAAGCATCCATCTCTCTACAGACTTAGGTCTCTGGTGCTCAGTGTGTAGCACGCCTGTGCTCTGCTGCTAACGGCGATGTGGAATTTGCTGTACCTACAGAATTGTATTATGGAGATCCTAGAGGGGATGACTAAAACTTGTTGAAATTAAGTTCTAAGGAAATATATAAATGTGGGGGACTGGTTAAGGTTTGGTTAAAGTCAAGAAGAGAAGGTGCTCCCAGGTCTCTTTCTCAGAGCCTGTAATAATAAATACACAGGGTTGGTTGTGGGATCAGGGGCTTTGGAAAAAAATAATAATGCATTACAAATATTGCCAGACCAACAGGCTTCCCTGTCTCATTCAAACCCAGCATCATCCTGGATGAACAAAAACTGCAGGAAGACAGCTTAGACTGTCACACTTAGGCAAAAGGAGCTGGCACTGCCTGCAAACAAAATGCAGTGACAAAATGTCATCCCTCCTGTTCTTCACTTAGGGATGCCCCTGCCTCACACTTGTGGACCCAGGTTGTCACATCTCTCTTTTAATTAGGCAAAATTAAGCTGCAGTAATACCTAGCAGGAGAATTTTCTGTGGTTGTGGGGAAAATATAAGATCAGCCTGCAAAACATCACTTCTAAAAGAAAAAAAGGAAATGTAACTCAAAAATAGATTCTTTAATGAAGAGCATTGTTTAAACACTTAAGGCAGCTCCTCATCTTTATCGAATTTCTGTAAACAAAATTCTGATTTTTGTCACAGATAAGAGATTTAAAACCACAGAATAACAAGTAATTGAAAAACATTTTGTGAGTTAATTAAAGCAAGTTGTGAAACTATATTATTCACTAAATTGCTAATACACTCTTCTAAAGAGAATGAAATTTTAAAGAAAAATTAAATGGATTTATTTTTTTATTTTCAATTATATGACTGCCCTCTTTTCAATATTTTTTCCCAAAATTTAACTATGACAACAAAACTTTTGTATGTCTGAACAGAGATGAAAATATATAGATAATATTTTACCAATTACTATTAATGCTGCTATTAGTATAAATATTCAAAGACTTAAAAATGTTCAAAATATATATTTAAACATGTTCCAAAGATATATATAAACGAGCCAAAAATTAATTAAAAAAAAAAAAAGCAGAAGAGCAGAAACCACCTCACAGTCTTCAGATTTGGCTGGCTCAACCAATCTGCTATGGCCACTCAACCAGTTAAATAAATTTCTATAATGATTTCCCCATTTTAGGCTGCCTATCTGCAAGTTCTTACTGTCAACACGAATTACCCTGTGTGCTGCAACTTCCCCATCAAGTGAGACAAAGCATGACTGCTGCAGAGCTCTGTCACCATGACATGCTTCTCATGGATCTGTGTCCCAAACGTCAGCATGAGCCAGCACAGGCAGCCAGAAGTGTCCTGGGATCAGAGCTGGGAGAACAATTCCCACCAGAGGAACAGCCCAGGTGTGCAAGGGGGTCTCTGATGGGCACCCTGGGGTTGGGGGCCAGTTCAGAGCCTGGGGTGGCTGCCTGATCTGACACCCATCCCAGCAGGGACAGGGCTCAGGGATTAACAGGACACCCATCCCAGCAGGGACAGGGCTCAGGGATTAACAGGACACCCATCCCAGCAGGGACAGGGCTCAGGGATTAACAGGACACCCATCCCAGCAGGAACATGGTTTAGGATTAACAGGACACCCATCCCAGCAGGGACAGGGCTCAGGGGTCAATGGGACACAGATCAGGGATCCATGGCACACCCATTCCAGCAGGGACAGGGCTCAGGATTAACAGGACAGGGCTCAGGATTAACAGGACACCCATCCCAGCAGGGACAGGGCTCAGGATTAACAGGACACCCATCCCAGCAGGAACAGGGCTCAGGATTAACAGGACACCCATCCCAGCAGGGACAGGGCTCAGGATTAACAGGACACCCATCCCAGCAGGGACATGGTTTAGGATTAACAGGACACCCATCCCAGCAGGGACATGGTTTAGGATTAACAGGACACCCATCCCAGCAGGAACAGGGCAGTGCCTTTGTCTGGGCAGGGAGAGGACACAAAAAGCTGCTCATGAGCTGTTCTTGGGTCTTCTTCCAAAGAAAAGTTGTATCAGAAATTCAGCACAAATCTGAAGTTTTCATAAAGGAGCTACTTGCATAAAACAACGGAATGCTGGATATAAAAATACCTCCCTGAAACTCTTAAAAACTACAACTATTGTTAAGGTTTATAGGATTACACATTTAATTTGAAAAACAATGAATCTCAGTAAATGCACTAATTAAATAACTCAGAAGTTACAGATGGTACTGCCTCATTAAAAATTATTTTGAAATTAGAAGGCTTACGTTAAATTCATCATTTAAATATGACAAACAAAAATCTAATTTTGTAGAATCTGTAGTTGGAAAAACAGTTACACAAGGAGAAACATAGCTTTGCTATCTCCCACCCACACACCCAGTAAAACTTAATACATTTACCACAGCAGTATATAATACCTAGAGAGTAAGGGCCAAAATATAGGAAATTATGTTAAAAAGTAGTTGGTCTTCATCACCAAAAGGCAATATATAACTTTTTAGAAGTTGTATGAAGCCCACAAAATCTTGTATCCCAGCAGAGGTAATATAAGAAATGCATTTGACTGCAGACCAAGCAGGATTTACAGCCCAACAAAGGCTGCACAAGCTGAATTATGGATTGCATTACATTTTTTTATATATGGCACTGTAGAAAAGAAACCCCAATAGGTCAAACTGAAGTATTAATCACTATAGCTAAAATAAATACTAGATGTGAGTAATATCTACTCATGGGCCACAAAATAGGTCAAGGTAGAGAATTCTGAAGACACTTGAACATTGGAGCCTTCAGTACCTATCAACAATATCAACTAAAAAGCATTAAAATGCTCATTAAACATTTATAATTTCCACTAATTGCTGCAGAGTGGGCAGAAATCACACTGAAATACAAATGTACACACCCAGATCTGGTCATGCAGAGACCACAGTTAGCACAAACAACTGACTCTGGCTGTACTTTAAGGCTTTACTCCAGATGCTCTTCATTAGGAATTTTCTAAAATAATGCACTATTGCTTAAGGGATTTGGACACTTAAAACTGAAAATCAATGATCTGTGGTGGAATCAAATCACCTGTTGTTCTACTTCTTGTCCTCAGCCAGGAGAAGCCAGAGAACATGTCCCAGTACAGTTAAGCTCCTTAAAATAAGGAACAGTTCACAATATTAAAAACAACTAACTGAAGATTCAGGCTCATAGTACTTCTTGAAGTAAATAAAATAATTCTTCTTCTGGATTCTCAATCAAGACATAAGACATGATGTCAAATACTTCCAAATATGCAATCTTTATTTATTTCTTTAGAGAGAAAAAAATCTACCTTCTAATTTTCTTCTGGAAATCCTTCTATATTGGTTCTAAGTTATTTAAGAAATATTTTGAAAAGAATATTGAAATCTTGATGTATGTTGGCTCTTAACATCACTGGCAAATTATTATTGCTTTGACTACCTGCACAGCTGACAAGAACACCAGGGACCAGCACCTGCAGTTCTTCATTGTTCTGTTACTTAGCAAGGTAAAAGCCAAGTCAGCAGCAGCATCAAATTCATCCCATCTCACTGCAGCTACACAGCTGAAGGTAAAAACTTTTGTTAAAAGAACTTTGTGGCAATGCAAGTTTTACCAAAATGCAACACACCTATGGCTGTCAGTGGTGTCCTGGGGCAGGAGGCAAGCTTGTGCAGAGTGCACTTTGTTTCCCCTTCAACTAAGCTTCAAGGTACTGAAACTGAATGCTATTCATAAAAATTATTTACAGAGATGAGAAAAGTAATTTTGGCTTTGCAGACAAGCACTAGGCACATTTTTCAAGCCCATTAGATGCAGCTTATTTTTTGCTTTGTAGAGATGTCTCTTAAAGAAGTTGCTCATTAAAAAAAATGTAATAACATAAAAAATGAAAACAAAATAAAAACAAAAAACTGAGGGATTAACAAAAGCCTGCAAAAGAGAGAAATGCAGGTGGCATCTTTTATGGATTAGGAAAAACGTACCACAGGCCACTGATATGGCCTGGGAAAAAAATGCCCTCTGCCAACACCTCCCCTACAGACAGAGCAGGCTGCAGTGCTGCTGTCTTTTTGATCAAGAGAAGAAATCCCACACCAATGACTGTTTCCCCTGACAGACTGCTTGTCCTTTTTAATGTTACATGAGAGCACCAGCCTGAACTTCCCTCCCCTCAGAGCTCATACCACTACCACTGATTAGAGATGCTGCTCTGCCTAGGGGTACTCACTTCTTTGGCCAAGGCTGTTTAACCTGTTGTGCTCCTTGTATTCCTCCTTCTCCTTTGCAGACAGGAACTTTGCCTTTTTTAATGGAACTTTTTGCTTATTCTCCTGGCACGGCTTCCTCTAAATTGCTCAGTAATTGGTGCATCATGCAGAAGTTCAGCTCTTGTTAGGCTGTCTTTGCAAGAGAGTGTCATGCTCAAAAAGACTGGAGAATTATCCCCTCTCTTGATTTAACTACAGCATGGACCAACACTATTTTCATGCTGCTACAGCACAGCAATCACTATTTATGATATCTTCTACTTTCTCAAACTCAGCTGCAGAAAACCTCATCATTCTTCTCATGTGCCTTCCCATACAACACTGCTACTCTTTGCCTGTTTGTTTGCTGAGATAATTATTAAACCAAGAATACTATAAACAAAATAACAAAACCAGTGAAAATAGGTCCACTGCACTAGCTCCTTCAGACACCTCATCCACAGGCCAGCTCAAAGCTCATCAGAAACACTGGATGCTGAGGTAGGGTAATAATTCCCAAAGTGGTTCAACAGGCCAGAGGTCTGATTCTTAAAGACTGGGACTCCATGGTTTCCATACCCAAGTTTTGTAATAATTTAACTTAGTTTTAGTTAATACTTAGTTACTAATTTCAATGTCTGTGTGTATTTTCAGTCATGCTTGGAAAAGTGATTTGTAACTCGTTAGCAAAACTATCCTGTGAAACTAACTCCAGAACCCCACAGACTCACACTGGTTAAAAAGCTATAAAGACTGCAATTTTATGCAAATCATTTTAGCTTCACATAGGCCAAAAAGATCCAGATTTTTCTCCAAAGACAGGAGGAGTAGGAGGGAAAAAACCCAAATCTGACTTACAAGTCATGGAGACACTCATGATAATTTTATCACCACAGTCCTTCTAGATGGTAAAACATTTCCTTAAGTTGTCGCTATTTTTAAACTTCTCTGCTTTTCTCTTTGACCATCTCTCTGGTTGCCAGCATTAAAAAAATGCCAAACTCCAGCAGCCTCAGAAATGCTGCCAAGGTCGGGGAGCTGCAGCTCTGCCTGATGCCCTTCCCTCCCTATTGCACCTCCCCTGCAGGAACTGGCTGCCAGCCTGTAACTTGAAGGCAAGCAGTAACCAAGTAACTAATAAATAAGGAGTACACCACTAAAGTAAACAGTACCCCAGCTATAATTAGCTAGAACAGACAAGCTGCTGGTGGTAGATGTCTCTCTGAGTTCCCTCAGGCTCTCTCCAGCCCCCACAGAATCCCTTTAACCAGCATGCTCCTGTTTGACTCCAGGCAAAACAAAAACAAAAACCCCCTTTTTTCCTAGTCATTCACTAGAACAGAGTATGTAACAAAAGGAACACCAAGATGAAGATCCTACTATTGGCTATTTTTACTGTATTGTTTCTTTGAAAGCAAAATACTGCCTGTAATATCCAAGACACACTGGGAAACTTCATAAACCTGCATTTAACACACACTGATTAGTCCCAAAGACTTCCATGGTCAAATAAACACAACACTTTCCAAAAACATGCAATATGACAATTTCTAGACAGAAACCCCAGGTTTTACTATAGAAGGAATACAGAAAATGAAGTGTTTTCCTACACCAGAACCTGTGAGGGATCAGCAAAGCCGAGCTCGTGCAGTGGGAAGCACAGGGAGATTGACAGGAACACAGTGCTCCAACAAAAGCTTATTGCAGGTAATTAATGTTCTACACGAGGCACATTACTGACTTCAAACAAACTCAGCACTCTGCTGAAGCTAAGCATGTGCACATGTCCTTGCAGGTTTGGAGCTCCAACGCTCAGCTTCTCATGAATGTGGCCAAACAGGACCCACTTTGCCATCGCTCCTACAAAGGAAGGATGTGCAAAGCACACTGCTCCATTATCTGTGAACAGTTTTTTACAAAGCTGAAAAGCTTGTTTCAGCTCAAAATTTAAATATTTGAGCTCCACCTTTGAATTTGTTGGCAGATTTCAGCCAAATTCTGAAGGAAGAGTGCAGGCAGTAGGAGACTGGTCAACATGTGAGAAAGAAGGGTGAGCATTCCTTTGCAATGAAACAAGTATTTGCTCAAAATACTCTTACAATTTAGAACAGATCACAGGGATTAAAATGTATCATGTTCCTTGAACAGCAAAATAAATTTGCCTGCACCACAAACTGCTGATATTGTGTCATTTCATGATGACATCACTTATGAAGGCTTATAGGGACCTGCCTTTAAATTTTGTGCACAGATACATATGATATGCACATATTAAACACTCATAAAAGCATTCTGACTTACAGCAAAATCTTGGAAGACTTGCACATGGTAAAAGGAAACCATGAAAGGCCTCTTTTCATTTCTCTTTCTTACACACTAAGCTTGTTTTCAATCAGACAACTGAAAATAAAGGGACAATTTTTTGAACACATAATAAGAGAGCAAGGTCTGAATTAAATGTTTATCTGTCAGGCTTTTGTTTTCTTTTCTTTTAATTTAAGAACTCATATTTTTTTATCAACAGACCACATTCAGCTGTACAAAATGCACACTGTCAATGCAGAGGGAGGCATGGCCATTGCTATAAAATAAAAAAAATGTGCATCTTATATGTATCTTATATATATTTTAATTTCCTCAGACTTTTTCCAAACCTAAACTTCAGTAAAAAATATTTTAGACAAAGAGGAAAAAGATTATCCCACAAAATTTACCTAGCACTGAACAGGACTGAAGCAAAAGGAAATTAATCTATTTGATGATTCATTTGACTGCCCTAGGGAAGAATTATTTCAATGGGAAACATTGCCACCTTAAGATACAGCTATGAATCTTCCCATGTACAGGTTGAAAAGTTACACCTTGAAATTTTTCAGGTCATAATTCAATAATTTAAAAATTATTTTCACTGACATCTAAAATTGTCACAGCATCTTTGGCCTTACCTTCTAAAGTCAATGGGCAAACCCTCTGCTAGACCTTCCATGCTTTCTCTTTGTCTTACCAGTTTTACTTAGCCACAAGAAGGAAAAAAATCTGTTGTTATAAGCATCAGAAAAACAGACTGCAAAACAGATTCTATGTTTCAGCGTCTGAAAATCAGGAGGACAGGGAGAAAACAACTGAAAATACAGAAAAACTCAAGCCAAAACTAATTCCCAAAACCCCAAAATGCAAACCCATACACCCTCTGTCCCCACACATCCTCAAGGTAGCTTTTTGCAAGAAAAACACAGGAATAGCAGTACAGCTCCATAGGGATTGACAAATAATGGATGAACTCTCAGCTACTCAGACATCTTTGTGCCAAGTTCTCATTTTCCATGCTAATAAGCTGCACACACTGTATTTACAAGGTATCCATAAATAAAACAATTGTATTTATTATTACCATATCTAAACAATTTTCTCTTTAAAAATGTAGTAATTTTTTTTATAACCAAGGAGAATGATTTCTGTTTCTATTAATAAAAAGAGAGAACAAAAAAACTATTTAAGAACGCAGCAGAAATCTTTGAGAAGCAGAGAAAAAAATGCTCTCATGGTCTCCTCCTGCATGCAGTCAGGTGGGACCAACTTCCATCTCCAAATGAAGTAAAAATCAAATTTGTCTTGGCCAATAAAGAAAAATTATTAATATCACTGAACCTCTGTCAGAATATTTTGTGTTCCATAGATCAAAGGAATACACTCAGCATGCAAACCTGTTCTACTAGTAAAAAAGAATGTTTTTCCTGGCACAGAGCCCACTTGCTATTTTCTTGCATTGCTGCCTGGCTTTTTCCTCCTGTGAACTGAGATCCATGCAAAAATGTTCTCCTGCTCCTGACTCACTGCCTGTATTCCTGCCTGTTTGCAACAGGCACAGAAATGTATTTCTACACATTCACTCCCAGCCACAATTATTAATCATCAATGTAAACACTGCATTAACCATCATCTTCAATGTCTTCCCAGTTTTACTGCTAAGTCTGTAAGAAGCATTAATGTTGGAAGTTTTGTGTCACAAAATAAAACCAGAGGTTAAAAAAAAAATCCAGTTTGTGATATCATGGGCGAAAACACAGTTTGAATTAAATTTTTAAAAATGAAAACTCATCACTGGGGCAATTGATTTTTAAATTGAAGTCTCATTCATTTAAGAATAAGGAAAAAGGTGCAATTACTAATTAGGATATTATCTATAAAGTGTTTCAAAATACAGCTTTTGAAATAGATATCAACACATTTATGGCAAACTATTTTAATACTGATTTAAGCTTGAAAACAGGAAGTAAAACAAAACAGAAGTAAAAGAGAAGTTGAAGCCAAACTTGAGATTTTCAAAGATTTATAAAGTAGTATGCATGTAATTCCATTTTAAAAAATGTAAGGACAAACTCCTTTCTTCTGTCTCCTTGAAAATCCAAACCCATAAATTTAAGTGATAGTTTTGGGATACCTCAAATGAAATCATAACTGTCAGCAGCAGTGACATCTGCACCAAAACAGGTCTGAGAGAACACTGCATTCTATCATGTCAATGAGACATGGAGCAAAGAGTGCTTGAAAAGGTAATGATACAACAAATCATAAAATTTCCTCCTGTTCTGCTCTTAGTCTACAGGCTTAAAAAGCACAAAAAGCAAAATTCAACTTCTTGATCCATAAATGCTTGCAAAAGGTGTTCTGCTCCATTGTATCTCTTCCATATAACTCAAGCTTAACAGTGCAAAGTGATTTAGATTCCAGTGCTTTCTAAGCATATCTTGACCACTTCAAATAAAAAGTAATTTATCAAGAGCCAACCCTACAGCAGGATGACCAAGCTGAGACCTGAATTGTTGGAACAATTGTTCCAAGGACCTTTGACAGTGGATGCCATAAAATAAACTTTAGCTCCAGAACAGCCTAAAGATTTGCCCAGAGAACACCAATGCTGATGGTTGATGTTGTTTCCCAAAATAAAGGACTATTCCTTGGTTGTTAATAATTAAAGACTATTCCTTGGCTCTAGTTCTTTGGGTCTGTCAGGAGCAGTTACACCTCACATATTGGCTGATTCCTGACCTTCTGAAGTGGGTGATATTCACTGAGTAGAAACTTGGGACAGAAGCTCTGTTACAGCCCTCCTGTAACAGAGACTTCTGCAGGACACACCACACATCCCTTATGGTTTAAAAGGGCAAGAAAGGAAACAAGCCAGGTTTTCCAAGAGACAGCTCATGTCTAACCCATTCCAAAGACAAAATTACCTAGTACCCTGATTTCTTCTTAATATTGTTAAAATATTGACAATGGATTTGAGGAATAATTGCAGGTGTTGCTGAAATGTCCATGGATAGCCCAGCGTGAGGTGAGAATGCCAGCTGGAATGTGAAATTAATCACATTCAATACTGCATAACCAAAAAGAGACTGCAGTCAAAAGTACTTTTGTCCAACTCCAGCACATACCCAAGTGCTTCCCACAAAATCCTGAATCCATCCTTGCATTTCCAATTAGAAATCAGGAATTACTAAAGTGTAAAGACCTAACAGACAGTAACACTAAGTAACTTTCTCTATGCCTTCCTCTGGTACAACACAGATTTCAGCGTCTTAAACCAGAATCTTAATCATGTTCTGTACAAAACCTAAACATGAAAACAGCTTTAAAATACTCAAATTATACCATCTGAAAGACTAATTTAATTAAAAAATGTGGTGCCTCGTACCCAAAATACACCTTGCAATCACTTCAGTAATTAGCTTTTCTCTACACAAAACATCTCTGTTTTAACTGTTGGTTGTGGGACTTTCCACATCTGCAAGAACATCATCTTTCTTGACTATTAAAATGGCTGGAATCTAGTGGATGAGAAAACACCCAGGGTATCAGATCTCCCTTGAGCACTGGCCCAACATATGGTCCTGCACATTTTGAAGGATGGTTTTTGGGATAGTTGCAGAATATCTTTAAGATGACTGCTCTGCTGCTGTGTGAGGAACAGGGCTTTTTCTTATCCCTAAAATGACTGTCTTCAATAAGCAGTGATTCACTGAACTAGCCCTGAAGCTGCCTTTGGAAGCTCAGTATTCAAAAACCATCTGTGCCAGCAAGTACCAGGAGAGGGCTTTCACTTGATATTTAAACAAATTATACCCTCAGATATTTCAAACATATACTCTGTATTTATGTATTTTGGGATACTAGCCATAGGTCTTGATGAGAAGCCAAATCATTTAATTATTATTATTAAATACAGAAAAATACTTGTATTTAACCTCCACACTTTAATTCCATAATAAGAAATAAGGGACTTGAAAGTATGAAAGTTCTGCATTCATGCCACCTCAGCAGTACTCAAATATTTAGCTTGTAAATCCACCTGACCTAGTCTTACAATGGCTAATCCTTTTTTTAAAGCTCCAACTCCTACAATTACATGAAAATATCCACTTCATAATCTAACTCTTAGAAGCCTTATAATTCAAGGAAAAAAAAATAAAACATGGGAAGTGTTAGCTGATAAAATTAAATCAAAAAGCAACTAAGGGGACAAAAAAAGCAACCCAAACCTTATATTTAATCTGACAATAAAGATGCTAACAGTGCTTGCTGTCCTGAATGTTTGTGTCACCAAGTGCTGAGCATCACAGGACCACAGCACAGATCAGAGCTGGGCAGCACTGCTGCTAAGCAGTGCCCAGGATCCTTAGACACCTACCTTGATAATCACACTGATATAATAATCAGTAATTGGAATAGTAATAGTAATGGTAATAATACTAATAAGGCTGAATTCCAAAAAACTGTGACTTGAGAAGATATTTTCCAATAATTTTTGTCTAGTATTACTACAGAAATGGAAAGCCCCTAAAAATTCCACAAATGCAGTATTTTCAATTCTGTCAGGCAGAGAAGCTGAATCTTTCCAAAGGTATCTCTCTTCTCTTTACCTCTTCTCCTTCACTCTAGATCTAAAGCACATTACCATGATAAGCAGGCTGAATTTCTGATGAGCTGCTGGCTGCACAGAGGCAGCTGTGTTTCTAGCAGATCATGTAAAACACGAGCAGCCACGAAAGGCACTGAAAAGGCAGCGAATGAAGTGCAGGTGATCTCACATGTGCTGTCTCTGGCTGGCTCTGAGTTCCTTTTGCAGTGTTCACTGGGCTCTAGGCCAAACTACTCCAACAAGCAAGCAGGAACTATTCAATTTTGATGCTGTTAGATCAGTCTTCTTCCTGTTTCTCAAATGAGGTGGCTCAGCCCAGGGTGCCAGAGCCAAGGGAAGGGCAGGAATGCAGGGATTGGGATGGGACAGAGCCATGAGCCCACTCTGTATTTGTGCTCTCAAACCAGTCACTCACTTGGCACCAGTGTTATTTGGGAACACCAAGCCCCTGCTCATTCACTGTTTTACAAAATATTGTTCCCATGTTTTGGAAAGGCATTTTTAATATGGTTGCACATAGAAGCAAATTTTTTTAAAAAACAAAAAAACATGTAAAAATAACCTCACTCTAAAGCTGCTGATTTTCCATGTCCCCAGGTAAAAGTATTAAAAAAAATTAGCTGTACTAGTCCAGCAATGATGGGCCTGGTCTTGATAATTTATAATAATCCTGTCATCCAAAACCAAAGGTCTATTTAGCTATGGCTTGAAAACAAGCAAAGAAGTCCAAATGAGCTCTGGCAGTGTGAGACAGAGAACAAAGTTTAAAGAAAATACTCTGAAACAAAGTGCTGGTAGAAAATACTTACAGTTATTAACACAAGCTTTTTCACATTTCTAAAAGCTGTAAAAGAATTGTTTCTCTCTAGCTAAAAACCAGAACTTAAATAACAGAAATACTAATATTTTCCATCAACTTCTTGTCTTTAGTAGAATATCCATCACTACTCCTTAATTAGCCTCCTGCTCAGATGAAAAGGGTGTTATTTAAAAGATCCAATTTCCAAAAATAAATTCTTAGTATTTCTGTTAAACTAAGAAGCTGGACTGAAATCCAGCACTGCTCACTGAAAAATGGCCAATGCAATAAGTAAAGTGTAAAACAAGAGTTAGTGCAGAAAAGGGAAAATAAAGGAACATGCCAGGGTGGGATGATTTGTAAATGACATATCTTTGGATCAGTAAACATGCAGGTTCCTAGTTGCAACAAAAGCAGACATGTAATTCAAAAATATTAATGAGGAGACGAGCAACTTCAATGCAAAAACTGTATTTTGACCAAAAAAAATAGCAGTCCAAAAAAACTCTGGCCAAATCAGACCTTGCAAGCAGAGATTATCAGTAGCAAGGGCTTTAAGCAGCTTAGAAATTGCTGTGAGAAATCAAGTGTGTCCTAGACCACAGAGGAGGTTGGGTGTTTGAAGGTGGAATTGGGCTGAGAGGGTGTTGGTGCCACAGAATCATAATGATGTTTATAACCTCCAGAAACCCAAAGAAGAGATATCTGACAGTCTTAGACAAATAATACAAATTTCCAGTACCTTTTTACAGGGAAACATTTTGGAGGAGTTGAGTTTATTTCTGCACAGCAGCCCTAATAAGCTCAGAAGAAGAGCAGAAAGGGAGTTTCTGGGAGCCAAGCTGTGTGACACAGCTTCTGCAGCACTTTAGGTCCTATTCCCTACAAAAGGCATTGAATAATGCAGATCCAGCTTCCAAGACCTTGAAATCAGCTTCCAGGCAGCCATCTCTATCAGCTGGCCAGGATGGTTTGAAGCTAGGAGAAGAGGGATGGGAGCAGTTCCATCTGAACTGGCACACAGCTCATGGCTCCAGGAAATCCATGCATCGGCAAAAACTTCAGGGAGAGTTTGCCAATGCAACAATGGAGTTGTTCAGCAAAATTTGGGCTAGGAGAGCAGCAAAAGGAAGCAAAAATAACCAGAAGCCTTTGGAATTTGCCCCAGACCTTTATTTTTCCTTGAAGCACTGCAGCAAGAGAACAAGGAGCTTCTAGAGAGAGAGGGGGAAGCTGTTCATCATAATCCATTCAGATACAGAGCTCTGATTAAAATGCTTCACTCACTGAAGGTGACCACAATTTGTTCATCAAATTATTAATACTTACAAAAGAACAATTATTTTAAAAGGACAATAGATAAATTAAAAATTTAATTGTCTAAATTTAATTATGTTGCTTAGGATAAAATATTCCTTTGGTGAAGTGTAAAAATCTGAAGGGATCCAAGTATTATTAGAAGGTTCAAATTATTTTTAAATGAGGGAAAGCCAAAGCTATGACCACCCAGTCAAACTTCTAATGAAAGCTCCTTTGGGCCTGCTGCTGTGAGATTTGTTACAGGTGCATGTGGGGGAGAACAGGATTCTTTACTGAATGTAAAATAAAGGAGGGAGGCTGAAAGAAAGGGAATAATTACATGACAACACAAAACCTGAGAAACTCCCTCAGTCTGAAACAAATTTTACCAGAAATGGGAGCACCTCCTACATATCTGAAGTCCTAAGTCAATTTTAGAGTATAAACAGGATCCACTTCTGTTCCTAGCTCAGCTAATTCCCTAGCACTAATCTTAGCACACGAAAAGAGAGAGAAGTCAGATAAAAAGCTATCCAAAATGGGAAACAAAAAGGCCTTTGGAAATGCCTGGCATTTAGACAGTCAAATGTCTGAGCCAAAACTGTTAGTTTAGCTATTCAAAACAAAATGTTTGCATTTTCCTCAGAACAGGCATGTAATAGGGAGAATTCCTCTGACTCCACTGCGTGGGCAGACTCAGCAGAAGGAAAAGCAGCCCAAGTGTATCTGTACCAAACAACACAGTGCTCTGACAGAGCCACCCACAGCACTGCCACACACCACCCTGGCTCTCCACCTTGCTTAATATAATATAGATCCAGCTTTGGACAATTTGGCATTTATTGTGTAGCACGGCTACTTCACTTAAAATATCAGGAGAATCATGCTAATGAACCCAATCCTATTTCTAGAGCACAGTATTCTTATGGAAATTACAATTTAGCATGGTTATAAACTCATCTTTGCAGTGGTGGAGGACACCTTGACGTTCTGGAAGAAGTTTGGACACATATTTATCACAAACCCACACTGGTTTTACTACAAGCTCTTGGTTCAAACTGTAAGCAAGACTACAGTTAGGGTTTTTTAGGTACTTTTTCATTCCCTACTCTTTTTGGGCTTTTCCAGATTATGCAGAGGAGAAAACAGATATAACAGTTTAAGATCTACACTTCACATTGAACTATTTTAAAAACAATCTTTAATGACCTGCTGAAAGTTCACACTTGAAAATACAACTACGAGGAGATGCCATTTTAACTGTGGCAAGCCAAGCTGGGCTCCCGTGCTGATGTGCATTTCCAAAATGACACACTTGCCTGCCAGCAGCAGCAGGAGCAGCCCCAGCTGTTCCTGGGAGGCTCTGCAGGAGTGATTTCCCTGCTCTGGGTGCACACTTACCTCTCCTCCTATGGTGAGCAGGCCAGGAGCATCCAGCTTCCGTTTCTTGCGGGGGCCGATGGCTGCCAGCGCCGTCAGGTTGGCGTCCCTCTGCCTCATCTGGGCCAGCTCCTGCTGCTGCATCTGCCACACAGCAAAGAAATCTCTTTAGTTTGATTCTCTAGCCTTAGCTAAAAGTTATCTTCAGACCTGCAAGCATGAGGTGAAGTCACATGTGAGCAATCCCTGAGAGCACCGTACTGCTCCCAGTACTACTCCAGCAGCCTGGCCATGGAGCAATAATGAAGGTACTGAAGTTCTTGTGACTTTCACAGGATTTCTGCTTCCTGTGAAATATCTCAACTCTTTCCAAAACCACTATCCTTTTCATTAAAAACTGCCTTATATACTAACTTACATACTTATACTAACTATCAGTTTATGACTGATATGAAGAATATCATCAGTCACATTGGTGTTCCAAGCAACACCTCTCCCAGTCCATCCTGCACTGCACTTCTGGAGGATTTTCCAATGGCAGGCAGGAAAATCCTCTTTTTTTGGGAAGGGAGAGCTGAGCTGGGCTGAATTATAAGCTAGAAACTTCCCCAGCCCTGACAAACCAGGACTGAGTCTCCATCCCAGTGTGGTTCCACCACCCAGCGCTTGGTTTGGGATGCAGGAACCCCCCTGCCTGATTTTCCATCTCCCCGTCATTCTTCTGGCACTACCAACCCAATTTGAATTGAAATACCAATTCAAATTTTAAAAAAAACCTCATTTTTTATCTTATATTTATTTTGAATTTCAAACATACTTGATGTTTTCTCAAAAAACATCTAAATTAATAAGATATCTCTATCTAAATGCTAGCCAAAGGTAATGCTGACACAAAACCTTTAAAAACTGACTTTCCAAGTGCTTTCTGGGCTTAGGCTTTAGGTAAGAATATATTTGACCAGTTTGAAGCAGCTGCCAGCTGCATTATGTAACAATATAGCACACTACAGAAAATAGGAGAAAGTGCTCTGGCCAGCAGAGAGGCAAAGTTGCATATTCACTATAAACTGTGTAATTCTTTCAGGGTGTTAATGATAAGTGTCATATTCCCAAGAAACTGATGTTTTAATAAATATTCTGATCAATACCACACAAGAATAGTTGATTAGGCAACACAGTATATTATCTTAATTAGATAAAAGCATTCTTATTTTTTAGCAATAATTCTTATTCATCTCAAAACTTTGAGTTTGCAAAATCTATCAATAAACTGAGAGGTGTTTCCTTTCTAATCCCACTGATGTCACTCTTGTTCCCACTTCAGCAGCAGCGCACAGAACAACACCTTGAGAAATTCATGGGTGGTAATAAAAACCCTGGAATGATACAGGCACAATTCCTCATTAAAATGACACTGAACTGACAAGCAGAGATAGAAGTGTCTCAGCCATTACCTACACATGATCCGCACATAAAAGCAGGGCCTGAACTATCTCAACCAGTGCTAAAAGGAGAGGTTTAAGCAAAAAAGTGCCAGTGTGGAGTGCCTTTTCTCCATCCACCTCTGTCCAGAAAAAGCAGATCCACTCCTGCCTCTTTTCAGGGCAGCTCTCAGATGAATTCATTTGGCAGCCAGCACACTTGTGCCTGAGCAGCTTTGGTGACAGGCTGGCCAGGGAGTGTTTCCAGCTCCAGGGATGGTGCCAGGGCCCAGCACTGCCCAGAGCCAGGGCAGGTGACCCAGAGAGCCCTGGAGGCAGCAGTGAGGGGCACCAGAGCTGGGCACAGCACTGAGGTGTGGCCTCAGCAGTGCCCAGCACAGAGGGGCAGGCGCTGCCCTGCTCCTGCTGATCCAGCCCAGGTGCCGTGGGCCTCCTGCCCCCTTGGGCACACTTTAGTTCACACTCAGCCACTGTCAACCACCACCAGCACCTCTCCCACCTTTGTCCAGGATGTGGACACTGGGACCAAACACAGCCCCAGCATCCTGACAGCACTGAGCTGGAACTGGGAATGTTCAACCTGGAGAAAGACCCCCAGAAAGACCTCACTGGAGCTTTCCAATGCCTAAAAGGAGCTAACAGGAAAGACAGACAGGGACTTTGGACAAGGGCCTGGAGTGACAGGACATGAGGGAATGGCTTCACACTGAAAGAGTGGGGATTTGAATTAGATACAAGAAAAAAATCCATCTCTGGGAGGTGCTGAGCTCCTGGCACAGCTGCCCAGAGAAGCTGTGGCTGCCCCATCCCTGGCAGTGTCCAAGGCTCGACAGGGCTCGGCGTAACCTGGGGCAGTAAAGAGTGTCTCTGCTCATGGCAAGGGGTGAACAAGGTGATCTCAAAGATCCCTCCCAAACCAAACCATTTGGAATTAAAAGTTCAGCCTAGTTCTTCCCAGAAACCCATTATGAGTGAATCCTTCCCTAGTGTCGCTCATGGCAAGGGATGAACAAGATGATCTCAAAGATCCCTTCCAAACCAAACCATTTTGAATTTTCACATTCTTCAGAAAATTGAATTCAGTCATTTAGAGTTTGAAACCCCATTTTTCACACTTTCATGCTTTCATACATTTTGCAAGTGCAGTTATTATCATAACTTCAGTATAACATTATCTAAAAATACATCTCTCATCTACAGGGTAAAAGAATTTCCTAAATACAAAAAAGAAACGTAGAAAAATATCTCAATAATAGTGCAAAGGTCTATACATACTTCTCTTTGCCAACTCATATTAGGTTTTTAGCTCAAATATCTTTGGCTCTGTTCCAGATTAAATGCCAGTTAGGCAGAGCTGCCCGCTTACCCTTTCAAGGTAGATAGCAACAGTGGTGAGCTCTAATCATTTACAAAGGTCATGATCGGAAGCTAGCCCGTGAGCAGTCATTTAAAATTCCATTGATCCCTATTTGTAGTCAGGGAAAGAAAATGGACATTTCAGCTGTATTGTAATTATGAGGCTTCAAGGCAACTGTAAATAGATGTGCAAATCTAGATACTGGCAAATACCTTAGAGAAGAAATTATTACTATAGTATAACATATATCCAGGAAAGGTTGAAGATAAAACTGCATATAAAAAAAGATCAATCATCTTTTTGCTAATTTGCCTTGCTTGCCAGCCTACAAGGGTTATCACAATTATCAGAAGTCTGATGAATATTTAAGCAAGGGCCAACTGGCTTAGAGTGATCTCAGACGAAGTTGTCAAGCTTTGCAGAATAAGAAATTCTGCACTGGAGTAAGTATTCGTTTCCTGGGAGGTGCAGGTCAGAAATACAGTCTGATAGGTATTATGCAAAGGTTATATGAATATTGTATCAGTGTCTTATCCAAAGTCACCATTTGCAAACCCACAGGAAGCTAATACTTACTTGGCTCTCTGTGCTACACTATACCCTGGCTATTTCCACATGGAATATCAGCACATAGTGCCTCTTGTTGAGACTTTTTGCACATGTAAATTGTAAAGCAAAAGGTGCCATTTCTCCAAATTTCCCATAGTGGGATAAATCTTGCCCTCACTTTGAAACCTGCAAACTGGTTTTACCAAGAAACTATGGAATAGCTTCAAGAATCTGCAGAAAGCTTTGCACTCATGTATTCCTCAGGTTCTTTGTCCTCTCTTTTTTATCAGTGAGAAAACTAAAGATGGTTCTTGATATCATATACTAATCTTGACAAATGCACAATTCAAGTGGTAATCTTGAATTACCACTACCTGTAATTCATCCCCAACAGACAGAGCCAAAGGAGCTGAGCTCTGTTTTACCCTCACTGGGTGAATTCTGCTAGGACTTCATTCTTCACCTGCCTGTGTCTCTCAGCCCACATCACCCAGCCTGTCTGTGTCTGCCATAGGCTCTCCAGACAAGGATCCTCCTCCACTATGTGCCTCACTTATCATCAAGCCCCAGTGGGCTGAACAGACATTCCTGTAATACAAATAAGGAATATGCTGCCAGGTACAAAAGATGCAGACAGAAACACAACACAGCTTCTGATACTGGTTTAACAGCACACTGTGGTAAACTACAGCAGGAAAGAATAACCTTATGCAACCTTCATGAATGCTGATCAAAACATTTCTAATACATCAAACACATCATCAGTGGGATCACAGTATCCTGATGTTTTATAACATAGAGGCTGAAGTGTTGAAAATACTTGATAAATACTGTATTGCACTAATTCTCAACAATCTTTTATAAATTATCACTGATGGTTTTTTAGGCTTTCTTTAAAGCCCATCTGAAAGCAGAGAATCATCAAATTACATTTAAAAATAATCAGAAGAGTTATGATCCTGATACTGACTCCCAACAAGCCTTCAGCTTGCAGAGGTCAGTGTATTCCAGCTGACAGGAGAGCCTCTCTGCACACTATCTACCATGAAGCTGCTTACAAGAAAACATCTTTGCAGTTTATGGATACTTACTAGCAAGACGTTTAAGAAGACCTTATTAAGATCCCAGACCATCCTTTAATACCATACCATTATTGGGTTCTTCATACTCCTATTAAAACTTTACCTTATTTTTCCAAGTCACATACTTCTGTTTCTTCATAGCCCACATTACATTACCTGCACCACTCTCTTTCCTACCCATCATCTGCCTTTCCATGAAAAATATTGCCCCCAGTTGTAATTTCTGGTCAAAACAATTTTTTACAAAAGCATGATCTTGGCTTTGGTTCCAAAGAGGGGACACTGCACCTTGTGCACCAGATGCACACCCTGGCCTGTGGAGGCTCTTCTCCCCAGAGCACTCTGGAATCACATCCTGTGTCAAGTGGAAATGACTTTGCAACCAGCTTTGGTTCCACTGTAACCCCTCTGAATCCTCACCACTAAGAACTACAGGAATTGAATGTCCTCATCTTCAGTGTTCCGAAATTACTCTTAGAAGTACCTGTAAAACTAAAGCTACTTATGCTGCTAACTTTACATGATCAATTATATTTTCAAGCTAACAAAGCAGCCTGTTTCTACAACACAGTTTATCTTCTAACTAAGCCAGTTACTAATTACTGGATATTTAAACAAATGAAGCACCTGTTACTAGCTGTACATCCTGATAAAATAATTTCCTGTTACTTAACATGATTTACCAGAAATTAATGTAACTCACTACATAACCAACAATATGCAACTGTTTGACAGCTGCATTCATTCACACTCTTATTTTCATATTGGGCTCCTGATGCAAAATCTTTCTTTAACTTGCCTTTATCACAAATAATATGGATATATTTATCAATAGCATATTAAAATTTCTGCCCTCTGGGAAGAAAGCAACAATTAAGTTTTTTGAAAGTAAAAATATTTCTCTAAAACACAAATATTCCAATATATTATACAAGTAAAATGCTTACAAATCAGATGCTGTTCCTTACTCCTTATCAAATCCAAATGCATTTTTAGCATGGGATGTCTCTCATTTGATAAAAAGTACACCATAAGAACAAAGCATTATTTTGAACACTGACATTTTCTTGTGATGGTGGCACAGCATTAAAACCACAGAAAGAACACTACTTCACCACTTTAATAAAGTGAGCTAACCAGAGAAGTTCTAGAATTTTAGTTTGTTTTCTGCAGATCATTATTTGTTATGATACATTTAGGTATTTAAGAAAGAAGTGCCACAAGCCATATGCCACAAGGAAGACAGCCATATGTCTATGTGAAGTATCAACACTGGATCTTAAAAGCTAGGTTTAGCAATTTCCAAAAACCAAGAATGCCTTATTTGTCAGGCAAAACCCAGGCAAAGAGAAGTGAGCTTTGTCTAAAGCAGAAATGTAGATGAAATATAGGTATGGGCTGTAGATGCTAAGGACTAAGAGCAATTTCCTTCCATATGATCAGAAAGTAAGAGGACAGCTGGAACTCCTAAAAATTCTAGTCTACATATAAATACCTTCAAAAATTAAAGAGAGAACAGGGAGTGGGATCACATGAGAGAGAGAAAGGTCAAGGAGGTGGTTCTGTGCCTACAGGCAGAATTCAAGGATGTTTTTTGGCCTAGAAGGAAAATAACCCAGTGACAGAGACACAGAGATGATTGTGAAGATAAAGAAGAAAGAGCTTCAGGAAGTAGTCATGTATGTTTAAACAGTGCCAATACAGGATTTGATAAGGGAATAGAAGCCAAATTGTAAAAGTAAGTTTCTGTAGTCACAGAGCCAACTCAGCCCACCAGGATCTACATTTTATCTACTCACAATTCCCAACCTAGCTCAGAAATACCACCTAAGGAGGAAGGAGAGGAGGCTCCCAGCACCACAGCACCTATAAATATCAACAGCATTCATGGGTGAGGACAGGCAGCAGTGAACCCCGAGCAGGAACCTGGCAACAGAGGGTGCTAAATGGCAGAAATGTTTGATGAAAGCAAGATCATATAAACAATGATTTAAGCATTGATTTCTGGCCAATAGGCATCAATGGAAATCCCTCCTAATTCTGTCTGCGATGGATGGCTTAATTCCTGATAACAGGGTCATATGCTGAGAAAAACCTGTCTTAATTGATGGCTCTGTAACATGTATCTATCAGTCTCAGACACTGATTACACCCCCTGGAAAAACATCTTTTCTGCTCAGGAGTGCCTGAAATGCGGAACCATTACACATGTCCTAAGATGGCCACAACAGAAGGTGCAATTAAAAATGAAACTCATTAAAAATGCTGGCAGGAACCTTATGAAGTCCAGGACAATGATGAAGAAGGATGGGTGCCTCAGTGAATTTCAGGGAACCTGTGTGTGCAGCAGCCCTGTGCTGTCCCCCAGCCCTGCTCTGGCTCTGAAACCTCTCAGGGTCAGCACAGCCCCAGTGCCTGGTAAGGAACTGCTCCAAGCACTGAAGTACTGCAAAAATGCCACACCAGAGAGCTTTCACCTGTGTAACAGCAGCTCATGCACCAAACACATTCTGTGACACTTTTAAACATTCACAGCTCTGACAAATTGTATCTAATTTTGTTCAGTACAAAGCTGGATGCTGCTCCTTCCCAAGTGTTCTCCCACAGGTCAGTAAAAGCTCCAGCTGTCCCTTGCAATGGCTGCACATCTAGCTGAACTAGATCAAGATTCTTCTTTACTGTGAAAGGTGTTTGTCTGTTGGGTTTTGGTGAGGGGAGTTTCTTCTTTTTTCCTACCCACACACTTTTAACAGCAGCTGAAAATTATTGCATAGCGTTAGGAAAAAAATCACCCTGGGCAAAGACCAAGCTGGGAATGTTTCAGCCTCAAGATGACTGTTTCTCAAAATAATGAGCATCTGAACACAGTTCTGGAATCTTAACTGGGGTACTTTGGACCAAGCATCTTTCCTACAACAGACATTGTTGTTTATTACATCTAATTTCATTATGTTTTACAAGTTTACTCAAATTTTCCATTTAAACGTGCCCTATTACTTTCGAGACAATGCGTCAAACTCTGATACAGAAAATGCCAGGTGCATCCTGCCTTTCATTTTTATTTTTCTTGTACATTACACAGTTAAATGGGATTTTAAAAACAATTATCCTTATATCTACAATTTCATCCACTTACGACTCAAGACTACATACTGTCTGAACTGATATATATATATATAAATAAATATATATATATATAAAATAGTCACAGGTTTTATTTTCTTGGAAGTATCCTTAACAGCTGACTCATCATTTATAAAAAATCAAAAGCATGAAGAATTTGAGATTTGATTTTAAACTCTTGTAAATTTTTAACATACTGGGTTACATTTTTTGATTTTCCAAATACAATGCACTATCATTTAATCATTTATTAACTTAAACACATTTATTTCTGTAACAGTCCAACAATTTCTTAAGCTACATTTTCCTGTTTAGAGTCACACAGCGTATGATAAATACTTAAGGAAGATATCCCTCAAACACCTCTGAAAGAGTTCTAAAGCAATGGATTTTTGTCCATCCAATAACTTTAATCATTACATTCCTGCACTCCTCAGAGTCTGTTGTTTGAATTCCAGCACCATTTCTGTGGTTTTGGTTCTACTATTCCTCAAACCATTTCTCTCCATTAGCACCAGTTCCAGGCTCTCCTATGCTAAGCTGTTTTAAACCTTTATATTTGTTAGGTGCTGTAAGAGCACATGGCAGATTTGCCAAGCCAAATCTGAGCAAAGCCCATTTGAGCCAGGGCTTTCTGAGGCACAGACAACTGGGCAGGATCAGCACTACTAGAGCTGGCAACTTACTGGAGTGTCAGTAACTTGTAGTGAGATCAGAAAAAAACTCTGAAATAAATCCCTATAGTGTCGAAGGAAGGGGACCAGGACACCAGTTGGTTCATCACAGGCCTTTCAGGTCCGGTCCGGTCCCGGTCCCTCAGGTCTTTCTGGTCCAGTTTATTGAAGAAAATATCAAACACTTATACAGCAAATAATAAGCTTATGAATATTCTGTAAGCCAAGCAATCTATTGGTTAAACTATACCATTAACTCATCCTCATTCCTTAGGGATTACATCTTTCTTTTCTCATGTCTCTTTCACTGTTTGTTATTATACCACAGCTAGGCCCAAGGACACTGCTATCTGTGCAGGTGCAGGACTTGGAATTAGCCACGGTTTTGTAATTTTCCAGTCCTTAGCAGCTAAATTCCCAACACCATAGATCTGCTATTTTGTTATTTATCAGTCCTAATTTTATTTTGGAGCAAGGCAATCACCAATGTTCTCAAGGTGTTCCTCAAAGGACACGAGACAGCATCAGTATGGCTGGGAAGAACATGAGCCAAAGCTCACTGGGGCTCACTCCAGTGAACAGTCTCACTCCCAGGGCTTTGCAACAAAGATGGAAAAGGCATTTTCCCAGGCTCTTTGCTCATCTAAGTGGGGGTTTACTATACTCCCCAGATTTCTAGGATCTTCTCCTTTCCCCCTGAAGTGAGACACTGTGTGAGGACTCAAAATGATGTTTGAACCAAGACCAGGGAGTAAAACACACAGTGAAGGCCTGAGTGGAGACTGGTCATGTTGAGAGTTACAGACTGAAGTAATGAGAGCAGGAACCTGTTGAGCTGTGGCTTTGGGACAAGGGACAGGAACACTGTCATATGGGAGGACGCTCCACAAAGAGTGGGCTTTTCTAAAATCATGCCCTGAAAATAAGAGTGCAGGCAGTAATCCCAAAGGCTGTGCTGCCCACTGTAACACAGGGCTCAGTGCTGCACTAGAAGGTGAACGAACTGCTCTGCTTTTAACATGGCAGGCATCCAATAAACAAAAAATCCATTGTTGTAGAACTCTTCCAGAGGTGTTTGAGGGATATCTTCCTTAAGTATTTATTATACCCTGTGTTACTCTAGATAGGAATATATAGCTTAAGAAATGGTTGGACTGTTACAGAAAATACCCTGCAAAGACTCTTCCATCATCTGAGCAATACAACAGCTATTTGGATGGGCAGAACTCTCCATGGCTGCTGCAACTTTGTGTTAGTGCCAGGGGAGTCAGATCAGGAATTTTATCTGCACCATCTTCTCCGTGCATCAGGAATTTCAAGCAGAGCACGGCCTTTGGTTACTTTTATTTCTGTTCATCTCTGGCACTACTTGAAATTTGAATTAATTAAAACCCAATACACCAGAACTGCACCAAGAAGATGGAAGAAGTTCTTGGCTGGCCTATCAATGAAGCCAGCTGAAGACCAAAGCACACAGGAGGATCTCACCATCCCTGAAGAGTGACAGTATTTCATACCATAAAATTTCAAATCAGCCTGAAGCATTTTCCCCATTTTTTTCCAAATAAGTATTTCCATTTTTTGGTAAAATTTCTCTGGCTATATTCCATTAGCACAAAACTTCAGAATAGCAGAAATTTTAAGTGCATTTAAAACAGCAGTTAATCAGAAATTCTAGTAAGAGGCTTTATTAACTAGATTATTCCAAAAGAAAATGCCCAGATTTTGATACCAGTCCTCTAGCATTCTTATGGGAAATCTGCATCTTGAAACTGCCAGCCTCATTTGAGGAAATGAGGCGAATGTAGCAATCTACTAAAAATCATTTGGCTGTAATAAGTAATTTTAATCAAATAGTTAGAGAGAATGGCATTGGAGTTAATGTCTGAAGTGTCATAAACAGATGGGGAATGTGCAGTGTAGCGACTGGTTGTGCACTTTTAACGCAATTTCCTCTTCTGCAGGCTGGATCGTGGTTTGATCAAGTCTAAGTGACATGACAAAAACAAATTTAATTTATTCTGAAACTATATTCAACTAAAGAATGCACAATACAGCAAGTGTGCTGCTCTGCTGGAAAGTGAGGTTTGAGGCATGGCAAAACACCGGGAACAAAAATAGCCACACGCCCACCACCTTCTTCCCCTTAAAAGTTGTGGGGGTGGTGCTGGGGGTGCACTTGTAAAATGGAAGTTCCACTGGGGATGCAAAACAAGCTTGAATTTAAATAATCTACATCTTTTCTATTTTAGATTGAGCTACAGCAAAACCGCTGCTGCTCATTTGTGCTGCAGATCAAGGGAACAACGCACCACAGTGTGGGGACAAAATATTTCAAGCAATTTCTCCGACACTGACAAGTAGTAAATTAGGGAATCTTGTAAGTACAATACAGTAGTCATCCCCTTCTATTGATCACATATAATTTACATCTTACAAAGATGTGAATTCTTGCATTCTCACTCCACAAGGAAAATCTCAATGATTTATTCATTTCAAATAAAAAATAGAAGGTAGATGAGAAGAATTACTTCACAGGCTGTAGCTTTCTCAGGGCACTAGTGCTAGGCTCTTCTTTCGCACTGCCCGAAGGGCCTTTGTGTGCAAGTCCCTCTAATTAACAAGGTGAATCATGCAGCAGTTCCCTAATTAGTGAACATGACAAGCCAATGGAAACAAGCAGACAGACCTGGCGCACAGATATGGTCAACAAAAGGCACAGCAACACGCCATTAAAAAATGCCTATTTCAAGTAAATAAAATAGCAAGAGAACTAGCATAATGCTTAATTTTCCTTTTCATGTTTTATGCTTATTCCTCATTTATTGCAGATATAAATAACGACACAAAAAATCAAGGTTTCCAACTGCAAGTCACACCACCTCTCCAAAATCAAAGACTACTTATCCTACGTGAATAAGCATCTGCTCAAGGGGCATTATTTGTTTTCTCTCTTGTTTTTCTGCTTTAAAGAACTGCAGTTACATTACACGCTTAGGACTTTAAGAATCCATTAATTAATTCTATTCAAAATTATTTTTTCTTGAAATCCTTTTTCACCAATAGATGAAAGGAGTGCAATAGTTGCACTATTATTGCATTTTAAAAAATGCCTACATTCCCAACATGTCATAATTTCTACCTTTTGTATGAGAATAAATAAATAATATAAGTGAATAATCAAAGAATCAGATTTGCATTAGAAAGGAAATGAGATGATCTAAAATGTACCTCCTTACCTTCCTCTTTCCAAGTAAAATATTTTTAATCTTTCACTTTTCCTTCTGCTTTTCCTAAAAACACTCATCCCATCTCCAAAACCAAACAAGAGGGTTAATTAATTTTCAATTTATTGCATATTGAACCTTTGATTTAAATTTTTACAATCCTTCAATATATTACAATTCTAAAATGTGTGTCACCACCAGCAGAATATAATTCTTCACAGAAAAACTCCACTATGTTTTTTGCTCTCTATTCCTTGGCATATTATCATAAGTAAGGAGAACTACAGATGATATCCTCATTACAGGCTCCTCTTTCTCACAATCTTGGGGGGAAAAAAATCCTGACTTTTCTCTTTGAATTGTAAAGGAAGAAGGGTAAAACTTCATTATGCTCTAAAATTGATGTTCAAAATCCTAATCTTTAAAAACCCACATTTTTCTGACCAGTTCAGTTGAAAAAATAGGGGAATTAAAATACTGTCCTCTAAGAAATAATTGTTCTACTGCCCTGAAATGTTGGTTTTTTTGGCCAGAAATTTGAAGAATATTAAATGATGTTCCATTACAGAACTGGCCAGCTGTTTCAAAGTGGTTTTAAATTGACAATAAACACTGTCAGGGATGACAAGGAGAACACTGGAGTCACCACTATTTGCTGTGCTCATTTTCCCCTTCTTGTCTGTGTGCACTTCCCAACTTGTCTCGGACCCCACCCAGCACACCCTGCCTAGGACAGCTCAAAGCCAGGCTGGAAGTATCCTGTTCTAACATGAAGGCACAAAGGAAAATCTGCTAGCAAGTGAACTCTGCTGTGCCATATGCAGGCAGGAAGGGTTCAGCCAGCAGCCTGTCACAAAGGCTTACTGTTGCACAGAGCAGTGAGCAGGGCTCTGTGCTGCGCTGCTCACCCCAGCTGGGCTGCACGGGACTGCACACCCAAACCCTCCTGCACGGAGATCCTCCACCTGCAGCCACAAAATCAACGAGATGGGATAGACACCAAACAGGAACACCCGGAAATCAATGCAAAATCACAACGTTTGATTGGCTAGGACTGATTTCCAGATAAATTGCACACACATATATCACCGGCTGGGGTCTGTGTACAAATCACAAACAGGACGGGACTGCTGGGAACGCGCCTTGAGCTGTTTGATTTTCCAGCATCAGCCTCATTCCATGGTTATGGCAATGGGAAGATGCCATCAGCTCACATCCCAGGCAGCAGACCAAGAACGAAATATTAAAAAGTTTTAAACTTATAATAAAGCTCTGTGTATTGTGTTTTAAAATGTACAAGCAAATATTGTATTCAAAAGTAGCAAACATTAACCAAAAATACATATATATACTTATATAGTATAATACATATATAGTACTTAGATAAAACATATTTATATAAATACATATATAGTCATTAGATAAAACTACTGTCAATATACTTTGCTTTGTGTAATTAGTCAAAAAACTTTTAAAGTAAGTTGTAACATTAAGTTCTTTAACTACTGCCTAAAATGTAAGCTAATAACATCTTCCCGTTGTCATAACCATGTAATAAAATTAATGTTGAAAAATAAAACAACTCAAAACACATTCCTAACAATCCCATCCCATTCACAACTTACATATAAACCCCCAACCAATAATAAATGGTGTTCTGTGTGAGAATTGAACTTATGATTTTTAGATTATGAGGCTGATGCTGGAAAATAAAGCAGCTCAAGGCACATTCCTAGCAGTCCCGTCCTGTTTGTGATTTGTACACAGACCCTGGCCAGTGATAACATACACAAATTATTTTATAGATACAACTGCATAAGTACTTTGTATTTAAGCAAAAATGTCAGGTACAACTGATATCAATAAATCCTAATTGTCCACAGGAGTTGTTATGATATGAGATGATATCTAACACCAGAGGGACAAATTCTGTTTGTTTTGAACATTGCTACTGATGTCAATGGAGTTGTTCCATAGTTACAGTGGTGGGGCAGAAGGATTCAATTATAACATTTAAATGTAAGGGACACACATTTAAAAAGTAACAGGAGCAAAAATGCACTCAGAGGTGCATTTTATTTGACAAGGCAAAAATAAAAATCTCTATCACAGAAGAGTCAGATCATTCTCATACTTGCTACATAGCCTACTACATGTCCTCAGCACTCCTGAATGCTGGCATGCCTGCTAAGGCAGACATTTCCTTACCCAATGGATAAAGGATGTTTGTTTTTCAAATTTCAGTACTTCCCAGAAATTATTTCTCCCCATAGCTAGATGGACAGATGAACATTTTTTTAACTGAGGAATTATTTTTAAAGCCTCAGTTAAAATTACCTGAGGATATTTATGAAATGTACATTTATGACTTTTTTTTCTTTTGTGTAGCTGAGCAGATCACAGAAATCATCCTATATTGCAATGTTAACAGAAGCATCCATTGACAAATTTAAGAAATATATGCATTTTAGATAGCATAACAATGTACAAGGTATTTAAGTAATATAGTAGCTCTCTATCCAAATCATCAAATAAATAAAGGAGCAGAACACTGTCACATAATACTGAAACCCAGCACCTTGTACTGAGCACCATGACTGCACACAAACACACAGAAGTTTAATTCAATAGCTAAGCAGTTTTTACCTCTATGTCAACTACCAGATTAAACATTGACAAAACTGGGATAAAGAAATGGTCTCGGGAAACTTTGCCAGTCTCTCATGGCCTGAAGTTACCTTTCTCCTCTGCCAAAATTCAGAGTATTGTTTGATTTCTGCACCCTAAAATAAGGTACAAGATTTCAATCTGAGACTTAATTACAGAAGTAATTAACTCCATATTCTTTAGGTGTTTCCATGCAACCTGAAGGTCTGTATCACACTATCTTGCAGCCACCTAGATCACTAAAAAGGTAAAAACAGCAAAAAGATGCAAACATTTCTTTCTTAGAGGGAGGAAGAAATCATCCCATACTTTTGTTTTCTGACACACACAAGAGATTCCTGAACATACTGCTTAAGAAGGAAAGACTAGCAAATGCTGATGACAGACCATTATTAAAAGAGAACAATTTTGCTGAATAGTGAATTTACTCCTCCAAACAGGAAGCTGAAAGCACTTGACTCAATTAAACAGCAGCATATGCAGTGAAGTGATGATGTGTATTCAGTAACCTTCACAATCACTCCCTGTCACACTAAGGCAGGGCAGACACCCTGGAAATTCTCAGGTACCCCTGAGGGGAGCCCAGCTCACCTGCCCAGAGCTGGCAGGTGCCCACTACAGCCACCAAATGCTGGGCTGCCTTAGGACTAAGGGCTCTGTGGAAACATAGCTCAGAATTTAAACAAGGTTTTGAAAATAAACAGAAAAATTATCCTATTTCTCATAGAAACATGCTTTCCTCTCCCCAATTTCACCTCAAGTATGTTTCTGGTGGAGTGAATATTCTGCTCCTCTCCTGTTGTCCTGAACACAACTAACGCCCGAGTTTAGCACTTATGCTTTGTTTTCCTATTGAGTATTTTTGACACTTTCCTAAAGCTTACTTAAATTATCTGACATGTTTGCCAGATATGAGCACTTCTGCCAGGACAAATCTTTTTATTATTACTATTTTTATTTTTTTTTAATCATAGATTTTCAAGCACCTCACCACATGAATACGGCTTTTGGCCTTTAAGAGAGATCTTCAGAATCTACAGGGTGTTATTTCTGTTTCAAGAATATAAATGTCTGTTCTGGATATAAATACATTTTTTTACTTGTGGAGGGAAAGGACACAGCAGTGTAAGAGGCTGCTCTGTACCTCATGGCTGTGCAGAGTCAATAAACCCATGAACTGTAATTGCATCACACTGCTTTTCAACTTGCTTCCCTTCAGCCCTACCCAGTACTGAGGTAGCAGTTTTTAGGAAGCTGTAACACCTCAGTGTACAGACACTCATCACCATAAATGCATTTAACATATCTTCCCATTCTAGGAAATCAGGTATTTATGACCATTTCCATGGAAATCTATAAGTTAAGCACCAATTCAGCAGCAATTTGTAATACTAAACAAAAACAAAACTCTTACAAACTACTCAACTGCTCAATAACATTAAAAATACATTAATACCTCTCAAATGTTTACATTTTAGAGAGAATCATACCTACCTTTAACAAAACAATTTGAGGGGAAAACATTCTCTATTGTGAATGAAAATAAGGTATTTTTTTTATTTATTTAAAAGATTACTACTACTACTGCAGGCTAACTACTTTTTCAAGGTATGTTGAGCAGTATCTCACTATTCAACTAAGATGATGTAACTCTTTCACAGACTGACACAGTATTTTTGAACGACAAGACTAAACTAAAAATAGGAAATAGATGCTAACACACCTTTCATGACCCCTGCATGTCACTGCCCAGCCACCTAGCTTGTAGTTTAGAGAAGAGCTGCATAAAAGCTAGCTACAGTCAGAAATGTTGAGTGTTTAGTTAACCAAAATGGACACTTTTTACCCTACTGTTAATGGTATTAAATATTCTCAAAAATGGGCTGGCAAGGAAGTTTTAAATTACTCTCTGTTTAAAATTTTAACTTTTGAACTCTTGCTTTAGCTTTCATCTTCCACTACCAGGTTAGAAACAGATCTCAGGTTTCATGAACAGCAGTGTGCTCTATGAAATGTACACACTGCAAACAAATGTACACATACATCCTTGTGAGAGGGAGCACCAAATATGTGAGCACCCACCCAGACTGCGGGCGGGAGGCGGCTGCGGGAGCAGGGGGAGCTCAGTGCGGGGGCTCCACAAAGAGGAGCCGGGGCAGGGACACGGGAGCCGGGATGAGCAGCCACAGCTCAGCCCCAGCCCTCACAAGAGGGCACACAGGAGAAGGGATGAACAGCCCCAGCCTCAGCCGTCACAGGAAGGGGCACACGGAGCCGGGATGAGCAGCCCAGCCCCTCATAGGAAGGGCACAGAGCCGGATGAGCAGCCCTGCCCCTCACAGGAAGGGGCACATAAGAAGGGATGAGACAGCCCAGCACCAGCCCCTCACAGGAAGGGGCACACAGAGCCGGGATGAGCAGCCCCAGCCCCTCACAGGAAGGGGCACACAGGAGAAGGGATGAGCAGCCCCAGCCCCTCACAGGAAGGGGCACACGGAGCCGGGATGAGCAGCCCCAGCCCCAGCCCCTCACAGGAAGGGGCACACGGAGCCGGGATGAGCAGCCCCAGCCCCAGCCCCTCACAGGAAGGGGCACACGGAGCCGGGATGAGCAGCCCCAGCCCCTCACAGGAAGGGGCACACAGGAGAAGGGATGAGCAGCCACAGCCCCTCACAGGAAGGGGCACACAGGAGAAGGGATGAGCAGCCCCAGCCCCTCACAGGAAGGGGCACACAGGAGCAAGGGATGAGACGGCCACAGCCCCTCACAGGAAGGGGCACATAGGAGAAGGGATGAGCAGCCCCAGCCCCTCACAGGAAGGGGCACACAGGAGAAGGGATGAGCAGCCCCAGCCGCAGCCCCTCACAGGAAGGGGCACACAGAGCCGGGATGAGCAGCCCCAGCCGCAGCCCCTCACAGGAAGGGGCACACAGAGCCGGGCGCTCGCCTCCGTGCCCTGAGGGCAGCGCATGTGACGCGGGCCCCGCAGGATCCGGGGGCAGATGAAAGCTGGCAGCTGTGGCTGCCTCGGGCGCTCCAGGCTGCCAAACAGGGCTTACAAACACGTTAGCTCGGCAGCAGAATTAAAGCCCTCATTCAGGTTTGTTTTGGAGTCAGAAACCAACGCGCACAGAGGGGATGGGGGAAAATTTGCCCTGCAGGCTTGAGCCTAAATACACCTTGACCTCCCCCCACCCCCGCAAGCTGCTACAGAGCAGAGCAGGCTTGACTAAGGGGCCAAATCATCTAAATAATAATTCATGTTGTTGTCCAAGCAACCTCCTCAGCTCCTGACAAGCAGACACAGCTGACATTTGCTGCCCTCTACTTATTAAACAGGCAATCATATTCTAAAGTGTGGTTATTCAGCCAAATTAGCACGAAAGTAAATCTGTGGCAGTGCTCAGTTAAAACAGTTACACGATTTTTCCACATTCACAGCTTGCTCCAAACAGCTTTTTTTCTTTTTTCCCCTGTCTATGCCAGTGTGATAAATTGTTCTGAACAAGGTTGTTTCTACCTGAGGAAGACCCATATTTAGACAGAATATCACTGAAGCAAAAGGAGAACTGCAAATTCAGTCTTGACCTCTCCCTTGCACAAACTCATCTGGTATATATATATATGTATACACACAGAGATAGTGTGTGTGTGTTTATATTTAAATAAATTTTTAAAAATTTTTAAAATTCTTTCAGAAAAGGAAGTACCAATTGCATGCATTCCTCTGAAACCTCTGGACGCAATTGTCAGTATTCAGGACAGGCAAACTTAAACCACTCTTATCACAAACCTTACATGCCAAACATGGAAAAGAATAGCCCCCTTATCTTTTACCAAGCTTGGTTGTCCAGGCATCCAAAAGGGATTAGAAACAGGGGGCTGCCACCCTCCACTTGTTCAAAATCAAAAAGCAGTAGCATTGGTTATTCCCACAGACATGGAAGAAAAACTACAGGAGAGCTGAAGGTCTGAAGATTTTACTGTCACCACCTTCAAAAAATTCATTTTACAGGAGGAAGTTCCTGCTGGACTATTTTGGTGAAATTCAGAAGAGCAGTCACCTCAGCTTCAAAAATTCTTTGCAAAAAGCTTTTTACCATTCTAAACCCAAGTTCTGGAAATTCACATTTAAGTAGCCCTGTTGCTGTATAATGAGAGGCTACTTATTTCAACAACCTTGTGTTGTGTTAGGCAGGACTCCATCAGGGTGTGTGTGCTGGAAGGTGATGGAGACAACAGGGATGGCATTCTCCTTCCCTACCACCTTTTTGCTTTAAAAACAAAATCCACTAGGTAGAGCAGACTTTGCAATAGGTGCTGCTCTTCTGGAACTGTTCAAGCACAAGCCAAATATATTTCACACCAGAAGTAAACTCTATTTTGAAAATGAGTCTTGACTCTTCCTCACTAGTTTTACTTGAAAAATAGGAGTACCCAGTTACTTACCATTTTGTTAGGAAACACGAGAAAACAAGAAATAATCACAAAAAGAAAAGCCAACTTTTACAGATGTATACAAGTCTTAATTGTTTCACACCCGTCATTCTCAGAGCACTAAATGGGAACCCTTTTGGGTAGCAAGGTAACAAAATCACTGTTTTATTGGTTATGAATAGCTGCAAAATCCTCAAACAGGAGTTTGCACCAGGAGAAATACACTTGTCATACAAGATCTAAGGAAATCACACTGCTGTTGGGTTAATTTGAAGGTTGATACCTTTCAAATACTCAGTCAGTGAGACATCAGCTAAAAAGGAGCAATGCCTGAGTGGACAGCTGGCTTTCTTGTTACTTTATCTTGTCACACCCAGAGAACCCCAGAATGGTTTGGCTTGGAAGGGAATTAAAGATCCTCTCACCATGGGCAGGGACACTTCCACTGTCCCAGGCTGCTCCCAGCCCCAGTGTCCAGCCTGGCCTTGGGCACTGCCAGGGATCCAGGGCAGCCACAGCTGCTCTGGGCACCTGTGCCAGGGCCTGCCCACCCTCCCAGGGAGGAGTTTGTTACTAATGTCTAACCTAAACCTACTCCCTGTCAGTGTGGAGCCATTCTGCCTTGCCCTGTGGCTCCAGGCCCTCGTAAATTGTCTCTGTCCCTCTTTCCTCCAGCTACAGGAAGGTCACAATGATGTCACCCTGAAGCTTCCTTCTCCAGGCTGAACAATCCCATGCTCACTGTCCCATTTTGTTTTGCATAAGCCCCTACTCTCCAAGCTATGCAACCTCATTTTTCCTGCTTACCAACACTTCCCTTGCAAAGCCTCCCAGATGTGCCACAGAACTTTGTGAGGAACAAAGCATGGATGCAATACATGGATCCCTCTCACACAAGGCACTCACACTGGTGTAAACCAAGTTCTAAGGGTTTGTTTTCTAGGTAGCAAGTATAAACAAAGATAAAGGAGTGTTCTTACTTTATACTATAAAGATGCTGGCATAGAAATAGTTTGTTACTTATAAATGGCTGTGTATTTAGCTCCTCTATCAGTAAAACAGCATTTCCCTTTAAAAATGCTAAACCAGTTTTCATCAGTCATGAAAAATAAGCATTCATGAAAACTAAACAAGAGCTAGGCACTATGTGTATGCTGGAATAATGCATCACTACAGAATGCCACCAACTCAATTTTGTAAAAGAAAATTATTACATTGGACAGCATTGGATTTAATTTAGATTTGTGGAAGACTAATATGATAAGCTTGGGTCAAGCCTGGGTTAGAGTGAAGACAAAAAGAAACCCAGCCCTTCACCCAGTTCCAATTAATATACATTTTACCTAAGCAGGAATAAATAATTTGAGTCAGCTGGAAGATATCACAGCCATTCCTCTGATCCCCCAGAATTTTTCTGTCAGTTACCAGTTTCTGACTCTCTGAACAGCAAGGGTGACACCACACTTCAACCTCAGCCAGACAAATTGCCACAACTTCTGCTCTAAGCACAGGAGAACAGGGTGGAATGGTCATCACCTTCAATTTACAAAGACATATGAAAGAAGTTCTGCTGAACAGTAAGTCTGCTACTGAACAAAGTTCTTCAGGACTTCCAGAATGCATCACAGGGCAGTACCTCATCCTTGGAAACACAGGAAATCTGGAAGTCCTGCACACCAAAAATCCATATGTAATAAACTTATTACTGGTTATACATTGTCTCATTTCCCCAGCACCATTTGTACATGCAGATGTAATACCGTTCCTCTCTTGTCCTGGTTGTAAGTTTTATAATCAACCTCAGTCATCAGAATTTGGGACTGTTACCATAATACACCTGTACATCTAAAGTAATATCTGCTAAAAGGAAAAACCCACAGCTAACACAAGCAATGAACTTGATAATGCAGCAGGACTTCCCGGAGAGTATTTTTACTGGTAAGACAGGACCCCTCCTCTCTGAAGTGCAAGTTTAGTACTAACATTTTAGATCATTGCAGCAACTCTGTAACTTCAGAAAAATCTTGTACTCTGAAGCCAAATCCATCTTAAACCAGATGGGAATGGTCAAAGCATTTTTCTGTGGTACAGAGAAAGTATAAAAAAAAGGGACTGTTACCTGACTTTCTACACATATTGCACTCCTTCTGCATCACAGCTGCAGCACTGTAACCTGATGCAGAAAACTATTCATGAAATAACTCTGTTCTGAGGAACCAGTGTTGCTTAAACATTGCTTCATCATTACTCCAGGTATCACATTTATAGCTTTTCCTTCTTTCCACTGACTGACACTCAGATGGGTGAGAAGCTACATGGAAATTTAACTTGAATTTCCTGTTCAAGTGTCCCCCCTTCTCAGTGAACTGTATTATAAGAAAGCAATTTAAGACAAGATTGTTGCTTTTAGATCAATATTTTTATGTCAGGCATGATAAAATAGAAAACTTAGACTTCTCATCACTGAGACCCTGCTTTAGCAGTAAAATATTTAAGGACTTGGGCTTTGCTGAAAAGGTGAATAAATGAACTTGCCAAGCAAAGCAAAATCCTTTTCATTTGCTTTTTATTTTCAGTAATTATGACAACTGTGGTAAACTATCATTTAAATATTTTAAAAGAAATCACTCCTACTGAGTTGATACATAAGTATTAGTGTGGTGGCAAGAACTTATTTAGCGTAGAACTGTTTTCCTGTTGTAGTCACTACAACAGGAATACAATGCTGGAGTTTCAGTAATTCTGCTACAAGTTAAGTTCTGGGGGATTTAAAACCTCTAAGGCAATGGTAGAACCACATAACATATGCATCATAGGATGTACAAATTTCATTATTCTGAAGAGAATGATCCTATAGCTTTTTCTAGAACTGCACCTGCTAACAGCCCCCGTACTTTACTGCACAGAACTCAGAAAAGGATACAGGACAAAGTTTAAACCTCAGCCCAGCAAGGCTCCTGCTCTAGAGGACACTGCAGGCAGGGGATGGCAGCACCCAGGGCAGTGGCTCCCACAATGGAAGAGCCTCTCTCTGCCTGCTGTGCTCCTGCAGGACCTGAGCACTCCCAGAGCTCCTGGCCAGGGGACCACAAAGGAGCTGCCCAGCCCTGGCAGCTGGGCCAGCTCTGCTGGCAGGGGCACACACAGGGCTGCATCTGAAGGTTCTGGTATCAACACCAACAGCTCAGAGACTTCCCCTGCATGGCTGATGGGCACATCTGAGAACAGATCCCACCGGGGGTTATCCAACCCTGCACACAGGCCCAGACATTCATGGGGTCTGCTTTGTTCATTATTGTGCCATATTCTTGGTTGGTGACGACACAAAAATTTGAACCAAGCTCATATTTCAGGATCAACCTCAGCTACTTGACTTTTTAATTAAAGCATTTTTAGGCAACAGACCCTGATATGCAGAATACCCCGGATGGATGGATGGATGGATGGATGGATGGATGGATGGATGGATGGATGGATGGATGGATGGATGGAGGGATGGATGGATGTTAAGGATCTTACCCTCCCTGTCTTTCCTTTAAATCATTTCTATCATTAATTACTAGGTGTTAATTCAGATATTCCTAATCTTGATCTATGCCTGCTATCAGCTATATGGCTTCTTTTATGTTCTGTTTAATGAAGCTTTTTAAGGAAATTAGAGAACTCATAATTTCTTCAACTTACATTTCTGACTTCCAGACTACATAAATCAGTGTATTTCCTAAAACTTGACTTTAAAAACTTTAGTCATGCTTTGTTCATTGACGCTTATAAGGGTTGGTTTAGCAAAATTTAAAGTTTCAGTGACTTTCTAATCCCTCTCCAACAACAGCAGTCTACAAAAACTTAACTATGTGTTGGTTAAAATGGAAAACTCCACTGCTTATTATCAATACCCTGCTTACTATTGATTACAACAATTATTTTAAAAGTTAATTAAAACCATTAATTAGAAAAAATAACTAGGAAAGTTATATCATTTCCAACAAAACAGACACTGCTCACAAATGATGCTATTCCTTACATTAAGTTGTACCAAGTCAGACATATCAGACCTTGCTACTAAACAATGCAACAAAATAATAGCTGAAATTCATTTTTCCCTGAAATAGTCTCAATGGAAAATTTTTTCAATAGTTTATTAAATAGGTTTACCATTGAAACAATCACAGGCTGTCCATTGCAAAAGGCTGCACCAACTCAGAAGTGTGAAAGCAAATGGAGAATTCTGAACAAGATAATCCTACTTGGGTACATTTTGCTACTGCTTTCACTCAAGTCCACTTGAAACAGGTTAATATAAAGAAAAATAAGTCACTCAAACTGAAATCAGAGTGGGTTTGCACTGCCTTAACTAAATCAGTGCAGGTCTGGCTGTGAATGAAACCTGTGGGTTATGTCTTGTCTCTGCAATAAGACCCTGTGGAGATGGGGCTTCCCTGTGTTTGGGTAAGTAATTAATGCAGTTTAAACCCTATTTATGCCAATTTGGTTTAAACAATATGCAGAAGGTTTGAAGAATGGCTAATAAATGGATCAAGATGGAATTACAGGGAAAAAATATAATCTTCACCTAATCAAATTAATTTTAAAATGTGTTCAAAGGATTCCACTTACACTGTCTTTACGACACTAAGAAGCAAGAAGGAATCTTTCAACTGGTAGATGTTCTGTGAAAGAAACTGAGCTAATCTTTTTTTTCTTCTTAAATTAGGAAGAAAAACAGAGTGTTACAGAATGAAGACTCCAAAATATCCATGAAGGAGAATGTTTTGGAACAAATATCCTTTCCTAGTTTTCTTTCTTTCTTCTTCATCCTATTACCCTTCTATCGGGTACCTTTATTTTGCATTCAAAGACAGCGTTTTCCAGAGTTCCTTTGGTGTTTTTAATGTTTATTTTTTTTTACTTTTAAGAAAAGATTTAAGACTTTAAGACTTCAAATTACTTCTTTTGGTACATTACTTTCTTTCTCTGACTTCTGTCAGTAGTGTCACTGTTCAAGCTGATTAAAGCCTGAACCATTACCCATTTTCAGAACATAATAATCATTATTTTTATCATTACTAATAAAACAATTATCAGTTGTTTTGCTGGGATTAAAAAACAAGCTATCTGGCAATCATATCATAAAACTAGTAATACAAGCTAGAAGAGCTGCAGGTTTCTTGGGTGCCCTCTCTGTGTTTTTTAAAACACTACCTAACACCACTTCACTATAGACACAAGAATATCTGTGCAACAAAGGTCTTCAGGCAATATTCAAGACAGAAATCATGGAATCACAGTTTACAATCCAGCTTATTATTGAAGCTGACAGTATTTTATTCATTAGCTTACACAAAAGCTGGAAGAAACACAATTTCTCTCTGAGCTATGGGTCATAAGCACATGTAAGAGTAGCCCAGCTGGCAGTGAAGTTTTGAAATCTTTTACATTTTTGTTGGCATTGATTCTAAACTTTTAATTTTAAATGACAAAGCCATGCCCAAGACAGTTCTTCTAATCAACCTTTTATACTATGAGATATTTTTTTATTTTGGCAGTGCCAATAATTTAAGAAGTCAGGATGTATCCAGTAACCAGTGCAGAAAAAAGAAATTAACAATCTTAAAACAACATTCTGTCAGTACCATGCCACACTCCCCTTTGCAAAAGAAAATGTTTTTGCTAACTAAATTTTAATATTTTAAGTGAAAGTTTCTGGAGCTTTAGATTACTAAAGCCAGGGCTCAGACACAGCCAGAGCTGCACCCACAGCCCAGGGTGCCCAAAACTCCTGTGAGGAGCTGTGGTGTTTCTGAGGGTCCTCAGGACGAGGTAAGAGATGAGAATTTGACTCCACGCTCTCAGAAGACTGATATTGCATTGTATTGTATTATATGAATGCTATAGTAAAACTATACTATAGAAAGAGAAAGGATACAGCAGAAGGCTTCGCAAGAATGACAAAGAAAAACCCGTGACTCCTCAGAGCCTCGACACAGCTAGACCATGATTGGTCATTAAATTAAAACAATTCACATGCTAGATACAAATCACATTCCAAAGCAGCAAAGCAGGGAGAAGTTGAAGCTTCCCAGGAGAAGAAATCCTGGCAAAGGGATTTTTCAGAGAATATCATGGTGACATGAAGCTCCTTCTGCAGCACCCAGACAAAGCCAGCACTGCACCCACAGCCCAGTGTGCCCAAAGCCCCTCTGAGGAGCTGTGGTGTTTGTGAGGGTCCCCAGGACGAGGTAAGAGATGAGAATTTGACTCCAGGTTCTCAGAAGGCTGATTTATTATTTTATGGTATTATATTCTATTAAAAGAAGGCTATACTAAAGCTAAACTATAGAAAGAGAAAGGATACATCAGAAGGCTTAACAAGAATAATAAAGAAAAACATGTGCCTCCTCAGAGCAGTTGGACCATGATTGGTCATTAAATTAAAACAATTCACATGCTGGGTAAACAATCTCATTCCAAAGCAGCAAAACAGGGAGAAGGTGTAGCTTCCCAGGAGAAGAAATCCTGGCGAAGGGATTTTACAGAAATTATCACGGTGACATGGAGCTCCTTCTCCAGAGCAGCACCCACAGCCCAGTATGCCCCAAGCACTGAGGAGCTCCTGCAGTGCCCAGACAAAGCCAGAGGGGCACCCACAGCTCCGTGTGCCCGAAGCCTCTCTCAGGAGCTCTTTCTGCAGCGCCCAGACAAAGCCAGGACTCCAACCACAGCCCGGTGCGCCCGAAGCGCTGAGGAGCTCCTGCAGCGCCCACACAAAGCCAGGACTCCAACCACAGCCCGGTGCGCCCGAACCCCTGTGAGGAGCACCTGAAGGCAGCCCCGCAGGCACAGCCCGGTGTGCCCCAAGCCCCTCGGAGGAGCTCCTGCAGTGCCCAGTCACAGCCAGCACTGCACCCACAGCCTGCTGTGCTCTAAGCCCCTCCAATGGCTCCCCCGAAGAGGTGCCCGGCCCAGCCCTCGCCCCGCGCACCCTCAGAGCCGCCCGGCCCGGCCGCGCCCCGCCAGCCCCGGGCTCCCCCACAGCGGCTCCACCCTGAGCTCTGCCACACCGCCCTTACTGGCCCTGCCTTTCACTTTCACTTCCTCGAGTTTGCAATGCCCGGGAAAGAATGCCCAGGAAAGCCAACACTAATGCAGCAGCAATGCATTTCATCCCAGCAGCACGGCACCTTCAGCTCTCAGCTCAACAGCCCTTTCTGCTGCCACCAATTGCTCTCAGAAATCTCATTCTTCCTTTGCCAACACTTGCTGCATACAAAACCCAAGTAGTATTAAAATCCTGCCTCTTTTCCTGCCAAATAATTTGATTACTTTATTTCATTTCAATACTTGCTTGACAAATCCAACTCTGGAAACGCTAAGGCCTGGTCTAATGTTTACAAGAACTCATTTCAGCAAGTCTTACTACACAGAATAATCACAGAATGAAATGAAGACAAATAAAACTCATCCATGTATTTGGATGTTTTTGACTGTTACATACATAAAATCTGTGTAGCTAACGGGACTCCAGAATACTGCCAAGAGGGAAACAAAACAGGAAGAACAGGTCAATACAAAAGGACTTGCTATAAGCATTTTTCTGTGTATCTTACCTTCCAGTGCATAATTATTACCTGCTAATATGTATATCCAAACAAGCTGGCTAAAAAGAATGGCATCATTTTGCTGAAATTGCTTTCAACTGATGGATATTTTAATCTTTCTAATTGATTTAAGTTACAACCCAATCCTAAGGCATGAGATGCCTTAAGCAAAGGACACTCACTCATTTACAGCAAATTAAGGTACTCTTAGAGTAACACATCACAGCTTCATGGGAAATTATTTGATATTTTTTAGATTATTGTAATTTAGACAAATGAGTAAACAGTCCACTGAATCACAGGATAGAGAAAATGATTGGCAATTACATTACTTGAAAGAATGTTACCAGAACAAAATGGTTAAGCAGCACATTTCTAAGAAAGCGACATTTTACAAAAAGACAAAGGCATATATTTTCCACCAAAATCTAGAGCTGCTGTCATCAACAACCCAACAAAAGCTACAGCTACCTAAAATGGAAATGAAAATGTAATGTATGGAAATATTCTCTTATAAAATCTCCTTAGGCTTCACATGTATTAATGTATTAGTTTGCAAACATTAAGATCAAAGGCGAAGCAACAAATACATCCTAAAAAGTTTTTAGTCAGATTTTTATTAACGATATACAAGTAGCAAGGCATAAAAAATTAATATGTTCAAGCCTTGAAATGTCAAGTGTAATGATCTCTAGCTCTGCTTACCTCCTTTGCTTTTTGTTTCAGTCTAGCTTGCTCTGGGTCTTCTTGCCTTGAGCGACTCTACATGTTTAAAAAAAATGGGGAAAAAAGGTTAACAGATGGTTTAAGAACCCCTCATCTGTTGCAGTAAGTTAAAAAATAGCAAAGAAATAGGAACAGCATACAAGGTATCAAACATGGGACACCTAAATTGACAGAAGTGCAATTTCAAACCCATGAGCTCACCCAAAATGAGGTTAAATGCTCAGTGGTAAATGAAATACAGTCAAGATTTGAATTGAAAAAACACCAAAACAAACCAAACCAAACAAAAAAAAACCAAAAACAAAAACCCAAAAAGACCCCATAATCAAACCACAAAAACAAAAGCAAACCAAAAAAAAAAAAAAAAAACAAAAAAAACAAACCAAACCTAAAGAACTCCTAACAAAAAACAACAAAAACCCAAACCAAGCATGCTTTTGTCAATGTGAAAGTTTCCATACAGGTTTGGATTTCAATTATTTAATACTAACAGATTCAAGCATCCAAGAGCAGAAGTTACACCCTTTCCATTATCCAAACTTTTAAATTTAGGTCCTTACAATCACATATTTTAAAATTTACTGTTTGCAACTATGTTTGTATTTAGGTCTTGGTAGAGAACGTGAAAAAACCACTGCAGAGTTGCCCTCCCAAAAGGTAAATCTTTATAATAAAGACATTACTATTCCATATGGGCTTACTTTGAGTACAGCATAGAAATACATTCTGTTAAATCCATTCATGCACTACTAATAATATTAATGTTGTCAATATTAAAACTGGATAAATATTGCTAAATGACAACTTTTGTATTTTCCTTCAAAACCAGGAACAGCTCTAAAAGCAGATAATTTAATCACAATAACAACCTGTAACATTTCTTTAGACACAGAGTATTTTATAACCACATGTTAAAAAACCATTAAATTTATATTTGTGCTCACTACACATCTCAGACTGATGGAATTCAAAACTCAAGAGGCAGATAATACGCACATTATACTTTTATAAATGTGTGATAGGTCAGCATTCAGCAAATGTAGCATTAAAAGTTACAAGAAGCTCCAAAAAAACTTGTGACATCCATGGAAAACTGTTGTTCTTGATACCTGAGAGATATCGTAGTTCTGCTTCAGAATTTCTTTGAGATTTAAAGTGGAATCATTTACCCAACTCCTACAGGAGTGTCTGTGCCCTCTCCTACCTGTTGTTCCCTGCTTGTTGCTATGCTGAAGGCAGAAACTTGAAAGAATATTTGTTTGCAAAGTTAAATATTCTCAGATTTTTTCCCAGTGTTTACATTTTTCATACCATCTTCTGGTCAGAATTCAAAAATCCATTAGGAAACCAAAGGGAGATAGGTTTTAAGGGCTTGCACTTACAAGGGTTGGGTGCTATTTTTGATACACCTGGGGAGTGCCTTGGCTTGATCTGGCACAGAATTCTGTATCCTTTCTCCTGTCAGTTTTGTGGGTTTGGTTGGTTTTGTTTGAACTGGGATTGTTTTTTCCAGTTCATATAGCACACCTATAAAACACAGTGCTGATAACACAGGGTGACATTAAACAATAATGAGATTTTTAGATGTACTGAACTCTTCCAGTGTGCACATCAGCTTCACCTTCCAACAACATCTGCAAGTGCTTTTGTGTCTGCTGGCATAGGAGGGTCTTGGACAGGGCAGTGTCTGCAACAACTGAATGCCAAATTGAGCTCTGAGGTGGCCAATGACCAAATCTGACTTGTGCCAACCAAAGACGAAACCCCAAAAATAAAAACTTAGATACTGTAACCTAGTTAATGTTTGAAGGGCAAAAAGGTATTTAATGAAATATGTGGGTCTGCCAGAGAGTTGGGTTCCTAATCAACACAGCAATTAGTAAGAACTTGATTATATTTATACCTCTTGGGTTAAAAACCAAAGTGACAAAGGCCAGTCAGTGAGCTGCTTCTCCAGCAGATGGGCTCAGGTCAGTATTCATGCACTGAGCTGAACAAGGTCCTTGCTGTCATTTTGCAAGAGCAATTCAATTGTTGGAGCCTCAGTTTCTCCAGCATGATGTATGGAAAAGCATATTTAGCCCTTTCATGGGTTTTGATGATAAATTTATAAATGTACAATGAACTTCTATTGCCTTGTGAGCCTCACAGTGAAAGCAGAACAGAAACACAAAGTACTGTTACACTCTTGTATGAAGCTGAGAATTTACCAAATGCAAAGTACAAGTTGAAAGCACAGCAGCTTCAGGAGGAAGCAGAGTGTCCTGAGAGAATCCAGCTAAGACTTCTAATATTGTTACTAACTTTCTACAAGGAAATGAGAGAATCCTGGAAAACACACCAGAGGTATGTAGTGTTTGGGGACACGGTAAGAAAAATTAAAGCAGGAGATGCAAAGTAACTTTGCAATTTCCTGAGCTCCATAAGTGAAGGAAAAACTCTACAGAGTAAAGAACACATTTAAAAGTTGGGGCTTTTTCTTTCTTCCCCAGAAACTGACCAAATAAGAGCAGATCTGGAGTTCAGGATAATCTCAGCAGGCAAAAGCAAATCACCTACTCTGTGTAACCCCCCAGCTTGTTCACAGTAAATATATGATAAAAATTATTGCAGAGGTGAAAGCAGGTACTCAGCTCCTGAACAATATCAAATACAGCAATCTTGTTCCAAAAATGAAGATCTAAAATACCAGGTGAAGTTTAATATATAACCCAGATTGAAGGTGAAGATAGAACTATTTTTACATTTAGAATAATGCAATGATTTTCTAATTATTGCCTGAATCCATGCCAATGAGCTTTTCCAAAGAATCCAGGCTAGTTCTTGTTTCAAACAAGCAGAATTCCAACTTTACACAGGATGTATCACTACTACTAAAATAATTAAGGAATTTAACTCTTTTGTGTTCAGATAAATTTTAACAGATTTTTTAAAAGCAGATTTGTGAGACTAAAATACTTTCCTGCTGGTTACCATGCCAGTAAGCTTTAGAAATAAAATCATCAGCATACAGAGGCTAAACTGTATTAAAGGACAAGTAGAAACATCAACTATCTCATTAATTCTTCACTTTATGATCTAATGTAAATTATAAAAGGCTTCACCAATGCTCATGCAACACGGATTAAAGCAAATATAAGCAAATGCAAATGTCAAGCTTAAGAGAGGTGCCTAAATGAGCTTTAGAAATGTCACTGGATTCCCTTTACACTCCATTCCACACGTGAACATCTCTCCCTTCCTCTGAAGAGTTTGCACAATTTTGCTGCTGCTCAGCTCTTGTAGTGCTTTGTCTACATGTCAACATCACCAAGCAATTACTGCACTATTTTACACTTTTGTCAAGCTACTGACTAATCATTCCTAGCTTTTTTTTATTAATTGCAGTTTAACCTCTTTCTTCCAGTTAATTCATATTTTGGGGGGTTTTTTTGTTTTTGTTTTTTTTTTTAACTGCAATTTAACCTCTTTCTTCCAGTTAATTCATATTTTGGGTTTTTTCTTCCTTTCCTTTATCTCTAACATCCAAATCTTAATATGCAGCACTTCACCTGTTTTGTGAAAGATTCTTTTCCAAAATCTTTTAATGCACCAATGTCTCCTTCCTCTAAACCTTTGGAAACACCCACTGATCAGAGAACCCACCAAATCAAAAACTTTCAAGGACTTTATCACAATTCCTTTGCCTTCCCCTCCCTGTTCATCATGTCTAGATCTGTAAATACAGCAGGCTGCATTTACATAATATTTATTCCTGTTGATGAATAAACACCTTTAAAAGCAAGCAAGCTTCCCATATTAATTTTAGAGAAACCCAGGACTGATCCTAAGCAGATAACATACTTCTAAATATATTAAATGCTGTCTCCTCCTGAGAATGCATTCAGCAAACCAGGTTTGTTAACATTTCTCCCAAACCAGCTATTTTATTAGACCAGACAACCTGATATTTTAATTGTGAAGAACCAAATGCTTTGTGTTAGAGAGTTCTTGATCTGGAAACTGAAAACTGCATAGATCACATTATGTCTATGGAAATACAGGACTTCCAAAGTATGAAAAGCAGAGTATGTTAAATGTGTGTATTCAAAACAACAGAAATAAGGGGCTTCATTTGCATGTTACCAAACTCCCTAATGTTCCAAACCTCAGCTCTTCCCCTGGCTTGTGTTAAGGCAGGAGGCCACAAAAGAGACATCCAATTACACATGGAACAGTGTAGTTTTAAGGGGATTTCAGATTTCACAGAATTGTCTTAAACCAGAAAGCAACAGTGTTTTTAAAATTATAAGGATATTTATAACCCCATCATACTTATAAACATGCACAATATTTTTTTAAATGGAAGCATACTCTGCATCTATGCAGATGGACAGACTAAAAGTACTCCTGATGTGTTCCATGACCATAATTATTTAATACTTTCCTTGATTATTAATGACAAAGCTGCACTGTTGCTAAATTTTTGATCCACTAACAAAATTAAGTGTTCTGTTTAGATTTGTAAGGACTTTAAAGTCTCAGCTTGTTACACCTGTGCTGTGAAATGCCTCACAGGGTCTCTCCTGCATTTGGCTACATCTGATCCCAACTAAGGCACTTGCAGCTCTACTGCCCCTGACCAATATTTACACTGGGGGTCTTGAATGCCTCAAATTCATCTTTTTGCCTTAAATAATGAGAGAGTCACAACTGCAGGTGCTGTGCTATCAAGAGCCACTGCTGTGCCAACAGTTTCAATTTTATACCTATTTTTCCCCATTGATGACATTAGAACTTCACCCACGGCTGTACCAGCTTATAACTTTCACTTTTAATTAAAGAAATTAAATTGGCAACATGAAACACTTTGCTTTCACGTTAGCTTTGTTAATAAAAAGTGAAAGTTAAAAGCATCATAGCTGAGGGTAAAACTCTGCTCAGTGTTACAACCATGGTGAGGTGGAATGCAGAAGCACAGGTCTGAAAAATGATTTATATTAAAATCATTAAAATTGCAGTAACAAATTCCTAAAAATTCAGAAATTATCTCAACGCAATAATTGCCATTTTGCTCTGCTCCCATCAGAAGTGAGCTCCAAGTGCTCAGGCAGGCAGGAGCTGCACTGAATGAGTGTTCTCAGGAAGGGGAAGGATGGAATGGAATGCCTGAACTCAGGGAATCACTGCTCTCAGGAAGGATGGAATGGAATGCCTGAACTCAGGGAAAGGGAATCACTGCTCTCAGGAAGGATGGAATGGAATGCCTGAACTCAGGGACAGGGAATCACTGCTCTCAGAAGGATGGAATGGAATGGAATGGAATGGAATGGAATGGAATGGAATGGAATGGAATGGAATGGAATGGAATGGAATGGAATGGAATGGAATGGAATGGAATGCCTGAACTCAGGGACAGGGAATCACTGCTCTCAGGAAGGATGGAATGGAATGCCTGAACTCAGACTCAGGGAGAGCCCCTCCCAGCCATCACAGCACAGGGTGGAAGGGAATCTGCAGCACCAAATTCCAGTGATCTCTCCATAAAAAAGCCCTTCAGCCTATAGTACTACCCAATCATCCCTAAATGCTAATTAACTTTATAAACAATTCTAAACATAATTTTCCATTTACTTATGTAAATTTTCTTTTTACAGAACACATCTTACTCTTGTGATAGTTGTAGTTAAGATCCCAGAACTTGACAGACTTGTGTTACTAATACATAACACTCTAAATAATAGACTAATTGAATGCATATATTGGAAATTAAATTTCAGCATTATTTTCTAATAAAATACAAAGGCATTCAGCCAGTTTGAGCAGATCAATTAAACACACTAATTTTAACGTGATCTACTTTATCATAGATTATAACATAGAAGTTTGATTCATTCATTTTCTGAGAGCCAGGACAACCCCAAGCTGTAACTCCTTACTGTCACCACTCTCTCAAAAAAATTCAGAAATAAAAACAACAAAACAACAACAAATCAGCTCCAACCTCCTTCTAGAACTCCTAGTAGAACTCCTTCTACTGCCAGAAATATTTCCATTATTAGCCCAGAACCAGAACTTCATTCAACTTGACAGACACCACCTGCATCTTTCAGATTTTGGAAATAGCTCTGAAAGCAGCAAGAACCCAGATTTACTATAATAAGACCAGTGCTTTGTTGGGTTTGGTTTGGGTTTGTTTTTTTGTTGGTTTGTTATTTAGGTTTTTTTTTTTTTTAATCTGCACGAGACACACCATGTCAAATGCAAAGGTAAATTCCTCAAGTGATTTTAGCCTGGCTTTTGACCTTTCTGCAGCCTTGAGACTCCCCTGAGCTGCCTGTGCCATCCCCAAAGGCCCAGAGAGGATGTCTGGCTCTGCACACACTGGCAACAACAGCCAGTGGCTCTCACTGCAGAACACACCAGGGCAAGAGTTGACTCTCCCAAATATCTCCTTCAAAGGGACATCTGTGCTCTGCAGATGTGTTTATACACAGGATGGGCCCTCCTTGTGCCATTGTTTTCCCCACCTGTGATGCTCATTTCAGGAAGGAAACCCAAAAGCAGTGACACCCCCAAGGCAGCTCAGTCAGTCCCTCCTTCTGACACTTCCATTTCCTGGGGCTTGAGAAAGGAGCTCCTCCAAAAGCAGGAGGTGCCTTGGGGGTGTCCCTGCTTGTGGGATCTCAGGATCTGAGTCCTGAGATGCCGAGCCACCGAGACCACCCTTGGGGGGCCCGGGAGTCCTGGAATGTTGCCAGAAGTGTCTGGTGGCTGGACTTTGACCCTACACGGGAGACAACACCTGTATGAAGATAAGAGGACTTCACCGGGGTGAATGGCGAAGGGATTAGTTAATTAGAGGGTGAGACACAGGGTTTAGGATTTATGTACAGGGGGGTTTAGAGAAGTAAGATGGAGGAATTGGGGCGTGTCCTGTCCTTCTTCTTCTTCTTCTCCTCCATCTTCTTTGGTGATGGTGGCACTTTTGGATTGGTTATTACTGAAAGTGCACCGGGTAATAAGAATAAATGGTATTGGGGAAAAATGATAAATATTGTACAAGTAACAATGGGTATAAAGATAGGTGGCTTTACAGAGAGCGGCACAGTGTGCTCATGGCTGGCTGCTGAGCAGATCTCTGTCGGGCTGAAAGAAAATCTTTTAGATAAACATTTAATAAACATAAAAACCGAAAGAAGAACTGAAGCCTCTTCTCGTTCTTTGATACGCGGGCTGCCCCAAGGCCACCCTAGGCCTTTCCAGGCCCTTCAAACAGCTGCGAAAACCCGACACCTGCTTTTGGGTTTCCTTCCTGAAATGAGCATCACAGGTGGGGAAAACAATGGCACAAGGAGGGCCCATCCTGTGTATAAACACATCTGCAGAGCACAGTCCCTTTGAAGGAGATATTTGGGAGAGTCAACTCTTGCCCTGGTGTGTTCTGCAGTGAGAGCCACTGGCTGTTGTTGCCAGTGTGTGCAGAGCCAGACATCCTCTCTGGGCCTTTGGGGATGGCACAGGCAGCTCAGGGGAGTCTCAAGGCTGCAGAAGGGACCTTTTAACACTTCTATAATAAAAATAGCTTCTAGAAAGTAATTAGAGAAAAGCTTTGGGCCACATGTTCAAGGCTGGTATGGGAATGCTGTGGAATTGTCGAAGGAAGGGGACCAGGACACCAGCTGGTTCATCACAGGCCCAGTCCGGTCCGGTCCAGTTTATTGAAGAAAGTATCAAACATTTACACAGCAAATAATAATCTTATGAATATTCTGTAAGCCAAGCAATCTATTGGTTAAACTATGCCATGAACTCTTCCTCATTCCTTAGGGGTTACATCTCTCTTTTCTCATGTCTCTTTCACTGTTTGTTATCCTACCACAGCTAGGCCCAAGGACACTGCTATCTGTGCAGGTGCAGGACTTGGAATTAGCCATGGTTTTGTACTTTCCCAGTCCTTAGCCAGCCAAACTCCCAACATGGAATATTTTGGAATGTTGGGGGACACTGAAATGTTGTGGAAAGTTATGGAATGTTGTGGAATATGATGCAGGATCCTGAGGTGCAGGAGGTCATTCTGGCTCCTGAAACAGAGCAGTAGTACTTTCAATTTTCAGATTCTTAATTGTATGTTGCATTGCCACTACAGCACATCATGATTTTTCCTTTCCTGTCAAGTTTGTCTTCCCCCAGAATATCCCCCTGGAATGAGAACATCACTCACAATGCTTCTCAGCTTGGGATATTAAGCTTTCATTTCTCAAGTATTTCCCAGGCATGGGACATAAGATTTTGTAAAATTCCCTCATTTAACAAGCTAAATAGCATTGCTGTTTTGTTTCACAGACACTCCTGTAGCACCACAGTTAATTTTAACTTTAGTCACTTTTCTAAGAATGTCAAAATTTTTTTTTGAAATCTAACTATGTTTTCCTTCTACCTTCTCATCTGACTTGATCTCTCTCCTTTTTCCAAAAACATTTCCTGAAGCAAAACCAAGCCCATCTGAGTGTTTACAAACTTTGCAATAATTTCCCACTGTACCAACTGAAATTTTGGTTGCAGATCAACCAGAACACTTGTGCCAAATATTTTCCTTTCTCCTTCTAAAGAAACCCACCCATCACCCAAAGCAACAAAAACCTGAAACCTGACACTTTCTTTGGCCATCATTTACCTTTTTTTTACCATACCCCTTACTGAACTGCAATGCTGAATTACCAGATCAGTTTTAAGGCTTCCCAAAGACTCATGCTGCCTCCTCTTTGATTTACCTATTCCTTCATTTTTCATTATCTTCTCCATTGATTTTTCTGTTACAAAGTAGATTATTTAACCTCATCTTCTTCAATGCCCAAGAAATTTCCTTCACTGTCTTATTCTTCATCAAAACCTGGACTTTGGCTGTTAACAAAGCTCCAAAGAATTTTCATTGTGCAAGTTCAACCTTTTTATGCTCTTCCATAGGAGACAGTAGATGAGGTACCACCAGCAGGAAGCTTTGAAACTGTCACTAAAATGTTCTGCTGAGCAACCTTCAAAACATGTTGCACAATAACCTGTCAAAACACTTCCAAGATAAAAAGGCTCTAAAAGGCACATTAGGAAGATGCAGTTATAAATAAATATGATTTTTGGATTTAAGCATCTGTAGGATGGAAAACAGAAATTTCACTTTAAATGCCCAAGTTTTTTATATTTTAAAGAGAGCTTCTGCAGGTGCCCAAGGTGCTGTGGCTGGGGACAGGGTGGGTGTTTGAGCCCCCAGAGGCAGCTGAACATCTCTGCACACACAAATGTCACCAGGCCACAGACACCAGTGGGTGCTGCTGCTGTCACCCCACAGGAGCTGGGCAGGCTGGAGCTGTGGCCACTCCATCCCTGTGAGATCTCAGACAACAAGGAATGCTCAGAAAAAACCACAAATAACCAAACTCCTTGCTAAGGAATCAGAACACAGGAATTCACAACAAAGATCTCAACAACCATCACTGTTCATGTACAGGTGTTTTTGCATTTGAGCAGCACCACAGAATCGAAGGAAATAAGGGAAAAATCTATTATTTAGAATAAAAAATTGCTATCTGACCATATTTTACCAAACTATGTCTTACATAAGCCTTGCACTAGGTCACTCATCCATCAGAGCATGCTGGGGAGCACCCAAACAAAACAAGCTCAGCTCTTACTTTATTTTTTAAATCCCAACATTGCATAAGCACCTTCCAAGGGGTCCACAGTGTCTTCTACTAAATATTAACACTGATAAATCAGCACTGCTGATGGCAACTCTGTGCTTTGGTTTTGGATTTTTAACACCTTCATTTATTTTTCAACTTCATGTATTTCTTCCAAGCTGTCTCCTGCTTATGAAGATGAAGTATGCATTCAATAATTTCATTAAGGTATTTTTTTTCAAATAAATAAGGGTGTTCTTTTACTTTTTATTGCAGAATTCTTAGATTTGCTCTTCCTATATTTTATAGGAATCAAACTTGATGATTGTGTATTTATTTCCTAAATTTAGACTTCACGAGATTTTATATTATCCAAGACTAAAACAAAAACAAAAAAAAAAAAACTGTCCAAGAAACAGAATATAAATTCATGAAGGAATTCAGGCTGGATTGAACACCAGGAGGCCCAGCCTGCATGAGGCTCTGTGCAGTCAGGGAAACTGAACTAAGGATTTAAGCTACTGCATTTTTCTCAATGCCCATTAAAAAAAACAATCAATGTAACTAACAAGCAGCAGGATACACAAAAAATGATTCACCAAGATGCAGTCGCTGACTGGAGAAAACAGGATAAAAAATAAATAATCATTTATGCATTTTTAATAAATAAGAATTAAGAATGAAAACAACAAATATGTTTTTATAAAGACTTTTAAAGAGTATTTATGTTGCGTAAAAATTTCTGGAATATTTAATAATGTGAACAATTATAAATTAAGAGTACAAACAGAACAGATTAAAGGAGCCTCACTGAGAAATAGATTTCTAAATAAGCAAGGTTTGGTTTTCTTTTATTTTTAATCTCTCAATTTGTGAACTTTATTGGCATAAAATCAGGAGGCTGTGTTACAATTAAACATGGAGTTGTCTTCAGAATATGCAATAAATAACTCAATGAAGATTCAAATACTATTTAAAATGGGATAACTAAGGGATGAACTTATTTGCAGTTAGATATTATATATATGATTAAATTTAGAGAGAGACTTATCTATATCTATGTGCTCTTGAAACATCATCATTTGAGTTTGTTCTACTGCACCTATCAACACAAAGTCTCTGGAATTAAAGTTACAAAGGAACAAGCCCTGAGAATTTGCAGTTACCTGAAGAGAGGCATGGCTCAATCAAACACTGTAGTTACAAAGAGACTGGGACACATTTAAATTAACAAATGAACAAAACTGTTTAAAAACAAAGTCTAAAAAAATTAATTAGAATTTACTGAATTTGTTTAAAGGCCAGAAGTGTAAGCTATGATTCTCCAGTGGCACAGAAACCCTTGGCATCTATTAAATTTCAAAGGCAATTGTAAAAATCATTTCACAGAATTATTTTGCAAGTGTTAGCCACTGTCTCCTGTGTTCCCAAGAACTCATCAGATTTGGGGCTGTATGTGGAGAAACCAGAGGCATTCCAGGCAGGGATGACCAGAGCCTGACCATCAGTTCAAGGTGTGGTGTCACACCAACAGCACCTTTCTCATTGTAACAAAATGTGCTTAGGAAACCCATATCACAAAATTAAATCATTGTTTGAAGGCCATGGATTGTTAAGTAGCTAAAAAACAGTGAAAGTGATACCTTGGCAGCCTTCAGCAAAATTTCCCTCTCTTGTTCATCTTTCCTTTGCTTTTCCAAGCGCTCCAACTGCTCGAAGAACTTCAGCTGGGATCGGACGTCTGAGGCTTGTTCGTACCACTCATCGTCCTGTGAAACAGGGACAGGCCTTGGAGCAGCAGCCACCTCACCCACACCAGGCATTTACACACTCCAGTGTCACACATCAAAATCTTTCCATTGTACTAACAATAAAATGATTATTTTTTAGGCTCAGGGGAATGAAGCCAGCCTATGGTTAATAAAACAGCAAGAATCTGATAATTTAATTAATATCTAAGCAATTTTAAAAGAACAAGAATTGGTTTATCAGCACCACAGAATCACAGAAATTCTAGGTTGGAAGAGACCTTTAAGATCATCGAGTCCAACCCATGTTCTAAAACCTCAACTAGATCATGGCACCAAGTGCCACATCCAGTCTTTTTTTAAACTCTTCGAGGGATGGCGACTCTACCACCTCCCTGGGTAGATGATACCACCAGATACATGAAAGAGTTAAAAAAAGTAAAACCAACTGACTTAATGATGGAAAATATCTAAAATGCTTAACTTTATTACTGAATAATCCTAACTATAGTTTATAAGCAGGTTCATAATTTATAATTCCTGCATTTGTACTAATCTTGAACTAGTAACAGACTTTCTCAAAAAGCAACATTATAAAAGAATTAAAGCTAAAACTCAGTTGAGAATAAGCCTCTAACTCCAATTAAAACAGAAGCTTATGACAACTAAGAGTGTGCTAGTTTTCTTAGCACACAGCTACCAGGAGAGTTTATGGCATGAGCCCCATGGAGAACACTCAGAATGTCAGTCAGAAAAGCAAATTTTCCACATTACTTTCATCCCATTTATCTACTTAATGTTCTCCTATCTGACTACCCATGCTATGAAATCAAAGAATAGCATCAACAAAGAAAAATACACAATACAGTGACAATGCCACATTCCAATCAGAGACAACACTTCCTTTTTTTTTCTAAGGATCTTTTAAGGCACTGTTTTAGATTCTGCTTTGGCTTAACATGGACTAAGCAAACTGTTTTCTTCTCAGACACCATCCTAGAGAGAAGGAAAGACTTAACACTTCTGAAGATGATAAAGAATACTGAAAAGAAACAAGGATATTTACTTTTAATCCAATATAGTAAAATATATCCATCAATTGCAAGGAAAGATCTAAGTGCAGGTAATAACCAGGATGAGTGGTCTTTATTTTTTAATCCATTTTTCTATCACAATAACATTTATTATAGTCACAGATCCCAGAGATTGTTATTTTTGCAAATATCACATAGAATTAATCCAACCATGACTCAGGTCATGGGGCCCCCAGGTTTGGGAAATAAGATACAGTCCAAAGCTGTTTGACTAGACTGCCACTCCAAGAATACAAAAAAGTACACCAGCAAACCAAGGAACAAACTAAAGCAGAGCTATTCAATGTATATATATGCTAAAGAAATCTAAATCAGCTTAGACAACACACAACTAGTTATTGCCATCTTCCTTGCCACCAGTGTAACAACCACAATAACTAACAAGCATCTTACTTCTACTCCAGAAGGTATTTCAAATAGATCAAGGAAGATGTTTGATTTATTTGAATTTCAAACTGGACTGTAAATCTTTATTTAAATTTCCCCCTAGTTTGAGATATCAAAATTGTTTCAGTTTTCTTCAGGAATACAATCACGAACAAAAGAATCAGTGAAGAATTTACAGCTGAATTCTTCAGTTCTAAGGCAGACATTGGCAGCTTTTGTAAAATATTAACATTTCTCACATCCAGAAAAGTTACTATAGACTCCTAAATACCAAAGGAATTTTGATCCAATTCCTGGATGCCCTGGCCAAAGTGCCAGAGCTGCAGGGAGGGCAGCAGGACGTGGCTGTGTGAGCACAAACCCCTGGGCACTTTGTACACTTACTTTGTACGACTCCATCCGGTGCTGGGTTATCACTGTCACCTTCTCTATCACTGTCCTTAATCTGCTCTGTGTTGCATGGGAAATAAAAGTAACCACCTCAGCTGGCACATCAGTAATTCCTAGTTTTTTAGCTAAAGCAAAAAAACAAAACAAAACAGGATTAGCTTATCCTCCATAGGAAAAAAACCTGAAACACAAACAAAGCTCTAAAGGACTTTACATCACTACTTCATTTTCCTGGATAGAAAAATCCATGGCAGGGTATTTATGTGGCTTTGGTGACACATTGATGACCACCTGAAAAGGGTGCAACTCTACTTTACAAGTTTAAAAGAAAAATCAGAGAATTTCTTTAACACTTGAAAGCACCTAAGAACTTTGCTGAAGTTTAGCCTGGCACATTAAACTGAGGCATGTCACAGTATGAGACAATCTGAGTTCTCAGCTGTTCTACACAGAAAAAACAATTCCTTTATTTTCAGAAGCATTAGTGCAGATGAATTTCAGTGTTGAGCAGGTGAGGGCTGAGAGCAAAGCATTCTGTTGCATCCTTTAGCCTACACCAGTGACATAGTACTGATAACAGAAAAAAAAAATATTAATTAAAAGCAAAGAAATAAAGCCATATCAAAAACAGTTGTTTAGAAACACCAGCTGCCCCCCAATACATGTTCAAGGTTACCTGGACATTTGACACTTTGTGTTGAGTTTATAAGACAAGTAAACAGTCTACAGTCTAATGCATTTACATATTTTAAAAACATCCAAACTACAGAAAAAAAAAATATGGGTAACACTCAAGGACTCCTAATTTCATCAAAATAATTACCAAGTACTGGATATAAATTTGTAGTATATGAATATATGTACTTATTTAAACTGCAGTCCTCCAAAGGCATACATGGTGCTGGCAGGACAGTTTTCTGGGTAGAAAACTCCCTGTGTGCATGCACAGATACAAATATTTCACACAGGGAAAAAATGGGGAGTTGTGTTTGTATGGACCATTGGTGTTGAACCACCACAAAAGAATAAACCTGCTGAGTCGGTTTCCCATTGAATGGACACAGGACTTTCAATAGCAGTTTGGCCGGGACACACGAATGGTTATGCAAAACACAGAAATCTGTGACTATCTCGGTCAGTGCTTCCTACAGAGCCAACTGCAAAGGGAATTCTCGCTTGGGGAGGGTCCCTGAGCAAACGGGACCTCGGCTGCACAGAGAGCGAGTGTTGGCTTGGCGAGGCGTTCCTGCCTTTCCCTGGCTGAATTCCAGAGCAAGAAACCCACGGCTCAAACAATGTGGGAGAAATGAGCGGAGCGGGGCTGCAGCCAGGGGGAGCCGGCACCTGCCCCTTCCCTTCCCTTGGCACCCGAGCCATCGGGATCTGCCCCTTCCCTTCCCTTCCCTTCCCTTCCCTTCCCTTCCCTTCCCTTCCCTTCCCTTCCCTTCCCTTCCCTTCCCTTCCTCCCTTCCCTTCCCTTCCCTTCCCTTCCCTTCCCTTCCCTTCCCTTCCCTTCCCTTCCTTCCCTTCCTTCCCTTCCTTCCCTTCCTTCCTTCCCTTCCCTTTGCTCCCTCTCCACCGGGATCTATCCCTTCCCCTCCTCGGCACCCGACCCACCGGGATCTGCTCCTTCCCTTCGCTCCTGATCCACCGGGATTTCCCCCTTCCCTTCCCCCTGCCATCGACCCACCGGGATCTGCTCCTTCCCTTCCCTTCACTCCCTCTCCACCGGGATCTGCTCCTTCCCTTCCCTTCACTCCCTTCCTCCCTTCCCACCGGGATCTGCTCTTTCCCTTCCCCGGCTCCCTCTCCACCGGGATCTGCTCCTTCATTTCCCTTCAATCCCGATCCAGCGGGATCTGTCCCTTCCCTTCCATTCGCTCCCGATCCATGAGGATCTGCCCCTTCCCTTCCCAGCCCCACTCCGCTCCCAAGCCGCGCCTCCCCAGCTCGGTTCTCCACTCCGGCTACCGCTGGTGCTCATTTTAGGGATTCTTTGAAGTCTTTACCTCTTAAACTAACTTAATCACCGGCTCCCTATCTTACATGTTACCTTAAGGATTTCAGCAAGATGTATATATGATTTTTAACTAATTTTTGCTTTATCATAGGGAAAAAAATAAATTAAACCTTTCTTGGTGCCCAATTTGTCCTGTGTAATAGAGCTGGAGCTGCGCTCAGGTTGCTGAAAGCTGAATGAGTAATGGCATGCAGACACACACATTAAATCCCAACGCTGCCACTGCCACCCAGGCAAATCAAGTCCTTGAAGTTGGGAGGACAATTCCTACAGGCAGGAGCAATTCCTCCAAGCCAGACTGGCAATATTTGAGCACGCACCATTTTACTACGCAAACGCGTGTAAGCAAAGCCATCACTCTGAAAACCCTAATCTGAAAGATAAATGCAAGGAAGAAGGGACATTTAATTAACTAGTACCCAGAAAATAGGCTTGGAGATGGAAAATTCTGCCCTATTCAAGGTAAGGGTGAGAATGTGTAATTGTTACAGTTCGTTCAATTTGAGTGTAACTACAGCTACCCAACTTCCCTGAAACACACACACTCCTTTTATAACAAGAACTGTTGCCATCTTGGGTTTTTTTCAAAATAAAGGCCTCTCTAATCTCAAAGAATTTTATTCTGAATAAAGTCAACCATTATAGCACTTTTCTTGTCCCTTTAACTCTTCAGAAATTCAATCATAATTTATGGTTGAATTCTCTGAGATACCTGATGTCTTAAGATTCTTGTCCTCCATCAGCCTCCGCAATATCCCAGTAACTTTCTTCTCCTAAAATCCCCCAACATAATATTCCTACATCCAGAAAACTACCCAGAGGCCACAGAGTCCCTAGGGAATCTGCCCTGGGATTTATCCTTTTTAATGGGTGTCTCAGAGACCTCGGGGGTGAGACACGAAGTGCCCTCAGCAGGTCTGCAGATGGCAGCACCCTGAGCAGTGCAGAGGGGAAGGACCTGGCCAGTGACACCAGAGAACTCCATGGAGCTCCTGAAGGACAAGAGCAAAGCCCTGTGCCTGGGCTGGGTCACTGCAATGCCATGGGATGGGGTCAGCAGCCCTGGTGGGATGCATGGAGAGCCTGGAGGCCAGCAGTGACCCAGGTTCCAGCACTGACCCTGGCACCCACAGCAAAACAATAAATCAGTGGCAACCAACCCACCAAGGGAAGCAACTCCTCCTCTTCACTCAGCCCACACCTACAGTCCTGCACTTGTGCCTCACTCAGGACAAGAAAAGCTTGAAAGAACCTGAATCCAGAAAAGTCAACAAGATGGTCATGGGGGTTGCAGCACACAGCCTACATGAGGAGAACATGAGGGTTCTTTTTCTCGGAGTAAGAAGACTTAAGGGAGAGTTGATTGAGAAGATAGAGCCAGACCCTTTATTAAGGGTGCTTGGAAGAAGAATGAAACATAAATTCATAAACTGAAACAGCTGTTTTCTGACTGGATATAGGGAATAATTCTTTCATGAAGAAAGAATCATGGAACCCTTTGCACAAACAAGTCGTAGACTGTCCCACCTCTCAGGTTTTTAAGACTTGGCCAATTAATGCCCTAAACAACCCAGTCTAAACTGAATGTTGCTCCAGCTTTGAGCAAGGCACTAGAGTGATTCAATGGTCCCTGTCCCCCTGCACATGTGCCCCCATACTCCTCTTTACTGCTCATACTGCACATCTCTCCTCCATGTCAGCTCACCCCCTGGCACATCTCCCAGCCCACATTTGTCCAGCATGCCAGCTGAGCACAGCCAGGGACCCTGAGCCTGCCCAGTCTGTGCCAGAGAGCTCACTGGCAGCCAACCAGGCAGAACAGCAAAGAAAAGCAAAAACGGGTTCATCCCTCAGCTCAGGCACACAGAGGGGGCTCCATCGAACTCCTGATTTATCAATCGACTCAAAAGTGACCTGAAGGGAAAGAAGAAAGGCAAATGGAATATTCAATCACTTAAGGCTACAATTCTTTGGAAAACAGGATAAGGGGAAAAGAATACAATTTGCCCCCAAATGAATTAGCATCAAGGAATCAGACTACAAAAAGATTTTTAAAAGTCATCTTGTCATCCACACAATTCATCATGTGTGGAAGCATCATCACATCTCCCCTGCTCTAAATTACATGAGTTAAACCCTCTAGCTTGGGATGTCAGAAGCAGGGAGCATTCCAAAGCTGCACACTACACGAAGATTTGGCACACTCCTTGAATGCTTGCATTGCACTTGGGGCAAGGGTGGGAAAATTACCCATTTCATCCACATTTGAAAACGCTGGCCTGTTTATCCTTTCATTCACAGCTGCTCACACCACTGTGCTGAATCCACTGACCTATGAGATGTTGTTGTACCACTCCTTGCAGCCTGGCCCTTTTTTGCTTTGTGCTACTCACAAAAATGCCAAATAGAAACTGAATCTAAGTACAGGGCTGGCAACTATTAATTTTCATATGCTTCTATATTAAAGTCTCAGTTTTGTCTTTTTTTCTCGACTGCCACTTCTCCTCCTGAGATCCACTCTCATTTATAAATTTCTTAAAATGAAATGTATAAAAGTTCATCCACTCTCATTTATAGAAAGCATACTGGAATCCTGTCTGCCATCAAAGGAAAATAACACTTCTCTAAATGGAAAATTCCTGACATACTCTTCTAGTCTGCTTAATTACTTTACACAGTGTTAATAGGAAAAGGCTATTCTTCCCTTATCAACTCTAGGGAATCTTGAAAATGATGTGGAACAGAAATATGATATATATTTTTAAGAAATGTATTGATACACATATATAGACTAAAATACTAAACATAGTTAATTATATCACAAACATACTTGTTAATACTCATCTTTCTAATCAAGTTATTGGACAGTGGGCTTCATCTACTGAAATTTTTATTTAGGCCCTAGCATTCTGAATTTTGGTCTTAATTGCACCATTTGACCTCTACAATACATACATTTAAAAATGTGCAGAAACCAAGGAGAAAATTAAGATTTAAAAAAAAATCAACCTTACTTCTATCAACAGAGTGCTTTCCCCTCTCTTCTGTTTATAAAAAGTTTAACTTCTTTCTGATTTTTAGGTGATCATCTCAATGTGCTTTAAGTTTGATGATGTGGCAACCTTAACTTGCAGTCTTGTGATCAAAAGTATCATATGTGGAATTTGAAAAGAGTTGCTTGCTTTTAAATAATACATTTGTTAAATTTAGACATTTTGGATAACAAGTATATGCCTCAAGTCTTCAAAATTACTTTAGCAATGTAATTTTGAACTTTTCCTAGAGCTATGATAAAAACATCATCAAGGTTAACAAAAAAAAAAAAAAAAAAAAAAAGAGCTGGAGCAAAGCAATGCTCCAAGCTATAATTTTAACCCATCTCTCCAGCTGAATTCAAGTTTTGATATTGTTAAAGACAAAACTAAGGTCATACTCTTTATTCAAGTGCTCTTGCCAGATCTCTATTACACCAGAACTGTACAAGACAATCAAGAATTGATGATTGATTGGAAGAAAAGTTCAATTCTTTGTGGCAGAACTCAGTTACAGCACATCCTCAGAGGCATCAGATGCTACTAAAGAGTCACAATATCCTACATGAGAAATATGAGGGACAAATTTGTACTCAAATTGCAAGTTTTGAATCTGCCAAGCATTACAGAACAACACAATAAAGTCTGCCTACATGTTAATTCTTAATTACATGTCTGGAAGCTTTAATAGCAAACCCTGGTTACATCAGAATTTAATAAAGATCTACAGTATATGAGCATGCAAAGAAGTGTGTTAGGATATTTTGCTACAAATAAACTATATCATATTTTAAATTTTTTGATATTGCAACAGAGTTACTGTAAAGTCAGAACTTAGATACAAGTTCCAAAATCCTTGAGGGAAAAAACGTTCAGCAATATTATTCTGATATTGGCATATGTGTCAGTAGCACAAGATTGTTTTTTACAAATATAAAAGCACCTAAACCTTGTAACTGAAAACTTTTTAGGTCTCATGAAGTGAAAATTCTGCTATCATCTGCTCAGTTATCTGAAAGTCATTGGCTTTGCTGCACTTTAGAAGTTTAATTATATTTTATTGATCAAAAACCAAAACAAATCATAAGGAGAGTACTGCCCTATTTGGGAAGCAGAAGAAAAATACTGTCTTTGCAGATAGGCTTTCAAAGAATCAAAAAGTTACTTCAATAATTTATAGTATAAGAGGACTGACAGGATTGAGATCAAAGATAAAAAAAATTATTTGTAAAACATCAGGTCTGACTCTGATTATTGATGTGATAAATTATTGAGTGCTGTATAAAATCTCTTTACGTTTACACTCAAAACAAGAAAACCTTGAAGAAGTGGCTTTAAGCAGTTAAACAGCTCAGATTCAGGGCTGGAGCTGTCCTTCAGGAGCAACACTGGGAGGGAGCATAATCAGTGTCTGTTTGCCCTAACCACAGGGCAGAAATGCAGAAAACATTCACTCCTGTCACCCTAACACCAGGAGCAACTTCCTGAACTTTAAATTCTGTGGGTGAAATATTGGTCCAGGACCCAACTGGAACCATCTTGTTAGGTCCAGACCCCTTCAGCCATTACAGCTGGCTTGAACAACACAAACAGAGAGCCAAGTCCATACCCCTCCAATCTGAGACATTATTTAAGTTTTTGTTTAACCTCATTCAACAGCATCAGATCTAGGAAAATGCAGCAAAGAAGCATCTGGCCAGATCTACCCACATCACAGAAAGCAGATCCTCCTGCCCACAGCCCACAGAGTGTTGGGCTGAGGCTCCAGCCCCAAAAGAGCCACCAGAGTTTTGTGCCTCAAGCTTCCCCACCAGGAAAGGCAATGCACTGGGAACACAACCACTTCAATTCCTGCAGCCTCTCAAACCATTCCATTCTCTAAGAAAAAATTCTATTCCTTCATTTCATCAGCATAAGGGAAACTGACATTTTATAGTGCTGCTGTAGATGTAGCAGTGAAACATTTAAAACATCTTAATCTCTGTACAATTACATATAACTAAATACAACATGACTGGTTAAGTAGACACTGTTTAGGAGTTACAATACACAGGAACTTGGGGAAATTACAAACTGGAAAAAAATTAGGGTGAAGGGGAGAGCAGTTCACCTTCTGAAACCACATAAGCAGTATTTGTGTAATACTCAGCTTGTGTGGTCTGTACAGAAAGCAAGCCATGAAATTAAGAGAAAGCAACTGGAGCTTTATCTGATAGTGTGTATTAATAATTTTAAATACTGTGTATTAATAATTCTAAATACTGTGCAGTAATAATTCTAAATACTGTGTATTAATAATTCTACACTGAGCAGTGCCAGGCTGACTAAACACAGAGCGGGAACAGCTCTACTGTACTAAGGGGCCTTGGCATCCTGAGGAGCACAAATGGCAATTATTGAATTCACTTCTGCCAACCTCAGAGCAGCGTCCTCAGCCCACAAAGTCATCCATCAATGCTGCATTCCTAGTGCTATCAAGGGGAAAACCCAACCCACAATATTAAGCTAGAGAATGAGGGATGGAACACAGGAGAGGAAAAGATTAAGGTGGTTGTTTAGGTTCAGAATACCCTGGGGTTGTGTTGGGGGTGCTCACAGTGCCCTAGACAGACTTTCAGTACTAGAAACCAAATGCAGAGCTTGTTAAACAGTGGTAGGGCAAACAGCAACTCCTAGTTCTGATGATTAAAATTAGAGATTCCTAGGGGTGCAAGATAACCCAGTGATCCCAGGCAAAGGAAACAGCAAGATAATTTTAGCTGTAATCTTCTGGTTCCAGTCCCTTGAATAAAAGCTTCAATTTAAGTCTTACTAACTAAATGCATAAATAATTTATTCAGTGTTGACTTGCTGCACTGTTAAGCTGGTCTGCTGCTAGAAGACAGTGTGAGGGAAGGAGAAACTACAAAACTTTGGTTGCTACCTTGACAAACAGAGCCAAGCCAAGGGAAGTGGTTGGAGCAGGCAGCTCTGAGGAGCTGTAACCCGGAGCTGCTCAGCAAAGCCCCAGGGCAGGGAGTGTTTGCTGCCAAGCACAGAATCCCTGCCAGGAGCTGGGGATTTGGTGCAGGTTCCTGCAGCAGGTACAAACCAGCACCCTCTGACAGGGGCAGATGGCCAAGGCAGAACCCACAGCTCCAAAGAGGAAAGGTTCTGCAAACCAGGCTCTGACACTGCCCAGCACTCCCAGGGCACCTCCACAGGGAACAGGGACTTCTAGGGAGAATGGCTTTTTATCACTTCCTAATTGGTATGTGCAAAACCACGGAAAGCCCTACATTCCTTACTTCAATCAGCTTGTTTGTAAAAAACATTCCTCCTCTCAGAGCTTAAGAACTAACTCATGAGTCGATTTCTGAACAAAATGGAAACCTTCTCTGTTGGATTAGGCCCTTTTCTGACCCAGAGATGGGCAACTGAGAGGTGTTCTAAAAACTTTTATTCCATTTTCAGTCTCTTGTGAAGGGTGAGACAACACAGATGTTATAATCTCTGCCATCACAATCAGAAGCCAACTATTTTCTAATTACAGAACACTATAAGTGTTTCTTGGCCCATCAGCTTTTGCCACACCATGCTGTAAATGCCTTAAAGCCAATAATCTAAAATTACCCCTCATGAGTCCCTCTACAATGCATCTTTCAGAGTTCTGTTTCTGCAAAGCACCCAGTCTTATTTGCAAGGCCATCCTTTGAAACTTGTGTTCAGTTCCATTTCTCTCTCAGCAATGTCTGTCCTTTTCCATGGCATTTCTAAGTCAGCATTTATCTCAAGGTTTACATAGAGATGCACACTGTGTGAGCTTTCTGTCAGGCTTGGAGAATTCCCTACAAACCCATTTCCCACACTTCTTGAGAATTCCCAATTTTCTTCTGGACTACCCACCTTGGGCTGCTTGCCCTGGAAGCATTTTATGAAACTGAGAAACTGCTCAAACATCACTTAATTTTTTAAATAAATTCCAAATTTACAGATTAAAATCCTCAAAATACATACCATGCTCAGTGCAAGACACAGCAGGGAAAAAACATAACCAGCCATGCAATGTAACCTAAAAGAATAAAAATGAGGAATAAAATGCTACACAATTTTTAGTATTGCCTTTTCCTGCCCCCTCCAAAATAAATGCCAACCAGAGTATTTTAGCAAAGTAAGATTCAGCTGAGACTTTTAAGCTCTGTAGAGTGAATGACAGGCATAAAACCATTCAAAGTGTTTCAGGCACTATTAGTGGATTTAACATTTTCAGTACAAACTATACTTAATAAACACTTATGCATTTATGTAACTCTGTAAAAAGTTAAGTAAACCTACACTGGGTAACAGAGTCCATCATCCTTTCTCTAACAGTAGTATTAGGAGATGCTGCCAAAAGATTATTAAAACAAAAAGTGTGTTCACTGTGCACCAAAATTATGCCCTGATCTGTCCTAAGTTAGAGCATCTTATCTGTCTATCAGGTCAGGATAGACAAATTTTCATTGATTTTTCAGGTAATTTTTTGAATTTGCAAAAGAGTTCCACAACTTAACTATCCACCTTGCAAAAACAACCTTTTTGTTTATTTTGAACTTTTACTTTCTAATTTTAATACACTTTATTCTTGTCAAAGGAACAAGCAAAATAGCTCCACTCTAGAGGATCATTGTGGTGTAATTATTTTAACACAACAGAGAAAAAGTTGCATCCATGCAAAATCTATGTGCAACCCTGGCCATAGTCTCATCCTATTTTCTGTGCTGATTGAAAGCCTTTATATGCAAGTCCATAGCATTTGGGGCAGGAGAAAAAAAAATCATCAAGCAGAGAAAGAATTTCTCAAGAGTCTTTACTTAAACCCTAACTATACAACTCGTGTTTTTTGATGGAAGTCATATAAGATTGACCAGCAAAAAGCCTCCACTTTTCAAAAAAGTCTGTCTCAACCAGTGGGTAAGTCTGGGAACTTACTCCTAATTCATGCTTTTTGGGGAAAAGAAAAACTACTTGGAGAAGATGTCTGTGCTAAGGTATATATAACCAGACAAGCCAGTTTCCAAAATTCTGTCTCTAAGCTAGATAATTAAACAGCTGAAAGGCAGCTATTAATCATCCATGAAGAGTCTGTTTTATTAGCCCTGGTGGTTTGTTTCTAGCAGAACCCAGCTAGGCACCAAACAACATTCTGCACAGCTCTGTGGAGGCCTGGAAAATGGAAGGAGCTGCCACAAAGCATGGAAGCACAACCAGTGCATCTTGGAGCACAGAACTCTTGGCAGAACCACAGCAAGGAAGGCTTGCAGCTTGAGCAGAGAGAACAGAAAGAATGTCAACTCTGAAGGAATATAAAGCACTGCAATTATGTGTTTCCCTGCTCTCTTCTGTAATTAAACTGTGTATCACCTGAATCTTTATAAGAAATCAAAATCTCCATGTGTTAAGCAAAGACAATATCCTTATGTTTGATGTTTAATTCCTTCTCTTTAAATAATTCAACTTTAAGATTATTTTTGTGCCATTTGATGTGTGTATTCTAAAAGAAGGGCAGGTGCTGAAGTTATTAAAAGGAGGCACTGAAGGACAAAGTCTTTGAGAACTGCACCACCACATCCTACCCTATAATCCTCCCAGTAACCTGTGCTGCAGCAATTGAACACTGTGAGGAAAATACTAAAGACAGAGGAGGGGATGAAAACTGAAATGGGGCAGGTCTCAACATGTCAAATAAGAACACACAGATAACAGTTATATCATCTTTTCTTCTTCATCTTGGTTTTCCTAAAACAAAAAATACAGCATAATGAGCATGTCCAAAAACATCCAGGAACATTCAAGAATAAACACAGAGTGAGTGTAGAGGACTAGAAAATATGTTCACTGTTTTTATGAATAACAGTAAATGCCTCAATGCACTTTTGTGCTTGGTTACTCACTAGAGAGTCAAATCAAAAGAGATTTTTACAAGGACCAGACCATTAAGTACTAATATGGCAATGACACCAACAGGAGTCCCTAAGAAAACAACAGAGAAGTTGTTAGCTGGGATTTATCTGTTTTCATGCAGAGCAGACAAATGTGTTTCTTGAGCTAAACCCAAAACAGTAACCAAGACAATTCCTCAGGCTTAAAGACCATAAATACACTATTGTGACAGCACACCAGGTAAGACAGTGATGGAGCAGAACCCCTGTAAGAGTGTCAGAGATGACAAACAGATCCTAGAGCACAGTCCTCACAAGGAACAGACCACACTCTCCATCACATCCACAGGATTCACAGGCATATAAGAACTTCCTATGTGGTTCTGCTCTTTTAAGGCAAATTGTGTGAACAAAACAGGTATTTCTCTCAAGAAACCATCTCTGACACCACAATCATCACAGTTGTCTCCACAAGCCTGATGCCAGGCTTGTTACATGTGAGGCAGGATAAACATGTCACACAAGGAGGATATGCACAAATCCCAGGAAATTCAAAGGATACCAGAAGGGTAGAACAAAGATCATAACCTGAATTTCAAAATGTCAGCACCTTCACCTGTCTATGCCCAGGATTAGAATTAAAACTGCCAAGATCAGGACACCATCCCACATTCATTCATACCAAACAGAGCATCACCAGATCCACCACTGCAAAATTTAACCATGCCAGATATGGTAGCTTAGTTTTGTCAAAATAGCTTTAGTTTATAGTAAGGTTGCACTTCTACACTATTGTGCAAGAACAGATGGTGGTACCTCATCTGGCACCACTTCATGTTGCAGCTACACAAACAAATTTTTTCCTTGAAAACAAATTCCCTTTGGTGAGCAGCAGAATGTCTTCATACCAGTTCAATGTTTGGCTCTGATTTACTTAACACAAGGGACTGCAAAACTGGTTAAACCACAGATTAACCCTTTCTGCATTACAACCACTGAAAAAAGTGCCAAATTGCCAATGAGTTACAGTAAATTCTGGACTTGTGTGCAGTAGACTCAGCAACGTGAAGGAGGCTGACAATGGGAGAAGGAAAGACTAAAAGGAAGTTTACAAAGTTTGTCAGTAATTTTAAGAAATGAAAACACTACAACCTTAGTATGAGCAGCAGGATTGCCAAATAAACATAATGAACAATCATTCCAACATATTTTTTAAAATATTACCTTTTCCTTTTTCCCCCTTAAACGATCCTTGAAGATGCTGCTCACTGATCAATGACTTCCTCCTCCACAAAGATGTTCCAACATGTGTTGAGCGCTGGGGACATTAGCACCACCTCTAGAGCATGGAGTTTGCCTACAGGGATAATGTAAGTCAGCTTTATTGCAATACTGAATGGTTCTCTAAGGTTTTCTTTTTATTGTTCTTATTTTACATCCATGGACTTTATAAATGAATCTGGTAGAGAATGCATCTCCACAGAATGATGATCTTAATTTTACTCTCCTTTGCAGAGACCTGGAAATTTAAGCTGTTCAATTCCCAGATGCAAACTTATTCTGAGGCTGGGTAACATATTTTGGTGGGCCCTGAAGGCCAGAACTGCCTTCCAGAAATAGCAAAGACCTTTTAAAGATGGCACTTTCACTACATTCACAAAACAGAATGAAAAACGGGTGAAAACAAAATTATGGTGAAAACAAAACTTGAATTCTCTACATATTTCTGAGACCAAGTATAATGGTCATGCTCTCAGTTCAGCTGGAGTAAAACCTCTGAAAATGATGCCTGAAGAAACAGCATCATTTTCTTCATAAATAGTCATAGTTTAAACAGCTAAATTAATCATATTTATTTTGAGAAATTACTGCTTGATGAAATAACATCAGTTCTGACACCTAAAGGTGATACAGCTAAAAGCATAACTCAGATTCTGTAGTGTTGCAGAGCCAATAAGATTAATAAAAAGAAAACCTTGTAAATACACAAAAAATATTGAACAGAAGCTGCCCTACCTTTCACAGAAAGGCAGACTCCAAGCTCTCAGGTGGTACTGAAGTTACCATTCCAACACATGTTGGGACATCTTGTAAAACAGGAAGTCTAATCATGGACCTATTAAAGAAAGAACAACAATAGGGTTTAACATTCTGCTGAAGTACTCACTGATTATGTTTATTTGGCAACACTGCTGCTGATACTAAGATGGGAATGGATTCTCACCTTTTTTGAAAAGGAAATAATAAATGTAAATCAAATATAATTGTCTTATAATACAGTAACATTAGCAATTGATTCAGTTGGAATATAGAACCAAATTCTCTATTGAACTGCACAATGAACTCCAATCTCAGCCTGAGAAACAACTATCACAACTATGGACATTGGTTAGAAAATTGAGAGTAGGACACATCTCCTCATCTAAATGCAGTTTCTAGTAAATTGTTTGTTTGACACTAATGAAAAAAACCCAAGTTCCAGCAGTATTCCAGATGTCAGAATGTGGGTACATCTGCACACCTGCCACACCTCTGCAGTGCCAGACTGAAGTTCACAGAAACTAGAGAAGTCCATGCTTGTGGCATGCACAACAACTTGCAATTTGGATTATACAATACCTAACATGACTTTTTTTATTCCCTGAGAAAAAGGAAGTAGAATCCAGAGAACTCCACTGCAGGTACAGTTCAAGCACGTCCTTAGGACAGTGCATGACTTCAATCTGCTACACTTATGAACAGGGAGGTGTTGGAGCAATCCCCAAACACAATCAAGAGTTATGTCCACAGGCATTTACAGAGGTCATCCTGACAGAAAGGTGCTGATGGGAAAAAATTATATTCAAACAAATACTTCAGTTTGAAGACAAATCAACTTATGGACAAAAAGTTAAAAATCGGCAGTGAAAACAATTAAATCACATCAACAAAAAGTGCAATGAAAACAAAATATTATATTCACAGGCAATAGGAGAGCTCAGAATTTCAGAACACACAGCCACTGTAATTGAAGTAGCTATAAAAGCTCTCTGAAGTAAAGCAACCAGAGAAATAACTACACTTTTATGTTAGAGCTGCTCTGTATATGAAAGAGCAGCCATCAATAGGACAGCTTCATTTCATTCAAACAAGAACACAAATGTTGACAAACAAACCCAGAGAAAGAGGATGCCAGAAAGACTTACTGAACTAATAACAAATGCTTTAAATAGAGGCTGAAATCACCTGGCCTGGTTCCATGAAGGGTATCCCTATGGGTTTTAACTTGGTTTAGCAATATAAAATGCCCTCTAGAGCACACAAATTCTGTATTTAAAATATATAGATATGCACACAACTGCTGCCACTGCCATGCCACAGCAGCTTCAATACACCCCAGAATATATAAAAAACCCAGATAAGCTATTTCTGTAGGTTTTAACATGCAGTCTTACAGCAGACATGCAACTCAAGCATGGCTAAACAAAGAAACAATCAAGGCAGAGCAATGATCAATATTTCATCAGACAGAATTAAAGACATATTTTACATGTAAAATAACAAAAAGGTAAATCTATAAATTATGTTGAGCCTAACCATACAACTGTTATATTGACAGAACCAGAACTTCTAACCAGCCAAGCTTCTCTGAAGCTGTTTTAAGGAGGACTGCAGGCCTTAAAACTACTGAACTAGGAGACACTGAATTCATCAGCACATTTTCAGCTTTATAACAACGGCATGCACCACTATGTGTGTTCTAGACTAAAAATTTATTTCCATAAAGCAAGAGAATCCAGAACTAAGCTTGTGGTGGGAAATCCTGCAGATGTATGCTATGTCGGTATAACACACTTTTCCAAAGGACATTGATAACAGACACAGCATTTTGTAAAACCATGCTACAGACAATCTGATTTCTTAATGCAGGTGTAAAATATTCTGAATGAATGTGAAATAAAGATATCATGGCTGATTCTCCAATAAATTTCTATCATATGCATTTAAGTGAAAATAATTTGGAAGATACAAGCTGAACAGTATTCAAATTGTATTTTAGGTGGCCAAACCAGTCCCATATTTCTTAGAATGCCACATCTGTTCTATTCAGTCAGTGCTCTGCAACAATAAAACTGAAGTAGAAAAATGAGGTGAAGAACACAAAGTGAAGAGAGAAAGGAATCATGTAAGCCAAAGAATACAATATGCCAAACTCCTGCTTAAATATTATTGCATTATGACAGTAATTGATGGTTAGGGTTCACCACAAGTTGTGACATTTTAGGAAGAGTTAATAAAAGCAAAATGGCATCACCTGATTGTAGAAGAAATCAGAATTTCTTTTAAATAAAAGTTGTGGGAATTAATAAGCTGCTGCAGATTCTAAGCCTGTGAAGCTTTCATGCTCTGTTGTTCAGAAAATATAAAGCAAAGTTTTTTGGAACTCCCAGTGAAGGTTTGAGAGACCACCAAGTTCTCAGACAAGTACATGAGACAGCTGTTCCCTCTTTCCATGGATTTAGTTATTAGGCTTTATAAAAAGGATCATGTTTTATGCCATCCTTTGCTGTGTCCTGCTACCTTTCACTAACATTTAATATAACATGCAGTGCAGCCTTGTTCTTATCTGCACTCAGGAACCATGCTGTAATCAAGGAGTCTCTATTTTCACAAGATGGTTATGAACTACAGAAAACTGTCACACTTAAAAATCTGCTTCACTAATTGTTGCCTGCTGCTTCATTCAGTTAACAACAAAAAACTCAGAATGTCAATAACTAGCATCTAAAACCTAACTAACACAGCATTCTGACCCAGCAAGAAAAAACTTATAAATGAACAAAACTGAAATAATTACAAATTAAATAATAATAATATAATTATTATTTTTCTTGTTCATTCCCATAAAACCATGTGGAAAAGCCAGGATTTTGCAGCATTATTTATTTGTGAGGGTCTAACCAGCTTGCTTGCCCTCTGAAGAAACACTACTCATTGTACTAACAAAGCTAAAAGACCCAGAAAGTGTCAGGAGTTGGGATGCACATGCATGATGCAGATCAACCCCTGCCTCTCAACTTCCCAAAAAAGAGAAACAAAAGCCTCCCAAGCCTTTGTGTATGTTTCATTGTGCTCTGCTGTCATGTAGAAAGATCAGGGTTTAAAGTTTTATGATTCCGAGCGGAATAACAAAAGAAATACATTATATGCTGAGAAATACCCACTCTTGATTCTGTATCAAAGAAGAATTTGAAACAGTCACAGCCTTGCCTTCCTACATGAACAAATGGCAATGATTACCAGCCCAAAATGACTAGATACAAAATTGGATAAGGAAGCATGTGGGAAGTGGATGAATATCTTTGCATGAATTACCTTTCAGTTACTTCTTCCATTTAAATGGATCAATATTAGTCCCTTAGATTTAAAATAAACTTTGGATTACAACACTGCCAAGCTCAAGTAGAGATAAGAACACACAATATATTAAGAAAGCTCTTTCACTATGTCTTTGAGGCATCTGGCTGGTGGTTACTGCCAAAGTCTGAAGAGCATCTGCTCTCACTTTAGCAGTTTATATTCCAACTCTGGTGAATGGAAGCACAATCTCTGAAACAGCCTTTGGGGAACACTACCGAGCTGCTCGACACAGCTCTTACTCAGAAAAGAGAGCAGGAGATTAATATTACAGAAAACTTGAAAGATCTAGCTTCTGAGAAAGGAGACAAGAGCAGTTTCCTAATACTGTACACACCACAAATCTCTTTTACTAAAACATTAAAAACCTGCCCTAAAACTGAAGTGATTAAATATGAATAGACCTAAAGATAGAAAATAACATTGTTTAAGTCATATTCAGGCAAAATTAAGAAGAAACAATGTATCTTATCTCATCTGTCAACAGGCATAATGAAAACAGAAGAATGAGGACTCACATCACAGACTTTTTCCTAATGTGCTCGAGAAGGTCACGGGCGCTTTGCTTAGTCCTGGTGTTGTCACAGCAACATATGGCAATACTGAGTCTTGTAGTGAACTCACAATGTCATTATTTTAAGTGCCCAGTAGCACAAATTACTAAATTTGTGTGTGGTCCTAAGCAAACAACAAATCTGGCCACACACAGTGAAAACCCGGCTTCTAAAAGTTCAAAATCAGCTGAAGGAATTCTGTCCTCAAGAGCCATAGATCCCAGATAGTGGCCACTTCTGAACTCCACAGCCACTTCCAAAACTATAAAAGGCTTCATGTAAAACCAAAATAAAGCTCTAAAAGTGGCTGCAGGAGATCACTAGGAGTGGCCTCTCTTCTGGATTCACTGCTTTTGAGAAGTAAATCCCTGCAGCTGCTTTTAAAAGCTTTGAAAGTTTCATTTCAATTATCAAAGCCAATAAAGCTTCAAAAACAGCCATAGGGATTTGTTCCTCAGAGAAGCAAACCCCAAAAGGCAGTGATGAATAGTGTGATGGGTTCTGTGGCTCTTAAAGTATGTACAGATTCCTGTAAGTCCTGCACTTGTAATTACAACTCCATGTTGTGCAGCAATTGTTACAGCCAGACAGCTCATTAAGGCTGATGTGGCAAATTCATTACTGATTTCCCATTCTTTCTAACAGTTTTATGTCTGTTGCCTTTTCCTTTATTGCACCTGTATCAACCATGGTGTGAGCATCCCTGCCAACAGTTTCTGAGGCACATTTTGTGAGGACCTTGCTGGCTGCAGTCCCAGGTGGTGCTGAGGCAGTCCCAAAAGGCAGGACTTGCTTCCCAGCCATCCTCACAGCCAGCAATACCATCCTTTCTCTGAAGGGGAACTTAAAATGCATTTTGTAAAGTACAAGAGTGAAGTCTGACAATAAGTCAATGAAGAACTTGCCTGCAACTGCAATATAAAAAGGTTCCCATTAATTCAATGAACATAAACACAAACAGCATTTCAGAAGAAACCACATGACTGAAAAAAACCTGACAGCACTGATTTGCAACGAGATTTTGGTCTTGTCTTTAAAACTCTGAGAACTAGATCCCTAAAAATTTGTGATGTAAGCATAGATCTGAAAGAGATACAATTTACACCCCTAAATAACCAGAGCTTAGTATGTTGAGACACTGATGGCACTGAAAACATTATGAAAATTAAGCTGAAAATATACATTTAAGTACCAGAACACATAGTGCATGTTAATAAAGCATGTCATATAAAATGCATTCTATATTTCCTAACCTTAAAACATCACTGATTTTGAACAGTTATTCTACTAAAGTTATTAACTTCCACTTTCAAATGGCAGAATAAATAAACATACCTTTTTGCCATGATAAACAAACACAGCCTTTTGAAAACATACCATAAGAAAATCACTATGAACTTAAATAGATGCAGGTGTTAAGAACTGAATAACTGGTTTGTATGGAGAAAGAAAATCTTGACAGGAAACTTAAGCATTCTGTTAAATGTTATTCACAGGTGTCCTCTGTGACCTGTACTACTTACTTTACCTCTCTGTTTCAATCTTCTCATGTGTAAAACATGAAGGAGGATTGTGAGAAATAATTAATGTTTGCAAAGAGCTTGAGATCCTTGGATATGAAAAACATGGGAAAAGCATGAAGTTTAAAAGCACCAGCATGCTATTTTATTTCCAACTTGAGGTAAGTTCCTTTTATCACAAAAACCTTGAAAGTTTAGAAATACAAAATCATGGAATCAAATGCTTAAAAAACCATCTTAAGTGCTAAGCATATCCTGTTCCTCAGAACCTCAGCACTGAAGGAAACACTCCCAGAAGGAAAGGAGGTGCTTCTCACCCGTTTCAAGTATGCGTTTATGGAGAGGTATAGCAGCAAGAAAGGGTTCATCTTTACAGGACTGCATCTGGGATCCAACCAAGTCAGAGTTGGTGGCCATAATTCGGGCACTTTCTTCATTAAGGTTAACACCAGCCATAGAGGCAACATCATTGATGTCATCATCATCTCTGCAATAAAAAAACCAAACATATAAAACCAAATTCTGCATGGAATATATTCATTTTTTGCATCATCTGCTTCTGCAGAAGGAATCATCATGCCACATGCCCAGTGGGTGGGCCAGCTGAGACACAACCACTGGTGTCTCCATTTTCACAAAATATCTTCAGAAACAACCATTATTTCTCTGGCCATATCAGAAAACATCAGAAGCAGGACAATCTGACTGGTAACAGAAGATGTGACAGAGGTGTCTTCATCTGAGTCAGTGATACCAGTGAAACCAGGCTGATCAGGAAGCTAACAACTGAACATTGAGATTTTCTCTATATAAAGAAAACTAGACATAAAATGGTAACATAAATAACAGAAATTAAAAGCAAACCCATGAATTTTTCATGCTGCACTGTTTCACAAGTTCCTACTAAAACAGGCATCAAGGCATTTTCAGCAACAGTCAGGGCAGATTCTTTGGCCATGCTGAGCTCACAGGTGAGCCTGGCCTCCAAGTGTGGCTGGAGCACGTGCTGGTCATTTCTCTGGCAACATACAAACATCAGGTGTGTCAACAAGTTTTAGGAAAATGAGCTGCATTTGAGAAGATGATGGCAACTCCAGGCCATTTTTTGCCTTGCAACATCCTTTTTAACAGCTTGAGAAAGTACAAACAAACTTGAGTTTCCATACCTGTATTTCCCAAGCATCTTTGCCTCCTACCTGTCTGAGGTATGACTCAGAGCTGTGAAACAGCCACCCGCATTTAGCACATTCTGCTTCACAGCTGTTATTGACACAAACACTATTTCAACATATTCTAGAGTGATTACACAACCTTTGAGAATATCATTTTCAGAATACACATATATGGATAAGAACATTCAAGTCCATACTCCTATTACTGTATAAAGTAAACAAACAAAAGCTTAATTTAAAAGATTTTTTTTTTAATTGTTACATAATTGATGTCCCATGCACCCTAGAATACTTTGACACTATAACAAGCTTAATGCCCATAGTAAAAATCAATAGCTACAAGTAAGGTCTGAGAATAAAAGGAGGGAAATCCAGAAATCCATAATCTAGGTCCTCCCTCTCCTCCCATACTTTTCCTGTTACCTGCACTACAGCAGCCAATTTTGGTGGAAGACTACAATGGTTTGATAGATAATGGTTTTGTTTTCTTTTATGGGAAGAAGTCAAGAAGGGACTTTTATTTGTGTAAACCTGCAGATATGTGCTGAACATTTGAGGCAGAAAATTGAATATTTTACAATGCTTTCCAGAAAAAGTCTACACAAATGAGCTTCTACTAATTTCCAGGAGTGTTGGAGCGAATTAAGCACTTGATTTCTTGTCTTCAAATGAAATTCCTGAGAACAGTGTTGCAACATCATAGGATGGTTTTGGTTGGAAGGAAACTGAAAAGCCCACCCAGTGCCATCCCTGCCATGGCAGGGACACCTCCCACTGTCCCAGGCTGCTCCAAGCCCCAATGTCCAACCTGGCCTTGGGCACTGCCAGGGATCCAGGGGCAGCTTCTCTGGACAACCTGTGCCAGAGGCTCAGCATCCTCTCAGGGAACAATTCCTTCCCAATATCCAATGTAAACCTATAATCCTATCGTTTGGGGCCATTCCCCCTTGTCCTGCCACTCCATGCCCTCATAAATTGTCTCTCTCCATCTTTACTGCAGGCTCCCTGCAGGTGCTGCAAAGCCTCAGCTGGGTCACCCTGGAGCCTCCTCTTCTGCAGGCTGAGAAATCCCAATTCTCTCATTCAGCCTTTCTTCCTAGGGAGGTGCCTCATCCCTCCAGTCCTATCACTTTTACATCTGACATGGTGTGGACACAATAATCACCTGTGGAGCCCGGGCCACGCTGAGGAACTGGCTCTGTGCCCACATCACACAACCAACACCAACTGAGATACTCAGTGACCAACTCAAAGTTTGTAATTCTACAAGTCAAAACCACAGGTAAAACTGAAAGAAATTAAGATTCTGTCAGGTTAAAACCTGAATGCTTGAAATGGAATGAGAATCACCCTCACCAATGAGGACCCACAAGGCCCAAATCCAGCAGGCCTCAAACCATGGGAAAACCAAACTCCTATCAAGGCAGTTCCCAGAACACAAACTCTGAACTATTTAATACAGAAGCTTCTGGAAGACAGGTTTGAACCCAGAATTTCAAAATAAAGCTCAAAGTGACCAAACCACCAGTGCAGTGGTGACATCCCGTGGGCCCTCACCCTGCTGCGGGTCTGGGTGCCAGGGAACGAGCCCGAACAACAGAGGAGCTGAATAAAAAACCCAGAGATTCCCAGGGCTGCCCCACACAGGCCTGCTGTGCTGTCCCTCAGCAGAGCTCTCACAGCTGGGCAGATGTTCCCAGTGCTGTCCATCCCTCAGCCAGCAGCTCCCACAGCTGGGCAGATGTTCCCAGTGCTTTCCCTCCCTCAGCCAGCAGCTCCCACAGCTGGGCAGATGTTCCCAGTGCTGTCCATCCCTCAGCCAGCAGAGCTCCCACAGCTGGGCAGATGTTCCCAGTGCTGTCCCTCCCTCAGCCAGCAGCTCCCACAGCTGGGCAGATGTTCCCAGTGCTGTCCCTCCCTCAGCCAGCAGCTCCCACAGCTGGGCAGATGTTCCCAGTGCTGTCCCTCCCTCAGCCAGCAGCTCCCACAGCTGGGCAGATGTTCCCAGTGCTGTCCATCCCTCAGCCAGCAGCTCTCACAGCTGGGCAGATGTTCCCAGTGCTGTCCATCCCTCAGCCAGCAGAGCTCCCACAGCTGGGCAGATGTTCCCAGTGCTGTTCCTCACAGCAGCTCCCAGCTGGCAGAGTTCTCCAGCAGTCCTGGGCAGAGTTCCAGGCTGTCCAGCCAGCTCTCCCACAGCTGGCAATGTTCCCAGTGCTGTCCATCCCTCAGCCAGCAGCTCCCACAGCTGGGCAGATGTTCCCAGTGCTGTCCCTCCCTCAGCCAGCAGCTCTCACAGCTGGGCAGATGTTCCCAGTCCTGTCCCCTCAGCCAGCAGCTCTCTGGCCAGCAAGAGTCTCAACCCTGTATTTCCGTATCAGGTTGCCAGGACAAAGGTCCTTTGATCTCCTTCAAGCAATCATACATTAAAAAAATTCAAAACAGCACTCTTGACTTCTAGAACGTAACTTTTCTCTGAGGTCTACACTTCTCTCCCCTTTCATTTCATAGCTGAAGAAAATACCACCGATCTCTACCTTCCTTCTGCTTAGTAGTTCAGCTACTCCAATTTTTATTCAGTGTACAGATCTGTGACCACATTATAAATAAGTATTTCTGAAATAAAACCAGACAAATATTTTGGACACATTAGATTTCAATGCAATTATCAAAACCAATGCAATAGCACTTACAAAGACCATTACTGAACTCCTGGAGAGAATAATTTTCTTCCATCTTACACTTGCAAGCTACAGTCTGCAAGTACATCCTCTTTTTTTTCAGTATTACATAAGAATAAGACAAATAAAAAATGTATTAATCACAGCTGGGACTACAATTTTCTCTGACAGGAAGAACCCTATCCATATATTCCTCCTTACTTCAAGGAACCTCATAATGAAAAAAATGTTTGGATACTGAAACACACATTTATATATAGAGTTGCACTTCCTGCTAAACACTTTCCTATAAAAGTGAACTTTTACGCTCAGATGACTTTTCAGAAGTTATTCTGTGGAACAAAGATGCCATCCAGTGGTGATCCAGATTGATGATTAATGTCTATCTTTCCTTTTTTATCAGAGCACAGTATTTAACAATTTCATATTTCTTGGCATATATTACTACACCTGTCCTAATTCTACTGTTTCAGTAAATATTTCTGGTTTGTACTGAACTAAATTCTGAGTCTCATAGGATGAATCTAACATTCCAACAAGACAGCATGAGTTCTCAAACTCCCTCCAAACACAAACTGTATCTTATAATAATCCAAGAGTCCAGTTCTTCCTCCTATATTCAACCTCTTGTAAAAATCTTCCTTCTCCTTTTCCCTCATTATAAAGACTCATGCAACTGCCAAAAAAACATCTTATCTGAAAATAAGCAGGAAAACCCAAAGTATTTGTACAGTTATCTGTGAAAGGTTTCAAAGATTTTGTTTAAACTAAGTCATGATAAAAACCTGGTGGCATTTTCTTTATGAAAAACCTTAACTGCATGATTGCAGTTTTCCTTTCTCATGCACTTTGTCAGGCTTGAGCCACTGCTGTCCCAAACTGCCACACTGAATTGATCCCCAATAAGCCAGAAGAATGCACAAAGCAATCAAGACAACATCAGACCATTGACTCCTCTCTCCTACAAGGGAATTGTGTGTCATTAGGACAAAGTCCCAACATCCCACAGATCCCATGGACCACACAATCAGAGATTAACAACAATACATGGCATATAAATGGTGACTAGAAATTACTGGAACAGCCACTGCTGTATTATATTTTATAATGGCATAGATTCCATTTACACATCAATTAGCATGTTTATTCTGACATTCATGGTATAACTGGAAATGTCTCCCTAATACTGCTTTGCCACACAATTCACTCTCTGTGCAGAATCTTCTCTCTGATAAGCAAAAGGGCTGACAGAACAGACCACATTTATGATCAGCATTTTTCTTTATTTTGAAATACATGGAAAAAACACAATCCCCTTATAGCTTGAAATATTCATTTGAAAAAACAAAAACCTCAAGGGCAAGGTTTTTTCACATACCATTTTGAGATGAAAACTTTGAAGTTATCCATTTAACAACCACATTAGTGTTCTACCACTTAAAGAGTGAGCTGCTTTGCTTATGTTGCTAAGCTTTTATTTTTAAAAATGAAAATAAAACACTAGACAAAAGATTTTTTTGGCTATGCAAAGGAGGTCTGATAAGAGATTTTTTATTTCCACATAGAGTCCACCTCAAAATGCAGTCAGACAGCAGAATAAAACACAGATACTAAGATCAGTTTCAAATGATCTCAGAACTGTCTCTGAAAACAAACCCCATCACACTGGCTGTATAAAACCTGACACTGCCAGGTTCCAGGTGAGATTTAACTCAGAAATTCCACTTCAGAAAGGGAAAGGTTTCTGTGAAAAGGAAGGAGCACCCAAACCGCAGCATCATCCCACACACCAAGGCACGGATCTGCTCCCTTCTGGCCCTGCAGAGTTAAGAAGGGCTGGGATCACACAAGAGGACAAAGAGCCACCTCCATCCGTGGAGGAGCACAGAGCACACAGGGACCAGGCCTTGATCCAAAGCTGGACCTCCCAACTGAAGAGATTCCATCTCAGCATCAGAACAAATGGTTCCACTGCTTCCCTGCAATGGGCACCACCTGAACCAAGGTGAGAATCCCTCGGGAGGCTGCAGGAGCTGCTGCCACTGAACTCTGAGGGAGCAGCTGGGGGCACTCACAGAGCTCCCTGGCACCCTTCAGAGGGATTTTTGCTTCTCTCAGCTCCAGAAACCTCACGCTGGCCTGTTATGATACAAACCCAAGTCCAGACCTCTGCTTGTAAAACAAACAGAAATATTACCAAGAAGGAAACCCAAATTTCTGTCCTTAGGTATTAACAGAGTTGAAAAGTCAACTTACTGGGGTTGTATGGAATTATCTCTGAAAAACACAGTGATAATAAATTTAATACCAAAAAAGTGACCTAAAATTTCACAAGCACAACTTCACCTTGCAGAACTCTGGGGTCTGCATCACAGAACAGCTACTGTAACAAACAGTGAATTCATGTGAGCAGTCTCACAGTTCAGTAATAAATGCTGCCCTTAAAGGCACGGCTGCAATCTGCAAATTTCTTAATTGCTAGATCTTTAATGTAATTCCATCTTGTATCTGCTACAGTTCAGAAAAGAAAAAAGGAAAAAAAAAACAAAGAACAATGAAGTTCAAATTTCTGTTTCTAGTGACCAACACTTCGCTCCCAAAAGTGAAAAGTTCAAATAAGTTATTTTAAAGAAAGCAGAATGTAAAATAATGAAACAAATATGCAATAATAAAACACTAAGGGCAAAATAAATTTATACATAACACAACTATTTTTCAAAATTCTTGCTTTGCTTTAGATGCCAGTTTGCCTTCTGGCTAAAAACACATTCTTCACACACGCTGGGAATGTTGAGGAAAACTAGTCAGCATTCAGAGGATTAATACAGATTTCCAGCTCTGTGCCTTTAGGCTTAATAGTCAGACATCTATTTGTCCTCAGGAGAGGTTAGGGGTTGAAATGCAAATATGCAAACAACTGAATTCTTTGTTAAGATATCAGGAAAAAGCTTGATCTTTGCTGCTGTTTAATAAATCCTTGCAATTTTATGGACTTATTTAAATGCAGCTTTGTGTCTTACTATTTTGAAGGAGAAAACAATGTAAGGAAACAAACACATTCATTCTGACTAAAATTTGTTCTCTAGAGGAAAAATGACATACACCCTTGACAGCTTATTTACCAAACTCACTAAAGATTTATTGATTTATCAATCAGTGCCTTGAGCATTTGCTTCTCCCCAAGGGAAAATTAACAATTCCAGCTAACCTAATATATTCTATGTATAAACTAAGTGAATGCAAGAATCAATCCTGGCACAGTTTACAACATCCAGCTAAAAAAATGCTGTCCCTTTTGGTGTATGTAAAATTGAAAGCAATACTAACGAAGAATAAATGCTCATGTTGCTTACAAACATAAAAAATACTTATTAAGACAGTACAATTGAACCCAACAGACATTTTAATTCATTTAAATACTCAGTGGGAGGCAAAAGCATTGGAAAATAAAAAATTGAATGATTTTGCTTCCAGATTAATACTAAGTACTACCACTATTAGTTACAATACTGACATGCCTCAAAGCAGAGATATTTCAAAGAGCTACAAATTCTCTTTTATTTCACCTGCAAAAGCATAAGCCTGAAAATTAATTAGTGATTTGATGATGTCAGAGCAACATAAGAACCCCAGAAGATGAAAATTAAAACCTAGGAATATTTTGTCATTCAATGAAGAAAGAAAATATTTTAACACAACTAAAATGATGTTAGCGAGAGCAAATTCAGTAAACATCAGATTTGCTTTTCACTGCCAAAAGTAAAAATATCCCAAATATATATAAATAGAAGGCTGGAGTGTGGCAGAGCTGCTCAGTGCATCCCTGGTACTGTGCTGAACCTTTTTGCAGCTCCTGATTCCTACAGGGCCCCATGAGCTGGGGAAGCACAGGAGCTCAGACACAGCCCATTGTTCCCTCTAAAGCCAGGAGCAGCAATTCCCTGCTCAGGGATCCCCCCTGGCCCCAGCACTGTCCCTGCTCCACAGAGCCCTGTCCTCACACCCAGCCCCTTCCCAGCCACACACATTCCACAGGAGCAGCAGAACCCAATGCAAAACACCAACCACGGATTCTTTTAGATCCTCCTGCACGTAAATCCATTCAGCTCAATTTTTATTATAATCCACAGAATTTATGTTTTTGTGAAATGGTAAAATGCGCATTCAGAGAAAAATCCTCAAGATATGTAATGATCCTCTTTCTTCTTTAAAAATAGAATTAAGTATGAAAATTGCCATCCAATCCCAGGAAAAAAAGACAGGAATTATTGTAAAAGACTGCCCTCTGGTGTTACACCAATTCTAAATTCTGCTTTATACTTCAGATCCCCCCCAACCACCCCGCTGCATTTTTTTATTATTATTTTTGCTTTTTTTACCTGAAAGAACCACCTCCAGGGTCATTCAGCTTGTTTTTCTGATTTGCAGAGACCTGAACACCAAAGCCCCCAGGACTTTTACTGGCTTGTATTGTTGGTGCCTTCCCTACTGTGCCTGAAAAACACCAAGCAATGTTATTATGAGCTGTCTTAGACAATTTACATCAAAGAACCTTCTGTCCAGGAACTAAATTTAACTGTCTGTAAATTGCAAACAAAGGAAGTTATTATTTTTAAAGACTATATGCTGAAGAAGAACAATTTAAAACACAAAATTTATATTAACATTACATTTTGTTCAATATTTATAGAACAGTGAAGATTCCAAAATCAAAACCCATTGGCCATGAACAGCTATAATATTTATAATGGCTATAAGTGTGTTTGCAATTGCCAGTAAACCACTTTTCTGGATAAATTGTGCAGAATAAAGAAGGCAAATTTGAAATGTTCTTAATAGAAATACAAAAAGTCAGAGTTACTCAAGGTATTAGCTATGCCTTTTACATTTTCTATATAGTAATTGTCATTTATTGCAGTGAAAAACATATATTTCAGAATTGTAAATACTGCATGTATTTTAAAGTGTTTTGCATTCTTATAAAAGAAAAAACACTATTACCAAATTTGACATACACCCCCCATAAAGGTTTCCTTTTGCTTTCTCATCTTCAAAACAATGACTCAAAAATAATTCATGTCTGTATCTAGACTTTACAAGTCTTGAGGTACAAGTAAAACAGGGCTTTCTAAGTGAGCCAAAGTGTGGTGGACATTCAGTAAATTAGAGAGACCTAAATTCCTCCCTGCCATGGAACTTGGAGCAGGCCCTCCCTGAGTGCCCAAGCACATTTACCTGGCTTACACTGTGGGCTTCCTTACATCCCACCTGTGTTTTGGCACATCAAAATCACTCAATCTACTTGATTTAAAAGATCTCACCTCTCTCTTGTGTGTCAATCCATTTTATTGAGCATTACAGACTTTTGAGACCTGGAGAAGATGTGAAAGCTGTTCCTGCACCCCAGGGACTCGGATGCACATAAATGGCATGGTAAGGACCTCAGCACAGTTACAGGATTTTTATTTCATGAATAGTAAAAATCTGAAACACAACTATCCTAATAAATCCTTTTAAGAACATTTCTTGGCTAACACAAAGCTGCTAGCTTTGACTGAGTCCTGCATCACTTTTTTTTTTTTGTAATTTTGAAGTCTTCACCAACTCCAACATATGATCTTAAAGAGAAAATAATTTCATAGTGTTTGTTAAGCTCTCCATCTGTATAAATAAACTGTAATGTGGACTCTCAACATTAGCAAATACAAAACCAGATTTAGGAGTTCAGGCTCAAGCCTGGGGAATAAAAATATTTTGTCATCAGAATATTCAAGGTCCATGAGATGTCACAGACCAGGCAATTCATTTATCTATTTCAGATGAACTAATGGAATGGGTTTCTACTCAGAGAACTGGAAGGAAGGAAAGAAAAAATACTATAATAAAAAATGAGCAGATTTCTGCTTTGTACAATTAAGATCTAGAAGATTAAAAATGTGTTAACCTTGAACATTATTGCAATGGCAAATTTAAAGTAACAATAGCATTCCTCCAGAATTAATATATTTCTTTGGAATCAATGCTTTGTTTTGTACTTTTGATCAAAAAATACCCCCAAAACATGTATATCCATATGAATATAGAAGAATTAAGTCTCACATTCACCCCATGTAATTCCACTCAATGGATCAGGCAAAGTGAATGTAAGAATTGGGATGACATTTGAGTTTTCTGGTTTAAATAAATTACAACTGTGCATGACTAAGGGTTAGACATTAAATATGACTAAAACATCCATTTTTATTATGGGCAGAACATAGTTGAAAATTAAAATCACCTGTGGGCCTAGATATTTCATGGGATTGGTAATGACATACAGAGTCTTTCACCACTGCATCCTTGCTTCAAAATTTAATTAGCACAATCTAGAAAAATAAGCCCAAATTTAGGAGCTTATAAATTCCTAGCTGTATTTCAGCACTGGTTAAATAGCTGCAACAAATATTCTAGTTAATTATTTTATTATTTGGCTCAATTCCTCCATCCAATCCCTAAGATGGAATTCACTTAATTATTATCCTGGTAGTGTTTTGGTAAAGGAGTGTGAATTTTTCATGCACTAACAATGGTGTTACTTCCAGTGGTGTGGAAGTAATTTTATTTATATAAAGGTCCTTAAAGCATGCCAGTTTTATCTCAACTACTGTTTTAAGAAACATTACAGTCTGTTCACATGGATGTACTGCAGATACACTACACCTGGAGATTCACTCCTGTCAAGGAGGAAAATGCAGCACTGTGTGGAGGTCAGCTCAGCTCTGAGGTAACTATTCTCCACAAAATTATGCTACCACAATTTTTATTGAGATGATGTCCTAATTCCAGTATATTGGTTCCTTCTGCAGGAATACCTGGCTCAGTATAAAATATCATTACACAGTTTACAGTAAAAGGTTTTAACAATATATCACAATGATGTACTCTTGGCAGTGCTGCCAGCACTGGGCTGCAGGATGAGTGGTTTTATACTGGGATGTTTTCTAAATGCCTATTCTTGTTTGTTTTGTCTGTGTAAATAATAAAAACCATATACTGGAGGGCTTAACCAAACCTGTGAATTTGAGTAAGCTCACCAGAAAGTGGGACCTTGCATAATTGGCTTTTATAAAACCATCTGCCATAAGACAAACTGCCAGTTAGGTTGCATTGCACTGGCTGATCAAGGGCTATCTAGAATAAACTCATATTCTGAACCTGCTGTTTAAAAGACAGATGCCAGTATCATGCAGTGAAATTCTCAGTACACTGTTGACATTCACAACCTGGAGACTGAACAAGCAAAGAAATGAAATCTGCCTTCACTCTCAAACACATTAGTCAGAAGTGAAGGCTCATGCTACAAGATGCATGGACATGTTATAAACTCAGGACATGAGTATCAGTGCTATCAAACAAACACATTTTATGGTGAGTAACTGTATTCCTTCCTAACAGCCCACAGGGTTACAGTGACAGCTTGGTCTTTGTGTCCATTCAACCTTTGGATTCCCCTAGGAGAGCAGAGCAAGTGAAACATCAACTGCTGTTAAACATTTTTGATGCTTTTTTTCCCAAGGAGAATAGAAACAACCTAGCAATGAAGTCAAGAAGGCAGCAATAGCTTTTATGTGCATTTGAACTAGTCTGAGTCCTGATTCAGCACCTGAAGATGACAAGCTCTGTATTCCATTAGAAACCCTCAATCTGTAAATGCCCACATCCAGAAAGAAACTCTCACACGTATTCAGGAAAAATAAAACCCAAGCCTAAGGGATTCAGGGCTAGAAAGGAACAAATGGGTATTTATTAGGAAGCAAGGAGGCTTCAAGAATCCTCTTAGGAAGTGGGAAGTGTCAGCCAGACACGAACCCACCTGTGCACACAGATGAGGAAGGTGTGCACAAACCACATGCTGTGGCTCATCATGGCATGTCAGGCTGCTGCAGCCACTCTCTGACCCCACCAAAAACTAAACATACTGACAGGGGTCAGAGAAAACCAACCTGAGGCTTGAGAAATTTCTCTAGGGCTCCCACCTTGACCTCTGAGCTGCAGAGATGGGAATTACCATGTTCTGCTTCAGGACTATGAATGAGAAGTAGGATGATTAAATTGAGGCATTCACTAGGGTTCAGGAAAATAAAGAATTTTATTTTTTGGCCCAGAGTTACAGTTTAGGACAGTGAGAGCCAAGTTCCTGACCTGGTTTAGAACTTTCAATGAAAAACTAGTAAGTGAGGAACTAAACATCAGAGTTTAGTCCTAAGGTTGTTTCAAAACATTTCACTGTGTTGGCCCAAAACACCTTGAAACTGCACATGAAAACATGCACTCTTCAACCAGCTTAAGTAAAAATAAATGTCAACAATGTTGCCAATGTCAACACTGTACATTTTTCCATGCTACTCGTTTGTAATGACAACAAAATTCATACAAAGGTAACAATCTCACTAAAACATTGAAACCCATACCTTGTGGTCTAATGGTCTGAGTTATTACCACTGGCATCCTAATCTGGGTAGTCTGGCAAGCAGGGGCTCGTTTCACAGTTTGAGCAGATGTTGACTGGATAATCTGCTATTATTAAAGAAAAGTATACTTGTATTATACTCCTTATACACAAACACACACAAGGAAAATACACTGATACCTGTCATCACCAAGATAAGCACATGGATCTCTACAAGCACAACCAGCTGCTGACCAAAGTCACATTCATGTAAAGCATGTGGTTGTGTGTGTGTGTATATACCTATTTTGCCATTATGCTTTAAAAAAATTCAATAATATACAGATGTCATACCTCACAACCTTCACTAAAAATATATTGTAAACTTGTAAGGTTAATATTAAAATTCAGATTTTTGTTTTTAGACATTTCACTAGGAAGAAAAGCAGTTTTGTAGAAGAAAATGCTGCAATAATTGTATTGATATCCACCTACAAACATCAGGCCTTGCACTAAATATCTACACTTTTTAAAGAAAACATACTAAAAATAAATTATAAAATATTATGGGTTCCAAAGTCAGATATACATAAGATAGCAAACCAAGTTTTGTGGTGATCATATACTATGAATCTTTTAAATGTTAATTTGATATTCTCAAGGTTTCACTTAATACTAATTCAGGTTCTGAAGTTCTTCCTTAAAACTAAGCCTGGGTTAGAAACGTAAAATTTGACTCATAAACAAATCAAATCAAAAAGAAAACACGTGCAAGGGTCATGTTTAATCAACAGCAACAGGACAAGAGTCATGAGAGATCTCTGATGAATTCTGGAGAAAAAACAAATTGGGCCATTCTGAAGTTACAAAACTGCATTTTGTACATCCTAAAATACAGAGAAAAGTTATAATAAACCTGTGGATGTAGAAGTATTAGCAATAACCACCCTGCAGAAAGAGAAAAGGGAAAAAAGATTAAGGATTCAGCTTCAACTATGGACACTGCAGGAAAATGGAGCATTTGTACTGAGCACAGAAATGGTGCAAATAGATAAAATTTACTTGGTCAGGACAGAGAGTGAACAGTCACATTCAGAGGGGAAAGAACAAAGCAGCTACCATGCTTAAAACCAGGAAAGAAACAGAGTTGATCAGTGAAAATAACAGAAAAAAAGTTGAATTAAACTGCATTTTGATGCACAGGAAACATGAACAAGTGTGGTTTTGGTAAAAAGACAGAATAGTTCATGTTAAGAAAACATACATTGGTAGGGAAAAGGAGAATTATGCCACTTTTACAATAATTTATTGGATCAGTTTGTAGAGAATAGTGAAGAAAAGCTGCTGTACCTTAATGGACCAGAAGCCAGGCCACAAAGGGGATGTGTGGGACCTCTGGACAGAATTACTATCTGGCATTACAGAAATCTTCTGCAAGTGCATTTTTTTTTTCTCTCTCTGAGGCAACTTCTACAGTTCAGAACCAAGTTCTTTTTCTCTCAATTAATATTTTCATGTGAATACCCTACAAACTGAGCCACTGACACCACTAAAAACAGGACAATATTTAACTATTTAAGATGACATAAATGGCAATGTTTTCTTTACTATCCAATACATTCCACAAACTGTCTTTTGGCAAGTACTGTACTAGGACTTCAGTGTATGTACAAACACTGAAAGTGTAGAAAATTATTGAGAAACAAACTTTTCCGAGGGGCAGAGACCAAAATCATGATCTTAAACTCCATAAAGAAACCAGCCAGCAACAGGCTGGTTTCTCTCAAAACTCTCTCAAAAGAACAACTGCACCAGAGCACCTGACACTAAATCCCAGCTTCTATACTGGAGTTTTAGGAAACATGCAATCTCCAGATCTGGAGGTCATTAAGGAATTAAAATTAGCAATTTACTAATTGTAAAGCAGAGAATGTAACTTCTTTGCTGGCAAACTAGGGACATAATAAAAATCAATGAATCAGAGGATCCTGCATTAAAATTTGTAACTACCTAAGCCACACTTCATCAATTAAGATAATTCAAACTGTTCTAATCTTCTTGTCTGTTTTCCCAACATCATAAACATTACTATTAAGTCCTTAGCTTGACCTCAAAGTTGTAGACAATGAACAAGTGTACCAGCAAGCTGGTCTGGGAGATGATTAACTGAAATGATTTTATACTTCTCACAGACTAAAACCAGGCACAACAGGTGTAGCCCAGGTCAGGTTCTCTCTCCATACTCTGAATCAAAGCTGAATGCCACAGATCAGTGAAAGCACTGACCAGACTGAGAGAGCAGACACAGAGTTTAGGACACTGAGGTTAGCAGGGACATTATTCCTGCCCTCAGAAAAGATCTCAGTGCTGCTGGAAGCACCTTTGGGAAGGTGAGGAGAGGACAGAGCCAGACTGCCCCAGATGAGCAGAGCAGAAGGATGCAGCACTAAAGATACAAGCTGGAATACAGGAGATTCCAATATAATAGAAAAAAAAAAAATGACCATGAGGGTGGGCAAGCTCTGAACAGGCTGCCCCAAGAGGGCTGTGCAATTTCTTCTTGAGGGCACTCAAACCATGACTGGCCACAAGGGTCACATCCCAATGTGTGAGCAGGAGGCTGCACAAGCCACCTCCAGGAGTCTTTTCAAACCTTTCACACTGTGCCCATAAACACATCATCCCTGATTTTATTAAAGTGCTGACTCACAAAAGGTAAAGAGACAGAATACAAAAGTCTTCAGAGCATACAGGAACTGTCCATCATTCCACCTCCCCTAAAAAGGGAAGCATTTTAATTATGTACACCTCTGAAGACAGCAAGCACAACAACAGAAAACAAAGGCACAGAAAATAGAAAAGACAGAATGTGATTTAGTCATTGCCTGGATTTGATAGAATTAGGAAAATGGCAAAATTATGAGCAAGTACTCTCATATACTAGTTATTCCTCTTCAATTTGTCTGTCAAAGTTGAAGAATCATGTCCTAGGCTGCTGCACTCTGGAGCTCTTCAAGGGAAACACCAAAGCAGCAAAGCCATGGCATTGCTTCTCCAAGTGCAATGTGTGAACAGTTAACTACATTTTTCTTCTATAAAATGGCATTTTTCTTGCAAACTAAGATGTACATTTCTCACAATAAAAAGTATTCTCCTTCTTTTTATTTCATCTTTGCTCTTCTCCCCTTGTCACTCTCTCCACTCACCACACTCACTTTGATTCACCATCTGTCTGCTGTGCCAGAGCAGCTCCTCCTCTCACCTCCTGAACACTGCAGACACTACTCTGCCCTTTGCTAGAGCTGACTGCATTTTCACAGGTGAAAAAAGGGATTTTTTCCATAAGGTAAGGTAGCAGGCTCATGAAGACCAAAAAGGATATACAGCAATCACACCACTGATAACCAGAACAGCAAAAAGGTGACAGCTGAAATATTCTTCTTTTTTTCCCCTAAGGGTTTTCTTCAAAAAGCATAGATTTGGTAACTCTGTGAGAATAAAGGAATGGTTCTCTCTGCTCCTAATCTCCAAAGGTGATGATCATTCCATGACATCTTCTACTGTTTAAGTTATTGCAGGACAGAGAACAAATTACAGAGATGAACACAGAGCAATAATCAACAGCAAAGCCAACAAATACAGACTGAGAAAGAATCCAGCCAAAGCACATCAATGTACAGAAGCAGGAAGAGAACAGGAGTTATCAGTCTTTCTCATGCCTGCACAAGAGAGACAAAATTACATGAGAGCCACTACCTACCAACCACTGAAAGGAAAATTCCTTTAGGACAGTAAAATTAGAATTCATTGCTAAAGTTTCTGAGGACAAGGATTTTGCAAATCTCCTGGACCAGGGCAGATGCACAAGGTTCCAACCTTTATTGACAAGGGCTGAAAACCAGCCTGGCTCAATTCACAGCAATCACCCTCTGCAGCAAAAGCATCTGAACCAAAAGCTTAAACCTATCAAGTACTGCAATAAAGACAAAAACACAGTAAACAACAGCAAAGAATGAAAAACAAAAATAGATTTGAAAAATATATCCTTTACCAAGCTTTTTTTTTCTCAATTAAGTTAAAAAAAATGTGGAAGGAAGAAACAAGACATGCATAAACACATAAAACTCAGAATGGCTGTGGTCTGATATGACATTTATCTTCACTCATGAGTAAACACTTGCTAACTCACTTGTGGCTATGCCACTTGTGATTTATCAGTCTACTCACTCCTGAAGATAAATGTCATATCAAACCTCAGCTATCATGTAATCTGGCAGCATTAACTTACAATGTTCATGCTTTTATGGGCCTAGAATTCATATTTACCATTGCTTATCATGCTGCAGTAGCAGCTACAGTTTTTCAATAGTGCCTCAAAATCTACATAAGAAATTATTTTTCCTCCCAAATAAAAAAAAAATTGACCATTTTAATGTTAATATGACAACAACACCATTCCATTGAGTACAGGCTCTCAACAAAGAAATGAAGAACAATGAAACAGAAGCCATGACATCACTTGTCCCACCTGCTCCTCAATTTATTACACAATTCTTCCTACAATGGTCAAATGGTTACTTTTGAGTGGGTTCAATTATGGCTTTTTCATCACTGTCCCCAGCAGCCTGATCTACCACCTAATATTCTCTCTTACTTTAATGATATTTTGCCTTATATCCTACCTAAATCCCACTTCATTTAATTATATCCTGTTATTCATATTTTCACCATCTTGGTCTGTTCCAAATAAGGAATTTTCCCTTTTATTCTCCCTTACAATCAGTGTTTGAACAAGTTCTGTGTGTTCAATTCTCTTAAGCTTTTCTTTTAATCTTTGCTTTCAAGCCTGGCCTTTTGCTATTGGTTTCCAAACAGCAATCAGTGACAATATTCTCCTAATATTAATGTACAGCCCACAAAATTCTGAAAATCAAGTCCATGATAACTCAGAAAAGCACTAGGCTGTGTTTCAAATAGGCATGCGATTTGTCAAGTACAGGCTTTGTTCCTGATAATGGATCCCAGATATCTACTGCTCAACATCCATTTTTATTTCTATTTTACTGCACCCAAATTCCACATCAGTGGCTAGACCTTTATTAGTCAATTAATAGAAAATACTCTTTTTATCCAAACAGCCATCTATTACTCTTCCATTTCTAAGCTGCCTTGAAAACAAGACAGAAAGACAATGATTTCCTCAAATTTCACTAAAATGTGTACAAATTACAGTCATTCATGAACAGAAGAGTGATGCCAGAAAAGCTTCAGTGGAGAATTAAAAAGCCAAGTGGAACATCCCCATAGAATATAATTCTTACATAAGGCTGCTGCATCTTTTTTCCAAATTCCATTACTCTATCTCAACCCTGAGAGACCCCAACCACTGTGAGAGTGCAGGGAAAGTGCCAAGAAATGTTTGAAATCTTGCTCTAATGTAACTGAGAATGTGGCAGAGCCTGCCCAGGGACACTGTGCCCTACCAGAGCAGCAGAAATGGGGCAGATGTATTCCATACATCCCCCCTAATCCTTGACCTGCATCAATCTTTATACAGCTTTGTATATCATTAAATTTGTTTTAATTAAGATGGATCACTGATTTTCTTACTGGGTGTTTTTATCACTCAAGTTTAATATTTGGGTTTAACTTCCAGGAGTATTTTCTCCTTATAATGCAGACAGTGCCAACACAACACAAAGTGCTCATCCACCTCCAATACCCATCAATCCACTTAGAACCTCAACATGTGTAATAAAGAACATCTCTCTTACTCAGTTTCAGAATTTACAAATTTTACCTGCTGCAACAGTCAAAACAAGACAGGCAATGTCTGCATACACAGGGCAACACAGAGCACATGAGCTCTAAGAATGGCAATTTAGACAAACTTTGAACATTGCCCTTAGAGCAATTTAAAAAAATTATTGCTGGCTTATCTCGTAAGTGTCTCATCAATAAAATATCAGCCTAAGATAGTGCTACTTCTACATAAAGAAAAGGGAACAATCTAGCTTTATAAAGCATTGCTCTTCATAGTTTGGAACACGATGCCAGCACTCTACAAAACAGATTAAAAGTCTCTGTTAGCACTGTACATTTCAAAGCCTTTGTGCAAGCTCTGCTGCATGCTGGCAGTGCACACAGGATTTCCACACTGCAAGGTAACTGGAGAAAGCATCACCACAGCTGGCACCTCTGAGAAACAGAGCAGACAAAGGAAGAACAGCTAACATGTTGCCCCTTCATGTTTTAAGGGAAAATGGACTGCTGTAAACTGGCTGGTATGAAGAGATCCATAGTCTAAAAGAAGCTTGCCCTTCTGCAGCTGGACAGTTTGCAGAGCCAGCTGGAACCCTCTCCAATGAGCTCCAGGCCTGGAAAAGCTGGAGCTCAGCCAGTTCTTCCATCAGGGCTGGCTGCCCCCAGGCAAGGCAGCTGCAATCTTCCTCTGCTGGACAAGTCCGAGGCAAGATGGGCAGCAGCCCTGAGCTCTGAGCCAGGGAGCACTGGGAACTGGGACAGGCACTGCAAACAAATCCATGCTTGTCTGCAATCACTGGGCTGAGAGGGAGCTGCTGCTGTGCTGTCTGCCTGGCACCTGAGCTGAGGGCTGCTGTGCTAAGATTTTCTGATGCACTAACTCTTGATGTCTGATGCTGCTTTTGTCTGTACAGAACTACTCTAAGTGCCTGGTTAAGTACTGCTTGATTCTATTAACTAAAGGCTGATAAATTTAAAGGAAATATAAAAAGACAGTTTCACACTAAAGCAAATAAATTATGATTCTTAATGTCTTCTCCCTATTATATATATATTTATATATTATATCTTTTTCAGAAAAGAAATAGTATTAACCACAGCTTTGCTTTGTGCAGTTTGTGACCTTTTGAAAATGTAGTGGTCGTTTCAAGTACCCAGTAAATGAGAATTCAACCTGTGACCTCCTCACAGACAGAAAACCAACTTCCCTTGCCCATCAGATCAATCTCCACAATGTTACTTGAGCAGCTTCCAGCTCCTCCTACAACCCAAGCATGTCAGAAAAGCTCCTCATGTTGTTAATCTCAACTCACAACATCACAACTGCTTGCTTAGAGTATCCACTGACATCAGAATGTGCCTCTCCCAGAAATCTGGCTTTATCCCAACCAGAACTCTAATCACAACAGTAAGAATTCCTGTGGTCTCACCCATTTCTGTCCTACACCAATGTTTCTCAAAAGGTGGAGTGAAACCTGCCCAGTGGGCACAGGAGCACTTCAGGTGGGCTGCACAGCATTGGAAAAGCCATGTTACATGGCAGTAGATTGTGGCATGAGATAATGCCAGACTTGCTGGCCATGGACACTTCTACCTCTAAGCAATCTGTCAGCTGCAGGCACAAATTTGCTTAATGTGGAGCAATTTTTCCACCTGTAATTATGACCAGCTGCTACTCTTCTGCCTAGAAGAGCCAAAGCTATTGTCCACTCAGCCATCAAACATGGACAAATCAAAAAGATGCCACAAAAAGTGTGAGGGACACTTTTCTAATTAACACACCAATCCAGACAGGGTGGGGAGAAGCCATCTCACAAAAAGAAAGAATGCAAGTGGCTGCACCTGCATTGAAGCAGCCAAGTTAAGGTGAAAAGCACCCAACTGTCTTGTGTGTATTACAAGGGCCAGAGTCACAAATCTTACCACTCAAGATGTTCTTACACATTAAAACTATGCTTACTAAAGGACTATTAAATGATATTAATTTTACTTTAAAGTTAATAATTTAACCACTAGAAAGTGTTTGTAAGGTTCAAGACACAGCACAGGTATTTTCAGACTGCTACTTTTAAATTAAAGCAAAAGAGATATTCTCTTTCCACACATATTACTAATTATATATTTGCTTTATAGAGCCTGTAAACTCAGGGACAGATCACATGTAAGGTTTTTGCATTTCTCCACCTCGATAATATAAATTTTTTAAATTTTACCAACTTGATACATGTTCTGGAACCTCTGTCTATGATTTTGAGACCTAAGTGAAGTACTTTACTCACACAGAAACCACAGACAAACTCACAAAGGACAGTGATGCCAGTATAAACTCCAGGCCTTGTAAAAACCCTAAACACCTTTTAATTACAAGTGCAAACACACACACAAGATGCTGTTTAACAACAGGATAAAGTCACCACACTCTCAGTGACTACCTGGCTGTGCCTTACTGATAGTGCCTCTGAAATTAATGAATCTAAGCACTTAATCCTCCACTGTGCACAACACAGATACAGCTCAGTGAGTAACAGAGAATGGCATTACTGCTAAACAGAACACCTGCAACAGCACAGCTATTCTTCTACAAGATTTTGTAACTATGTGCAGAAGAGTTTAAAATGAGAGAGTTCATTTCATTTTAAAGCAAAGCAGCATACCTAATGACATACTCAACATTATACTCTTGCCTGTTAATCTTGGAAAGCTTTCTGTTCTACATTTGTAATTCCCTCAAATTCCACTGTGCTCATACAACAACCACTCTACAGCAGACAAAAAGACCAAGAGTGCACTTCCTTCAATTTATGTTAATAATTTTAGCTGAAGTAATGGTTGAGCATGTGAAATGACAGAAAATGAGGTACTATCACATATCACAGAATACGACACAGACAAAAAAGAATTTCCCAAACAAGCTGCAATGAAAGTGACACTGAAAACTGCTGTAAGTTCATTAAGAAATCCTCTTTTACACTCCAGTACCTACCAGTTGAGAACTCTGATTTGACTGTACCACCTTAACCTGAGGAGGCTGCACTGTATTTGATACAGAGACTGTGCAAATGTTGTTTGGTTGCCTTATTCCTATTGTCTGAGTGGTGACAACAGAGGAGATTCCCGAGGCAGACTGAGGTATCACTGCAGAGAGCTTGGTCTGTTGGAGTGACTGCTGAGACGGCTGGCCTTGCAAAACCAAATGCTGACTGTTCAGTAAAGATTGTCTCAGTGCAGGTAGACTTTTCTAAAAACAGAAGAAAGTTTATGAAATATCAAACTTAGCACATCGACAAAAAGCATTTTGAAATTTGCTGGAAACATAATTAACTGCCTGTTCATCAGACAGAACTAAGATTGAACATTTATTGTAAGAGAAAGTTCAGTTCTTAATAAGCTTTCAGTTTGGATTTAGCAACCCTGTAGATTTTCATATTCCCTTAATTGCACTGTAGCATAAAGATCACTCTTCTTCTGAAGGCTATCTAGAACTTGTAGCTTAGGTCTTTGGGAGGGCAAGAAATGGAAGAAGAAAAGGTAGAACCATGGAACAGCCCTATTCCCAGCAAGCTGCACCAATTTACTCCTCATAACACACCTCCAGTACCTACAACCAAATTATTTCCCTCTCAGTGCCTTACAGCATGGCTGTTTATTGCATTATTTCTGAAGTATTGTAAATGCATTAGAAAAGTGTACTATTGTAAGCCCCATGTTGATACCATTTCAAGGAAAACACACTTCTAAAATGCTGTACTGTACCTCCATGAACAAACTTTTTACTTCTTAAGTAGCAGAAGTGTTCTTTTGAAGTGCTCCCTCAGGCAGCTGCAGAATGCAACAGTGTTTAACCCAAGCTACAGCTCTTTCTAAACTTCTAACATTGATTTAAAAACTTAAAGCCTCTTGCCCAGAGAGGACTTCAAAGAAAGTCCTTTCTTTGAAAGTTCCTGCTTCTTATCATGATGCTAGAAGTGACTGCAGTAAAAGCCACAAACAAGTGTTAATGATAACTTGAAAAAACAGGAGCAGAAGTTGTGAAGCAAAGTTGCAGGGAGAGAAGAGAGAGAAAGTCTGCCCTAAGCAGAGAAGTTTTGAACTAGACCAAAAATATTTTAAAAATCATATTTGTAGTTTTGTTGGGACTTAAACATGCTTTTTATGTTTGTATATAATCCTGCATATGGAAGTTATGGTAGCTAATTTACAGAACCAATTAACAGTTAAATTTAGCCCCACATATACTAACGTAGGACCCCACAATAAATCCATTTGGTATCATATCAGAAATTCTACTGTTGATTAGTTCCAGATTAGAAGCAGAATCATCTAATTAACACTTTATCCAGTTCAGTTCTTCATAATTATTGGTACACGTGGATTGAAAGTTATCAGTGACAAAAAAATAAATTAGGAAAACAGTGTGGCAACAACTTATTAAATTTGAAGCATTCTCTAAATATAACTTGGGACTCTTTGAAATGTGAATTTTTTTTCTTCTTCACAAAAAATTACCTACTACCACAGAAAAGTGTATGTATTCTAGAAGTAAAGGATCAGTACAGAATAGCCAATGAATGGTTTCCAAACAAGAATATAACTGCTTTTTATTTTTTAATCTAATTACTGCAACGTTCTAGATCAGGGCTGCTCAAGCTGTGAACTCCTGGATGACAAATCCATTTTTCTGGATCTCAGCCAAGGTCCCAAACACACAAGGTGTCCCTCCTGTGGGAATTCCCAGTTTCTGGGCACTGTCCCAGGCTGCTGGAGCAGCCCCTGCCTGGCCTGGCACAGGTGCAGCCAGCACAGAACCTCCAGCCAGGAAGATCCTGGCAGAAAAGGGCAGCATTCAGATGTAAAGGAAGGGCAGTCCTGAGCCAGTGAACATAACACTAGTTAAAAAGGATATTCTAAGAGTTCATGTAATGAAATTTTGCTCTGAAATAAATTTATCCAAACAATATTCACATTACCTTAAGGAAAGGTACGAGATATGGCTGAGGAGATGATTTGAGTTCTGTTTGAAGGCGGCCTGTAAATTCTTCTGGATCAATCTTTGCATCCTTCAGGGTGAAGAAAAAAACAAGCACCAACATCTCAGTTCAGGTGTTTGGTTTCCTCTTTCCCAACTACTACATACACATACCTCTCTAGCTAAAGAGGCTGCCACACCAAAAACTTTCAGAGCTGAAGTCCTTTAACTCATAAGATCATTCTGCCAAGCACTACCCAAACATGTAACATGCCACTCAAAATGCAGAGAATTCCCTTGGGGAAGCACAATTTCAGAAAAAACGAGGCCCCAGAAACACTCAAGTCTCTTTTGGGACTCCACTCTCTTGCTAACATTTACATAGTGATTTATTTTTTTTAAATTAAAAGAAAACAACCACAACAGGTTGTTGATGTAACCTTAAAAATATTAAATTTGTCAGCCTTTGTAGTAATTCCAAAACCAGTTCTGATGGTACAATTTAACTTATAGAAAACATATATATAAAACTATGGACTAAAGCTATAAACTAAATATAAAACTACTATATATGTAAGGCATGGCCATACATAAAAGGCATGCTTACAAGTAGATATAAAATTTTCTCCTCTATGAATTTGTATGTATGCTCACAAAATATACACTTATATCAAATACATTTATTTAGTAGCAATTCAAGAGAATTCTAACTTGGGTGCATTTTATGAGACTTCTAAAGTAGCATTAGTTAGAAGTTCAGGTTGTAACAAAAAAATTAATTAATTAGCCTTCCTGACTGATACAGAACAAGAGAAAAATCAAACCAAACCAAGCTTCAATAAATATATTTATTATTTATGTGTGTTGGTACTTCGTTTAAAATACTGTAAGTAGTTACCTTTATTTATTTAGTCTTTTCAAATTGGTAAAAGTTAAAACAAGTTTTCACTGGAATCATTGAATATGATTGCTGAACAGCTCACACTTGAAAACGGCCTTAGGCTGGTGTAAAATATACAGATTTCTTTGGCAATGAATTCAAAGAAATGTATAGCAACTAGTTTTAAATCCAAGTTTTTCATAGACTATATTACATTTCTTTTAAGCAGCTTGACTCTTTCCCAGCTCTGTCTGCAGCCCATTTATACAATTCACTGTTTCACTGGAGGTTGCAGCCAGGGCACTCTAACACAGCTTTGCCTCTGGAAACCCCTGTGCCACCCAGGCTCCTGTCTGTAGAACAGCTGAAAATCAGGAAAATACTGCTCATTCAGTCCTAGAAACTCCAACCCATGTTGTGAAGGGATTGTATCTACAGTTGTTCTGTGCTTCAAAAATTAAGAGCTTCTTGTTTCAGAGAAGAACAGGGTTTGGAGCAAAAAAACCCAAATCCTCAAGGAAAAATCCCAGATTTTAGGGGGATTAGGGGGATCCCATATTTAGAATAACAAATCCTCAAGTTGAAATCAAAGTATTACTCATCAAAACAAAAGTGGCTTTGACACTGCCTACTAAATACTTTACTGCATTTCCCCTTTCAAAAACCCAAAGAAAGTCTGCCCTTAACAGAATTTTTAAATTTATATAACATACAGAACATTTCATTTTGATGAAGTCCAACCCCTTTCATTACAGCCAAAAGAACTGTTAAGATCAAAGCAATAGTTTTCAGCATCCATAAATAAGTTTAATAGAAAACTGACAAAATAAATGGTAACTAAATATTTACCAACAAATCTTGAACCAGAGCTTTCACATTGCGGGACGTTTCAGGAGATGGTGAATTATGAGAAGCAAGTTTTATAAGGGTAGCTAAAAAGTTTTTACATTTTTTCACATTCTCTTGCATTTCCTGCAAAAACCAGAGAAAACAACTATTAGCTTCATGCTATTTTTTCATCACAATCAATGCATGCTCTGACCACTACAAATAAGGAAAATGATGAAACTTTTCTAATTCAGGCCATATGTGAAATATGTTTTGCTATTACTGCTTGTTACCTGAGATTTTCTTTTCTTTAGGTAACCGAACATTATAGCTCACAAATAAACAACAAAAAATCAATGAAAGAAATATATTATATATTTTATATTTTACAGTCTGCTTTGGTAGAAATAACTTTAAATATGAGAAGACAACAATTTGCTGGAGATGAATTCCCCTTTGAGATGCCAAACAGAGAAGGTACAAATGTTCCCCAAGCTATCTTAATTTGTTAAATTATTGATTCAGCATGTTTTTGTACAAAGCAGCTACAGCAGTAAAATCAAATTAGAAATAACTCTTCAAACATCATCCTATCTAATCTTTTTTTTTTCATTAGTAGTAAAAGAAGCCATTATTTTATATGGGGTAATTGCTGCAAGAAACAGAAACATCACATTTTGGTGTAAGCACAGTTCTGAGGCCCAGCAAGAGGACAGTCCTTAGACTGAAGGCCTGACTGCCCTGGCTGCAGGAACAGAGCTGTTCTTTCCCCAGTGCCACAGACATGGCAGGTGGGGAGAGCTGAGCACAAGTGTTCTTCCTCCCTCTCAGCATTTCTATCCCATGTGGCTGAAACCAGGGAAGGGTTTTTGTCACAGACATCTTTTCATGAAAAATCCTTTGTTTAGGATTATTTCCTCCTAAGAAGCTGGGAGGCCTCAGGAACAAAATGTAACCAATGATTATCTGCTGCTGTGGAATGCAACAGGGGGATCTGTGATTGGTCTCATGTGGTTGTTTCTAATTAATGGCCAATCACAGTCAGCTGGCTTGGACACAGGGCCCGAGCCACAAACCTTTGTTATCACTCTTTCCTTTCTATTCTTAGCTAGCCTTCTGATGAAACCTTTTCTTCTATTCTTTTAGTATAGTTTTAATGTAATATATATGATAAAATAATAAATCAAGCCTTCTGAAACATGGAGTCAAATCCTCATCTCTTCCTTCATCCTGGGACCCCTGTGAATACTGTGACAGGTTTTCCCGTTTGCCAAGTATTTGTCCCATCAGGGGATACATGCTTGCCTGAAGAAAAAGCTCTTCCAGCTTCTGAACACACCCGAGGAGTTCCTAAAGCACCAAGAAAACAAAGTTTCCACCATTCCCCCATTTACCTGTGAGACCACGGTGGTGCCAGGCACAGGGGAGCTGGGGATGACCAGGGGCTGTGCTGGCACCTGCGCTGCCGTGGGAGGGGGCAGTGGCAGCCGTGGCTGCCCCGCCCCTGAGCCCTGGCTCTGGGCACTGCTGAGCACTGCAGGCTGCTGGGAGGCTGCAGCTCCACCTGCCACCGTCGTCTTGAACAGGTTGGGAGCGCTCGTCGTAGCTACTGTTACCTAAAAATATTTTATATTTCAAAAAAAATTAATCTTCACTTTCAAAAAAATACAAAAATCATAGAATGGTTTGAGTTGGAAAGGAACTTAAAGCTCATCCATTTCCACTACCCCATGTTGCTGCAAGCCCCCATCCCAACCTGAACTTGGGCACTGCCAGGGATCCTGGGGCAGCCACAGCTGCTCTGAGCCTCCCACCCTCCCAGGAACAACTCCTCCATACATCCACCCTGAATGTCCCCTCATGCCCAGAGCCCCAGCACAGGCAGTGTCCCCAGCACGGGCACAGTGTGCCCCCCCAGCATGGGCAGCATGTCCCCCAACATGGGCAGTGTGTCCCCAGCACGGGCACTGTCTGTCCCCAGCAAGGGCACAGTGTCCCCAGCACGGGCACAGTGTCCCCGGCACAGTGTCCCCAGCATGGGCAATGTCTGTCGCCAGCATGAGCACAGTGTCCCCCAGCACGGGCAGTGCATCCTCCCAGCAAGGGCACAGTGTCCCCCAGCATGGGCAGTGTCCCCAGCACAGGCAGTGAGTCCCCAGCAAGAGCACAGTGTCCCCAGCACGGGCAGTGTCCCCCCCAACACAGGCAGTGTCCCCAGCATGGGCAGTGTGTCCCCCAACACGGGCACAGTGTCCCCCAGCACGGGCAGTGTGTCCCCCAGCACAGTGTCCCCCAGCACAGGCACAGTGTCCCCAGCACAGGCACAGTGTCCCCCAGCACGGGCACAGTGTCCCCGGCACAGTGTCCCCAGCATAGGCAATGTCTGTCCCCAGCATGGGCAGTGCCCCAACACGGGCAGTGTGTCCCCCAGCACGGGCACAGTGTCCCCAGCACAGTGTCCCCAGCATGGGCAATGTCTGTCCCCAGCATGGGCAGTGTGTCCCCCAACACGGGCAGTGTGTCCCCCAGCACGGGCAGTGAGTCCCCAGCAAGGACAGCGTGTCCCCAGCCCTGGCAGTGTCCCCCAGCACGGGCAGTGCATCCTCCCAGCAAAGGCACAGTGTCCCCAGCACAGTGTCCCCAGCATGGGCAGCGTCCCCCAGTACGGGCACAGTGTCCCCAGCACAGTGTCCCCCAGCATGGGCAGTGTGTCCCCAGCAGTGTCCCCAGCCCTGGCAGTGTCCCCAGCAGGCCCTGACCGTGGTGTGGGACAGCACAGCCCCTCCTGGCAGCGTGGCTGTGGCGCTGGCGGGCGCTGCTGTCGATGGCACCACCTTGGCTTGCACGGGGAGCCCCAGGCGGACGCTGGAGGTGCCCACGGACGTTGGCTGCTGAGAAAGAAAAAACAAATCTTTTACTTTTCTTCTCCTTAGCAGCTTGATCTCCAAGGCTTTTTAATAATTATTATTAATACTAAGAAAAAAAAAATCAAACCTATTAATGTGTTTTTATATGTATATTCACAAATACTGGAAAATCAGCTTTCTCAATGTTCAATGACAGCTTTGCAGTACTTCTCCTGAAAGCTATTACTCATAGAGCTATATGGGAAAGATTAGAAAAAACAAATGTGACCTGCAAAAACATTGATGCATTAATTCAGTTGTAATATTTACATGTCAGTATTCATCAATATTTGAGTTTATCATTGCCAGTAACACATACTGGTCCTCTTGGTATTTATGGGCCTGTTGTAGTGCTTTTTCTTTATGGAATTAATATGGACAGAATATTTTTCTGCTTTCTAAATTTTTTTACAATCATTTCAGATTGGATTATGTACAAATTAGCTTGCAGAGAAACAAAACCTAAACACTGGGAGAGCCTCTGTCATAGAACACAGACTCTGTACCCAGACAGCAACTGCAACATGAAGAGCAGACAAAGGAAAAGGACTGACCTACAGCCTTTCAGTCAGTGGTACATTCTAAAGCTCAGAAAATTTATCTTTTTTAGCAATCATATTACTTATCTTGTGATTTATTTTCATTGCAAGACTGAAATCGCTTGCCATCTTACAAAAGGACAAGATTTAGGAATTAAAAAATTGTCTCCAGAGAAGTTACTTAATTCTGCAGGAAGGTAAATATCATTATAAACAAAATGCATCACACAACATGGCAATTATGACAAAATGAGAACCACACATTACTAAAAATGGAGGCCACACTGCTGTCTTATAACTTGCATTTATTAAGATTTGCATTCACACACTTGAAAAAGACAATTTTTCTAAGTGGATAGAGTAATAAATCATGGCTGATGTTGGTTTTTACAAGATAAAACTAGTTTTCCTTGATTTAAATTTTAATTCCTATGTCTCTAAAATTCATATTTTATAAAGAACTGCTTATTTTTGATTCTTACATTGTCTAGTAAATACTTCTCCAAAGAACATCTAGTGTACTCTAAAATATCTCCAAAAGGAGCAGAAGCCCAGGCAGGCATTCAAAGCCCCAAGGATTCCTCACAAATCAGTCCAGCAACATCATCTACTGGATATCAATCTTCTGTACTTGGGGGGAAAAAGGAGGAAAGAAAACAAATCAAATAAATCTACCTGACATCTGAACAAACCCCTTTTTTTGTTTGTATAGCTTTCAAGATTTTTAAAACCTTGACTAGGGATGCCTTCCATCCTGAGATAGCCTAGAGACAATAAACAGCATCATCATGAAGAGGCAGAATTATCTGGTTTTTTGTAAGAAGGACCACATAAAGCTTCTCCTGTTTAAAACACCCTACACCTCTTTTCTTCATTATAAAAATGACCAAGTATTTTAAAATTCTGGTTGAATCAAATTATATCTACCTAATGAGTGTTGCATTTGAAATATAAATATTGTGTATCTAATTCACTTGCTTATAATCAATTTCCAGCCTAAGAACATAGCTTGCCTGTGATATCTGCACCCTTATCAGTCTGGGCTTCCAGAAGTGAGGATTTAGGAAAAAAGCAGATAACCAGGAGCACTTCTGGCAGCTATCAGCTTCCAGGCAAGAGCTGCAGCCAGAAATCCACAAATACAGAGTGAGACTGCAGGGTAGAGAATTTTTCTCAGCTAATAAATGCCCATTTTTCACCACAGGAACATACTTGAAAATAAAACTGCACATAATTAAAATATAAATTTTCACTATTATAATGCCCAACTAACAATGTATTCCCATGTGCCAAACCTCAGCAGCAAACTGTGAAACTTGGAAACTAAATTCACCCTTGGTTTTAAAAATCAATAGTGACAAAAGCCTTTAATAGAAAATGGCAGTAAAATCTACTAAAGTGCTGGATAGGAAGAAATCCCTCACCAGCAGAGAACTGCAAACAAAGCAATGCAATGCTTTATTAACATGGTTCCAAAATTTAGAAGGGTTAAAAAGGTAAGTCTGAAATGAAGGGATGAGAAACATAACAAGGAACTAGCCTGAGAAATTCTTAAATACCATGGAAATGATCTTCAAGTGACAGCTACAAGTTTCCAGAAGACACTTAAAGGATTCCCAACATGAATACTTTGAGAACTGATAAAAAATGTTTAGAAAGAAAAAGGTGTGTTTTCTATGAAGGAGATCTGTAAACAGATCTCATGAGAAATATGTCAAAGAGAAAACAAAAATTATCAACGTTATTTTAACAAAAAATCACAACCCAGTGTGTCAAGTTCCTCCTGGATGAATCTACAAGAATTCATGGTGTTCCTTGAGGAAAAGCTGCTGAAGTTTGGTAGGATGCTACTGAATTCTGAAATTACCAGAAGAGTTAGAAAGAAATACTTATTTTTATTAGATAAATCAGATGTTTTTACATTCTCTAAATACAGAGAATAGCACTGAAGAGCCTTTTGCCCTGTGCTCAGACCCTGCCAGGCAGGAAGCCAGACCATGAATGAGCAGCCCATGAATGAGCTGCTGCTGCTGCTGCTCACAGGGACACTGGAGCTGCATCTGCACCCAGGCTGAGCTGGCTCTGCCCTCACAGCTCAGGAAAAGGGGAAAGGAGGATTCCAGGAAGGACAGCCTGGATATGAGGGGGTCCCAAGGTTTGTTCTGCCTGCCCAAGTCACACAGGTAACAGTGACTCTGATTTCAGGGTGCAACAAGTCATTTCCATTTAGGCTGTCAGAGCACACGGGAATTGTCCTATAAATTCACTCCTTAGATATCTCTACTTTCCTTCTCCCCTGGGCACATGAACAGGGAGGCAAAGCTTGGGAGAGCTGCACCTCCACACAGACCTGAGCTGGCTCTGTGCACACAGCTCAGGGAAATGGGAAAGGAGGATCCCAGGAGGGACAGCCTGGGAAGGGGGGTCCCAAGGCTTGTTCTGCCTGACCAGGTAACACAGGTAACACTCCGATTTCAGGGTGCAACAAGTCACTCCCACTTCAGGCTGTCAGAGCACATTGGAATTGTGCAACTCTGTGTCCTATAAATTCACTCCTTGGACAACATCTCCACTTTCCTTCTCCCCAGAGAAAACCCTCAGACACCAGAGGTTCTAAGTCCAGAACCTCAGAAACTGCTGAAGCAAATACTCATCAAAGCACTTTCTCTGCTCAGGTGAAGTGGCTGGTCCTCCTACAATCACTAGGGTTCATCCAAAATATCTGGAGAAAAAAAAACAGCCGAATTTTGTCACTTCAGCTGGACTCTACTCCTGCCTCTAGTTCTTAGTGCTGCCTGTAAATACAGATAATCCATTGTAATCAATACTCTTATGTATTAAATCAATGTTTTTACGAGTGCCCAACTTGAAATGTGCAGTTTGTGACCAGGAGTGGCCATGGCTGCAAATGAACACAATAAATTTGTGTTCAAAAACAGCATTTCTCATTCCATATTTAAAATAGAGACAATTAGGCTCCATTTCCTACTTACAAAAGGAGGCTAGTAATCCCCTTAACTGCATTGTTGAGAAAGTTGTTACAGGGATAAGCTTCACAAAAAAACTGCTTGGTTATTAATTCCCACTGCAGGGGGGGCAACAAGTAAGCCTGAAGCAACCCACTGTACAGTGGAAATAAAAGTTCTATAAATCTTCATTAATTAGGCCTGTCCAGCCTACATACTGTATAAATTAAGAAATTAAAAAATAACAGTAATATGTGGTCATGCATATGCACATGGCAGCCATTATGACAGTGCTCAGGAACCTCCTTTATAGGAGGTTCTTTATACTTGCTGATCTTTGCATGTTTAATTTACAGCCTCAGTAACATTTGAGTGTTTTCTAAATTTTAGAGCTGTGTCAATGCTAGAAAAATGCAAACAGTATCAATTTTAAGTACTGAAAACCTATTGTCTGCTAATACAGAAGAGAATCACTCATTGTGAAGGAAGAGAAGGAAAATAGTTTCGTGGTTAAAGCACAGTAAGGACCACACATTTCTTACTCTCTCTGACCTGCCCTACCACCACAAATGTGTTCTCAGGAACACTGCAAAGAAGCCTAAAAACCAAATACACAAAAGAAATAATATGGAATAGTTTATCTGATGACAATGGCAGAGCACCTTAGCAACCAAGATTTATCTGTCTGCTTAAAGATTCTGCAAAGAATAAAACAAGCATTTGTTGGAAAAGCAGAAAGAATGTGAAAACAGGAAGAAAAACAAGAGTCAATAATAATAAATAAGTGAGAAAAAAATTACCAAAGTTGCCATAAAAATATAACCAGTGCTGAAAACCCAGGTGTGAGTGTTTGAGCAGACCAACCTCAGATTTGCAAGGCTTGGGAACCATCAGCAGGCTCAGAGTGCCCTCAGCACCAAGGGAAGGCACAGCCTGAGCTGCTGCTCACAGTGTGTCCCACAGCAAAAACAAGGCACAGCCACAGCAGGGGATGCAGGGCCTGGCACACCCTCCAAAGTTTTTTTTTCCTCATTTTAAAAATAGATGGCAAAGTGAAACTTAACAGAAAGTGAGTATGAAAACACAGAAAACCAAACAGTAAAGTTCATTATACAGAATTCCAATTTAAAGAGTAGAAGTTAGAAAAATGCCTAAAGCAAGAAAAAAGAAAGCTATAAAAACTGTAATTTTTTTAAAAAATATATCAGGTTGTTTAGTCAATGAAAACAAAACACTAAACAATCAAACTTCACACATAACTGCCTTCTCTGATCACTAAAATATACAAAAAATTTTCATAATGGAAAGCACATTCTGAATCAAACTTGAAACAAAAACATCCATAAACTCTGAAGCCAAATCCATTTTCAGCAGCAGCCCCATGAAAACTCCAATATAGACTCTTTCACCTGCTCTGAAGTTCCAATAACAAATATTCCAAAATAAAATACTGTGGGCCAGGCTAACATTGGTCTTTCGTGTATGATATTCACTTTATATTTTTAGTTTACAGCAGCACTTTGTCACTAACATAAAATAACTGCAATAAAAAATAATTTGAAATAAGCAACTTTTTTGCCATTTGGTTATGAATGTAAGCTCACCTGGGTATTAAGATAATGAAAGCCAGTAAAAAAACACATCAAAGGCATGAAAAGACAAAGTGTACGAATGAAAAATGCAGATAAACAAAAGAAACACAGCAAAGGAAAACTAGATGGCAGCACCTCCCTATTTTTCACAATTTCACAAGTCTAGAATCCAAAACAAGATACGGAGGCAAAAATTTGATGCAATCTAACAACCAGTTTTAGAAGACTTCTGAATTTATTTATTATCTCTGAAGGATATAGAAGAGCAAGCAAACCCACACTGTTTGAGCTGCTCATAGTACAAGAATCCAGAGCAGAACTCTTCTAAGATCAATTTAAGTTCCAACCAATTATGACTTGTTTCCTAAAAATCCTGTACCTTAGCTAATATTCTAAAGCTGATTAAATTTTGGCAACATTATTAATATTCAGCTAGAATTAATGTCAACCAAAAAGTAAAAGGAAACTAAAATCACAAAGAAAAAATAGTTAAATTAAAATTATGCACAGCTAAGTCAAAAGCATCCAAATCATGTCGCTCAAAAGATGTACATTATCACTTCCACAGTACAACAAACTTGCACTTTTCAATGCACCCAAAGATTATTATAATACTCAGGGAAGACAACTATTTCCATGTAAACCCTGAGATACCTAATAAAAAAACCAAACAAGCCTCTTGTAACTGCACTGATATGAAAAATACTTTTAATATACCTGAGCATTTTGCAATTTTTCTCTAAACAAAAAAAACAAAACAAAACACTGGAGAAAGCTGCAGCTAAGAGTAGTTAATATCACGGAATTGCAGATTCATTTGGGTTGGAAAAGGTCTCAAAGGTCAGTGAGTCCAACCATTAACATTCCCATTACAATCCTATGCAATATTATAGTTTGAACTAAATTAAAGATGCTATTTGGTACAATTGCACATACTCATGTTTTTCTTGAATATTTTAAAGATACCAGGAACACTATAAATGGAAAAGATCATTAAAATATTGAATGCATCTCTTAGTCACTGCTGTCTGCAGTGCTGTTATTGCCAGGCTCTGATTCTCTGGATGTGTTTCAGTGTTCCTCTGGGCTGAGTGTGCTGCAGACACCATCCATCCATCCATCCACCCATCCGGGGATACATGTCCAACCTCAGCATCTACCAGCTCAATCTCACACTGACCCAGCTGAGGCCCTCTCCACAAGGCTCCATCCATCCATTATCCATCCCTCCATCCATCTCTCCCTCCCTCCATCCACCCACCCATGCTCCATTAATCAATCTATCCATCCATCCATCCAACCATCCCTCCCTCCCTCCATCCATCTACCCATCCATCATCCATCCATCCGACCATCCTTCCATCCTCCCATCATCCATCCCTCCATTCCTCCTCCACCCATCCATCCATCCCCCTGGGACACCTGTCCAACCCCAGCAGCTCCCAGCTCAGTTCAAACTCACCCAGCTGAGACCCTCCCCACAAGGCCTGTGCTTATCCCACCTGCCAGTTTTCCAGAATCCCACTAAGAATAGAAACAATCAGATTTTATTCATGCTTTACACAGCAGTAATTAGGAGGAGCATAATTAAATGTCTAATCAAAGATTATCCAAGTCTTCCTTTCAGAATGGATTTGCCTCATGTCTCCCAAGAATCTACCACAAAAGTGTACCCAAGCTCTACATCTGCCTCTACTCCTGAAAGCTGCAAAACACAACACAAAGGTACTATAAACAGCAGAAGTCACACAACTTAAAAAGCAAATCCAAGCAATCAAAGAATGAGAAACATCAGATTTAAGTGTGCTGTGCCACTCCATCGTGTGCCCTGAGTGCCCAGCTGAAGCATTCATCATGGCAGGACTGGAACACACCACAGGACACAGCAAGGTGGGAGCAACAGGAGTTATGGATCTCAGCCTTTCTAACTCTTGTCCTTGGCACTGCAATCCCAACACACCTTCTTTTAAACTTGGCAAGGGAAGAGGGGTGGCTCTATCCATTCCCCACAGGGTAAGTACTATTATATACAAATATTTCACTTCTGAACCTTCAACACCAGAACAGGCAAGGACAGAGCCACTGTCCTTAAGGAAAGCCTTTACTTCAGCCCTCACACCAATTCCTCAGGACACACACTACACCTTCCTTGTCTCAGCAGCTCCCATTGCTCCCAGAGTATTTTACTGTATAGAGCTCAACTCAATCACTGTATCTTTATCCAGTTGTTTAAGATAGTTTTTTTCAGATTCAAATGCAGAATGCTTACATTTATAGAGCTTAGCATTGTATTTTAGTCACTGAGTTTGCATTTTAGCCTTCTTTTAGCCATGTAGAAAGTCAGTACTGGTGGAAACTTGCAGTATGCCTTAAGGATTCTAGGAAACAATAATTTCTGAAGAATGTATCAGAAAAAGACATGGCCTTCATACCTGGATACCAGCCCAGCTGCTGAAGTTAGAGGAATTTTCAGGGAAAACCTGGTTCATTTTCCTCCAAAACACCTGTGAGCAAATGACAGCCCTGGGTAAGGAAAGAAAAACCCTGCTGTAGCACCCAGGCTGCAGAAGGGGTTTGGAATCTGAACAGCTCTGTATGTATTGGCCAAGTTGATCTTATTTCAGAACATTTAAAAGATTGCCTTATTTTCCCCTCCTCTTTTAAGAGTGGAGAAATTACACAGTTGTCAAGGGGAGAGAACCAAAGAACTTTCAAATTTAGATGAACACTTGGGAGTTTTTCAGACACTCCTTCTTCTAGTTTTAAAAAGAGTAATTCCAAATCTATTTTATGCTCTCCAGCTAGCACTTTCAACACTTCTTAATGAGCTGCCAAAAGTAACTGCCAGCTTTTACAATTTCTTTGGCATTTAATATATTGTATTTTACATCTAGCTGTATAGCTCACAACAGACTTTTCACCGCAATAATTATTTAAAGTGTATAAACAAATGAACACTGAAAACAATCACTTAGCTGGGTAACTTGTGACACCTGACACAGGTTAAAAATTAGGACAATCTGCAGACCTGTAATCCTGATACCCATAAAGTATGAAGGCCATGTCTTTTTCTGATACATTCTTCATAAGATATTATTTCCTAGAATCCTTGAGGCACACTGCAAGTTTCCACCCCTGCTGACTTTCCACACAGGTAAAAGAAAGTTAAAATGCAAACTCAGTGACTAAAATACAATGCTAATCTCTACAAATGTAAGCATTCTGTATTTTAATCCAAATAAAACTATCTTAAAATAACTGAATAAAGATACAGTAATTAAGTTGAGCTTAATTACTGTATCTCTACTCAGTACAATATTTTATATTTTATATATATATTATATATATTACATTTTTTTAATATTTATTTATTTCTCAGTACAGTATTTTATACAGTAAAATACCAACCATCCCACTAATATCAGAAAGAAAAGTTAAAACTCCATAGCCTGGCATGTTCATCCATCCCAAAAAACACTTTGCAGGATCCAGGCAATTAAAGTTTATATTCTGTCTTAAGCTAATGGCACCAGAATTTTCCTGTGTTTCAGTCACAATGGACACCACTGACTCTTGAACACTCATACTCTATACACACAAAAACCTAGCACATTATTTTTGATTAATTTTAAACTTCTTCTGGAATTTTTAATTCACTGAATTCAGCTTTCTGACCACCAGAAAGAAATCCTGAAAGAAAACAGCTTAATTAAAACTCCCTGAAAAAATTATTTTTCAGTACACACAATTTCCTTTATTTTAGAACTTGATCTCTGAATCAACTAATTATAATGACTACTCAAACAAATAACTGACATTTCTAAAACCTTAGCATAATATTTATCATTGAACATTTCATTTGGAAAACCAATGAACAGTCTCTGGTTTTAAACCATCCACCTAATGAAATAAAAGTCTCATGTGTAGTTCTGATTAGATATACCTTTAGAATTTATATCTTTACAATCTTGTTTTAAGAGGCTGTCAACTACAATTTTTAGAGAACACTCTAAGGTCAAACATATATAAAACATAAGCATAAGATTCTGAAGATCAAATGCACAATCAGGGAAGTTCAAGGTAAATTTCCCAAGGGTAATATTAATTATTTCTTAACCTTGTTAATTACAACAAATACAGAAATTATGCAGTACAGTTTGGGCAGCTACCACTAAGATTTTCAAAGGAGATGAATCCTGACAAGCTACAATATCAATATTCTAATCCCCCTACACTAAAATAATCCAAGTTTTGAATTTTGCAAGATATTGATCATTCCTAAGGCCTTGCTGGCTTGCTGTGTTCTGAGCCAGTGTTTTAGCAGCAGGCAGTGCAAAGAACACCTACAGTGCAGAGGGGCAGAACCCTGAACAAAACAAACACAACTTCTAATACCTGAATTCTGCAGATCCCAGCTGATCTACAAACACCTGAACATCCTCTCCTCACTGGTTTATTATTATAGAAATCCATCAAGAGGGATTATATCCCTTCTGCAGCATTAACTGCTCCATACAAGCAGAGAGCAGCTGCCTGAGATCAACATGATCCACATTTGCTGTGCACTCATCTTGAGGCTGACTTTGGGATCCAAACCCAGACTGAGCCCAGAGCCAAGCAGGGGATCTACATTTCTGCACACTTCCTTCCTGCAGTAAAGATTACTCCTCAGAAATCTTCAAACTACAAACAATTTGTTAATATCTGTTATGAATGCTTCCATGGTGGATTTTAATTCACTATTAATTAATACTGGCCACATAAAAACTAACAGTACACAAGAAAAATAGCTAAAACTAACATGGATCCCATTTTTGGTACAGTCCCACCACACACCTGCTTTGCATTTACACCATGCACTTGTCTCAGGAGCCACTGCTACAACATCTGCTTGTAGTAATTACCAAAGAAGTGACTGCACTTTGCAAAGAAAGGCCCCAACAACCCAAGACAGATGTACAAATTCAGGAATTGGCTGCAATTTTGTTGTCATCAAACTAGTAAAAAAAAATCTGTCAACAAACACAGGCTTATCTCTGTGTTTACTTTTCCTGGAATACATTTCTCTTTGAAGGTTTCTACAAGTCTTATTCTTCCAGATACCACAAATTTAAACATTATATAGTGCCTTTTCTGCAAAGAGTTCTTTAACAAATTTCATCCAATACTGCACTTGCCTCTCTTTTGAGAGCATAAAGTTTTTCCAAGTGTTTCCAGGCTTTCATTTATGTCTTTCCTGACCCTGAGCTATAGCCTTCCTAGGTACACTCACTTCTAAAACTTACATTCTAGTTGGCTCTGTGATTTATAGATTACCTCGTGTTTCTATTTTCCATTCTCCAAATTTATTCCAGCTTACTTCTTATCTGAAATGTTTATTATTGTTTTCAGCTTTGAATTAAATTTAAAAATCTTTTAACTATAAGTACAGTGCAATACATAAAGCATAAAGAGGGAAAGTAATGAATTGAAAAATATTGGGAAATACCAACTGAAGTTATTTCAAGCAACTAAAAAGTTGTGAAGGCATCTTTTTCATCTTTCCACACAGAATTATTTATCTCTTCTGCAAACATGCACCTTAGGCAAAACCACCCTAAACTCTGCCTCTTATTGCTATGGCACAGCAGCCCTGTACTAAGATCCAAAGATGTTTGCCTCCACATTTTAGTAAAAGGCTCAGTTCTAGCCCTAAATGGCCCCAAGCTAAACTGCCTCTCTACAAACTTTTAAACCAATGCAGCCTTCAAAGAAATTTTTTTAAAAAGGCAAAAAACCCCAAAACCAAAACAAAAAACCAAAACCAAACAACACAAAACCACCCCACATCCACCCTAGAAGATAAATTAGCTCCAAGTTCAAATCAACACATTTCACTGATAAGTTTGAGACAGGAAACCTATCAAACTATCCTATCAATCCCTAGAAAAAGGGAAATGTACTCAAAACACAGGAAAAACTTTCACTGTAGACAGATCACAACCCAGAAGCAAATAGAAGAATCAAATCTTTCTTTTGAATAAAGTATATTTTAAAAGTTATTTTAAATTTATTGCAAATCCTTGGATAGAATGTGATTGGTTTTCTCTTTTCTAATGTCCAGTGAAATGAGCTATCCTGGGATTCAGGATGCTGGGATATCACAGTGCCTCTGATTCAGAGCAGCAAGGGACATTTATTGAACCAGTGATACACAAGACTGAGCTTTGCAGCCTCCAATCATCTCTCAGACTCTCTAAAGCAAAATTTTTCCTTAAATAATAATAAAAAAATCCTAGGCCTCATAAAATAAACAATATTTGCATAAGTATTTCCTGTTTTCACAACAAAAAGGGCAGGAAAGCACAGTTGCAGGATCATGTGAGGTATGTGTAAGACATAATGCATCAAAGGTAAATGAAGCCAGACATACCTGAGCTGTTGAGAGGCGAAACACAGGGCCAGTGGTGGGCACAGAAAGCCTGGGTGACATGTTGGCAGGACCCTGTCCCTGTGTCTGCACCTGGGCCTGCATCTGAGCCTGTGCCAGGGCCTGCTGGGGCACCATGACGAGCTGTCCGGCGTCCGTGCGCACCAGCACCATCCCTGGGGGACAACAACAGTCAGGGACAGCAGGGACACACAGACACAACCTCTGACCACACAGTGCACAGCAGAGGGCATCTATGGCACTGCACAGCACTCCTGGAGTGCATCTCTTCTGGATTCTCATGTAACATGAGATTTTATCTCCAAGAACAAAGGGAGCCCCCACTAGCGGACCCAATTCAGTCTGGAATTTAAATAACTGCAGTTTATGGAAAGCAGTGATGAAAGAAGCAGCCACTGGAGTGTTTGGGGGACAGTGATTTCTAGCAGTCTAGTCAGGGTCAGGAGAAGAAAATTAGAAATAAATGCTCATTAAAAGTAAACTCTAAGGACAAGGCAGCTGCTGGGAACACAACTGAGTACAGGCAGACCAGGGACCAAGACTTTCTACAAGTCTTATTCTTCCAGATACCACAAATAATGTTAAAATTTGTGATATCTGGAAGAATAAGACTTGTAGAAAGACCCGAGAGCTTTACTAAACAACATGCAAATATTGCCCAGACACACTTGGAGCGTACAACATCTGAGATTTCCTTAACCCTGAGCACCAGCAGATGAATGCATTTGGTACCCAGCATCACCACTTTGGGAGGCACTCACTGCCTGTGCTTCAAACACCAACAGCAAACACTGCTAGGCCTGACAACCAACACAACTCAGCACACACAACCACACAGGGCAGAACTTTAGAAAATTGGCAAGTGTTTTCTAACACTTTCTGGAAGTAAATGGTATTTTTTTTCAGATTCTTTTCTTGTAAAACACCTCACAAATAGAGGCCTTCTACACAACAGAGCCATTGCCATCAAGCTGTGCATAAAGTTTTGGAGTCAGCAGGCCAGAAAAAGGGAGACAATGGCTAAGCTGGTCCATGGATTCTGGAGTTTCACACATTCAAGGTCACTGCAAAGCATGTAATGTTCTTCTAGTTCTCTCAGAACTAAGAAGCAGTTCTCCAGACAGACTATTAAAAAGAATTTCCAAGTTAGTTCCAGAGTACATTTTAATAATTTAACCTACACAGGATACAACAGGTCAAATAAACAGAAAAACATCTTGTCTGAAACTACTAGAGAACCAAAAACTAAAAACCTATGAAGTCACTTTGAATTGCTGATAACAGGGTCAGCAGACACTGTTCCTACAACCTACCTCTGTGTGCAAATTGCTTCATATACTTTTTTAACTTTTGAAAGGAAAATGAAGAAGGTAAAGTCTAATATCCAATTCTAAAGGTAACAGCTTATATCCAATTAAATTGTTCACTTCCCAGTTACAACACCTTGCTAAAGGGCCACAGTTTGTACAATACCCTGAGGATAAAGAAATTCAAACACTCTTATAACAGATTTCAGGACCCAACAGCAAGAAAATCTTTCAGTCTGACATGGAAAAACCAAACCCCAATTGTGGGAAGAGCATGTAGAGAACTGCAGCACACATAAAAGCCCTCACTCACAGAGCTGGGTGCTGCCAGCCAACCTTGCCTGCTACAAACACAAACAGAAGGCAAATTTCTGCCACTATAAACTAAAGACTCATGGCAATCAAGTTTAAGGTAACAGGCATACAGAGCTACAGCAAGGACCACATCCAAAAGCCATAATAATAACTCTCTCTCAAAGCCAAGAGTAATTTAAATAGAAAGTTGAAAGAAACTCATTAAAAACTCATCTAAAAGGTAACTTTTAAGGTCCATTAGCCATTTAAGCACCAAGCTTCACAGTTTATAGTTGCAGAAAATCCTGCAAGCAGCTGATGTATTTGGTATATGCCATTCCTAAACCATCTGGACACCCGAATATGCCAAGTGGCCAAACGGGTTATCACTGCTGTGATCATGACTGTGAACTTTACATAAAAACCCTCATAGGATAATGCCTTCCACACATTAAAAAATACATGTTCTCTCTGCATTACACAGGTGTGATTCTTTATTTACCTTCCAATTTTCTAAACCAAATTCTGAATAGAGAAAAACGGAGTGGAAATGACAAATGAATTGAAACACGTGCCACAAAGTCTCCATCAAATTTCAGGCACAATTACAATATAAATGAATAAATGCTCATGTGTTAACATTGTATTTTAATTCAGTTTGGAGGACTACAAATTCCTGTTACTGAGCAGCTGGTGCAAGTTAGAAGCCAGTTAAATGATGAGATTCATTTTACCTTCCTGTCAGTCACATAAAGATGAAATGCACAACTTAGGAGCATTATCTGCTAAAATAACCTGTTCACAAAAACTGATTCTAAATTTTTGTTTTATATAGAAGTTTGCTATATGGGAGTTTCAGATTAAGGATAAATGTTTCACAAGTTAAAAATGCAAAAGTAACATTGTATTTTTGAATAAATTTCCTTTTAGAACATACTATCTTCATGTTTATGCAAATTTAATGGATTTCCAACTATCTTGTAATAAAACAAATTTGAATTAAAACTTTCTATTTCCTTAACGTTTCTTAAATCCTGAAACAGACTGTTTCCAAGGTTCAGTTTTCCCTCTTCCGTTTGAAAGTAACAGCTCAAAGAATTGACACAATGAACTTGAGAAACTGTGTGCAAAGTTACAATGCACAGTTATCATCTGCACAGAACAATCTTCAGCAGATTAACAAAGGGAGGCAAAGGCTAAGGGCACACAGTCTGGACAGCAACTTATCTGTCTCAAGTTAGTTGGGTCTTCACAAAACCACCAAGATTTGTATGTTTAGAGCAGCAGATTCTGAAGGATTTTTCATAAACTAAGGCCAAATACACAACTACAACATGTGCACTCAGAGGCAAACAACTACACCATAACATTGCTGCTCTACTTAGCTAATAAATATCAAATGTTTCAAGAGATAAGTTGGGAGAACTCAGTTATTTCAGACTACATCAATAGGTCCACATCTTAACATGCTATTTATATTAACAGGAAATAAAAGAATAAGCTTAAATGCTATATCAGCTCCTAAATCAAGAAGACATGAAGATACCCAAGTTTTTGCAAGGTGAAAATCTAAGTAGGGGACCACAGCACCCTTCACATGAAACAATATACAGGTTAAGAGTAGGAATCGTGAGGATGAAGGGATGCTGGCTTGGTTAGCTAGCAACCTTGCTAAACTTAAATTTTTAATAATTAAAGTTTAAAAACTTAGGGGAGTACAAAGAGGACATGATTGCTTCAGAGTTGGAAATAATATCTGGTGATGTGAAGACTACCCACACACAACAATGACTTTATCAGAGTTACTGAAATTATAAATTTTAGATTACACACATTTAACACCTGGTTCAGAGCAGAAACCATTCTTTCAAGCAGAAAAACTTTTCAAGACTATCAACTGTGAAGCAGAAGTCTTTTAAAACACATATAAAGTTACCCTTAGCATGCACTCCAGCTCCCCGGCTTTTTATGCGCTGTCCAACCACATCATCACAGGGTAACTCACCGTGACCGCCGCTCTCCCCAGGACAAAACCAGCAACTCACCCACAGCAGCTGCAATTACCCAGCATTAGCCGTACCAGTTACACCCTAATTAGCGGCAGCCGCTCCGGCAGACGGTGCCTCAGACAGGTGCCTCCTCTTGGGTTTCCAGCACGCCGAGCAGCGGGGACCTGACAGCTCTGGGGGGAAGGAGAGCCCTGGGCCAGGAGCACAGGGTGGCAGCGAGCGGCGGGAGCGCAGCGCGGCACTTACCGGGCGGGATGGTGAAGCCGGGCGGCAGCTGGATGGTGGTCTGCGGCGGCGGCCGCACGATCAGCTGCGGGGCCACGATCCGGGGGGCAGCGCCCAGCGCCGGCCGCGGCGACACGGCCTGGGGGGCGGCGGGCAGGGCAGCGCCCGCCTTGGCGGTGACCGCGGGCTTGGGCGCGGCGGGGGCCGCGGGGGCCGGCGGGGCCGAGCCCGGGGCCGGCGGTGCGGGCGCGGGGCTGGCGGAGGCGCCGAGCGCGGTGACCGCGGGCAGCGCGCCGGGCGCGGGCTGGGGCTGCGCGGCGGCGGCCCCGCCGTGCCCGCTGACGGGCGGCACCGCGGCCGGTCGGGCCCCCGCGCCCTCCCCGTTGGGCGCCGCCTGGCCGGGGCGCGGCGCGGGGGCAGCGGCGGCGCCCTCGGCCGCTCCCGCCGCTGCTCCGCCGCCCCCCGCGGCCCCGGGCGCGCCGTCGGCGGCGGGCGGGCTGGGGCCGGGGCCGGGGCTCCCCGCGTCCCGCGCGGCGGCGGCTGCAGCGGCCACATGGTTGTTGACAGGCTGGGCAGGGGCGGCGGGCTGCGGCGGGGCGGGAGCGGCGGGGCTGCCGCCGCCGGGAGCCGCTCCATGTGATTGCTGCACACTACTACTGTTTACACTCGCTCCCCTCCCCGCCGCCGCTGCCGCCGCCGCCGGGGGAGACGGGGCCGGGAGAGGCCCCTGGGCGGGGGCTCGGCTCCCCGCGCTGCCGGGGCGCCCCGCCGCCTCCCCTGCCCCGGGCGCGGGAGGGGGCGCGGGGCGGCCGTGCTGCTGCCGGCCGGGGCTGCTGTCCCCCGCCAGGCTCCCCTGCTGCGGCTGCTGGGACGGGGCGGAGGTCCTGGGCGGGGGCGGCTCAGCGGGGCCGCGGCCGCCGGCCAGCTGCGATTCCAGGGATCCCACCAGGTCGCTGAGCGCCTTCTCGTCCACCTCCTCGGAGAAGAGCAGCATCTCCTCCAGTGGGTCCGACGCGCCCGCCGCCATCTTGCGCTGAGCTGGGAGCCGGCGGCGCTCTGCGCATGCGCGGGGCTCTGCCGCGCGCGGGGCACCATGGGAGGGGCCGCCGTCTCCGCCCCGCCCTGGGGCGGGACCGGGACCGCTCGAGCGGGAGCGCGCTGTGAATCGGCACCGGGTCCGGGTCCGGGACCGGGACCGCCCGAGCGGGAGCGCGCCGTGAATCGGCACCGGGTCCGGGTCCGGGACCGCCCGAGCGGGAGCGCGCTGTGAATCGGCACCGGTACCGCCCGGCTGTCCCAGCAGGTGCGGCCGGCCAGGGAGAGGGTGGCGATGCCCCTGGGGAAGCCGCGGGGCGGCAGCGGGTGCAGGGAGGTGCCGTAGGGACGGACGCGGGGTATGGAGCAGCCTCGCCGGGCCAGGTGTCCGCAGAGGCGGCGGCGGCCGGTGGTCCCTTCCCGTCCCGCCGGGAGAAGCGAGCGAGAACCGCCCGGGCTGTCCCAAGGCGGGCAGAGCTGTCCCAAAGCGGGATGAGTTGTCCCACGGCCGGGATGTGCAGTGGGCAGAGCTGTCCCAAAGCGGGGTAAGCTGTCCCAAAGCCCGAGGCACGCCCAGCTCACGCTTTCGCTGCTCCGCTCTGCAGTTACCGCGATCCGCAGCTGCTGCCCCTGCCAGACCGGAATGGCTACAGTGATACAATTCCCTAACGGGGACGCTGTTTCAGAAGATTTGGAAAACAAAAATAAGGCTCTTTGTATCGCCAGAGCAGCTGCCCTGCCGTGCTGCTCCCTCGGCAGCCTCGCGGGAAATTCAAGGTAGTTGATTTTGCTGTTAACGCTTTTGGTATCGAACTCCTGTGTGCCCTTTTCCCACCAGCGCTTCCTCACACACTCTGAAATACCTTGAGAGAAAGACAATGGTCCTAAATTATCGGGTGTCACAGATATCTTTTATGGAAAATCCTTTCCTTAGGATTTTTTCTCCTGAGAAGCTGAGAGGCCTCAGGAACAAAATGTAACCCATGGTTATCTGCTGCTGTGGAATGCAACAGGTGCATCTGTGATTGGTCTCATGTGGTTGTTTCTAATTAATGGCCAATCACAGTCAGCTGGCTCAGACTCTCTGTCTGAGACAGAATCCTTTGTTATCATTCCTTTTTATTCTATTCTTAGCCAGCCTTCTGATGAAATCCTTTCTTCTATTCTTTTAGTATAGTTTTAATATAATATGTATAATAAAATAATAAATCAGCCTTCTGAAACATGGAGTCAGATCCTTGTCTCTTCCCTCATCCTCAGACCCCTGTGAACACTGTCACAATAGGCTTTTAACTAATGACGGTGTCTTTGAGAGGACCCTGCAAATAAAACATTTTCCTGTATTAATGACCCACAAGGGGTAACCATGGATTTGTGACCCCGGCAGCAGCTTGGGTTCCATCTGTCTGTGCCAGCCTGCAAAACTGGGATGTACTGGAGCTGCTGCTCTGCTCTGAAGTGATGAATCATTCCTCATGATCATCTCTCAGGAGTTTCCAAAAAAATGGAAAAAGTGTCTCAGTGGATAGGACATTGCACAGCTCCATGCTCTGGTGGGAAGGAGCAGGGGCTGGTTCAGCTCCTCTCAGTCCCAGCTCACTCTGCTCGGCCCCACTGGGCTCACACTGCTCCTGCTGCTCTGTTCCTCTCAAAGCAGGTTACATTTTTATTCAGGGTACTTCTTCCTGATTGCCCTTTAGGAGCAAGTTCATGATGCATCAAAAGAAACTACCTTAAAAATGCATTAAACATAGGTTGTACCGGTTTAATTAGGATAAGTTTAAATGTCTCCTGAAATTTCTTCAAGAAAGTAGCCAGTGAAAATACTGAAGGTCTAAGGTGTGGTAGGGTGTATGAGCAGGAGATGGTGCAGTGCATAAATGGGAAAATACAGCAGTGTTTATGAAAAGCAGCATTAAATGTACACAAGAGATCTATACATCAAAAATTGCTTAGAAAATGAGCATTGCTTTTGTGGAGTGCTACAGATAAATTAAATTTGGATTTGTAACAAATTCTTCTTCCTAGAAGTTTAATTAAAACATGGTAGATATTAACATTCAATTTGCTATTGCACAAATATAAAGAATAATTATTTGGGATGGAAAAAATAGAAATTTATCCAATATTACTTTTCAGTCACAGACTTTATTGATTTTATGAGAGAAAATTCCATACAGTCCTCACTTAGTTGCTCCTGAACCTTGTTTGCATGTAACCGTCTCCAGAGCTTTCATAAGAGAATGGAAATTTAGACATATGATTCTGCAATTAGCCCTGACTATTAAACAAATTTTAGTGCCCGTTTTTTTTAATACTGTGGCCTTAAACTGGTTATTTCCATAAAAACCACCCTGGAAAAAACTGGACTGCTTTGTAACTTTAGAAACTAAAAGTTAGCTTCTGACTGGACAGAGAAAATGGCAAGAATTACAATTTGAATGTACATTTGTGCATGGGTAATCTGTAAAACGTTAATTTGTATTTCTCCCCAGTCCTTTTAAATTGAGCCATTTTATATATATAAACACACAGGGTAAGGAAGTGTAATAGAATGTTTTATTCAAAAAAACATGATATATACTGACTCACACTGGACTTCCTTCAAGTCAAGAGGTGAGGATATACCTAAGAATGTTTATAAAATTGTTGCTGAAACTGCCTTTGGGCTTGAGCTTTTGCATAGGCAAAAATACTTCTAGTAAAGTACAGGATCTCTGTGAACTTTTGTATTCATTCTGTTATAAAAATATTTTCCAAATATTTTCATGCATTTCATCACAAAAACACTTTCTGAATATATTTGTTGCTCTTTTATTTTTCTGAGTTATATATGTGCAGAATAATAATTAAAAAAAAAAAATCTGTGTTCATCTCATCTGATCTTTTAAGACACAGTCTTTCCTGAATTATTTTCTGTTTCAGGTAGAGAATGGTCTTTAGAAAAGTTAACTTCCAACCACGGTTTCAAAATTGCCTGTAAAGAAAATCCACCTCAGAAATTGTTGAGCTGCTCTTCAATTCCCAGCACTGCTCAGGCCTGTGCCTTGCTCACAGCCCAGGTTTGTCATTAATAACTCACAAACATAAAATGTTAATAACAGCAAAGTCCCCCTGCCCTGTTCAGCTGCAGGGAGTGAGAACAGGGCAAGTAATCCATTGTCTTCTACAGAAGTGAAAGTGCTCAGAAAGGAGCACTATTCTCCTGCTTATGTGTCATGGGTTTGTCTCAAATACACACTTGCAGTGCCTTGAAAGATACAATTTAACCATCTTAAGTTTAAATTTAATATCAAGATGCTACCTACCAATTCAGATAAGATTTTGAGATATAACTTCTTAAAATGAAGAACTCTTTATCTGTTATTGAAATCCACTTTACACTATAAAAATATTCCTTAAGCTGCTCATTTTAAGTATGCTATAGAAATTATCAACTCCAAAACTCCAAAAATTATAAACTCTGTAAGCATACAGAGGAAGAGAAGAAACCCTTCCAAACCATCCAGTTGTGGGGAGAAGAAGAAGGAGGAAATCAGATTTTACAAAATATATGGGCTACCTTATGGTACCAAAAAGTGTTTTTAAAAAGTTTTTAATATTTAGGCGATCTCAAATCCTGAAATGGGGAATCTTCTCTCAAGTTTGAAATGCTTTCATATCATTTGCTGAAATCAAGGAGCACAAATCACAAGCTGTTTTTACAGTCAAACTTGCAAAACGAGCACATAAAAACACCTGGATTGTTTTAGTTCTCAAATTGGAGAGCACAAAGATGACTAGAGTACTAAGAGCTGTCCTAGGAATAGCATGGGTGTGGGTTAAAAAAGACCTCCAAGATCCCCTCAGCACTGCCAAGGCCACCACTAACCCAAGTCCCCAAGAGCCACAAACACGTTTGTTATCAAGAGGGTTAGAATTTAACCCTTAAGTGTTTCAAGGGGTAGTTTTCTATGCCTAGGCATTTGTGCAGATTTTTTTGTCTGTTTTGGGTTTTGTTTTATTTTTGTTATTAATTCTGGCCAACTTCTCTCTTCCAGAAACTTACAGGTTGTTTCAGAAAAAGCTGCTAAGCCTGTTCAGCCTAAGGAGAGCTGAGAGGGGCCCTCACCCACCCTGGGATTCTGTGGAAAATAAACCCTGACAGTTTTCCATTTGATTTCTGTTCTGAAATGCTCATCTATTGTGCCCCAAGCTCAAAGAAATGTCCATTTCTATTTCCTCTTCCATCTACATAATCTTGGAACCCTAATTCTATAAATGTAGCATGGAAAGCAGCCATATGGTTCTGCAACTAGTCCTGACTATGAAATAATTTTTAGTGTCCATTTTTCTAATACTGTGGCATTAAACTGGGTGTTTTCATAAGAAACATCTCCAGTTTTGAGAGGCAGATGAGAGAAGTCTTAGGAAGATGTACACCAGAATTTCTTCCCTTTTCCCTTTCCTTTCCTTTCCCTTTCCTTTCCTTTCCTTTCCTTTCCTTTCCTTTCCTTTCCTTTCCTTTCCTTTCCTTTCCTTTCCTTTCCTTTCCTTTCCTTTCCTTTCCTTTCCTTTCCTTTCCCCTTTCATTCTCTTGTACAAGGCAGCAGGAAACCCGTGTAACACAGCCTGTAACTGATCCTCAACACTGTTTCAACCTCTCCACCTCCTCCAACAGAAGTTCAGACTCACCACAGACCAGCTTCTCTACTTGTAACAGAATATTTGTTATTTCTCTAACCAGGAGCTTTACTTTGAGCTGAAGTGCAAATGCAGATTTCCAGCAGTGGTGTCCCACAGAGTTGATAGGGTCTATGCAGTCATTTACAGCAGAATTTTGCTTCACAATCTTTCAGGTGGGTCAGGACACACTGGGGGCAATTCCAGTAAAGCTCCCTGGGCACTCCTGGGACCTTCACAGCCGGCTCAGCTTGGGCACAAACCTCCAGGAGCCCAGCCTGGCACTGCTTGGGTACCTGCAGGCCCCTTCTAGAAAAGTCTGGCTTGATATTGCATTTCAAAGCCTTTTCTGAACAGAACGCTTGCTGAATCTTTGCAATGTGATAATGCCCAGCTGCTGAAACCAAAGCTAAGGCACCTTTTAGAGGCTGGTGTTTGTTGTGGTGTGTTCCAGGCGGCTGAGGCAGTATCGTGGCCTCCCACAGAAGCCTCACTTGTGATTCTTACTGAAGGTGCACAAATGAAGTGCAATCACAGCATCGTGAGGCGTTTATGTGTGTTTGCTTGAACTAAAAGGGTGTTTTTGCAGGGTTAATCCCACACTTTGGTCACGATTTCATCAACAGCTGTGTTGCTCAGTGCTGGCTGCAGGATGTGACTCTGAGCACAGTGAACGGGAATCCCGGTGGAACAGACCCGATGTCATCCCCCCGCTCCTGCTGTTTGCGCTCCCCCTGCCCACGGGGGTCCCCGGGATTTGCCGTTCAGCGGGCGGGCCCTTCAAACATCCCGAACCCCCAAACCACCGAAGCTGCTCTTACTGCCCGGTGACCGCTCGGGGCTGCGCCAGGGCCGGGGCTGCCCAGCGACCACACCGGACAGCCGGGCCGAGCGGGGCCAAACCGAGCGGGGCCGGGCGGTGCCGAGCTGGGCCGGACAGAAACGAAAGGGGCCGAGCTGGGCCGGGCGGTGCCGAGCAGAGCCAAGCTGGGCAGAGACGAACGGAGCCGAGCGGTGCCGAGCTGGGCCGGACAGAACCGAACAGGGCCCGGCGGTACCGAGCGATGCCGGGCAGAGCCAAACTGGGCCCGGCGGTGCCGAGCAGAACCGAACAGGGCCCGGCGGTGCCGAGCGATGCCGGGCAGAGCCGAGCGGTGCCGGGCAGAGCCGAACTGGGCCCGGCGGTGCCGAACGGTGCCGGGCAGAGCCGAACGAGACCGAGCGGTGCCGAAGCTCCGCTCCCGCCGTCGCGCGCGGAACTCCGACGCCGCTCCGCGTCGTTCCCGCCCCCAAGTCAGCGTCCCCGCCCGCAGCTCTCGCGAGAGTAGCCGCGCTCCCGGCATGCACCTGGCGGGCCGGGCGGGGGGGCGCTGTGAGGGAAGATGAAGGCGGCGGCCATGTTGGGAGCCGCGGGGCGCGGGCCGTGCTGAGCGCTCCGCCGAGGGCTGTGCCGAGGGTTCTGCTGTGTGGGGAGCGGCGGCTCGGGGCGACGGGAGGACAGCGCCTACTACGACTCAGGGGCGGGGTTGCTTGGCTACTTGTGCCTGGCTTAAGGAGCCCTCGGCAGCGGCGAAGGGGTGTCCCTGACCGAGAAGCAGCGCCATGAGCGGGGGGACGCCCTACATCGGGAGCAAGATCAGCCTCATCTCCAAGGCTGAGATCCGCTATGAGGGGATTCTGTACACCATCGACACCGAGAACTCCACGGTGGCGCTGGCCAAGGGTAAGGACGCGGGCGGCCGGCGGAGCGGGCCCGGCGGCGCTTGGGGAGGGGCGCTCGGGGAGCGCGGCCGCGGGACGGGAGCGAGGCCGCGGCACCGGGATCGGCCCGGGAGCCGGGGCCGCGGCGCTGGGGAGCCCCGGGGAGCGGCCTCGGCCTGCGGGGCCCGGCGGAGCTCGGACAGAGCCCGCCTCGTCCCGCGGGGGAGGTGGAACGAGAGAGGGTCTGGCGTGAGAGCGGCGGCGCTGCGAGGCCCCGCTCCGCGAAGGGACCCTCGCCGAGAGGAGCCGGCAGCGCCTCCGTGCCGGGGCTGCTCGGAGCTGCTCCCTGTGCAGTGCGAGTATGGAACCCGTGCGGTGAAAGCGGTCCGGAGCGAGTAGGAGAAGGAGGCTAGAAGGAGGTTTTCTTTGCATCGCTAAGAATTCCAGACCCACGGGATATAGGGCCGTGTATGACTGGGCTGCTCTGCATGTTAGGACGGCAGACAGCTCGGCTCTGAGGGGGATCCTGAGTGCTGGATTACCGACAAAAGCTAAACGTAAGCTGGTAATTTTGGAGGTGTATGGCACTGTGTAGTTCGAAATGGTACGAGAATGTTATCGGCCACAAGATAATATATATATACATACACATCTATATATCGGGAAAGAGAAGAGATCTTTGTGAGTGTATAAGTAAGTTAGTTTTACTGAGAAGAGAGTTGGGGCCAAAAAAGAGAATTTTTGAAACTGGGCGTCCAAAGGACTTCGGTTTCTCATGTATGAGAATTCATTCTCAAGGTAAAACATTAAGTCAGAACTTTTAATAACCTCTTTGTAATCGATTCTGCAACACTCAAAAACAAAAAAGCTTTTTTTTCCTTTGCGCTTTTTGCATCTGTGAAGTCTTGCTAAGTAATCTAAATTCGTATGTAAAAGCAGAGAGTCTGTGCAGCCATTAGGGAAGAGGAAAACTTAGTGCTTGTAAATGAAATCTTTGGGGCAGAGCGGATTCCAGAGCTCGGTTCCTGGCGGCAGGAAAGGCTTGAGGCCGGTCCGGTCCGTTGTGCACAGGCTCCCTGGTCATACCGGGAGTGCGATCGCTCTCGCTGCCCTTTGTGGTAACTGTGGTTTGTGCGCTGGGTCGCTTTAAGGCCTTCCCTCCTCGCAATCAACGCCTCCCCCCGTGATTGTTTAAGAAATAGGTTCCTCTGTTTTGTAAACTCTGATACGTGGGCTTTGAAACACCTCACGGTGAGTTTGGTCCCAGGCTTGCACATTTCGCTTTTGGGGCAGAGTTGGCTTTCACTGTGTGATTTTTGCTCATTTCTAAAGTTGCCTTTGGGTTAAACTGCCTGGCTGGAGTTGCATTATCTACTTTGAAAGGACAGCTGGTTTTGGTTTATACAACTAAAAACTGGATATTGTGATTAAAAATAAATGTTCAGAAATTCCAGTTGCATGCTGTGATTGTTAAGGTTTGTGCAAAAGCACATAGAAAAAGAATCCTATCCTTGAGGACCTCGTGATAGTCTTGTCCAAAATTAGACTGATTTAGTGCTGACCAAGGCAATTTTTCATGACTTCTCGAGAGTGGTTGTGTCATGTTGTGGTGTGTCTGCCAAAGTGTGCATATTTGATAGATCAAACTACAGTTACAAGTCTGATCTACTCTCTTCTCGTTGCTCTCATCAGAAATGTAAATCTAAACCACTGAATTCACTTTAATAAAACTTGGCTGAGTTAGCTGAAGAATGTGTGTTTTGTAATAGTGTTATGATTCAGAAGAGAATAAACCAGTATTTCTAGGCCACCTGGAACCAAAAATCCTGAGATGAATGTGGAGCTGCTAACACCCATGTTAGACTGGAGCATTCTGTGTGCTCATGGGCAGAATGCTGCACTCCAGAGTGTTCAGTTTCTGCAGGCTCAGGCCCTGAATGTGTGTGACAGTGCCTATGGAAGGTGGCAGGAATGCTTAGTTATTGGCCAGCTCTGTTTGGGAAAGAAGCAGAACTAGTACTCTGAATATGTTGATCAGCTCATAGTTACCTCTTCTTCTTGTGCTGAGTCCAGAAGTCAGACTAGAACCCTTTACTGTGAATCTTGACCACAAATGTTTTGGTTTTTTTTTTTGCCAGAGAGAGAGAAAAATCCCAAAAGATTTGATGCTTTCAGTTGCTGAGCTGTGCAGTGTGTGTGACATGAGTGTTCCCTGAACTGAATGCAGGGCACCTTAGCATTATTCATACTCTAACTGAGGACACTGAGACGGTGACATAAAGTGCAGAAGTAGAGGTGCAGTCTGGTCCTGAATAACTACAGATTTGCCCAGCTGTAGGATTTGTGTGGGCTGGACCAGTCAGAGATTAATCTCACGAGGTTGTGTTCGTGGAATGCCTTCATTTGTATTAAATAGTGGAGGCTTTCAGACAGAAATGAGTGTTTGGGGTTGCCAGCACAGGCTGCAGTCCTTCCTTACTGGGGCACTCTGCTCTTGTTCTCTAATCAACATTTTGTTCCCACCGTGGTGATCTTTCACTGAGCTAAACTTGTGGCCTCTGTCTCACAGTTAGAGAAAGATAGGAGCTGTTAAATATTGAGCATCACATTTTGAACCTGAGCTGGAGTCTGGGGAGCTGAAGTGCTGCATCCTCTCACAGAGTGCACAAGAGTAGTTATTTAAATAGCAGGGGAACCCCATCCATGGTGGATCCCAAACACTGCAAGCTGTGCACACATTTGAGGTTCTTTAATGTTATTGGTGCATATGTTCCCTTTGGATCAGCAGCTTTTCAGAGACTGTCTGCAACCAAAACCCACTCACTGCTATTGGCAAGCCTCAAGTTAAAATAACTGGAAATGTCCTAGTTCATGGTTCTAGTTAACACTTAGTTTTTTTAAAATTTGTTATTAATTTTTAAAACATTAAGCTCAAACAATTTAAGAGGAGTTTGCAAGCTATGGTTGGTTTTCTTGCTGGAATGATTGCTGCCCTACCTGGGGCATTTACAGAATACTCACAGTGCTTGATCTTAAATGTTGTCACACTAAAAGTGAGATGTGATCTTTCATATCAGTTATACATAATGGTTTTCTGTTTCAAGGCACTGATTTAGAGAGAGTTATTTTTAATGTTGTGTAAGAACAACCATATTGTGTGAAAAAAGCTTTGTTCCTTCAACAACAGGGAATCCTTAGCTATGAAACAATTATAAAAACAATTATACATATATAAACAATTATATATATATAAATAATTATATATTGTGTCTGCTATAATGCATCAGTTCTCACTTAGCAACTCTTGCACTACTGAGAGTTGCAGTTGGGACCATTGTAATTGATAGATACAAACTTCTGGCATTTTCAACCATACATGGTTTAATGGTATAATGACACATCCAAAGGAAAACTTCCTTTTCAGACTTCTACAGAGCATTATTTGCAGGTGAAAGACTCAGAAATGCAGACAGAGGAAAGTTGGAATCCTGAGCTTGGGCTCATTGAGGGGTGGGAGCAGCAAAGGGAAGGGTTACATTTCTATCAGTTTTTAGGAATGTATTTTTTAGTCAGTTAAGTAACATGCTCCTTGCATGTCTCCAAGGTTAGGGCCCGTGTGCCAACCCAAACTCGGGCACAGTATGTCACAGCAGAGGAATTCCTCTTGTCAAAGCCTGCTCCATCTCCCTGCGAGTAGGGAATGCAGGCTGAGGTCATTGGCTGGGGAAGGAGCCGCTGTGCTTTGATGGATTCAAAGCTTGGCTGCAGTGCAGGGGTTGGGATGGGTGGAGAGAGGTGGCAACTGAAGTGACTTGGGCACTTGTGGTGGTGTCCTCTCAGTGCCGTGCTGCTCCTGGTGCCTCGGGAGCAGGGAGAGCTGCTGTGTGTGTGCTGTGTGTGTGCTGTGTGTGTGCTGTGTGCTCTGTGTGTGTGTGTGCTCTGTGCGTGTGTGTGCTCTGCGTGTGTGTGTGCTCTGTGCGTGTGTGTGTGCTCTGTGCGTGTGTGTGTGCTCTGCGCGTGTGTGTGTGCTCTGCGTGTGTGTGTGCTCTGTGCGTGTGTGTGTGCTCTGTGCGTGTGTGTGTGCTCTGCGTGTGTGTGCTCTGTGCGTGTGTGTGTGCTCTGCGTGTGTGTGTGCTCTGCGTGTGTGTGTGCTCTGTGCGTGTGTGTGCTCTGTGCGTGTGTGTGTGCTCTGTGCGTGTGTGTGTGCTCTGCGTGTGTGTGCTCTGTGCGTGTGTGTGTGCTCTGCGTGTGTGTGTGCTCTGTGCGTGTGTGTGTGCTCTGTGCGTGTGTGTGTGCTCTGTGCGTGTGTGTGTGCTCTGCGTGTGTGTGCTCTGTGCGTGTGTGTGTGCTCTGGGGGTGTGTGTGCTCTGTGCGTGTGTGTGTGCTCTGTGCGTGTGTGTGTGCTCTGTGCGTGTGTGTGTGCTCTGTGCGTGTGTGTGTGCTCTGTGCGTGTGTGTGCTCTGTGCGTGTGTGTGTGCTCTGCGTGTGTGTGTGCTCTGCGTGTGTGTGTGCTCTGCGTGTGTGTGTGCTCTGCGTGTGTGGCTCTGTGCGTGTGTGTGTGCCCTGTGGGTGTGTGTGTGCTCTGTGTGTGTGTGTGTGCTCTGTGTGTGTGTGTGTGCTCTGTGTGTGTGTGTGCTCTGTGCGTGTGTGTGCTCTGTGCGTGTGTGTGCTCTGTGCGTGTGTGTGCTCTGTGCGTGTGTGTGTGCTCTGTGCGTGTGTGTGTGCTCTGTGCGTGTGTGTGTGCTCTGTGCGTGTGTGTGCTCTGTGCGTGTGTGTGTGCTCTGTGCGTGTGTGTGTGCTCTGTGCGTGTGTGTGCTCTGTGCGTGTGCGTGTGCTCTGTGCGTGTGTGTGTGCTCTGTGTGTGTGCTGTGTGCTCTGTGCTGTGTGTGCTCTGTGCTGTGTGTGCTCTGTGTGCGCATGTGCTCTGTGTGCGCGTCTGTCTGTCTGTGTGCGTGTGGCTGTCTGTGTGTGCCTGTGCGCGTCTGTGTGTGTTCATGTCTGTGTCCGTGTGTCTCTGTGTCCGTGTGTTTGCTCCTGGGGAGAGGAGGGGCAGTGTGTGCACAGCCTGAGCTGCTGCAGGATTCACCTTGTGGGCAGCAGAGTCAGTGCCTTCACTTCTCATTGACATTCTGCCTGGATTCCCTGGGTTAATCAACAAGTAATAGATCAATTAACTGGGCAAGTTGCAATGTTGCCGTTGAATGCTACAGTAGTATAATACAGTCATATACATTGAGATATCATATACTGGTAATATCACAGTCAAAATCTGTGCAAAAATGTGCTCACTTGGGCACAAGTATATAGATTAATGGGCTCCAGAGAGTTAGTTATTTAGCTACTGACTTGTGTATGTTTACACTGACAAAAAATAAGTTTGCTTTCAACGTGTACTGCTTGTCCTTTTGTTTGCAGGTGATTAAGCCAGTTTAGCTCTTTCAAAAATAACAGAAAAAACCAATCCTGAAATAGACAAGGTGGAATTAATTAGATTTACTGCGGTTGTAAGATTGCCTTCCACAAGACAATCTTTTTGTGCTTATTTTAATCTCCTCTCCCTCTTTAGTATTTTGCTATAGATGAACTGCACCTTGTTCTGGAGGAAGGAGATTGTCCAGCTCTGACTCCTGGGGAATTTCCTCAGACTGAGCTCTAAGCCTGCTGCTACCCCAATACCTTGTGCTTTTGATACTCTGAGTATGAGAAAACATGGTAAAAGCTATTTCTTTCTAAAATCCTGCTATTCTGGCCATTCTAATATCAGACTTCTTACTTTGGTGAGCTCAGATTGTGTTAAATCCTAATCTTAGTGAGGAAAATACAAACTGTAACGGTAGGTATGCCTTTGCCATACACAAAAAAGTAACTTTAAACTCCTTAATGCTGCTCTGAAGGACCTGGCTGGGGTGGACTCCTTAGGTAGCCCTTCCAAATGACCACACACAGTTCTGGTTCCTGCTTGAAAAGGAAGCTGGACTTGGAGGGGTTGTTTTGGTTGCTTGTGGTGAGAGAGGAGTCTGAGCTGCACATCAGGGGAGTTTGCTTACCCCTCTCCAGCAGAGCAAATCTGAAATTGTGTTTCTGTTTTGCAGAAGGCTGTGATAAAACCAGTTTGATTTGGGGCAGGGGAGAAATAAAGGAAGAGTCAAACTTTTAGTAGCAAGTCTTGATGTGTTTTATTGATAAACCATTGGCAACTCTATCAGTGTCTTGAGTTAGCTGCATAGACAGTGGAATCTCTTAAAGATGAATTCTCAATTTTGGCACTGAAAGGCTTCCTTTTGATGTTATGGTAATTTCATGGTGTGGAGAAAGATTGTTTCTTAACATAACTGAAATCCCTTTACTTCTTTCAGCACATCAATAGATGAAAGTCTGGTGGTTCCCTTTTTTAATTGGTTTAGAATGGAGAAAGGTCATTGCTAGGTGTTAGAACTGTTCCTGTATGTGTCATGGGACATTGGTATTAATATTGAAATACTTACCTGTGTACTGTAGCTCTGACTTAACAGAAATACTTTCAAAACATATTTCTTCCACAGTTGATCAGATTTTTATTTCCATGTAAAGGCAAGATGCAACCCTCCAGCTTCCTACCCCTTCTCTGTGTTGTTTCTGTAGAGTAGTTTCTTTGCTTTAGCTAGAAAGTAAAATCCTTTGGTAACTAATTGATCGTACTCTGGCTATTTTTGTGCACTTTTGCAGACAAAATGGCTACTAGAGAAACATTTCAATGTGAAGCAGTACAAAATCAACTTTGGTTTTACTTACCAAGGCAGCAGGTGAAATGATGGAATGAAAGTCCAAGATAATTTATGAGTATAAGATGGCCAGAAAGTGAGGGTAGATCCATGGTCAAGCCAGTGAAATAGAAAAGCCTGGTGAATAAAAAGCAATGGAATGAATTGACCCAGGAATGCACGTGAGCCACTGATAATGTTATTAAGCTACAGTGCATTATTTTGGGTTAATTTCTGTGAATTCTTAAGCTCCAGACACTTTTTTCTGTGGAGGAAAAGAAGACAGATTCCTTTCCTAGCAAGGACTGCCATGAGCTGAACAGTGTGTGCCTTTTTACATTGCTCACGCTTTGTGGCACCATTCAGAGCAGACTTTCAGATGCACAGAAACAGAAAAGATAATGAAAGTCAGCTCACTAGATGATACATGAACAAAGTAATTGTAACTACTTAATGATATTTTTCTTTGTAGTGTGGGCATGATCTCTTCACCCCTGAATTATGCTTCTGAAAAAGATTTAATACCTGATGTTAAGCTCTGTTTATGCAGTATCACAAGAAGCAGCAGTGATGGAAGTTGGCTGGTGCAGCCTGAGAAATGACTCAGTATCACTTTATACATCTCTACAGGAGACTCTGCTTTTCTTGACTAATGATTCTCTGGCTGCAAATAAGTGCCTAATGATGTCTCCAAAATGTTGATGCATCTGAAAATGGAGGGAAATCTAATTCTGGTAAATTAAAGCAAAATACAGATATTTTTTTCTCTGCATAACCTGTACCTTGCAAAGCAAACAAACACTTTCTAAAAGGCTGGAGCAAAAACAGTCATGAGGGATTGTTAAGCTGCTACAAGTTATTGTGATTGAGTGTGACTGTCATGATTTTGGGGGTTTGCTTTTTTGCCCTCTCTGGTTTCAATCCATTGTTTAGTTTTTGCTTACACAACTAGACAATTCTTACACAACAGAGACAATTCTCTTCTTCGGCTGTTTGTTTATTTGATGCTCACCCAGGGTTGGCAGTCTGAGGGTGGGGAAAAGTTTCTGAGAGGGCAGTGACAGCAAAGTGCTGGCATCCATGTGCAGTGCTAGTGATTGGAAGAGCTTCAGTGCTGCATTGCTGTGCAGTCAGAAAGCTGCTGAATTCATGCAAGGAATTTCATGTCTTGCTGTGGTGCACACTGGGAAGATAGCTATGCCCCAGTGAGTTTGCTTAATTTGGCAGAGATCATATGACATCATATGAACCTTACACCAGCAAGAAGAATGCATTTTGCTTAGGGAAAATTGTACATACATACCACAGAATTCTTGTTGTTTTATTAAATTTTGAATCTCTTGAGGAATTCACATTTGATAATTCTTAATATTCCAGATTTTAGTAGTATTAGCATAGTTTTCCTGTTTGGCAAATACAGAATATGAAGTATGTAAACTCATTTATTTCTTGATTCATAGGATTGAATTAGCAGCCAAAAAACCTGCCTTGCTGCTTCCCCTTCCCCTCACAAAACATTTGAAATACTCAACATGTAATTAATGCCATAAGTGACGTCTCAGTCTTTCGGCTTGGGTTTTAACTCAGGTTTTTTAGCTTAACTGACTTGTTTGTCTGAGGAGAGTTGATAAAGAATATGATGCCTATTCAATAAAGGTCTTTTCTCAATGAAATTTTATCCTTTTCATTTAAAGCAGTTTGTCTCTGCAGTATATTGAAAACCCTTTTGTTGAACGTGGGACGTTTCATTCTTTGTCTCCCTTGGCGCCCCTGCAGTTCGCTCCTTTGGCACGGAGGACAGACCGACGGACAGACCCATCCCCCCTCGCGATGAGGTCTTCGAGTACATCATCTTCCGGGGCAGTGACATCAAGGACCTGACAGTGTGTGAGCCCCCCAAACCTCAGTGCTCCCTGCCACAGGACCCTGCCATTGTCCAGGTGAGTCCCAGCACAGCTGTAAATCCTTGCTGCTGAAGTGCTCTCTAGCTGAGTGTTCAAAAATGAAAGTGTTCATCACATTCACAACCCAATGTAAAGAACTCTGGAAGGATTTTCCCCTTTCACAGTCTTTAACTGTGAAAATGAAGGTTGAAATCTAACTCTAGCACAGTGCACTACATACCAAAGCTGCTGTCTTTTCAAAAGCAACTAATGACGTTTTTGATGCCTTTTTTGGAAAGAACTTGGCTTAGGACACACAGTTCTTGGGAAGATCAGACTTGGTATAAATCAAATGGAGTAGATGAGGAAATATCTCCAGATAATTAGTGGCTTTTGTTTGCTTGTTAGTTTTATTTTTGTTTTAATGTTCAACACTTTTTGCTAACTATGACTTTCAAGTGTTTCATTTAACTATATTTTTAAACAGGCTTCATACTATAAGGCAGTTATTTGAATAGTGAATACTTGGTTTCTGAGGGGAAAGCAGCATACAACTTGAAGCCTTCAGATTTGATTAGTCTGTCATTTTGCAGTAAACAGATAAATGATAAATGAAAACTGTGATAAATGGTTTTGTCAGAAATTTGTTGGCTTTTTGATTGTGCTTATGGAGTATCTTAGAAGTCATCCCTGAGAACAAGAGAAAATCTCTTGCTTCAAATGGAGGTTGATAATCCCATGTAATACAATTCTTCTACTTTATCTATTCTGTAGGATAAAATTCTTGAACTTCCTTATGATGTGCCCTTGCATTTCTCCAAGGACTTCTATTAAATTTGGTGCAAGTCCCTCTGCCAGTGTAGTCAAGAGTGGTGAAGCTGCATTACTGTGAACCCCAAGAACAGTGATAACCCCAGCCTCCTCCAGTATGCTTGGGTGTCTTATTGTACCTGTGGGGTTTGGAACTTCAAGGGAAGAGACAGGAGACTTCCTAAATTTGCCAACAAAGTTTATGTGTGTCTGTTGGACAAGACAGTGTCTGAGGTTATAAGGAAAAGATTGCAAAATTTTGTCTTACTGTTTCCACAGGTCTGTAAGCTGTACATGCTTGTGAAAATGTTTATTTTAGAATTTCTACATGTCTTGCCTCACAGAACTATTTCCTAATTTTGGTGTAAGTAGGACTTTTTGCTAGTGTGGTGTGTGTTTTGTCTGCAGTCTTCGCTAGGATCTTCGAGCACATCTTCATTCCAGTCTGTGGGTTCCTACGGCCCCTTTGGCAGGATGCCTGCGTACAGCCAGTTCAGCCCCAGCCCGCTGGTGGGCCAGCAGTTCGGCGCCGTGGGGGTCGGTACGTTCACTGTGCTTCCCGCTGCTTCCCTGGGGGGAGGCTCTCTGTGTGCTCAGGCAGCAGCCTCTGCCTGGAATGTCCTCAGAATTCATCAGTGCCCTATCCTAAGGCACATTCAGTCTTCCATCTCTGTTAGAGAGGTCTTAGTAGTCTGCATCTTAAAATAATTATGATTGAGAGCTAAACCCCTATCTCAGAGGGACCAGCATTCCTCATATTTCACAGGTGGTGGAGGCAGCCCCTCCAGAGAAGCCCCACAGCTGTGCTGTTGGGTTGACCAGGTGCTGTGTGCCTTAACTAAGGATTTGGATTATTCAGCAACCACGTGCCAGTGCAATCCTTCAGCTGTTTGTGAGGTGTTGGCTAGCTGGGAAATAGATGCTGGAAGGATTTGTGAGCTGCATGGGCTAGTTGCTCCTTTAGACTGCACATTCTCTCTGAGACTCACCAACCAACTTTCCTTCCTCCCTGAGAGTTTAATTCACAGTTTAGTTTTTCTTATAGAAACTTAGAGTCTCATAACTGTTCTGGCAGCAGTGCTACTCCTGAAAATGTTAGCCATGCTAAAGAATGGCTGTAGAATTGGCCATAATTTGATATCAATTAACAATATGTGACAATCATATTTTTGCTGAAAGGATCTTAAGTGGAAATATATACCAAGAACATGTATGGCTCCATAAGATGACTGTGTTTTGTTAATACTTCTGATGGTGAAATTAGAAGTGCTCTTTTGTTTTTCATTTTAGATGGAAAAATCAAGATATTAGTTTTACCAGCCTATGTGCATACATCTGTTAGATTAAACTAAAAATGTATGGGAAGGGCAGATTTACATGTACTCTAGAATAACTGCCTAATGAAGCTTCACTAATCATTTAGTACTAGTTTAAAAAAGTCTAAACCAGATTTTACAACTTTATTATTTCTTTCAAAGCAGGAGGTTCTTTGACATCTTTTGGAACAGACTCTTCAGGCAGTGCTAGCATGTCCCAAAGCACTGCAGTTGGTTCTGCGTTTACAACAGATGCAAGATCACTAAAAACACAGATGTCTCAAGGTAAAGTCTTTTTTAGTGACTTCAGTCTTTTTTTGACGAGTTGTGCCCGTGTGATTTTGGTGGTTGCCCGAAACACCAACCAAACAGTGAATTCTGTCATGAAAACCCTTGGTATTAAACCCAGGAGATGCTGAGAGGCTTTGTGTTTGCTCTTTAATTGTGTTTTCTCTACATCTTGGAGTGCTGCAGGCAGTAACACATTCATTGTTACCCTTAAGGCACCTGTACTGAGAAGTAGGGCTTAATTAAGTGAAATGGTGTTAGCAAACAGATACATGTGGAAATTCAGTATTTAGTTTTGTTAATAACATGGCAGAGCTGCAGATACTTCATACTGAGTGAAATGGGAAGTCCTTCAGCTTAAAATTTTAAAATCTTTATTCCTAACTGTAGTTCTGTTCATGCATAGTTACATAGATGATATTAACAGCAGACCTGATTTCCTGTAGAGGTGGGGACATGACTTTTAAATCAGCTTAATATTAACAGAAACTGTATAGATAGTTTATGTAATATTGGAAAAAATGAGATTCCAGATGATATTTGAATGGCAAAGAAAAAAGAAACTAAACATTAAACACCTTCACCTTCATGCAAACATTGCTCTTTAAAAGCCCAAACCCCTTATTTCCTGCTCCTCCACTCTTCCTTGCTATCAAAGTGTGTGCCAAGATGTATTTCTAATGCTGTTTTTAAATTATGCAGTCATGTTAAAAGGCAAAACACTTAGAGCAGTTTTTTTCCCCCTAAATTCCAGCTGAGGTTTGTACACCCATTAGGAGTGTTTCTAGGAGTAGTTGAGTGGGTTGCCAAAAATAGACTCTACTTTGGTGGAATAATGCAAGGGGCAAAGGTATGCTGAGCATTTCTCTGTTGAAACACAAGTTTGGTTTTCTGCAGTTAAAGCCTGCTCTGGGTGAGCGTACATTCTGCCCCAACATTTCCTGTGGTTTTCTCTGAGTGTTTGCTTTTAGGAATATTTTTTGCCTTTGTCAATTGCAAGCGTGGTATGGTTGGATTTATTGTTTTGTTCATGGGTTTGGTTTATTTTTTGTTTTCCTTTTGTTAGTTTTGTAATGAGATAGAGCCTTGTTCTTTCACTTACTGGGACTTGAGTCTTATTGTAATTTGTTAGTAGATGTAGCTGTGTGATGTTGTGAGCTTGTCTGGCTGGGTCAGTGCTCCATGAGGGTGCTGGTGCTGTGTGAGCAGGGCTGTGTGGGGCAGCTCCCTCCCTGAGCACAGCCCGTGGCACTGCCTGCTGTGGCAGGGATCCTGCAGCAGGGCCTGAGCTGCATCACAGCTGCCCTGGGAGCAGCCCCCTCCACTTGGCATCCCAGGGGGCAGGAGGAGCATTTTTACCTCCAGGCAATGCCAAAGTTTGATTCCACAGCTAAATAAATGTATGTCGCAGTGGAGGCGGGCACGACATAAAGCAGAGACCACAAGCAGTCTCAGTTGGTAACACTTGGCAACAGTTTATTAATGAAAATGGCTGATCTTTTATACACTTTCCAGTTGTTTACCCTTCTTCTACCTTAGCTATTGGCCACAATAATTCAATACCATGTCATTGGTGAAAAGTTACTCTGACTCCACCTAACTTTCTAAAACCTCTTCATCCAGCTGCAGAATGCTCTTGTCTTCCTTCTCTCGATCTCCTTGGTTATGCCCTTGGAGAAAGCTCCTTGTCAGCTTCTTCTTCTTCTTCTTACTTCTCTCTCCTTTAGCTAACAGGCCCGCTGCTAGCCCCTTCCACAAATGTACATCATTAATGGTTGGTAGGGAGTGGGTGTCCTACCCCTTATTCTTTTTAGACTAAGAGAGGAGGTATTCCTAAACATCCTTTATTCTGAATTAATGGATCCGATGGTGGAGAATTATTTTTTTATTGTACACAGCTGCCTTAACTGCTGAGGCAGATAAACCTGTCAGTCTGGATTGGCTGAGACCAGTAACTCCAGTAACTCACCTCTGTAGATGAGAATTAACCCTGTGGGCTTTGGTTTGGTTTTTTCCCCCCAGGTCGTTCGAGCCCTCAGATGGACCATTTGAGAAGGAGCCCCACCATGGAACAAGCTGTGCAAACAGCTTCAGCCCACCTGCCCACTCCAGCACCAGTTGGGAGGAGGAGTCCTGTGCAAACCAGACCTTTGGTGTCTGCAAGCCAAAAATCCCTAGAGAGCCAAGAGCACAGACGAGGTAGCTTTGGATGGTTTTCCTACAGCTTCATTCCTTCCATCACATACAAAGTGCCCTTTTAAAGGGTAGTACAGAGGAATTTTCCTGCTGTCTACCACTGGTAGGCTGGCCAGCAGAGACCTGCATTAGATACATATTTCTTTTTAAATTTAAGCATATATTCTAAATTACTTTTTTTCTTTTATGATTTAAACATGTGATTTACATTTATAGGTTTGGATTTTTTTAAAAATCTCAACTATATACAAAAGTATGATCAAAAATATCTAATTGGATAAACAAATCATGTTTTTATTTCCAACTTTAGCTGAAGCACACAAGGTTTCAAGATCAGAAAATGAACTCAGAAATGAAAACAAACGACAAATTGGTAAATCATGTTTTGAGAAATAGCTATCATTGCTTTCAGACCAATACATTTTTTAAAATTTGCTAAAATACATAAATTCTTTCACATTTTGCTTTGAGAGGGTAACAACTTTGCATTGAGCCAGAAGAATACAAGAAAATGAAGTCAACATTAAAGAGAAAAATATTTTCTTGTTTTATACTAAGCAATCAATTTAAATAAAAATATGAATCAAGTATATGTTTACATCACAGATTTATAAATATAATAGCATGAAATAAAAGCCTTTGTAGAAATATACTTGACTGAAAAGCCACTAATATTTTAACTTGTCCTCCAAAAGCTTTTAATGACTTCTAGAGAGTCTCTAACACACAAATTTAGTATTGTTCAGCTTTCTGTGCCACTTTCATCATTACTGTGAGTGAATTTACAAATTCAGACAAGCTGCTCTGTTGGGACTTTAAACAACAGGCATTCTCTTCCTGCACTTCTGAAGTCCCAGCCTGTTACCCCAGGAATTAGAAATCAAACCAAACCACAAAACACCCTCCAGCATCCTGAGAGAAAAGCCAATCCACCAAGCAAAACCAAGGAGAATGTGCCTGTTTTCAGTTCCAGGTGCGCCTGCAGTGCGGAGAGGCCGCGGAGGTCACAGAGGGGGCCGAGGAAGATTTGGTATCCGGAGGGATGGGCCAATGAAGTTTGAGAAGGACTTTGACTTTGAAAGTGCAAATGCACAATTCAACAAGGAGGAGATTGATAGAGAGTTTCATAATAAACTTAAATTAAAAGGTAAAACAATGTTTGCTTTAGATTTGAGCATGGATAAACTGTGTCTTACTGTTTTGATCCTACCTTGGAGAATAACTCTTAAAAGGCATATAGTATTAAGTCTTGCTTGCAGTCATTGAGAAATAAATTTAAAAACCAATTAATAAGTAAACTGAGGTCATATGTTAATTAAATACTTGGGTCGCTGTTTGAGTTTTTAACAAATTTTAACTAGCAGATGTCATCTGTGAAGTTCTAACAAGTCTCTGTTAAAAATGCAATTACTTAACCAGAAGTCCCAATAATGTTTATTACTTAAAGCTGTGGAAATGATGCACTAAAAGAAAACCCATGTTTCAGGTTTCAATTATTAGACCAAAATTATAATGACCAGAAACTAAGGAGTTTGGGATCAGAACTTGATTGTAGTATGTAGGAGAGTTTGTTTGAAAGTTTCTAGCATTTCCTTGCTTTTATCCTTTTCCAGAGGAACACAGGAGTAGTTAAAAACCATGCTGCCAGCACTCATTTTCTAGCAGCCTTCTGTTTTGATTACCTCATTCTCTTGTGACCAGCCACCTGTTTGTTACACTGCTGCTGCTATTTTTGGACAAAATTGTTGCAGGTTAATACAGTGAGTTCCCTGTTTCAGTGAATGATTGGCTAAAGGCTGGGAAACAAGAGGTGGGAATAAATGGTCAGATTTCAGTGTAGAGTGAAACCACCAGTTGAGTCCCAGAAGATCTGTCCTGTGGTGCTCACCTGTTTTTCTGGATCATTTCTCAATCAGTTGATGGTTTGCTGTTGATACTGTTTTTTTCAGAATAATAAAGAGAAAGGGAATGCTAACCATAAATAGCTATAGAAATGTTTGGAGTGTGGTAGTTCTTGTGTGTGATGTGGAAAGGTTGAGCTGGTTGGCTGAAGTTTATGCACAGCATTGTGAGATTTAAGCTGTAGACATTTAGGAATGAGATTTGAAGATAGCAATAGCTGTTGATGTTGAACCATCAGCTTTGTTTTCAGTACTGGTTAAAACAGTGAGTTGAACTTGAGGCATTATTAGGAAATAAATACATCACAAAATCAGAATGCTGGTCCTGCTTATCAAAGGAGATGGCAGCAAAAGCAGAAGGCAAAGGAGAAGGACAACAGGGATGAACAAAACCATGGGATGGCTTCTAGGAGGATTCACTGAATAAGGCTCTGCCAGGAAGGAGGTAGCTGGAGAGGGCAGAAAATAGATGGGTGTCAAATCTGTTCTGCTGCAGGGTTTTTTGGTAACTAAACCCACAGGAAGCATAGAAACCTCCAGACAGCAATACATCCTCATTTACATGTCAAGTTATTTGATTTCCACGTTAAATTATTTTTATAGCATGCAATATAGTTCCTCTCTGACTGGGAATAACTTAACAGTTATTTTAGGCCGTTTTTTTAGGCCTCTGTTTACTTTTTATTTTCCAGAAGATAAACTTGAGAAACCAGAGAAGCCTGTAAACGGAGAAGACAAAGGTGACTCAGGTGTTGATACCCAAAATAGCGAAGGGAATGCTGATGAGGAAGATCCACTTGGACCCAATTGCTACTATGACAAAACCAAATCCTTCTTTGATAACATTTCCTGTGATGACAATAGGTAAGGCCTGCAAGGAGAAGCTTGTTAGTCTGCTTAATGCATGTTTATGTCATAAGATATTGCAGTGAGTAGCACTGACAGTCAGCTCTTGAGTCAAAGGTGATTAGAGCTTATTTCCACATGCAGCTGGCAAAAATAAAATGGGAATAAGAAGTGCAAAATTTCTTTGTGGGCAAGTGCAATATGGTCATGAGAAGGTATTTTAAGGTGTTTTAGAGCCAGGCTTTAAGAACTTAATGCACAGGCTCTAGAATCTCCTTTCCAGATTTACTAAGATGTGGAGGGTTTGTTTGTTTTGCTTTGCTGCTAAATTAACACTTTAGTTAAATCAATTACGACCCTGCTTTGGTAATGGTTCCTAAGCAGATTACATAACTGTCTCGGCCAGTAGTGCTGTTCAAATGGACAGATAGCATTTCAGGAAAATTAAAGCTGATCTTTTGCTGCTGCCTTTTTATTAGACACGATGATGTGGATTGCTGACCTATTTTAACTTGCAGGAGGGGGAGTTGTTGGTTGTACTCACAGCCAGATAAAATAACATCTGTAACTGCAAACTGGTTCTTGCGTGCAGAGGATACAGAGTGTGCTTTTCAATATGGCAAACTCTTAGAGCATTATTAATATCTAATTAACGACTCTGCACCATATTCCTTCTCGATGAGCCCAGTGAACTGTGGCAGACACCTGGGTTCTTGTGCAAGGGATGCTGTGCAGATTTACCGTGTGATTCTCGGAGGGCGCTGTCCCTCCCTTCCCAAGCGTTTCAAGCCATCCCCGTTGGTTCTGTGCTGCAGGGAGCGGCGACCCACCTGGGCCGAGGAGCGGCGGCTGAACGCCGAGACCTTCGGCATCCCCCTGCGCCCCAACCGCGGCCGCGGCGGCTACAGGGGCAGGGGCGTCATCGGCTTCCGAGGGGGCCGGGGCCGGGCCGGCGCCCGGGGCGCCTTCCCCGCCCCCCGCGGCTTCCGCGGCGGATTCCGAGGGGGCCGCGGCGGCCGCGAGTTCGCCGACTTCGAGTATAGGGTAAATAAAGTGCTCGTGTTGTTCCTCTGACCCGCCCGCTGCAACCCCTGAGCTTAGATTTGATGGTGAACTAGAGCTTCTTGCTAGGACTAGAACTGCTTTGCAGGGCTCTGAGCTACTTTTTTCAAAGTCCATTAATGCTGAAATTTTAGTTACATGGCATCATTTTACTATCAATACCCAAAAGTATAGTTTGCCTTTCATCACATGCCCTGAGTGACATCTACTATCAGGAAGGAGAAGAAAAAGAAGTTCTACACATTGAGTGCAAGTGTTAGAGATGTAAACTGCAAGCATTTTTCCAAGTTTTGTACATATATTAAGCAAGTTAAATTATTCCCTCTCATCATTTATATTTTAAAATATAAAGGATGAGAGGGAATGATTTAACTCGCTTCCATTGTGCAACAAACTTTTGAATTCTTTGTGAATGAACAAATCTTATAGACTGGTATACTGGTTAGAATCAGACAGCTATCCAGATTGATTCAGATAAACTGGGCTTTTAGAGTTTTGACTGGGACAGAACAACTTGTGCTAGTTTACTGCATGAGCAGTTAGAGTTTTGCAAACAAGAATATCTGATTTTTTTCTAGAAATTTTAATTTTTTTAAATGAAAAAATTGGAGGGTTATGTCACAGTACATTTCTCTCTGTTGTGAGAGAAACATCCCTCAGTTTTTCCTTGATTAGTTTTCAACAGTTAGTCCTATCACTTAAAGAAACTTTGGGTAGCTGATTGTGAATGGAAATGAGGGATTGAAGATCAGCAATTTGAATTTCTGAACGAGAGTTTTGCTGCTTTCCAGTTGAGTAGGAGGTGGTGCAGGGGCTGAGGATTTGTGCTGTGCTTTGTGTTTGGAGCGATGAGCTGCTCTGCTCAGTGCCAGACTGAGGGGGTTTCACCAGATGCCAGCCTGATCTCCTCTGAGGTCTCCTTTCTGCTGCAGGACATGGGGACAGCCAGCACAGCACAACTGCTCCCAGGGCTGTTGCCCAGATGGGTTTGTAGGGTTTGTTTTGCAAAATGAATTTTCACACTGTGCTTTTGTTCCCTCTAGAAAGACAACAAAGTTGCTGCGTAGTCTACAAGAAAGCTGCAAACCAGGTGAACGTCTAGATCTTCTTGAATCAGAGAATTAGTTTTGATCTCTGCAAAGAATGAAGTTAATTTGCTGTATACTTGTCACCAGCACTGGGATTTAACTATTTAATTTCAAAGGGGTGTAATGCAGTTACTTTTGAGAAATGGCCATCTTTGAAAACAAGTAAGCATTAAATATATTTGAGACAGAAGGATAAGTAATTTCTTATGTATAGTTAATTATAAGCAGTACTTCGATGGAGTTTTAAGTATTTTTTCATCACTGAAAGGATTTTTCTTATTACTAAACTGTATTTGATAATTGCTTCAAGTTGTAAGGACAATGGTATGCAGAAGGCCGTCGATACTGTGAGTGTTTTGACCCACCGAAGGTTGTTTTTTGGAAATCCTGTAAAATCCCTTTTGAGGTAGTTGTTCTTGTATCAACTAGGGTGCTGGACAGTAGAAAACTTGCTTTGTCAGTCAGATATGTACACACAGTAAATACTGTTTCTTAGGCAAAGGAAAGTTTTTATATAGTTGTAAAATTCCATTATATCCCATTGCCAAAGAAACATTACAAACTTTGTATAGCTGTATAAAAAGCAACTAATTTTTTAAAGAATAAACATTTTTAAGTCGGTAAACATACTGTTATTGCAGAAAGTTGATATGCTGAAGAACACTGAATTAGTTGGGTTTCTTTTTCTTTAGCAGCTTTTCAAGCTTAAATGTTTGATTTTATATTTGGACTATAATGAAGTTTTGAAAATGTTCTTCCATTACACAAAACTGGATACACGCTTCACTGCTCTTGCAAGAATTTGATTTTGTAGTTTCTGGTATATCACAGGATTTGACCAAGTTAAGGAGATATTTTCAAAAAAAAAAAGGAGAAAAGGAATTTTCATATGTCAAGATTTGCAATTAATTTTACTTAGTGAGAAATATTAACTTTTTTTAATAATGGACCAGGCACAAGAGTTGGTGATTCTCCTGGAATGCCTGGGGTAAAAGTCTGTCTCCATTTGTCAATTCTTGAAACGTTAACTTTGTTGTAATACCTGTAGACATGAGCAATTTAAAGAATTCTTAGTGTTTGAAGTTGTTTGCATTTTGATAGACCGTAGCTTGGAGACATTGAGACTCTGGTTCTAAGACCACGAAGTCACAAATGACAGTACGGACTTTTTGCCAATTCTGGATAACTAGTTGCAACTTTCTGATATGCTGAAATAGAAACCTGGTCATTTGTGTCTGTGTATGTATATGAAGGCCACAGGAATAAAGGGATCCAAAGATTACATCACTTTGATCTAATTTGCTGATTTATTTTTTTTTTTACTTCAGAATGTTCAGTGGTGATAAAGACGTGAAAAAACTGCACTGTTGAAAAATTGGAATATTTAAAAGTGGTTGATAGAATCTTAATTTTATAACTTTTGTATAGCACTACAAGGAAGTATTTTGTAATTGGTTTCCTTATTAAGGTCAAGTATTTGACAGCCGTAGAAGTTAGATAATATTGTTTAGTAATGTTTTTGCATGTTTAACAACTGCCTTTTGGGATCCACAAGTCATGATTCTGAACACCTGTTGAGATTTTTGACCGTAGAGGCAAGTGCTGTCCTGTTGCAATAATTCTTTACTGTCTGAGGTGTTCCAGCTGTAAATACCCGGGCCGGGAGCCGCGGCCGGGGCTACACCAACCCTGCGTAGGCCCGGCCCGCCCGGCCAGGCTTTCTGTTTTTTTATTTTAAACCAGAATAAACTGTTCAGTACAAGCGGCACGGCGGCGCTCCTTTGTTGCGCGGGGCGGGCGGGGCGGGGCGCGGGGCGCTCCCGGCGGCGCATGCGCGGCTCAGGGGCGGGGCCGCAGCCCCTCAGCCGCAGCCGCCATGTCCGTGGCGTTCGTGCCCGAGCGGCTGCGCGGGGCGGCCGAGGTGAACCAGGAGACGCTGCAGCGGGTGAGGCACACGGGGCCGGGACGGGGCTGGGGCTGGGCCGGGACCGAGCCCTGCCGGCCCGCTTGGGGCAGAGCTGGGGCGGGTGGTGACGGTGTCTGTGCCGCAGCTGTTGGAGGAGAACGACCAGCTGATCCGGTGCATCGTGGAGTACCAGAACAAGGGCCGCGCCACCGACTGCGTGCAGTGAGTGAGCGATGGGCGGGCAGGGGGAGCGCTGTGGGCAACGGCAGCCAAACGCGGCTCGAGCTCCTGGGGCTTTCCTGCCGCCACCCGGAAGATGCGGCTGGCCTTACGAAGGGATTTCACCAGAATCATTTCAGTCACGTATAAAGCACGGATGGACCCTGCCGCCTTGGTCAGGGTGTTTGCTCGGTGCTCCTGGGCCCGCTCTGCCCTCCGTGCCCGTGTGTGCACACCCGGTCGGCGGCTCTGCCGCTCCGGCACCTGCGGGGAGCGCTGCGGCTGCTCAGGCCCGCCCGGCGGGCAGCTCTGAACTCCTGCTCCGCTGCGGCTGTCAGGCTGCGAGCTCAGTGCCCGCCTTCCCATCCAAGCTGGGTAGTATCACATGCTCGGCTACCGAGTGCAGCTCAGTGCCTTATACCGGCCTTCAGAATGAGAACAGCCCTGATTTATTATTCTGGTTTGCTTTCTTTTTCCCTAACTGCAAATATTGATCAGAGTACACGAGTGCGAGTACGGGGAGTTGTCTAGAAAAGAACGTTTTCCAGACCCTGCGTTTCCTCCTCTCACAGGTACCAGCATATCCTGCACAGGAACCTCATTTATTTAGCGACAATTGCTGATGCCACCCCGCCCAAGACGCAGAAGCCTGTAGACTGACAGCAATACCTGGATGTGACCAGTGCTGCTTTCAGAGGCTGTAGAAATAGTTTAGAGTCCTGCTTTGAAAACCAAGAAGGTGTGGGTTTGAAAAAAGCAGGTAAAAAGTGATCTGTATTTGTGTGTTTAAAATGCGGATGTAGTTTTCAGTGTAGTATTAGGCCAGCTTTTCCCCTGTTACTGTAACTAACACAGCTTAAGAATGATAATTATCGCATTCCCTTTTCCCTCTGAAAAACTCAATTCAGTGTACTTCTGGGAATAGCCTGGTTGTCAAGCACTATGGGAAGCAGAGCCCATTTCATGAGTAAGGTTCTATAATAACAAGGAAAATGTTACTCTAGGTGAATCCTGCCTCCAACATGACATATATAAAAGCAGTAAACTCTTGGATCCTGTATCAGAACAATTGTGCTAAATAAACTAAATATGTTCTTTGTAAATTGTAGTATATGCTGAATTAATATAACAGATTAACAAAAGAGCTGCTCCGTGATTTAGTCAAACAGAAATGTCAACTTTCCTAGGACTGGTGGGATTGCCCCACCACTCAGCAATTATGTGTAAGGGAGAAACCAAGGTATTATTTTAGAAGCTTTTGCCCAAGTTTATGAAGGCTTTTTCTCTGTGCTTGATATGCTCTGTAAACAAGTCAATTCTTGCACAGTCAGAATGGGTTCATGTGCTTCCTGGCTACTGTCAGCACTGCTGGCCAGCTGCATGTGTGCTCCTCTGCAGTAAGGGAAAGCAGCTTTGCACACCCTGCATAGGCATTCCAGTGCCACAGTTAACACACACTGACTGAACAGCCTTGGTCACAGCAGAGGGGACAGAGTTTACTTTTGGCTTACTACCATCAGAGTTACTGACTCTCTAAAAATTCAAATATTGTGATTTTGGCAATGTTTACCTGCACTACCGGTTCAACGACCCTGCTGAGGCATTGTCTGTACCACATTCTTCTGTGACATCACCTGAAAAGCACCTTTAAAGATTGGACTGTGCATGAAGTTCATTTTTATATGATAGAGTCAGTAAGTAGGCAGTTGACAATTTTCAAACTGTTAAATAATCCCATGTTAATGTAATAAGATCTTTACAAACCGAAGTTACAGTTTAAGGTGCTGCTCATTTTCAGCAAGGTGCATATTTTAAACAGGTATGACCTATTAAATGTATATCTTTAATAAAGCAAATAGTTTACTTTTACAGAAGCTTTAAAATACAAACTGTACAGTTCCAGTTCAGAAGCGTTAGCTATTCACAAGAAGCACTGCAATAAGGGTAAGTTAACTAAGCACCAAACCCTTGCACTTGGCAGTGTAAGTGAAGTTTAAGGGCAAGACTCATTTGCCAAGTGCAACAATTCTTAAAATTACCAGTGTTCAGAACAATCGGAAGCAAAGGACAGAGTAGCACCCACGTGGTCAAAATGCAGACAAACTTTCTTTGTGTTCACAATTCACTTATGTAGGTCCAGAAACTTGCCAGCATTTGTAATTATGAATAAACTGCAAAAACTATAGCAATCATTTTGGCACTTGTTAGAAAAAAAGTTCAAAATTAAGTTGTTTTCATTAACTTCCATTTTGGTCAGTATGAATAACCAAGTAAGTACAACCAAATTTGGGATTTAATATTAGATCTAAACAACAAGATTTAGGAAACTCGAAACCATTCATGAAGTTAAATAACCACTAACATTTTCAGTGGAAGGTTTTCAAAATCATAGTAGTACAGACCATTAACAATTTACAGACAGAAGCCACACTGATTGTGCAAAGCACATTACTGTAAAAAGTCTATGTACAGCAAACAAATCTTTGTAAACATGGTAAGTATGAAGTTTCAGAAAACATGGTGACAATATCATAAATACAGGCAACATTGGCATCCTCAAACAGCACAAAAGGTAACAATCTGGGCCTGCAAATAGAGCCCGTCACCATACAAACAAAAAAGGTGGATGGGTTTTAAATACCCAAATGTTTAATAGTTTTAGTGTTGTGTATACTTTTTATTTATATATATATATATATATAATGTATTTATTTTTTGGTATCTTCAGATATAGATGTACTTAGTTTGTAAAACCAAAACCAAAAAATGTGCTTTGTCTTCATTGAAAAATTATGTAGTTAGAACTAATAACCCATTTTACTAGTAGTTAACATATTAGAATGATATGACTTAAGAAAAATACAAAAATAAGATTAATACTGTCAAAACTCTTATACCAGAAAATATTGTGGTTTTTAGACTCTTTCAAAGATGAAATATGAAAATTTAAATAAGCTCTAACTATATAAAGAATCTTCTGTAATCTCAATTCATATACAGTGGGATAGGTATACATATTTACCATTGTTCTTGAATTTGTAAGCACCAGTCACTCGCCCCCATCCACTTTGGTTGGAAGATTATTCCTAATTCCACAGGTTCACTTAATGGCACATATTGACTGCAAATAATTACTTTATCCTTTTAAAAAAAATAATGTTCTTTTAACTAACTGCTACCCCACATTTCAGTTTTACTATCTTCTGAGCCAGCTCACAATTTTTAATCAACTGTAGCATCTGAAATAAGACTTTAAATAAATGCAAGTAGTCTCTTAGGCTTTGCTTTCACACACTGCAGGAGCACCTTGTGGAGAGTGCCTTTGGCCAAATGCAGCCAGAGGGCAGGGTCTGTGTGAGAACCAGGGTCCCAATGTCCACACAGGTGTGAGAACCAGGGTCCCTCTGTGCACACAGGTGTGAGAACCAGGGTCCCAATGTCCACACACATCTGGAACCAGGGTCCCTCTGTGCACACAGGTGTGTGGAACCAGGGTCCCTCTGTCCACACAGGTGTGAGAACCAGGGTCCCTCTGTGCACACAGGTGTGTGGAACCAGGGTCCCTCTGTGCACACAGGTGTGTCAGAACCAGGGTCCCTCTGTCCACAGAGGTGCCATCCATGTCAAGCAGCCCAGGTCACGTTGACAACACAAGCCTGAGTGGTTCTGCTGATCTTCACCTAGAGGAAGGAAACTGCCACAAAACTCAGTTTTGTGACTGTTTCTGCAGCAGTTCCCAAATGAACTCGCTTGTGTAGCACAGCAAAAGCTGCTGTTGCACTTCATTGTAAAAAAGCTGCCCACAGGCTGTAATGGAGAATACAAAGGTTCTGTAGCTTGTCCTTTATAAATTTAAACACAAACAGTGTTGAGCAAAGTGACCACTATATATTTGCTTCAACATATTCAATGTGTTTCAGTAAGATGTTTTAACTATAAATCTATATGAAAAATAGCTATAAAATACAGTGTTTCTTGTATGGTAGTCCTTCAGCAGTTCTTTTTAGAAAAAAAAAATGTCTTGAAAGTAAAGGCAATTACACATTTTTAAAAGCATTTCTACATCACAGTTTTGGGCTGTTTCATGTACACCAAACATATTGGCCATATTTGCTCAGCACTGTAACTCACAATCCGAGAGTTTGTCTATCTCACCCAAACCCCCTCAATGCCACATGGAGAGAGAAACAGGATCTAGCCAACACAGCACTGCGAATCCAAGTAAGGTGATTTCCATTTGGCCCTGTGCTGCATGTCGCAGTAGGAGCAGCAGTCAGTACTGGTGCAGGTAAGATGGTCTGCGCTCGTGCTTCACTGGGAAGGATTTAAAGCCCTTGTTGATCTGTTTGTGCTGGGAGGCCTGCTGGGACTGCTGCTGCTGCTGGGCGTAGGCGAAGCTGGAGGAGAGCCCGGCGGGGCCGCACTCGCTGGCCCACAGGGGCGACTGCAGCATCTGCATGGTGTCACTCCACTGGCCCACGGGGCTGCTCATGGGGTACAGCGACGTGCTCTGGCTGGGCAGCGTGCTGGGCACAGAGCACGTGTGCTGCCACGGCGCCTTGGGGGGCCACGTTTTGGTCTTGTTGTCCTGAGAAAACAAAATCGGTTAGGGTGCTCTGCTTTAACAACGGAACGCTGCTTTTTTAGACAATACTTAACGTGTCACCTTATCACCTCCTTGAGATATTGTCACAAGATTAGTTTATATTTGAAAGCCTGTGATGGTGTTCGCAGGGGTCTGAGGATGAGGGAAGAGATGAGGATCTGACTCCATGTTTCAGAAGGTTGATTTATTATTTTATGATATATATTATATTAAAACTATACTAAAAGAATAGAAGAAAGGATTTCATCAGAAGGCTAGCTTAGAATAAAAAAGGAATGATAACAAAAGCTTCTGTCTCAGACAGACAGTCTGAGCCAGCTGACTGTGATTGGCCATTAATTAGAAACAACCACATGAACACAATCACAGATGCACCTGTTGCATTCCACAGCAGCAGATAATCATTGTGTACATTTTGTTCCTGAAGCCTTTCAAGCTTCTCAAGAGGAAAAATCCTTAAAAAACGATTTTTCATAAAAGATGTCTGTGACAAAAGCCGAACTGATGCCTACATATAGCACTCTCAATTCTTAAAAATCTGCTCGTTAAAAAACATTGACTTCAGCTTGACACACAGTGGCCCCACTGAAAAAGTAAATGACTTCCAATTTTAATACATGAAGCTTGGTGGCTGACAAAAGCACCTCCCGCTACTTGAGTGCAGGTGGTTTAGGTTTCCAGGGAAGTAAGCAATGTGCAGATGCAGATGCTTTCCCAGCTGACAGCCTCCTGCACACCCACCCAAGGTTCCAGCAGCACAAGAGACTGAGCCAAGCCCTGCTGAGCTCACCTGACTGCGGTCATCTGCTGCAGAGAGCAGGGGAGGCGATGGCAGCGTGCTGGGCTCCTGCTCACCACTGCTGTGTTTTCTGCAGGAAGAGACACACATTGACTTGTTGGTTTAAATGAGTCACCCTCATTCATCTGCCACTGGCACACATCAGACAGCCTACAGTACTGTTTTCAGAAACATCTGGTTTCATGTACTTCTTGTTCAGTACAGGTAAAAGCAACAATACAGAAACTGTCAGGGACATGACAAGGCACTAGTTCTTGGAGCTACAGCTTCAACATTTCTGTACAGGTGAAAGGAAGCTTTTGCCCACTTTCAAGAAATCTGCCAGAAATTGTGTTTTTACTTCTGTTACCTGCTCTTATGGCTAGGTTTCTTTTGGGTTTTTTTAAGTATCTTTTCTGAAATAACCTTACAGATAAGACAAAACACCAGTTGAGGAAGTGAAACATCTGCTGAAGCACAGTAATTTTACTGAAGAAAAATGTTCTACCTTCAGTTTAAATTTGTGACCTAATACTGAGTTATCAAATAGAAGTTCTTGATCACATGTGCATTCTGGAAGACTTTTTTGCTTGGATTTTTTGGTCTTTTTTGTTTGATTGGTTGGGTATTTTCAGGAGGAGCGATTAAGGGCATGGGTTTAGATTAAAGCAGAATCTTTTATTTCATCCTTTTTGTAAAAACCCCAATCAGCATGCTCCAATCAGGCTCCCATAGGTCAGCAGCCCTTTGCAGGTCACCTTTAGCACTCAGCCCTTCTGCCTCCTCTTAGTGCCCATCTTTAGCTCTGGTCTGTTGTCAGGCCTGACCTACAGAACACTGCTCTTCCTACAGGTGACAGCAGACAGCAGCACTGTGACTTCAGCTGAGGTTTTGGGCAGTGAAGAACCCTCTTTGGGCACTTTCTTCTGCCCTTTAGAGCACTACGTAAACCACAGGCTTTTCTTCTTGTTCCATGATCAGTCTCCAGCTATGTACTGGTGACTTAAGTCAACCCTTATGTGTTTGTTTTCCTTCCCTCCTGCTTTTTTGTAAAAAACAAGTAATTACTACTTTTTCTGTGACTGTTTACAGATGACTCTTTCCCATTAATTTCAACTTAACATTCATTGAAGCTCAGTTTTTGTTCCCTCCTTATGAAGGGCTGGCTAAGTGTAAAGATTCAGAAAGTAGCTACTCTTACTCCTTTCTGATAATGCATACAAAACCAGCTATCCAGGTAGAATCTGTGTCTGTGAGAAACTGGCACTGACCTTTTTTTTTCATTCACCAAAAAGCAGACAGACAATCTTGTATCTATGTATTGACTCCAAATTACTCTGTGACTGTAAACAAGTATTTGGCCACTTATTTCATTTTTATAAAAGACTGAAAAATAGTTTGAGAGAACAATTCCAGACTGGAATTGGGTCAGTATTCATGCTTCATCTTGTTCCTTTTGTTACTATTGTTCTGACTACCCTCTGCTGTGCAATCACTGAGGTTCCAAAGCCACCGAGCCTCCAGCCCTTTAGAAAAGCAGAATTGCTGTAATTCACACTACTGATAGAAGTGGCCTGTTCACAGCTGAAAATCCTGGCTTGGTTTTTCCATTACTGAAATGATTTACAAAGGCAATTTGGCCTTCTCTTCCTGCTGTGAGACACAGAGGACTGAGCAGGGGTGGATTCCCACTCCCAGAACAGCAGCACTGAGGTGAGAGGTGCACACCAGGTCAGCAGCAGCTTCTCCCAGTGCCAGGGCTGCAGCCAAGGCACCCACACCCACCCAAAGGCACTGCCCAGCTGCAGCCAGGCACTCCACAGAACCAGTGGGGATCTCATAAAGCCCCAGGAAATGGCATCCAAAGGAGACTCTCAGGCAGGAGGGAGCTCTCATGCCACAGTGACCTCAGTGAAGGGCTGGCTGTTTGCACAGAGCTGGTTTGCACAAGGAGAAAGCTGCTAATACACCTCACATCACCAGTGTAGCACACAAACTCATCTTTGTGGAGACTTGCCTCATTTCCAGCAATTTCCTTTGCTACTCAAATGAAATTACATATAAACAAAAAGAGTCTTACACAGTGGTCCATTTCTATTCATTTTGCTCACCTCCTCTGCTTTACAGCAGCAACGAGGTCTGGCCCTGAGAACATGGAGAACAAACTGTCTCCGTTAGCTGAGGAGGTCTCATCGCTTGAGCTGGCAGAGTCTCCTTGAGTACCAGACCAGCTGTTTGTCACATCACTGCAAGACAGAAAGTTGGATTAGTCCTTGTATTTACTGTGCCTGTCCAGACTCTGTGCCACTGTTGTGCTGAATCTTCGTCACAGGTGATACCTCAGAGCACAACATTGCAGCAATTGGTAAAATGTGCCAGTAATGCAGGTACTTCCACTAGTTCTGAGTGGTCACAGTAACTGCTCTGGCTGTTACAGACTCTTTATATATATTTAACTACAATAATGATATCAATTAGAAGCACCTCTCCTGTTCAGGAAGGAGAAACAAGTGATGGCTTGGGTTTGGAATCACTAAGTACTTGACTTTATCACTGCAAAACTGAGCTAGAACACATATCCATCCTGGTTTTACACTAGATACTCACTGCTCTTACATTATGGACAAATGGACAGAGAATCTTGAAACACTTCTTGTGTAGTAAATAGTTATGACTTGGAAGATATTAAAAACTACAAATGTCCCTGCCTTTTAGTAGCAGGATTAAGTGGATAAAATCTGGAAAACTTAATTCAATCAGGCACCACAACTTTGCCAGCATCACTTTTCATCAAAACTAGGTCTTAAAGCTGTTTTCAAAGTACTCAAAGAAAACTCTCCTGAATACATCTGTGCTATAGATTCCTTATTTCTGTTTTACAGGTTTTAATCTTTCTTAATGGACGCTCCTCTGTCGGGTTAACAAGACACTTAATACTGTGCTTGTTTAATTTGTGTATATTGGTGATTTGTTAATAATGTATGGATGTAAGCTTGCGTCATAGAGGGAGGACCCTGGTTACTCATTCTAGCATTAATTCTCCTATTTAAATATAGGTTGGCCTGTTATGGGGAGGGAGTCATAAAGTTCTTATACTTTTGTAGTGTAGAGCTTTAACACACTCTTTGTTGATGGCTGCTTGAGGGCCCACTGTGTAATTGGGAAATTAATAATTATCCGCTCTGCAACTTTGACAGCATCACTTTTCATCAAAACTAGATCTTAAAGAAAACTCTCCTGAATACATCTGTGCTATAGATTCCTTATTTCCTCTGTGGGAATCCCAGTCAGTATCCATGGCACTCTAAAGATGACATCAAGCACGTCAGTGCCATGGGATCAGCAGAGCAGGCAGGCTCACATTGCTCACTCTGAACAGTGAAGTGCAGCTTTCACAGATGCTGCAGCAACTGAAAAACCCCCAGTATTCCCACATTCTGCCAAGCCTGGGTGCAAAATCAAGTCCCACAGTAAAAGCATGCAGCCTGTGCACTCTTACCCCTCTGTGAAGTAGTCAGGGAAGGGCCAGGTTTTGTGGGGATCATCAGCAAGGGGCCAGTTGGCGCGCGCGGTGCTCGGGCGCCGGACGTGCTGCGCTTGCCTCTTCTGTTGCATAGCCTGGTTCACCCCAGCCACATAGCGAGCAAACTCTGGATCAGAGCCAACTGAGGGAAAGAAACCAACAAATCCATTGCTGACACTTCCAGTGCTTCAGCTTTGATCATGCCCCACACCACAGTAATTCCCTCCCTGATGGATTCCCTGAATTCCATCCCAGCAGTGGATGGGTCTGCATGGAGCAGTGAAGAAAGTTTTACAAAGATAAGATACACAGCATCCACAGTGGATAGTAATTATCAATGGCAGTACACCTGCCCCTTGCATTCCATCAGGGAAACTGTGTTTGTACTATGATGGTGTCTATGCTGAAAGGTCCAATAGCCAGACACTGATGAAATGGACACTGTACATTCATCCACACGTGAAAAGCAACAGAACAGTTACTGCAGTTGACACCAGAGTGCAACATGGTTTCCAGCTATGTTGTGATCCTGCTCGGATCATCCTGGAACACAAGAGCACCAAAACTGCCTCCTTCCTATGAGACAATTCTGAAAATATTCGGATTCTGACTACAAAATATCTCAAAATAAGAACTATATTTACAGAAAAAAAATCAGTAATTTAAAAATTCTTCCATTCTCAACATGCTTTTTGTGTCCCAAGTATCCAATAAGAAATAAGCACACTCTTGAGCAGACACAGCAAAAGCCTCAATCCCAAAGTGTTTCAAATGCTCCCTGATCAGAGCAAGCAATTGCTGTATTCAAAAGACTGCTGATAATGAGTCACTAACTGAGTTTCCACAGCTTCTCTTTCTTTTGGCTTTTTTTCTTCCCCGAGAAAAAAACTTGGCAATCTGAGTGGATTTATGGAAAATGTCTAGACTAAATGCACAGTAATTGCAGTGGGAAGTACTGAGCTGCTGGCCTGCCAGTCTCAGCTGGAGATGGAGTGAACACTGAAGAACATCCAACAGTCCTGCACAGCTCACAAAGCAGAAATCTTTCACCTGACACCTCCCTACATTCAATTATTGCATTTGGAAGATATGTTTCCTTGTTCTCATTTGGCACATCCAGAAAAGACCTCCACAATGTTTTGCTGAATGCAAATGAAAAAGACAGTGAAGAAAACTTTGTTTCTCTGCCTCCTTTCCTAAGCAAGGGCTATCTGAGAGCTACCTAGGAACAAAACATCCCCACTTGTACTTGTTCTCAAATACCTTTATGTCTATTTAAGATGAGGCTGGAAGCCAGACAGTTCCTCAGATCTAAGAACAGAGTCTAGATGGATTCTGAAGGACATCCAGGCTTTTTTACCTGGGGACAGCATTAAGTTCTAAAGTGCTGATAATATTCAAAATAGAAGCTTATGTTAATTTTTACCTCACTGAAAACATCAGGTGAACAGGTTTTTATCAGATAGTTTTTTACTCCAAAAGATTGGAGTTACCAACATTCCTTCATCAGGTTCTTAGTGATGACTGAAGTCCTACAAAATACATTGTTGGGACTAGTTAGGCTTCAGCATGAAAAGCCATACATTTCAATTTTATAAATTCTTAATCAGCAGTTTTGCATCTGAAGAGAGATATAATTTTCAGACTCTAGAAGTATTTATCAAAAAAGTAATGTGTTTTGTTTCAAATGAGAAATGTACAGTCCTAGGAAACCCTGGAAATGAAAAACAGTGTTCTGGTTTACAGCTTTTTGTACAACACTGAAGCTTAAAGTGTAAATTTCTACACCACAGCTCAACCTGGCAAGTTCTATGAAGAAAAGTTCTTTCTAGTGGAAAAGTATTCAGTTGGAAGGATTTTTGTTTGGTTTTTGTTTTTTAAACACCAGATCTGTGAAAAATACTGGTTTTACTTATCACTACAACTGCAGAAGTGTGTATCTTAATCCACTGAGCACCATTTATGGACCTTGAGTAAGTCACCTTTTCCAGTACCACTTTCTACATCCCTGACATTCATCAAATGGAACAACACAAGGAGTTTTTTGTACAGCAAAAGGAAAATACTACAGAAATAGAATGGGAGAATGTCAGTGCTTTGCATACCTGCTTTATTTTCCCACACACTGGCTTAGTGCTTGCTGAGAATAATTCTGTCCTTCCTTAGAGGCTGTGATGATCCTTACATCTATACCCTAAGTCTGTTTAACTAAGATGATGCTAATTCAGACTTACAGTTATTAGGCAACAGTGTCACTTTGGTGGCTATTTTTGCCATAGAAACTCCACTAATTAATCAAGTAAGTTGACAAAATAACTATCATAATTATGAGTCAAAGGAGCTGGTTTGAGACACCCACACATTCCAAACACAGACAGTGCAAATGAGAAACTGAGCAAATGAGAAACCGAGCCCTGCTTTGATAAAAGGTTTCCCTGTTCTCTGCTCCTCCCTCAGGCAGCTGCCATAAATGCACACTCCAACATTCCTGCAGCTGTGCTCCAGGCCAACAGAAGTTACATTTACAAGGTAGCAGCTGTGAAAGTTGTTCTTAATGCCACCATCAGAATCACACAGTCACAGAATATCTGAGTTGGAAGAGACCCACAAGGATCACCAAGTCCAGCTCTCAAGCCAATGACCCACGTGGGGATTCATCTCTTAAATTCCACATTCAGTTTCTTGGTCTGTACATATTCATTTATGACTCTAAAATTTTATCTCAATTCACCGATATTTACAATTTATTGGAGGTCCAAACACATGTGGCAAACCTCATGGCACTTGCTCTTTAGTCTCCAGTCCTTTGACATCCAAACTTTTCACTGCAGAACCAGCTGTGGAACAGGAACCAGCATGGCTCCCAGGGAAATGGGGAGCAATGGATGGAAAATGTGGGGATATGGGAAAGATGCAACCCAGCTGTATCTCCAGGTTACAAGACTGCTAAAGAGCAGGAAGAATAATTTTGAGGAGAGGGAACACACCTGAGTTCAAGAGTTTGATTTTGAACAATTTTACAAACTAAGTATAGGAGGAACATCATCTGTGAGTATCTTTTCAGTACTCTGGTGTACTCCATATGGGAAAGGTCAGACTACTACAAGTGGGACAAGAAACAAGGAATTATTTCCCATGCTTACTTATTAATGAGAGTTTTAAGATCACCTTGTGTTAAAAAAAGCAAATTAGCACACACACAAATCCCTGCCTGCACTGGTCAGCACCCCTACATCCAGTGAGCACAGGGAAATGACAGTTATTGCCAGCAATATTCACAGAATTCTCTTACAAAGAACTCTTGCAAAAAGCATAATAAAGGAAAAGACACACACCTGCAGGGTCAAAAGGCAGGATTTCTCCCAACATCCCAAACACTCCATCAGTTTGGTCACGATTTGGCCACGTGTTGTTTCTAGGTCCTTGTGGTTTCTGTCCTAACATCTCTGCCATCATATTGTCCATATAGGTGCTCACAAGACCCAAGCTGTACAAATCAGAGCTTAAATCTGAAAAACCAGGATTGTTCCACTGATTTATATGAGACAACCCAGCTCCAACAGCCGGAGCTTGCTGCTGTGAAGAATTACTGAGCCATTTGGCAGGTACACGTTGCTGTGGTCCAATAGGTTGAAGCAGGTGTTGGTAATACTGCATTTGCTGCTTTTGGGACTGCTGCTGGGACAAGCCTTGCTGAGGAGGATGCAGCGGGGTGTGAGACACAGACTGTGGCTGCTGTTGAACCGCTCCCGACTTCTGTTCTGCTGCTGTAGAGGACGCAACAGAGTTCCTTCTTTTCACCATCGGAGAAGTCTGCTGGGATTTGCCCATGTTAAAACCAGACAAGAAATCTATAACATCCTGCATTTCTTGGTCAGTTGGTAAATTCATACCTTTGTCATCCTTGCCATCATCTGCTTTGAAGAAGCTGTCGCGCCTCTCCCCGAGGAAGCCGTTGACCAGCGGGCTGGCTGAGCTCTGCGCTGCCTGCAGGCCATCGGCGCTCCGAGGGAAGCTCCCCAGGCTCAGGATGTTCTGCAGCCGTGCGTCCATGGCCGAGGGCATCTTAGCCTTCTCCTCTGAGCTGGAACTTATGAAGACATTTTTGGAAGGTGTACTGGGGATTGAGTAACTCCCTGTGTTACTTGTACTGGTGCAGGAAGTTTTTTTTGTAAACCGTGAAGTCAGTTTGGAGAATGTCTTTTGCAGACCCCCTGAAGATTTGCTTCCATTCCCCGCTGGCATGTCAACCTGGCTCCCAAACTCTGAGATTTCACGCTGTAACTGGATCTGGATACAAGGCAAAGCTTGCTCCCTGCATCAACAAAAAAAAACATGGATGTCAAACCACCTGAAACATAACTGAGTTTGTACTTTGGGGGAAAACGTGTATTTCGGTGACAGCTCAAGAAAGAAACAGCACCAAAGACCACCAAGTCCACCAGCTACTTCTTATGGTAACAAAGCAAATTATTCCTCATATTTGCAATACTTTCCACTCCTTAAATTTTAGTTGTGCTTCAAGACCTCAATGGAGACCGATTTAATATAAATCAAGTGTTTTTGTAAGAGAGAAGCAAATGCTTTCTAACCCTTGGATATGCTGCTGGTTTGGTTTTCAGCAGTCTCCTGTATCTCTGGATGTACCCAGAAGGTATCTGTAGGGATTAACAGTGCCTCACTCTCAGTCTGATTCCTGTTTTCCCCTTCTGATGAGCTGGCACTATCAAACCCCTCAGCACAGATTATTCAACAACGACAGCTTAGTTTGAACTAGAAAAGAGATGTACCTTCCTTCCTTCCACCTGTGTATATCAAACACAGCGGTGTAGAGCACATCCACCAGCCCCAAAGTCTTCTCTGGATCCAGACTCCTCTGTAGCAAAGACATTGTTGCTGGATCTTCTTTCAGACACCTGTCATCATTAAGTTTAAATTAGAAATCACAATGCTTATTTTTTGACATTAAACAATTCTACCACATCAGTCAGAATACAGAAAGCCAACTGCTGCACTCCAGCAATGAGGAGAATACAGAAGGCCAATTGCTGCACTCCTGCAGAACACATGGGAATGCCTGGTGGCTCCTGGGCTGCAGCCTGAGCTCTGCGTGCCGTGGAACACAGAGCTAACCTCACTGTGAGGTTCAGCAGTACAGTGTGCTGAACTCCTCACTGACAAGAGCTCTGTAGCAGGAACAGCAACAAACACAGAACACACAACACTCAACGCCCCTTTCTGGAACATGGCAGGAGCCTGACACAACTGCACACAAGCCAAGAGCCTGAGCATGGCAGGGTCTGCACGGTGATGGCTCCCACATCCCACAGCGTGGGCCCAGTGCTGGCTCCCACATCTCCCAGTGTGGGGCAGGCGATAGCTCCCACATCCCAGTGCTGGCTCCCATATCCCCCGCACATTCCCCAGAGTGGGGCAGGCGATGGCTCCCACATCCCCCAGTGCTGGCTCCCACATCCCCCGCACATCCCCCAGCGCGGGCCGGGGGTCCCTGAGCGGCTCCGGCGCTCGGGCCGTGCCCCCCGCGGTACCGCCCAGCGCCAGCAGGCGGCGCTGCCCCCGGCACATCCCGGAGCTCCGGGACACGGACAGACAGACAGACAGACAGACACACTCTCTCACAGACACTCTCCTTCCTTCTTCCCCTCCCCTCCCCCCGGGACACTCCTTCCTTCCTTCCCCCGGCAAACAGCACCAGGACATAACACCACACACGCACACATACATTCCTTCCTTTCCTCCCTTCCCCGGGGACACAGCACGGGGGCACTCCTTCCTTCCTTCCTTTCCCCGGGACACACACCATCCATGCATACATCCATCCCTTCCTTTCCTCTCTTCCTCCCCTGCCCCGGGACACTCCTTCCTGCCTTGCTTCCTTCCGCACACAGCACCGGGGCTCTCCTCCCCCCGGCCGTGCCAGCAGCACCATTAGGAACAGGCTGTCTCCGTAAGGAGTCCTGTGAATCAAACGTGTTGTACTGAAACTCCTAACACTGCCTTGTTACAGACACATTTTATGAAAAATCTTTTTTTTAAGATTTTTTCTCTTAACAATCTGAGAGGCCTCAGGAACAAAATCTAAACAATGATTATCTGCTGCTGTGGAATGCAACAGGTGCATCTGGGATTGGTCTCATGTGGTTGTTTCTAATTAATGGCCAATCACAGTCAGCTGGCTCGGACTGTCTCGATCAGACACAAGCTTTTGCTATCATTCTATTTTTCTGCTATTCTTAGCTGGCCTTCTGATGAAATCCTTTCTTCTATTCTTTTAGTATCGTTTTAATATATCATAAAATAATAAATCAGCCTTCTGAAACATGGAGTCAACATTCCCATCTCTTCCCTCACCCTAAGACCCCTGTGAACACGGTCACACTGCCTCCTTCCCAGTTAGAGACCAGAGCTGCCACTGCCTCCTGCTCCCACTGCTCTGAATGGGAGAAATCCTCCCAAGCTGCAACCAACCATCCCTTGCTGGGCAGACACTGAACTGGCAGGGACAGCATCTCCTGGAGCCCACAGGTCCATGGCTCACACCAGCACCCAAAGCACAGCCCAGTGAAGGAAGAGCAAAGGCTCTCACATAACTCAGCCAATTCTTGGCCTCCCTGAGCTCCAGCTGGGACCTCCCAGGCTGGAGCATGACACCAGTACTGGCAGATTATTATTTTTGAAACTTTCTCTTTTATCATCAAGCTTTTACATTTCCTACAAGTCTCAGTGCCCCAGCACTGCCTCTCTTGCCTTGCCTCCTACAGAGGAGCCTGTCAGCAATGGAGGTGTTCAACCAGTCCAGCAGAGGAACTTAAGGAAGCTGTGCCATAATTATGCACGTTCTCTCTTCCATTTGTAACAATTTTCCCCAGTCACAGTCTGAAATAGAGGATTTTTATTTACCACGTTGATGGAACTTGCACCACAATTCTTGATCCTTCTAAACTTATCTGAGGAGCATAGGCTTCTTTATTTTCAATCTGTGCCGTGTCCACAACCACCTAGCAAATCAAATAAAAGGGGAAAAATTTAAGAATTAGTTATTTTATTACCCCTGTAGTTAAACTCTAATAATCTCCCCTCCCAGTCATGCTACACGTACCACAAAAAAACCAAATAAAAGCAAACCAACTCATGACATCATTGTAAATTTACTTCTATTTTAACATAAAATTAGTTTAGTGCAGAAACCTGTATTTCAAGGACTTAGTTCTTCTCAGTTACACCCTGTAGTAATGCATCACTATGGTGTTACCAGCTGCTCCACCTCCCTGCTGGCAGTTCTCAGTTCTCAGTATTTTTGGGAAGTTTAGCACAGTTACTACTTTAGGAGCTCCCAAACACCTACTCAGCAAAACGCTTTAAATCACACTGTAGTGCATGGTATGATATAGACAGTAATATCCAGCCAGAAACCCTTCAAAATTCCTTACACAACTTCCCCTTTTAAGGTTATAAAATCCCACACCACCATTTCTCTATTCCACCTAATGAAACTGTACCATTATTAATTCCTGATTAAATAAAGAGAAGAAAAGTGTTCAGTTTGTTGGACCCTGAGCCACCTGTAAGATGTCATGAAGACATGAAGAGGAAAATCTTAAAAACCAACCCTGTGTCATGAACCTTTCTTTTTAGACAATGGAAAAGGAATGGATTCACTTCAGCTTCATTGAGCCTTGAATTTAGTGATAGTAAGTTCCATATTTGGCTCATGCTTTCTGTTGTTGTCCAGGCTGTGTGGGTTGGCCTTTTTGATCATTTCCATAATTTCCTATTTTGGTCATGCTGAAACAGCAGCTTTTTGGCAGCAGTCAGCAGTTGTGCTTCAGTGGCTGGCAGATCAGCTGCACCATTTATCCCTGAAATGCCAAAAGTCCCCTGGTGTAACTCAGCCTCAAGGGACATTACTGACTTTGTTGTCATCACCCAACCTACACCAGGTGTCTGTTACTGGGTATGAAAAAATGTGAAACAAAATGCTGAGTTTCTTCTCTCACTTTAACGAAACCATCAAATAACAGCTGAATATAATTATTTTCCACCTTTCAAATATTTTAGCATAAGGCTTTCCTTCTCCTTCAGTTGACTCTAAGCCCTTGCCCTGGTTTATTCAATTTTAAACATGTCTAAGCAAGGTGACAAAAGACCCCACCCATCACCCACCCCTGAAAATACCTCTCATTTTGTAACAGGACAATTCCAGCAGTATTTTCTTGGTGTTTGTATATTTTAGTTTTATTTAATTTGGTAACCTGCAATTCAGTCCTATTGCAGGGGTAATTTATGACTGTGATAACATTTAATAACTGTTAACAGATCACTCCTCATAACTGTGCTAAGGAGAAATGAACTCAGGAGTGATTGTTACCAACTCCAAGAAAAACACAGTTTGCACCTGAGACCTGAGGTCAGGTAAAACTCTGATTTGTGCAGGCCTGAGTCAGGTTCTGGCTGTGGTGCATGGTTGGTGCCCATGGTCCAGGCTTTGTTGGGGTGTTCCTTCCCCTTGTTTCTTCCCTTTGCAAAAAGCTTCACATTTCTCAACATCTGTCAGAGTCAGGAATCTGGGATTTAAACTTTGCTAGGTGATTTAGTGCTCCTGCAATGCATGGTGGTGTTTGCTATGCCTACTTGCACAAAAAAAAAAAGAGTTTTATCTGCTAACCTCTGCATGAGGCCAATTGGAAGTTTTATTTCTGCTCATCCTCTGAATACAGCTATTTGAATGTACATTATTTTTATTCAAACATGCAGATTTCATCAGCTGACCCAAATCTCAAAATGCAATTCATATTATATACAAGCTAAGGTAAGAACTGAAAATCAGCACTTCAAATTATTAATGTTAAAAAACTACAGCCTAAAATAACCAAACAAACTAAGTCACAACCCATTGTGCTTTCCACACTTAATGAGTCACTTCTTAAAAGGCACAAGGGCACAGGATAGGCTAAAAGCAGTGAGACTGCCAAGGAATGTTTTTTCCAACTGGGCATTTAAGATACAGATGCACACAATTCTGAATGAATGCAGAGAAGCCAGGATCTGAAAGCAGCACAGCAAAGCCTACATTACACTGTGCCATGACTCATTTATCTGCCTTCTTCACAAAATAAACTTCAAATGAACACATCCTCCCTCCCGCCTGGTGGTGCTTGGAGAACAGCTTCCTGTACCTCAGACATGCATTGTTCTTCTTGTACAGGTGCTTCCTCTCTGCCTTCCACCCAAAGAACCCTTTAAAGACCCACAGTACAATTTCTTGTCTCTGCATGAAGCTACATACAAGCAGAACTGGATGTTGTAAAAAAAAGATGGCACATAATTTATAAAGAAAAACCTCAACCCTCATTCCCTTCTGAACTGTAACAAATCCAAGAGGGAACGAAGCAGAGCAGGCTTGCAGGTCCTCTGGCATGTGCACAGCTCATGATGTGCCTTTGAAGAGAGAAGCCTGCTACTTTCAGAACCTGATTTTCATGCAAAAATCTCTGGAGACATTCAGGATTGAACACAAGTGAAACTCCACAGCTCAGCACTGCCATTTGGGAGAATGTGTAAGCAAGTTTTACAGTGACACTCTCCAAAAGTGATGACAAACCTGAAGAATGTCAGTGCTCCCATTAGCAGCAGGTCTAACTCGTTCTGTCTAGACTGGGGGACACCAGATTTCCAAATTCCTGACTCCAAAAGTGCCACTCCTGAACCCCCCCGGGGCAGGAGCTGGGTGTGCACAGCACTGAAAGCCCTGGAAGGAAATGGAGGAAGGTGCAGCATCCTGCCAGGCTCTGCTCCTGCAGACACCCAGGAGCCACAGCTGCTCACACACAGCCCTCCCAAGGGCTGCTGAGAATCTCCTTCCTCCTTGGCCTCATTTCCTGCACCTCACTGCTGATCCCAGCATCCCACCCAACTGTGGCAGCTGAAGGCACAATCCCATTTAACCCTATCCTTTTGCCAGCCCTCCTTCTATTTATTAGTATTTAATGCACATTTTCTTTCAAAACACCAAAGCAGAAATTTGATAAATCCTGTTATTCTACAGTTTCTCTGTCCCTGCAAAAACAACACCACCTTCTTGTGGCTCCTGTAAACCTTCTCAGCCAAAGCAGTGCCCTCCCCTGCCCTCAGCCCCTGTGTCTCAGGGAAGGAAGGACTGACAGCAGGGGCACTGCTGTCCTGACACTCATGGTCTGCACCTCTGATTTTATGAATTATACACCACCATTATATGAACAGTCAGCTGAATTCCAGTGTAATTTCAATCTACTTCTCTCACAGGTATTTACTATTAAGGGACTATATAAGATCTGATATCTAGCATCAAAGGGATGCTAAAGCAGAAATATCTGGCAAATTCATCATTCTAAATTTATCATTCAACATTACTGGAGAACCTTTTAAAAGCACATGGTTTAAATTGCTAGGATGGAAGGCCTAGGTCACCTAACCAGCTGGGTGATTTGTCTGAAAAACAGACTTAAAAATATGCAGCTATTTGGGTCCTTTAATCACAAATTAATTCCAAAGCCCTCATGGTCCCCCATCAGCAATGAACCAGCAAGCAGCATTTAACTCACTGTAGGTTTAACACAACTCAAAGAACACTTGACAAAACTATCACAGGCTACAGTGATACATCCTTGCATTGCCTTCCTATGCTGAAGGTGCAGCCTCTTCCCCTACTCACAGTAGTCCAAAAATCCTACAAGTCATGCACAAACACTTCACCAAGTGCAGAGATTGCAGTCATTAGTCATGGCAGCACAAATGCATTTTCTTATCAGAGTATGTTCCAAGCATCTCTTTTTATCAGCTGCTAAGATACTGTAAATTCCACTGGTTTTCTTCCCCTCAAGAACACAAAGTCTACAGCAGGATTTAACTCTCCTGTCCTCTGCTGGAGATGTCAGGTAGCATTACCTGGGGCAGAGACTTTATGCTGGGCAGGAAACTCAGCTTCCAGTCAAAGCAGAGAGGAAATGAAAAAATGGCAAATTTTGAAGCCAATTTGAGAGGGGGTATATGTATCTTTGGGTCTGTTTAGTTTTTTTTAACATGGTCATCTATAGATTTGAAAGCATTTCTATTTCTTTATGAAGCAGAAGTTTCATTTCTTGTGTTCTCTCTTGAAATGGAGACCAGGAAGCACCTGGTGCATTCTTCTGTTCCTGTCCAACAGGGACACCACCAACAGAGCCCCACTGTACAGGGACACATTTGCTCAGAAATCAAATTAACTGCAGCACTAAAAACAGCAACACAGAGCAAGAACACTGCAAATTCATTCCCCAACTCCCCACCACCAAGCTTCCCTTCAGGGTGTTTGCACAACCCTTGTTTTCCCGAGGCCATGGCCATCACCTACCAGTCCAGCCTGGCCAAACAAGAGCTGCACAGCAGTTTTGCAGGCTCCTCTCCACGTGGAAGGGCAGACCTGGTTGAGCACCTCAGTGACAGGGGAGTCGTCCCGGGGCGTGAGTCCATTGTGGCACCCGGCTTCCTTGATCAGCTGCAGCATTGTGTGCTGCAAAGAGAACAAACACTGTGCTACCAGCAAGGCCTCCAGATGCATTTCTCATTGTTCTACATGCTTCTCAAACTGCTACCATGTCTGCAACCTCTTTATATAACAGGAGAGTTCCACTGCAGAACAGAAATATGGAAGATTGTCTCTGCTCCTTGGAACACAACACTGCTCCAAAATCATCAACTGTATTTCTGCTCATATTCCTGCAAACCAGTTTAATCAAAACTACAAAAAGCACTGCAAAGACAACAGAAAAGCACCATTTTGAGCACTGATTATTTCTTATTAGATTATTTCTTAATAGAAACTTTTCAACTCTTTCAGGAGCAAGGAACTGGGTTTATCTAAAAAAAAGTGAAAGTGCTGATTAAAATTGCTCAAATTACTTCTGAGTAATTTTCCATTTGTTTAGTTTCCATTTGTTTATTCTGAAAATACAATTAACTTCTCCATAATTAAAAATTCTTTTTAAAAAATTGATTCCAGTTTGTAGGATGACATCAAAAGGAGCTCTGTTACATTTTATGTATGTTACATCATACTCTGTTAGATTTTTTCAATTACTCTCTTAGTACCAGGCTGGGCTGACTTGTGCACCTAAGCAGATGAAGGCTCTGATATTCATCACTGGCTGGGGAATCTGTAAGGGCTCACTTTTCTCTGTATTTCTTCATAGCTAACACATCTCTTTCCAAAGAGTTCCCAGAAGCTTCATTGCATCCTAGATCTCTATTCCTGTTATGCCTGTGCTTTTCTCTCATATTTGACCAAAATTGCTCAGGTGGTCAAAATGTTATCACAAACAGGTGTAGCCCTACAATGTTATCAACATCCTGTTTCCACAGGAAGCCAGGCTGAAAAAAAGCACTTTTAAACACAGGTTTGGCATGGAACTTCCATTACTGTTGTTCTCTATATTTTAATGAATTCAACTCTTTATTTGTGTGGTTAATTAGGAGCTATTACCGTTTTCAGCTTCAGGTTTTCTGCTGCAGACTCATTGAAGGAGATTCCTTTCAGAAAATGGGATCCAATCTGCACAGGGACAGTGGGCAGCTCACACTGGATGGGCTGAGGTGGAGTTTGTCTCCTTCCTGTCTGCTGAGCTTCAGCCTCACTGCAGCAGCCCTGCAGGGCACAACACACCAAACAGAAGGCATGAAGACATAGAAAATGCTACCATGGGCCCAAATGTCTGTGTATTTTTCAAGGTGAGGAGGGATGAAAGAGAGCAGGTTTAGCAGATCCTACCTGCAGACTTGCTTCAATTGCTTTTGGGTTCAAGTGGAAGCCAGCCTTCATTGCATATTCACAGTGACCCAAGCTCTCCAGAGCCACCTTGTAGGCCTGCCATGGGACAGAAATGGAGACAGCACAGTGTGTCAGCAAGGAAGGGAGCACAGCCACTGTGCTGGGTACAAGGATTCACCCCTCTCAGATCTATGGCACACACACATTTATCATGCCACACTGCAAAGCTGCAGCTCCCCAACACCTCTGAGCTGCCTGTGTACACAATTCTGCAGGAGCACTCCTCCCCTATTCACTCCTTGACCCACTGACTGCACCACAGGCACATGAAAGCAGCAGACTTGAAAAACCACCTGCAAAGCACTGTCAATTTTCATGTTTAGCTCTTTGAGCTGATGTTCAGGGATGGCCACAGTCTGTGAGCAGAAAAGCTGCTGAACTTCAATTCCTGCCAAGCATCCATCACAGCCTCTTTCTCGCAGTCGAGATGTGGCCTGCAATGGAAAATAAAAACCCAGGGTGAGGAGGGTCAGCACTAAACCAGGTCAGGCTTAATTAAATTTCAGAAAAGAACAAAAAACCATGCAGACTTTAAAATCTTCTGCAGGAGATGAGAAGCAGCACCTGGGGGAGAGGACCTGGAGGAGACTTTATTGTAACTTATTCACTTCTACTGCCACTGTGGAAGCAGAACTGATGGAACCTGCACAGCACAGGGGTGCTGCAAGCACTTGGGCTCTGCATTGTTTGTTACTATTTCAGCTCCCTGTCAGACCCAGGATCCTGTAACACAGCCCACACCATGGGGACAGACTTGTGACTCCAACACAAACAGAAATACGTTAAATCATGTGTACAAGCACTCCTGTATTCACAGGATAACAATTCATAAAGTTTGGGTGATTACTGTGGTGCAATTTGAGAAGTGCCACACAATGCTAAAATCAGCTTAGCACAGCAAGAAAACAACTTTGTGTAGTATAATTTTAAAAAGAAAAAATAAGCCAAATATCTACTTTTAGCTGTAAAATCCTTCATCACTGAGCAGGGTAAAGCAGACAGATGTGGGTTATGTTCCAGTCTAGGAAGGAGTCTTGCTCTAAAGCAGGATGTCCAAACTGGGGGCTTCTGGTACCACAGCCAGTGGACAGACAGGGGCTCACCTGACAGAATTACTGCATTTCCCAAAGTCAACCTGAAGGAGCACAACCAGTTCTGAGCTACTGACAAAGCATCACCTTAAACTTCACTCTGGAGCAGCAGTGCCCTCCTGCCAGAGAGGCTGATTTTATAGGAAAACAGAGGATTCCCTTCCACTCCAAAGAAAAAAATTGGCAAAGATTTCAGTATTTCACATTCCCCTTGTATCAAAATTATTTCTATTAGTCTATCTAATTATGAGAGATTTTCTATATTTAGAAACCACATATTCTTCTTATGCCATCCTGATACCCTACACAAATACTCCAAATCAGTCATTTCAGTCAATCAAAACTTGAGAAATTTCTTCCATTGTTATTCTGGAACTGTGAGAATCTGTATTTTATCTCACTCCTCCCCATGTATGTTTAATACAGGATTTGATTAGTACAACACTTGTACAAAACTATTTTGAAATACGGGTTTTGTATTTCTGAAAAACAGAAATAGGTGAAGTGGGATGCTCAAAAGGTAAAAAATAAAGTTCAGGCCCTTGATTCTGTGAAGCCAAGTTTAATTTTAACCACAGTTTAAATAAATTTGATAGCAATTGCAGGGCATTTCTAGAAACTGTAGTAGTTTTAAGAAGCTGAGTATATTACACATAAAATTAATTACTTTTATGCCAAAGAAGTACAGCTGTACCAGGATTAGACCTGTTACAATTATCTGCAATACACCTAAAGCACGCCCAAACCCCCATTTTACCCAGTGAAATAAATTTATGCTGCAGTAAAAATCACAAATAATCCCTCTGCATCCATGTAGTTCATTTGCTTTCCTGTACCTTGCAGATGTTAGTGAGAAATGGAGACCTTGACAAGATTTCTGCTCAGGATGAGTAACAAACCATGTGGGCCAAATGAGACTGCACAAGCACATGCTCCAGGTGAGCTGGATTTGGGGAAAACACACACTCTGTGCTGATTCCATTCTATCTATCAGTCTCCAGGTTTCAGCAGTGCCAGGGACAGCAGAAAAGCTCAGAAATCTGAATGTCTTTATAAAGTCCTGGTTTGGGCTGGCAAAGTAAGGACTCCACAGTGTCAGGTGTTTGTGAAAGCACAGGTCCAGAGTGGCACATTTCAGTAACATGGTCACATCCCAACAATGGATGGATCAAGCAACATCAAGTTTAACAGCATGAAGACAAAAATGTTAAAAATTACCACAAAGATTTTCAAGTATAGAATAGAACTTGTGCTCAAAATCTGAGAGAAACAGACATTATCTAGATGATTTTTCATCAAGATTTTGCTCTGTTTTCACAAAGACTCGTTGAGGTTCTTATTTTTAATTCCCTCTGTCTGCTCCATTTGATAATAACAAAAATCTGTTTGCACTGTGTGTGTGCTCCTTGTGTACAGCCCTATCACACAGAAAACTTTACACAGGGCAAAGACAGTGCAGTCATCACATGAGTAAAATGAGTTTTAGTGTATGAAACCAACTGTGCCACATTCCCCCCTCCAAATGCAGCCTGGTATTTTTCCCTCTGTTAGGACACCCAGGCTGACTTTAGGTTTCACTAAATCCCCTGTGCTTACAGCAAGCCCTCCATACCTCTGCTGCTCCTCTCCAGGATCTTATTGCATCTTCCAGCTCATTGGTGGGGCTGACATTTGAGGCTCCAGCCCCACTGATGTTCTTCCTCTCCTGAGCCACAGCCTCAGCGAAGCAGGAGTGAGCCACTGGCTGCACCTTCTGCAGAGCCTGCGACAGGAACTGGAAGTGCACCTGCATCACTGTCAGGAAACATCGCCCAAGAACCTGTGGGGACAAACAAACCACTTCAAGCACATGGAAAAGCTCATGGAAGTTTCCCTTCTTGCTTTTTGTTTGGTGTTTGGGGTAAGGAACTACGTTAAACCCTGATTTTTTAAATTCAAATAATACTTCAGATCATATGGTATGATATTTAATCATTTACTTAAAATAATAAGTGAGCATTCGTTTCTATGAATGAAGGGGACACCAGAATAATTCTGAGTCATTTTTAGTTCTATACTCAAGTTCTGACTACTTGAGGAATGAAAAGCTTGCTCAGTTACTTGGCAAAATCAGCACCAAAATGGGAATAGCATATTATCACAAGGACCAAGTCAACACCAAAACTCACCTGCACAAAGCCCTGGCTGAATTTCTGATAAAAACACAAAACAGCAACAACAAAAAAAGAATTTCAAAGTGTTTCTTTTATGGAGTTCATCACACAAAGCCTTTAAAATGTGTATTTGACTTTGATTTATTAAAAAAGACTCCACTTGAATTCCATTTTAGGAATAATTCATAAAACACAGAGATAATGTACAAAGCCATTGTGCCTTGGAGCCATTAAATCATCTGCCTTATTTTCAGCTACATTCTTCTGGAATAAAACTATTCAGCCCCAATGTATGTTCCTGGCAGGACTCTGCAGTCACAGCACCAGTAATTTGCATTTACTGTCTCCTTCAGCTGAACCAGTGGTGGCAATGCTTTTTTCCACTGCATCCAGACTCCTTTTGACATTCCATTCTGGTTCCATCACTTCCCTTCTTTGTACAGGCATAAAATTAAACATTTTTGGTACTTTGACTGACCTCTGAAAGTGGAGCTTGCCTTATTAAAGAAAACAGTCAGCAAATGATAAAATAAAGAAAACTCCAACTTTCCTGGGTATGAGATTAGAAAGATTTATAAGAAAAGTGCAGGAAGAGGCAACTGGTGATGTGAATTATTTCTGTGTAGGAAGAATGCAATTCTCAGGGGAAGATGAAACTAGCACTCATTAGGAATTTCAAGCTGATTAAATTTCAAAGAATATTTAAGGTACAAAGGTTGAAGCTTCCCCAGCCTGGGAATAATGCTCAAAATAAACAAATTATTTAGGTTTTAAATGGCAGCACACAACATTCCTACTTATAACTTACAATGTTAAACAGTGGAGATAACTAAGAACATCTGCTTTACTGAACTTTTATTTTGTTTGAAAAAAATCCATTCCAGCTTTCCTCCAGAATGGGTAAGGATGGTTTAAACTGCTTCACTATCAAAGTGGTGGTGTTTTGTTGGAAAAAAATCCATTCCAGCTTTCTTCCAAAATGGGTAAGGGTGGTTTAAAATGCTTCATTATCAAAGTGCTGGAGGAGTTTTGTGTGAAGAAAATCCATTTCAGTCTTCCTCCAAAATGGGTAAGGGTGGTTTAAACTGCTTCATTATCAAAGTGGTGGAGGAGTTTTTTGAAATAAATCCATTTCAGCCTTCCTCCAGAATGGGTAAGGGTGGTTCAAAATGTTTCACTACCAAAGTGGTGGAGGAGTCTTGCACTGTTAAACATTCCCTTTGGATGGATGGGAGATCCAAATTCATTTTAAAGCTGTAAAGGGCTCACTGGGTCAGATTTTGCACCAAAGAGCCCAACTCTGCCTTACCCATCCTGCCCCACCAGGGCTGGGCATGACCCCTGTGAGCACACAGGAACCCCTGCACACCCTGACCAGCAGCAGCACATGGATGCAGCTCTGCACTGTTACAAACACCAGCAGGGCTTTTTCAAGTTTATTTGCCCCACTTGCCAAGCAGGAGTGTGTGGCTGTCCTCATCTGAGCAGAACAAACACAAACCCTCCAAACTGTGCAGGAATCCAAGCTGAACTGGAATCACCTCAGGTGTCACCCACTGAGATTTCCCTGGAGTGGTGATGTTCCCTTCATTCCTTACATTCATTTCTGTTCCATCATGAGATCTTCAGCTTCCAAACTTGTTGTCCCACAGGGCTCAGCCCCAGCACCTTCACTTCCCTGAGCTGAGTCAGCCAGGCCAGCTTTGGTCAGCTTTTGTCCCAGCACAGCCTCACCTGCAGCAATCTCTCTCCTCCTGCCCAGGCAGTTGGAAGCAATGGCATTTTTGGTTCCCCACCAATGGGAGCACCAGAGATGAGGGGTTAATGTTGCTCTGTCCCACTTTAAAATCAGGTATTTTTATTTATTATTTTATTATTTTATTTATATTTGACTGTGTGTCCCCATTCTCCTAATGGGGACACACAGTCAACTTTGGAATATTGCACAGGACAAAATGCACACAACTTGCAAACAGGGATGCCATCCCATCCTAAGTAACAAATTTTCCTGGCAAGAAAATCTTGTACAACAGATTCCTTACAAGAGAACACCACCAGTAATAAAGCAGCAAATAGCAGGTGTCAGTCCCCCACACTTGATACAAACACTGGCTTGCAGCTCTCCAAGTGCCATTTTATGCAGTAAAACTCTCCTTTTTTTTCCCTTTTTTTGGCTATTTCCTTAAACAAGAATGCTCAAAAAGCCAAACACCACAACAGAATTATTCCGTGGTTTCCCCTGAGTGTCCTTGGCTGCCACTGGACTTGTGTGCCCCATTATGAGCCAACAACCTTCCTGTACATTACCAGAAGTGGGCAGAATATTATTCATTATTACTGCAGAATATTATTCATTTTTACAGAATATTATTCATTTCCACTACCCAGCAGTTCCAAAAAGTGATCCCATGAACAGAACACCTCCAAGGGAAGGCTCACTCCTGCCCATGGGCTGGAAGCACCTGCAGGCTGAACAGGATTCCAGCAGAAGCTGCAAGGCTTGGGAAACCCAACAGACCCATTTCTCCTAAAATCCACTCATGATGATCTGATCTTGACAGCTACTGAAGTGGTCACTACCATTTAGCAGAAAAACAATTAGTGTGAAACATTTTAAAAATAAAAAGCAGCAATTAAAATGTAAGATAAGATTTTTTTTGCTACCAACAGTTCCTCAACACAAAAGAGTTTGGAGTCCATCCCTGAAAATCCCAGGAAAAAATAATTTTAAAAAATAGTTAAATTTAGCTTTACAATGTTTGCTAAGAAAAGCCTACATTTAATATTTACTCAGCTATTTTTGTCTCAAAAGATTCTTGTTCAAAAAAATCTTAGGTTATTTTATACACACAAAAGCCAAAAATTATCTGAATTTAATACAAAACAGAGCAGCCAAGGATATACCTGGTGCCCATCCTGCTTCCCTTTGGTACAGGAAGGCAATGGGGACATTCCTCTCATTACGCCACTTCTAAGACAATACACAAGCCCTGGGTAACTAAAAGTAATTCTTTATATTTTGCAGCACTGAGGCTTCTGCAAAACTTCATAAGAGATGGAGAAATACACTTACTTTTACCAGTTTTGCTCCTCCCTATGGATTTGCTTTAATGCTTTTATTAATAGAAATAGAGAGTCACTGCATTTCCCCAGCTGACAAACAGATCTGGAAAACACCCTCTCATTTACCCTGATTTCCAAGCTGTTCCTCACCCAAGGCACAGAATACACAAGAACTCAAAGGTGTTTGAAAGGGGAAGAGAAAAAGAAGAAAACAAAAACCAGCATTTGCATTTCTGAAATGAAGAAACCTTGGGAAACTCCATCTGCCACCGCACTTTGATCAAGAGGAGTCACCTCCTTACACAGCCTGGCAGGCAGCTCTGAACCAGCAAGCTTTGTTCTAAGTAACCATAAATAAATAAATTAAAAGCCTCATCCTGTGGTGCTATAGTCCAGGGTGCACAGCAGTTTCCAGTCCAAATTCAAGTCAGTTTTGTTCACCAAAACTTAAGTTCTCTTGAAATTGCCCTCCCTGGGGCAGAGCCCATTACAGCAGATAAAACACCTGAGGAAAGGCACAGCTCTGCCTGATTCCTGAAGCCAAACCTGCTCTGCTTGGACTTCTCATTCCTCCCAAAACCTACAGCCTGTGTTAAGCCAGGCTTAGGAAAACTGCATTTTCCCTAGCTGGGCTCACACACAGAAATCCTCATTGTCAGGTGCTTCTCATGAATTTGGGGCTGTGCCATAACACACAGCTCAGCTCCCTGTTCCCGTGACACCATCCCTAAACCAGAGCCCCTGCAGGGCCTTGCTGAGGCTCCTGCTGCCCCTCAGGGCTTTCACCACCTCCCAGCTCCCTCTCAGAGCTGTAAATTCTTTCAGACACCCACAGAGAAGCTGACAAAGCAAATTCAGATCCACCTGTACTCCCCTCCTGGTATTTTCCAGGGAACAATTCCACTGCCTCCCACTCTTCCCCCATCACTTCCCTGCTCAGTAAACTCTGATGAAGTCAGGCAAGCCCTTTATGTTTTTCTGCTTACATTGTGAGTTTTTTAATCCTGCTGGCAGTTTTATGAAATGTTAACTTCTCTATCCACCAGGGGGAAAAAAAGCAAACCACTTTTTAAATTGAAATTTCAGCATCAACAGCTGAGTTTTCAAATCCCAGGAAAGCAGAGTGGGAGAGGATCTCACCAGGTCACCCTTCTGTCCCAAGCAAGGAGAAATTTCACCTGGGTCAGTGTTGCCAGAGGCAGGTTTAACCTGTTCTGTCAGCCCTGCTCCAATCCACAGCAGTGCTCCACTAACATCACAGAGGGTTTCCACAGCATCTAATGGGAATCTTTCCCTCTGAAATTCAAGTTCCTCGCTCCACCTTACACGGACATGAAGAACAGACACTGACATGTTCTGGCAGCCTCTCACATACCTGAGCAATTTTGATTTTCCTTCTCAGCCTCTCTTCAGCAGAGTCCATCTTTTCAATCTGTCCTTATTTCCTGCATGTCTGACCACCCTTGCTCCACTCCCTGTTTCTCCAGCAGTGCTGTGCACCTGCACTGCAGTGTTTGAGGCCATAATAACCAGTGAAGAGTTCAGCTCATGGCTCTTGCAGGTTAGGGTGTGTTAAATACACGGTAAATGTCTCTTTGCACAACAGCAGCAGTGATTTATTATTTCCACGTGCACAACACTGACTCTTCCCCAGCACATGACTCCCACGAGCCCTGGGACTGCTCTCCAGACCTGCTGCCCACTGGGCTCCACTCCTGAGGCTGAAAATGTCCATTTAAACATTGCAACATTCATCTTTCCCCTCTGAATTCCATCCCAACTGCAGAACTCACTTGGCCAAGATTATTTTTAGTTCAGCAGGTCTCCCAGCACACTTGTATCCTGTGCTTTCAAATCACCTACAAACAAATGCATTCCTGGCCTCTGCCAAGGTCCATTCCAGCAGTGAGCAGCTGCTGCTCCCTGGGCACAGCCACCCAACCCCTGTGCTCCAGAATTCACCCACCCACAGCCCTGAGGGACCCACACAACAGCCACAGGAGGCTCTGCCAAACCCCTACACTCTGCTGCTGCTCAAGCCACAGCAGAGCACAACACTGATCTCATTATACACAAGTGCCCATAAATCTCACATTTGGACTTTTTTCAAAGCCACGTGCAAGATGCAGCTTTAATTAAGAAAAGACAGCAGGAAGGTGTGATGGGAAGTGCTGGGGCAGCCCCAGAGGTGCAGCATGAGGCCCAGGAGCAGCTGCTCTGCTCAGCAGGGAGCACTGCAGGGCAGGGCCCAGGACAGGGGTTGGAACTGGCCAGGTAAAGCTGGCACCAAAGGAAGATTCTGTGCCTTTGGGCTGGCAGGATGGCACCCACCTGGCACAAACTCTGCTCTGCTCCTCAGCCCCCTGCTGAGCAAACCCTCCCTGGGCACAGCCAGCAGCACCTCAGCCTGCCCATGTGGCAAAAGCAGCTCTGCTGAGGCTCCAATGTGGGAAGGACAGCATTCCCACCCCCACAAAAACCCCTAGAACACATCAGGTGCTTCATCTGTTTTTGCTTCTTTTAATTCAGAAAGTCTTTCAGCACATCTATTATGAAGACTGATTAATTACATAAACTCACTCTTTTTTATACACATTGCTATAGCTTTAAAGAGTGACATTATGGGATTGTCTTTAAAAACACCAGCCTACAGAAGACATTTATAGCAAACATATAGCCCATCTTACCTCATTCTACACTGAGAACTGTAATACACAACTGCAGGCAGAGCTGACTGACAAACTGCACCCTCCCTAAGGACTCCATCTGAAGTGGTGCAGCCAGAGAAAGCAGATAATGCCTGACAGGCACAAACATTCCCTCTGACAAAGCCACCTGAAACCTGAATCAAAACCAAGAGAACTTAAAGTAGGTTTTCCATTCAGGATGCAGTTCTGAAGGAATAACTCTGCAGATTGCTGCAAAGTGAAGAAATATGTCAAAACACAAGGAGCTGCTTAAAACTGCAGGGATTTATCTGTGACTATCACTTGGCACTGCCTGCTAGGCAACACATTTAGTGGAGGAGAAATATCCAGATTTTCCCAGGCAGGCACAGCAGGAAGCTGGGGATCCTCTGAATCCTGACTCTTGGGTGCTCATTGCCAGCACAGGAACATTGCAGCAGTCATGACAAATTTTTACAGCACTAATACCTCACACAGTGTGTTATTTTCCTCTCACAACAGCTCAAAAATATTAAAATGTTCTAAAGAGTGATAAAATCACTCTTTAATCAATGAATATGTAGTTTTACTGAAACACTGATGACAACATGCTACTCCCATGTGCTCAGGTTTCTCCTTGGTATTATCCACTCTGAGGGAAGTGTAGGCTGATTCAGAATAGGATGGCATAATGGCTTTAGAAACATTGGCTAACATAAACTAGAAAATGGTTTAAAACTTTTGTGTAGTTGGTTCTTCTACAGAAATACCTATTAAATACCTAATTAACATAGATGGAGGTCAGATCTCATAAATGACTTGGTACTTTATCAGTACGTAAGAAATTAAGAGTTTCTTTTCCCACCAGCATCATCCATATGTGATGCTGGTGGGAAAAGAAACTCTTTTCCCACAAATACACAGCAAGGTGGAGAAAAGTTTTGGTGTAGAAGGGATTTTGAAGAGAAATCCAGTTAAGAAGGCACGATACACATTCACATGCCAAACTGTATCCTCCAAGATAACCTACCTCAATGTCTTGTAGGCTGAACTCTTTTTGATCTTTGAAGTTTGCAGCTCCTGCGCTCAGTTCCATCAGCATTTTTGCTATTTCTGGTTTTATTGCTGCTGTGAGTCGACTGGCCGCTTCCATGACATGTTCCTGCACGTCTTTCAGTTGCATAGCTGCCTTGGAGTAGTGCGAGTTCCTGAACACGCCGCTGAAAAGGTCCGTGAGGAAAGTGCTCGTTCGGCAGAAGACGTTGAGCGCATCCAGGTACTTGGAGATTCCCTGCTGGATGTCGGCGATGGGAGTGGTGTGGGAGGCGGGGTGGGAGCAGCCGCCAGCAGCAGCTGGGGACACCAGGGGGGTGCTGGGGGACGCCAGCGGGGCGCTCAGGGTCCTGCCCAGCTCGGGCATTTGGTACTGCTGGTGTTGCTGCACCTTCTGCTTGGACCCGCCAAGCAAGAAGCGCCGCTTGTAGTCCATTTTGCTTTCTTGTGCACTGCAGCAATACATAAGTGAGTGCTTGTCCAGAGAGTTCTCCAATTCACAATCACTTGTCAGATTCCTTCCTCGGGATCTATGTACAGTAGCAGCGCAGGACTGTGTACATAGGTTTCACAAAAGGCATTTCAGAAAGGCAAGCGTCTGTATAATCTGTATCAGCACTGGCAACGGCAGCACATCTGCTGACTCCGTGGTTTCAGTGCTGGGTGCAGCCCTGCTGCAGTTAGAAACTGTACTCAAAAAGCAAGCCCAAGTCTGTCAGTACTGCTCTGTCCCCTGTGTGGTATCCCCTCTGCAGGCAGAAAAGCCAACTGGGGCAGAGAAGTGATCGCCTACAAGTTCTTCAGGAGAGCAACATTGTCCCTTGCTGCTGCATCTACAAAAGTGAATTTTGTCAATGCAAGTAATAGTTTTAGAAGCAATACCTTAATACAATTCTCCCATTAGTAGCATCAGGAAAAGTGGAGCAAACCACCGATCAACAGCGATTATAAAAGCAGTGCAGAGGCTCTTTCCTTGAAAAAGCAAATCCTTATGTCAGCAGATCAAATATCTTCAAATGTCTTGACAGATCCAGTCTGCCAACTCAGTTTACTTGTAGTGTCTCTTCTTAATATTGGAGGGGGGAAAAAAAATCTGGACTGTTTACAGAAGACTTTGCAAGTATAAGCTATTAAAAACTAGAGTGTTTGTTATTGCAAGCCTTCCTCCCCTTTCCCTGTGTGTTGAGGTAGTTGTTTCCGTTGTAACTTTAACAAGTGGTGCTTCCAGACTGCGTTCACCCTCAATTGCAGACTCAGAACAAAAATGCACAAATGTATTTGTAAGGCCTCTAGGTCATTTCCTGTGAAGGGAAAAAAAAAAAAGTTATACATCAGAGAACAATGAGAAGGTTTGAAAGTTTAACTCCTGCAGTGTCCCAGTTCACATTTCTGGGCACACACTGGCAGCAACACCCAAGATCCAAGGGGGAGAGCTGCACTGAGTTTCAAAGGCTGTGAGAAGCCAGAGTCATCCTGTGGCTACACTCAACACTGGGATATTTTCTTGTTAATTCTTTCATTGTAGGCTGTCAAACTTAAAGAGTCTGCTTAATCCCCAGTGCAAGTCCTGCACAGTTAAGAACAGCAAAAGGTTATTACTGCAGAGCTCAAGGGGAGCTAATCACATTTTCTAATCTCATCCTTTAAAAATAATTTTAAAATGAAATCAATTAAAACTTTTTTTCATTCACCATAATTTATTGCAGAATTTTCCCATTTATTCTAATAGTTTACTAAATCAACAGATACAGATCCCTAGTTTTTTGTTTAGTACAACAACAGACCAATCTGCCTGAGATTAGCAGGCAGATTAATCCTACCTGAGATTAGCTGAGAAATACCACATTCATGTCCCATTCCAGTGTGATGGGCAGGCAGCAGCTCTCATTCACAAGGTGGTACACGAGGCACAACTGCCTAAGAACCTGACTGCTCTAAACAACACTCTCAGCACATCAAAGTGGGGAGCAAACACAATTGTGCACTGCCCTGCCCCTGCTGGCACACCCTGGTGCAGCTGGAGAGCCAAGGGCTGCTCAGGGCACCTGCAGAAGGTGAGCAGAGCCTGGGCAGGGGGACAGGGATGGGATGGAGCACGAGGTGCTCAATAGCAGACACTCACACAGCGCCAGGACACATCAGAAGGACCCAACTCCTGCCATCAGCCTGCCCAGTCCCAGCTCCAGCCACACTTCAGGCCACTCTCTCCCTCTCCCACACACCCCACCTGATTCTATCAAACAAGGACATCCTTCTCCTTACTGCAGCAACTGCAATGTCCCAGGCACCTGGAAGAATAATCCAGGAACCCTTTCATAAAACAACAAAATGTTCCTTTAGCTATTATATTTGAGCAATGAAATCTGTAGTAATATTGTCAGAATGGTTGGGGAAGAATTTCTTATTTCCATCTGTCTGAACACACACAATATTCATTCATTCATTCATTCCCATTTTGGCACATCTGTAGGATACAAGCATCCCACAGATAAAGAAGGCAGGACACAGCAGGACAAAACATCCAGACCTGGCCAGTTTCATTCCCAATAAAACAGGACACAAGTTTTTCAGGAAATCATTGCTGCAGATGGTTCTGCTTCAGAGATCTTGAGCAAATATTTTTCTTATTGGCACTTTTGAAAACCTAAAACTCCAAGAAACTCCCATATTCACTTCAGTATCCTTAAAGTACTCCAAGCTGACTACTTACCTCCCTAACTACTTCTCCCAGTATTCACACTGAATGTGTCAAAATGCAAGAAACTCATTAAAACCATAATTTTCTAAGATGTCTTGATATCACATGCATAGCTGAAATTTCTCCTTGTTTGACAAGTTATGGTGGCTTACAGTGGAGAGCATGATTAAATTGGTTTCCTTGATTGCATACAAATATAGATGGAATAAGAGAGTTGGTTAATTTAAACGCAACATGTAAGTAAATTAATGATTGTTTTTCCTAAGTAGACATGAAATTTCTCATTGCAGAGGAACTTAAGAAATGATCATGAAAGAAAAAGCTAAGAAGGAAGGGTTTTCAAGCTCCAGGGTACTGATTTAGATGAGACTATCAGAGATGCACCTCAGCTCAGTGCTTGTGATTACACACAGAGCCTTTCAGGATCAAACACTCTGAACTCATCATTTGGCATGGTCAGATATTTAGCCATTACATAAATCTGCTGCATCCTAAAAGAACATAAATGCAATGAATAGGGGAAAAAATGGTGGCTTATTTTATACAGTTATAAACAAAAATGACAAACCATTGTGCTTTACTTCTAGACAATTTTGTAGTCAAACTTGCAGGTACTTACTCAATTCTTCAGCTTCAAAATTCCCTTGTAATAAAACCTACACAGAATCTTAAAGAGGACAGCTTGTCTCTTCAGCTGATATTTATTCAGAGAGAGGAAAGCTGCACGCCTCTACACCAGACATGTGTCTGAATACCACGTCTGAAACTCTGTAATGAGCTCTCTGACATGCTACATACAAAACAAACATTCCTCCTTTTGCATCTTTCCCTGAAAAAGTGAAGCACAGAGGGTTCCCACGCTCTGCCTTCCCTTCCCCACTGCTCTGGGTGTGTGCCCTAAATGTGAGGGCTCCACTCTCAACTGCAGGGACTTCAGCCCAATCTACCTCTGCCACCTTAGGGGGAAAGTAACCAAGGGTTTCCTTCTAGTGATACAGGAACAGCATGTTATCACCCAAAATATAACCTTCAGCTTGTACTTCATTTTGTGGAAACAGAAATACTCACAGAAACCAAGTGAAGGAATTACCAAGAAAATTACTATACCATGCCAAAAGGTATTTTAGTCCTTCCTTTATGTAATCAAAACCAAACAGTGCTGTTCAGGTACTATCAAACACTAATATATAATTATAATGTAGTATATAATATATATAATATATAATATATAATATATAATATATAATATATAATATATAATATATAATATATAATATATAATATATAATACATAATGTATAATACATAATACATAATGTATAATACATAATACATAAATACATAATATACACCCAGCTCCACTACCCTGCTTGGCAAAACACCACTGGAAAAGCCCAACATGCTGTTTGCATTCTCACTTCAAGGAGTTCATGCCAAATTTAAGGAACTGCTATGAGTTTGGACTGTTAGAACTCCCAGAGAATCAGCTGCACAAGCTCCTCTAAAAATGGCTCCATTTGCATAGAGGAAACAGAAATTGCAGGAAAATGAGAGCAAATGCAAATCTATTCACTATTTTTTTTAAATGTAGCATCCAAATATTTTTGCTTGGGTACTTCCCAGAAAAATGCTTTTTCCTAACTTCACCAGTCACAAGAGATTTGAATACACAGGGCAGACTTTCAGACAAATGGAATTTGGTACCCCCAGTTTGTTTTGGACCAGCATGAGGAGTCCAATTCCCCATCTGTCCTGTTTGGGATTACCCTGCTAGAAGAGAAGGCAACTTTTTCCCTGAATCAACACAAGAAACTGAGCAGAGGAAGCAATGCTTTAAAAAAAGTTCTGACCTCAACTTTAAAAACTGGCAAAAGTTTGCCTTCAGTTGGTGTTCTTTATGGATTCTGTTGTCCTTCCAGAGAATAAGCAATAAAACACAGAAGAGTAAGATAGTCCAAAACACCTGAGCCAACTTTTTGAATGTAACTTTTCATGCTATTTCATGCTGGTTTTAATTAGATTGAGATACAGATTCCAAAATCTCAGGATGAACTCAACACCGCACCCACCATTTATGTTAAACAAACTAAATTTAATTAATGTTCAAAAAAAGCTAACTCCAAAAGAGACAAGCCAGAGCAGCCAGATTGCTTACCCAGGAACAGCCTGAACAAACAAACCCACGGCGAGGCCAAAAGGCCAGGAAGCTGCCAGAGCCAAGGGCCTCCTGTCAAAAGCACACAGAAGTCTCTCTGACATTTAGAGATACAAATGTGGTGCAGATCCAAAACTCACTCCACAAGGAAAGGTGCCATTCCACCTTCCCAGCTCCTGCCACCAATGTGTACATCCCACCCATCAGTGGCCAGGCCACCCCAAATGTGAACACCTAAACCAAAGATATTCCACAGGGTCCTCAACACCTGCACAGCCAGCTGGGAGCGGGAGGGCAAGGGAAACCTGCCCAGCACGTCCTGAGGAGTGCTCTGTGTCCCTCTATCCCTCTGTCCCCAGCACGGCTGCCTCAGGGCTGGGAGAGGGAAAAACAATTTGTGTGTGGGCACCCAGCTGCAAAGAGCCTGGAGAGGAAAGCATGGCTGGGAAGGACATGAGTGACCATGCTCACAGGATGAGGGAAGAGATGAGGATCTGCCTCCATCCTTCAGAAGGCTGAGTTATTATTTTATCATATATGTTATATTAAAGCTATACTAAAAGAGTAGAAGAAAGGATTTCATCAGAAGGCTGGCTAAGACAGGAGAGGAAGAGGAAGAAAGAGAAGAGGAAGAGGAAGAGGAAGAGGAAGAGGAAGAGAAGAGAAGAGAAGAGAAGAGAAGAGAAGAGAAGAGAAGAGAAGAGAAGAGAAGAGAAGAGAAGAGAAGAGAAGAGAAGAGAAGAGAAGAGAAGAGAAGAGAAGAGAAGAGAAGAGAAGAGAAGAGGTTGGAAGAGTCAGAGCAGTGAGTAGATGGATTAATTAGAAAAAACAAGAGACAATAGAGGATGTTGCATTCCACAGCAGCAGGATAACATTGGATTACATTTTCTGAGACAAGAAAGGAAAAATCCTAAGGAAAGGATTTCCAAAAATGTGTGTGTGACAGAGGTGGGAGAATCAAGGAGGATTTTTCATAAAATGTGTGTGTGACAGAGGTGGGGCACAGAGCTGGGCACAGCCCAGGGTGTCACAGCAGCACCTCTCTGGCATGGGGGGCAGGAAACAGTCAGGTATTCCCAACTACTTTTTGGGAGGTATTTTAAGACAGACATCACATTTTTAACTGGGAATTGATTCATTTACACTCTCCCAAACTGAACTGGGAGATGGATTACATCTACAAAACATATCTATTCAAAAATACTAGAAATTGGAATTTGAAATGACTAGAAATTGGAATTGGTCTGGAATTGAATCCCAGACCAGGGATTCAATATAAAAAACAGTTCTAATTTCAGCAGCAAATGTCAACCTGATAAATTAAATTCTGACTTTGACTACAACTTCTCCACTACTCTCATCAATACACCACATCTATTTTTATTAAAATTGCTACAGGAATGGCACCTGTCTAATATATCCAATCCACCCATGAAGAGCAAACATATCACATGAAATGTATGTGGGCTTTTAAAATCTGTTTTCATTTTTAAAACACTCTTGTGAACGCAAAACTTTTCAGAATAATACAAGAGCTGAAAAAAAAAACATTTCAAAAACCAACAAGAAGAGCCACCTTCAAGTAAAGCTGGCTGGCAGAAATTATCCATCCACCTCTGACACCAACCAAGTTATTCTGCACCACCTGGGATTTCTTACCAACACATCATAAATACTTAAAGCATGCAAATGCTTTTATAGGGGTTGACAGGTATTGATTATGTTCACCAGCAGGGCAAAGGAGGATGAGGGCTATTCCAGACCCACTCCCACAGCGGGCAGGATGCAGGCACAGCACCAGAGCAGCCCAGGAATGGCAGCAGGGACAGGACTCTCCTCACCCAGCCCCAGCTGCTCCTGGGCTGGAGCCACAGATCCAGGATGGAAAACCAGCACTGCTTTCCAGAGCTTTCTAATGGGGTGGGCTGCAGCCTCCAGGAGACCCAGGCACCTCCTGGATGGGCTTTTTTGTCACCCAAGTTGTAAAAATCTCCTATTAGAGCAGGATGGAGCAAAGTCAGAAACACACCACTATACCAAAATCATTTTAGCTCTTGTAAGCTCATGAATTGCTCATTGGGATTCCTTTTTGGCTGCTTGCCCAGAACAGTTGGAGGGGAAAAAAACCAAACCAAAACAAAAAAGTAGTCAAGTGACTCCTTGGAGAATCCATGAAGCTCCTGTTGGACACATCCTTCTCCCAGGGTGTCCCATTCCCAGGGTGTCCCATGTCCTCCCTGCCCCAGCTGTTCTATTTCCTCAAACCTGCCCAGGTACTAATGCCCAGTGCTAGAATTTGCAGAAAGGGGAAAATCCAGGGCCAAAGTGCTGGTTCTCTGCCCCTGTCACTGCAAAGGTGCTCATGGAATGATTCCTTTGCTCTAAAAAGTCACTGGATCATGCTCATGAAGAACAGGACCCTCTTTCACTGATGTGCACTGAGATCTGTTAAACCAGCAATCTGGTTCTATTAACTAAAAATACCAATTTCACTGATGATATATCTACCTAGTATTTACAGACCATCTCTGAACTAATTTATTATGCTTTTGTCTGGAGTTTTCTTCCCTTCAAAATGATGCTCCTTAAAGCAACGACAGTAAATTATTTGTGCTTATTTCTGTCTTCTGCGTTTGTACTGAAAAATCCTGTTGGGGTGCATTTCTGTTAGGTGCCCAAAATGACAAGCAAAGACAAAAATATGTCTGTGCCCTGCCCAAAAAATCCAAATAACCAACAATTCTGTCATGAAAACCACTCAGAAACAGAACTGGAAAAGGCTGAAGAACATCAAATTTGGGGAGTTAGGTAAGTGCTGAGGGTCCTGCCCGCTCAGCACTGCACCACCTCACTTCCTCCAGACAAAAACCCTATAAACCTGTGTAACCACACTCCCTAAAAGATACACATGCAATGTAGCTGTCCCTCAGTCAGATTCAGACCTGCCAGCCCAGGGAACTGGATTTTTCCAAGGCAGAGCCTACAGTCCATCAGGAGACTTCCAGCACTTTGTTTGAAGTAAAACACACAACACTTGAAACAGCACTAACTCCAGTCTCAGCAGTGAGATATGACAGCAAAAGGAAGAGCTGGTGAAAGGAATGTGTTAAATCAGAGCTTCTTTCAGCCTTGTGTGCCTCAGCCAATGTCAAAAATAGTGCCTGTGTCAGATCAGGATCACTGCTCCAACCCCCCCTTGGCAATAGGTGCTTATGTTACCCATTCTGAAAGCAGGACCAGCTCCCCTTTGGAAACAGAAAGGAAATAATGCTCATTCTTTTGGGACACAGCCTAACAAAGCCCCTGCACACAGCAAGAGAAATCCCCACACGTGACTGCCAGCCAGGGGAGACCCCAGGCTCCATCTCCCATCTCCCAACAGGGTGCACTCACCACCACACTCCCCCAGCAGGGCTGGAAAACGTGCTGGGATCAGGAAAACCTCGTGGGACCAGACTAAGCAAAAGCAGCACAAATTTCAGTAGAAAAGGCCCAGCTCTGCCTCCCAGAACAGCTCACCTGCAGAATTCTACAGGACTGCCCAGGAGGAGACACCTGTGCCCATGGACAGCCATCCATGGGGGAATAAACTGCCCTTCCAACAGGGGCAAAAACTGCAGGAAGGGTTTCAACCCAGGGACAGTCAGCTAACAACTTCTAGAAAATCCTGAGATTAAATTAACATGCTCCTGTAAATGATCTTTTTAGGCCACAGACTCACTTCCTGCTGAAGGAAGTCAGGAAGGAAAGGTTGAGGTAGAGAATTATTCCATTATAATATGTGGAACAGGAATATTACCTGGTCAGGCTAATGCACATTGGTGCAGTTATGGCCACCTGAGACAATTCCAAAGTCTGTCTTTGCACCCCCAACACCATCACATCCACACTTGAAATCCTCCTAAGCAGAAGCCACCCACAATTCTTCTTCACCCTGTCACTCCTGATTACTGTATTCAAAAATATAAATGTAAATACAGACTCTATGATGGTGCTTGCTTTTTAAAACTTCACTGAAAAAAGAAGCATTAAGAAAACAAATTTAATTCTTTCTCAGTTGTGTACTGAAAACTGCAAAAATCACCATTTTCCAAGTTTATGCAGAAAACCAGCTTTCACATGGGGAGGCGAACACAATACAATAAAAAACACCAAACCATGCTACTGCAACCATGAGGTTACATCTTAAACCTCTGGGCTCACTTCAGTAATGAACTCAGGCACATGTTTAGCTTCAGGTCCAGTTAGTGGTGTCTCCCACACAGCCAGGTAAGAGTTAAACTCCTTGTTACACCATCAATTGCAGCTTTCCAGCACAAGCAAATGTCATATTTTGTTTTCAGTAACTGGGAAGAGATGTTTTCAATACACATTTTAAGATCCATGCTAGAAATTTCTACCAAAATTCGTTAAAGAGGTTTAGGAAATCCCTTTGAAGAGCTTAGTTCCTGCTGAGTCAGTGCAGATCAAGAAACCAGGCAGAAGGCTCCACGTAGAGCTTTATTCTCATCAGCTTAAAAGGATTTGTCCATGGACTCAAACACTGCAGAAAAAGCTTCCACACCCAGAAAAACGGGAATAATTCCCACTCTTTGACCAAGCACACACAGAGAAATAAATGAAAGACATTCTTCAACACATCTTCCTTCAACAGTTGGGTTCTTCTGAGGAAGCTTTCATTGTCCTGAACAAATCACACCTTAAACAAGGCTTGGAAAGACCAGTGGGAATAAGAACCCAGGTCAGTATTACACTATTCAGGCATGACATACTGCATACTCTAACACATGACAGATAGATAGATAGATAGATAGATAGATAGATAGATAGATAGATAGATAGATAGATAGATAGATAGATAGATAGAATGAACTAAGGGACTAAAGACACTAGATTAATTAGGGATAAATTTATCAACTCATCCATGGAAAAAGAATCCAAACTTCACACACAAAGTGATGGGCTCTGGTCTGATCATTACCACTGAGGAAGGTGATCTCAGTGCTACAGCTGACTGGCTCTGCTGAACATCAGCCTGATGCTGAATGGCAGAGTCAGAAGAACAGATCTGGAAGGAAACAGCCCTGTTGGAAGAGTCAGAGACACACTCATGCCACGGCATAAATCCATGGTTTACCCACATTTCCAACTTGGTGTGCAGTTCTGGTCTCTGATCACCCTCCCTGCCAGAGGGGCTGACTGGGGTGACTCAACAGTCTGAGCACAGGCTCAGGAAACCCCAGCAAGCTGTTGAGGACAGTTTGAAATCAGCATTGCCCACAAATCCACCCTGCTCTTGCCTTTCCCTACAAATCCATTTATGACCTCCAAGGGATAAAATAAAGGAGGTTGAGGTGGATCCATTTCAGAGCCTGAATCAGCCACTTTAACTCTGTCACTCTCTCCACCCCAGCACCCACCAAACACAAGTGCCACAAGGACACACTGTTTACAACTCCTCTGCAAACAGAAACATTTCCTCATCCAGCTCAGCTGTTCCCTCTCAGCCTTGCAGCCCTGCTGCAGCTCCTGCAAACACAGATCCCACATTTCAGAAATGCCCCAGGACTTGCACTTCCCAGCACACACACATTTGAATTTTCCCATTGAAAATCCCTAAGCCAAACTGCTTTAAGAGTTTGCGACGCTATACAACTTTAAAAAACCAAACTCAGAGTCACTTCAGTAGGCATTTCAATTTAGTGGTGTTGGATAAAAGTAGTATTTCAAGGCAGAGAAAATTATAGCTCATCCACACATTTAAAGCTCTTCTATGAAGAAGGAAGTTCTGAGTGCTAGAAACATGAGACAGATTATGTACAGCAAATCCTGTAAAGCCTGTATGTGATTTTTTTCTGCCTGTTTGCAGCAAGGATGATGAAAGCTTTCAAAACATTTGGAGTAACTCAACACCAACAATCTTTCCTCACCCAAATTACTGTGCTGCTCCTGAATTCTCAACACTTGCCACAGAATTCATCTACAACATTCTCAATACCAGACTACATCAAAGCAATGAAAAAGCCCTGCAAATGCACTTTCTTAGCTGCATTAAAGGTACTAATCCTAACCCCCTTGTTATAAATGAAGTGGCACACCAGCATGTACTATCTAGCATGAGGAAAGTATCCTCTTTCTCATTTAATAACTATTACCATAAACACTCCTGTGTGACTGAAATCAAAACCTAATCCAATATTTACCAATATTTATTCCCTTCAGTACAGAGTAGGAGCTTTATCTTAATGCTCTCCCAACTCATTCATTCAAAGTCTCCTACTTGAGAAGGATAAGTATTCTGAAATTATATTAATTTCATTTCCAAAAATATGAACAGGAGTCCATATCAGCAATCTGACATCAGCACATCCCCTCAGTGCCACAGGACAGGCAGCCACGGGGTTTTGCTGTTTGTGCACACAGAGATTCTGTCTCCAGAGCACAGCTCCTGTCCCAGGAACAGCCTTTCCAAATGCTTTATGGGCTCCCTGTATTTGAGCAGCAGTAAATTCATCACTGAACAGCTGGAGTTCTGCCCAGGAAAACAAACTATCTTCTCCACTGAAGAGAGAGACATGATGATTACGCCTTTCATATCCCTCTCATGCTGAAAATTATGGAATTACCAGAAAACTGTAATCATGAAAATGTTAAACTAAGGAGAATGTATTTTTACAGCAAATGAACATAATTATGTTTACCATATTTGGGCCCAAAGCTGGCTGGCAATTCAGTCTGTATATAGCCAGCAGTATCTGATTCACTGTCACAGGATATGAATAAACCAGAGCAATCCAGTGTGAATTACAGTCTCCCTCCCCATAACAAAACCAAACACTAGTGTGTACATAATACTATAAAAGCATAATAGCACTGTAAATAGCAATTCCACAAATAGCAGTAGCTGAGTAGTTTCACTTTAATTCTAAAAATCATTCTTGAACTAGACTTCTGTAACAGGAGACTTTTGGAACTGTCAAAATGCTTTATTTCTAACAAATCTAGGGTTTGTAATATATTATCATATGTAGAGCTAATCTCTGTAGCTGATGCAGGAACAGTGGTGACAAGTAATTTGAGATCATAAAGATTAGCAAAGTAGAAGCAGTAGCATGCATACTTCATAACCTTTCCTCATTTTTCCTGATCAAAAAAGCTGCTTGTGTGTCCTGGGCACAGAATTCACCTCCTCATTAAGGCCAGAATTTTTAAAGCTTAATTAAATATAGATGAGATTTTTAAAATAGCCCTAACTCATCTTGCATAGCGGGGGCCGAAATAGGATTAGTTATAAGATCAAATATAGCACCCTTCCAGTTTATAAATCTCAGAAATGCCTCTCCTCAAAAGCAATTGTTACCTGGGGTTTACATTTTATATGATTTCCAACAAAAACTAGCTTGATTATTTTCCTTTTATTAAGAAAAGCCAAGCATTTTAATATTTTAACAATTCAAAATACAGTTAACATTCGTAAAAACAAAGTTAATTTCTTTCAATACAAACAAATTTACACGTTTGGAAAATAAATCTGGGGTAGATGCTACCAAGGAGTATAAATAACTTCCCCCAAGAGCTCTTTGCTAACAAATGCATACACAGAATTCTGCTGGCACTCTCCTCCCTCCCAGCCCTGAGCTCTGCAGTAACTGTACAGCAGGGAAAGGCACTCAGCAGTCACACTGATTGCACAGAAATACTGATGGAATGGGATTTTTGCCTTAAAAAAAAACAGCCTTGTTCTTAGGTTGAAAATTATTCACCAAAGAACTCTCAAATCTTTCCCAATAAAATCATCAGTAGTTAAATATTTATCAATCCTAATCTACAACATATAAAACACAGTCACACCACTTTACCACGTCCTGAAATTAAAAGTACTGAGAGTTTTATATAAACAACTAAGCCCTCAATCATGGGCATGATTTGTCACCAGGTTATGTGCCAAATATTTCTGCACTGGGTTGTGCAAGAACTCTTTTGTGCAGCAGAGGATACAATGGGATATTTATGCTGGTATAATGCATTTTGAAAGAGAAACAAATGTAATGTTTTAATCCATAAAACAAATTAACACAATGGGACTGATCTATGCAGTAGAAATACAACATCCAGAGGCAAACCTGGAGACTGAAGCTTTGATTATTTGGTGGATCTTTCTGAAACCTCAGGTGTGTTCCCCTGAAGCATCAGGTCCCAACACACACCCAATGGGGGATCCCAAGCCCACATCTAATCAAATACATGCTAGGGCACCACTCTACACTCCTTAAAAGAGCTGGATTTGTTCACAAACTAAGACAGGACAGAAACATTTTAATTTTAAGTGGCATCTTCTGATGTGTCAATTATACTTAACATTTATTAGCAACATGGACTAAGCTTCAGTTAAATGCAATTTAGGTGACTCAAGCCATGCTGACACTCCTTCCCAGCAGCTTTTGTTGACAAAGGGCTTTTCTGCTGCCCCAACAGTGACACAGGGAAGTTGTGCCAGCCACGAGACGTTGCAAAGATGCCAAATGCATTTAAGCAATGTCTCAATACCAGCTGATGCATCCACCGTGGATTTGGCCAGGCACCTTCCAAACACATTTCCCCATATCAGGTTTAGAGAAAGTGACCTTTTCAGCACCAGCACTGGCTGTGCTGCTGCCAGGACCCCCCCTCTGGTACCAAGCACTGCCCATGACTAATCTGGCACCAGCAAGGAGAAGGCTACAATGCACAAGGCTCAGCATCAGGGCAATTCCTCAGCCTGGCAACTCCTATTGTGTGCATTACTACAAACTCCCCCAGGCACCATTTTTAGCCACTGCTGGATTTCCTCCCTTCTCCCATCCCCCAGCCAGGCTCCAAACCTTGAAGTAACCTTGTTCTGTTCCCCCCCCAGAGACAGCTCCATGCCTGAAACATAACCTCTAATCTTATTTTCTATTTCTAGCCTACAATTCACGACCCTTATCCCAATTTTTTAAATTAAATATCCTCCACATTGCACACTCTGCTTCCGACAGTCAGGACAGAGCATGGAGTATGTCAGAATTTATGGCCATATGTTTCTTGTTGAGGACAATTTAACATTGCTTTTAAGAGCATTAGAAACAATGTATTTATACAATATAGGTTTAAAGCTTTCTCTGGTAAAGATATTAAACACGACTGTCAGTACTCCACTGCACAGAAACAGCTTAATTTGTTGGAAGGTTTATCTAAAGACCTTAAAATACAACAGATCTGCACTTCAGGGCAGTTTGCAATGCAGAGCATTAACTGCCAGCAATTAGTCATACTTGAGAGACTATCTATGGACATTAGGTTAAAGTCCTACAAATTACAGGGGTTTGTTACAAAATCTCATGTGACACCATCTATTTAGGAGAACTTAGCTTAAACTGGTTTGGGTTTTTGCAATGACAGAATATGTTTGTTTGCCATTGATTCTGTAACTTCTGTTAAACAAAGCCAATTAAAAGTGCCCTACTGGACCAGGCACCCATCTAGGCCACAACGGCAGTGGTCAAGACCTCCACTTTTAATTAACGACCACAATCTATAACCCTCTTTCCTATTTTTACCAATTATACCCATTTGTACAGCTGCTAGGGCAAATGTTTTTCCATGAACAAATTCTCCCACAAAAGCACTTTGACACACCACAGCTCCCAGAGGAATGAAAAAGGTTCCTCTGTCTCTCAAGTGCTGAAAAACAAGAAGTTTCCAGGACACATCCCAAGGCTGGAGGTTGCAGCCTGACATGGCCAGGAGTGCCAAGAGGTACAAGTAGGGCTGAGTTAGCACCAGCCAGGCTGAGCACGGCTCTGCCCATCCCAAAATGAGGAATTCAGCCCAGGAATCACCTCAGGAGTGAGGGGAGCTGGGTTAGCACCAGCCATGCTGAGCACAGCTCTGCCCATCCCAAAATGAGGATTTCAGCCCAGGAATCACCCCAGGAGTGAGGGGAGCTGGGTTTGCAGCAACCTCAGGAGTGAGGGGAGCTGGGTTAGCACCAGCCACACTGCTGCCCATCCCAAAATGAGGATTTCAGCCCAGGAATCATCCCAGGAGTGAGGGGAGCTGGGTTAGCACCAGCCATGCTGAGCATGGCTCTGCCCACCCCAAAATGAGGATTTCAGCCCAGGAATCACCCCAGGAGTGAGGGGAGCTGGGTTAGCACAGCTCTGCCCATCCCAAAATGAGGATTTCAGCCCAGGAATCACCCCAGGAGTGAGGGGAGCTGAGCCAGGGCTGTGCTCACCCAACCTGCTCCCTGCCCCTTCGGGACCACCCTCACTGACACTGAGGGAAAAAGGGAATTCCCATGGAGCCACACCCCACAACACACCAATACATACACAAGTTTTTCAGAACAAAGCCAACTGTACTGATATGATTTGATTAATCAGAGACTCAGCCAGCCTAGGATGCTAACAGCAAAGAAATTGCCACTAGTACCTCACAAAATGACTTTCCAAATTGTATTTCAGACATGAACAGTTACAGGACAACTTGACCACAAAAGCAAAATTAAGAAAGAGGAATGATCCTTGAACCATGACATTAAGGGTTATGACACGATATGTTAATTTTTTTACATATATACCCTATCAATGTGCTTGACAATCCATATGGGCTGTTTCACACCATTTTGCACAGGCAGTTCTAGTAAATACCATCAGTTTGTTCTACCTCTCTCTCCCACTCCTTCAGCTTCCATCCTATTCTCAGCAGGGCATCATTTGAATTTCTTACCAGCTCCCCACAAATCCAACAGTGTAAGTGGGAGGACTGCCTCCAGCAATTAAGAATAGAAGGAGATAAGTGAACACATACCAGACTAGAAAAAATCAAGTGTGAGAACTTCTTAAGGTAGCAGAGCTGGATTTTGGAATGGACTGAAAGGCAACAGAGAAACTGTGAAGTCGAGAGTCACCTCATTAACATATTTATCCACCACTGGGTACCATAAAACAAAAGTTAGCAATGACAGGAGCAGCCCTGAGATTCATTCCTAGGTAATTCCTGGGGGATAACAATACTTTCTTTCTTTAAAAAAAAATGAATAAAATTACACTGTCAATATAGAGAAATACAAGTCAGGACTGCCTCATGCCTCAGCAAAAACATGATGGTATACACCCATATTTTGAATGGCAACTTCATTGAGTCTTAAGGGTCAACATTTGAAAACTTCTCTACCACACCTCAAAATGAGGACTCAAAGCATCTTGAAAAAACCTCACTGAGATTCTCATGTCAATGAATGACAACCACAAAAATTTATCATGCCACTAGGAAAATATGTGAAAATATGTTTTCAAAAGGATACTGTTAGTCAAATGGAAAAAGAGTATCACAACACCACTGTCCAAAACCCAGCTACTTCAAAACACTGAATTAATTAAGCATTTTATGGACACCAGAGTTATAAAATGCATCATTTAAAGAACTAATATAATATTGCCTGTCAATGTAAACATAAGTTAAATTTCCCACAGCCTCTGCCTTTACTATGAAAGGTACTGAAGCAATTCTAAGTCTTCACTGAGGACAGCAGTAAAGTCTTTAATTTTTCAGCACTGTTTCCACTCCCATCTTTCACAAACTTGTGGGAACGCAGCATAGGTGGTTTTAGTTATGCTAAGAATATTCTTCATTAGTCATAAAGAATGAAACCCAAGTTGTAGCAGAGTGAATCCATACGTGACACCATTTAAAAATCATTACTTCACAGGGCAAGGGCTCCTGGAGCACAGTCACTGCTGCAGGCTGGAGCTGCATGCTGATCTGTGCCTTCATTTCCAATAAAGCATGCAGTGCACATTCAACTGAGTCAAAACAACCCTTCCAACACACAATCCTTTAGAGGAAACGTTCAAATTACTAATGAGCTCATGAAAAGCTTTGAAGCTCACTGAAAATTTAGCAATTTTTTTTTTAATTTCTGAAAGAAAACCTGAGAACTATTTTTTGAAAAATCAGCCTTTGACTTGGAGCACCAGCAGGTGCTGGGGGCAGTGCTGCCATCACTGCTGTCCATGCTGGGGCAGGGTGACAGGGACACTGAGCACCCAGTGCCTGATGCCTTTCTTTGATACTTAACAACAGTCATTAAAATAATGCTTAAAAATTAATTTAACAACTCCATTTCAACTAGCAAGTATGAGCTACAAGGACACCAATGTGATCTAATAAACATTGAATTGGCCACTGTGCCTTGTGACTCTACCTGCCACAAACTCCTGGCACACCTGGCTGAGTTCCCTGCAGATCCACCCCCAGGAATCACAGCAGGAATCTTCTATCTGAACACAGACCTCAGCTAAAAATCTTCTATCTGAACACAGACCTCAGCTAAGAATCTTCTACCTGAACACAGACCTCAGCTAAAAATCTTCCATCTGAACACAGACCTCAGCTAAGAATCTTCTACCTGAACACAGACCTCAGCTAAGACCTTCCCACACACTTTCTGCTTCCAAATCCCTCCAGCCCCAGTGGAACCATCATACAGCACTCACACAGCTCACTCTGGACAAAACTCAATGCCCATGCTCTTCATAATCAAGATTATGGAAACAACAACTTCCACAATGGCTCTGGAGAAGGGAAGTGAAATTATTTAGGAAAAAATTTCTTCTTGCATCTGCTTTAAGATAAGCAGCAAAGTAACAGAGCCCAGGGAACAATGAGGTGGTTGGGAAGAGCCCGGCTGCTGGACCTTGATATCTAAGGCTTCAACTTCCACTGCAGTTCTTTACTACATTCTCTATTTAATGATAATGCCCCTTCTTCCACATTTTCCCCCATCAGGCAAGCTCTGATAAAACCCTGAACCTGTGTGTCCTGTGCCCCTGAATTACTGATGGCAGCAGAAAGTGCCAATGGCTGCAGCACAACCAAAGAAAGCAGCAAATGCTCCTGCAGGAGGATTTCCATCCACTCCTGCTCCCCACAGTGCTAGAAGGGAAAATATAGGGAGCTGTGTTCCTACTGCACCAATACTCCTTCCTTCTACAGCTCTGTAAGGATTTTGCTCTGCTTTTAGAATTATTCTGTTAGGCAATTACAGTTATATTCTACATAAGCCCACAATATGTATCTGTAGAAACCTCTCAGGGAACACTATAGGGATGCCACATTTATTTTCTCCATTTCTATTTATAACATGAAGTTTGGAGTTTCCTGCAAATTCTGAACACTAAAAACATATCCTGCTTTTTTTACTTCCAATTCAACAACACCACTCCACTGGCAATTTCTTTTCCCTATTTTCAGATTAACTCCAGCCAGTTAAACCCCACAGCATCAGACAAGCATCCTTACTACACACTGAGGTATTTATAGATCTGGTTTTACCCACAGCAATACAAAATATGGATTTTCTGCATGCACCTAACAATGCCTGCTACGTGCACACTGCACAATTCCTGCTCTGCCCACTGAGGGAGTCGGATTTCAATGAGACATTTTCTCAAAATTTCATGTCTAGAAATAAATCAAATAATCACCTTCCTTCAAAGCATCCAGTAACACTGTGCAGCTGGAGCAGGCCATACCACTTTGTGCATTTATTTTATTAGGAACGATGTGTTCTAAAGGCAGAACTGGGACTAACCACAATCAGAGTATTATTGGATACACCGAGGGGTTTTATCCTCTGCTACCACTTGTGCATTTCCATGAAGCAAGGAGAGTTTGGGCAGGGCTTGAGCTGCCCCAGGGACACTAACTCGCACCAAACTCAGTAACAATAACAGGAAATCTTTTGCATTTTCAGCATGGCAGATTCCTCTCCCCATCTTTCAGCTAACATTCCAATCCTCACTATGTAACACATACACAATCAGGAGATTTTTATATGGCAATTAAAGTTTAAAGCAGGAAAAAAAGAAGTAAAACTAGAAGCAAGAACAAAAATAAGCACAGGGGGAAAGGACAGTGACTGGATTCAGCAGCATAAAAAATGGAGATGATTCTGTGCCTGGCAATGAAACTGATGGGGTTTTTTTACAGCATATCAATATAGCAATATTCAAAATTCAGATGAAACTATATTTTAGGGCTCTCAAATGCTATTAGTGAGGCATCCTGCTGCTTTCTGAGTTGCTGCATGCCTATCAGAAAATCACTTTAAAGAGCAGAGTCACTTGTAAAATGGAACCTTAGCTCCTCTTAGAGCTAATGTTTTATTCTCTGTCTGAAACAGAAATTATTCCATGGACTGCTTTTCATATTTTTCAGGTGATTATGCTGGCATTTCTTTGTCTCTGAAGTTGAAGCATACACTCTGTTTAGGGGTCATTTCTTTGTCTACACTTTGGTCACAACAATGGATTTTTATTAGCCCAAACTGACACTTATTCACTGCTAATAAAAACTATTTCAATGTTAAATTAAGCAACCTCTACTAGTAAGCACCTAGAAGATAACTACTCAAGAAAAAGCATCAATGAAAAAATCTTGTGGCACGGAGGTTTTTACCATACACCAATGCTGTAAATACCTGACTTATCCTGGATTCACAGAAAGTTTTGGGTTGGAAGAACCTTAAAGCCCATCTCATCCCACCCCTGCCATGGGTAGGACACCTTCCACTGTCCCAGTTATCCTTGGTTATTCCAAGGGCCCATCCAACCTGGCCTTGGATATTTCCAGGGGTGGAACAGCCACAGCTTCTCTGGGCAGCTGTGCCAGGGCCTCAGCACCCCCACAGGGCATCATTTCCTCCTAATATTTAATCTAAATCTAGATTAAGATTATCCCCCCTCAGCAAAGACCATTCTCCCTTGTCATATCACATGCTTTTGGGAAAAGTGACAGATTTAAGCTTGTTATTCATAAAGGGTTTTTTACCTAATATTTGTAGTTCTAAAGGATTCCATTGAATAGTCTCTCTCAATTACTTACTGAGTTCATGACTATGAGTAACTGCTTTGCTGTGGTTCTTAGTACAGCCTTCTCCTATTTAACAAAACCCAACATTTTGAACAAAGAAAAGAAAACAAGCAAAAGAAAAAAGGAGAGGCACTGCAGTGTAAGTGCAAGTAAGCCACAAGTACCTGGCACACAACCTTCAGCTCACCACCAGCCCAGGGTGAGGCAGCATCTTCCATAAGGAAGAACATGGAGCAGCAGTTTTAGGAAAAAAGCCATTTCACCAGAGAACACAAAAACCAGTTCTTCCCTTCACATCACCTACAAAGCATCACTTTTGAAGTATTTGTGCTGTAAATGGTGGTTCTTACCAGAGAGGGGCACAACAGCCGACCTGCTGAGCTGGAACACCCAGCAGTGAAGACAAAGGCATCTCACACCTGAGGACACACACTGACACATGTCAATCAATTTGTCAGTGTTTCCCTCCTCTGAGGGTTATTCTGCAGCTGCAATTCCCATTCCCTGCTTTTTTCAGAATATAAGAAGTGGATTCTCTGAGACCACAAGGTTTGGACTGTGTCAGACAGAAACCCACCATCCTTTGGCCAAAGCACCACCTGCCTGTGACAGTGTAAGGCCAGGGAAAGCCACTGAGCTACAGCACTTGGGTCAATGGTGTGATGTAAAAGAAGAAATTTTAAAAATCCTCAACATAAATCCTTAGCAACAGCTAAATAAAGGATTTTAAGTCCACTAAGGCAACAGTGCTTTGAGGCACTATGAGGTTTTTCACATGCTACTGAGCACAATAATCAATATTCACACACAGCTACTTCCAATTTTGCCTGAAGTCTACTGCTCCAAATTATACCAGTTTAACTTTGCTCACATTAGAATTCATTTTAGAGAAAAATATTTAACATAGATGCAATATGCAAGATGCCCTGCATTCACATTATAATTTATTCTTCAACACACTGAACATCTGAATCAAAACACAGCACACCTTCCTGGGAACACTCATGATTATGAAGACTGGATCACTTACAAAGCTTTAAGTCAAAAGGGAAAGGAGCACTATTATGTAGTGTAGAAAATTTAGTCAACTATATTAGACCTGTTTTTGTTGGTCTTTCATTTCATGTGCAGCAAAATACAATCAACACATGCCCCAGACCAGAATATATCAAACAGCATATGCAAAGAAGACACAATATATTGCCTCCCAGAGAGCACAAGAATTTTTGGAAAGAAACTGCTTCATCTGTCCTACAACAATTTCAGAACAAAATACAGATACAACCTTTTTGCAGAAAGCAGCTGACTAAAATATGTCATTTTCTCCTGTTTCAAAATGTGACTTAAAATACCAGTAACAACACATGACATCAGAGAAAAGCACCCACTGGCTGCAATGTGAAGCTGAAAAAAAGCCCCATAAAAATGTGAATGTCTCAGGAAAAAGAACAAATGACAACATTAAGCCAAATGTCATATAAAGTCATATAAAGCCAAGTCATATAAAACCAGCAGCAGTCTTCTTCATCTCTCACACTGCACAAAGTCAAGGGCCATGAAGGCCTTTCAGGTGAAACACAGCAGAAGATGCTGAAACACAGGAGAAGGCAGACATTTCCATCAATAAACAGACAGACATTTCCATCAATAATCCCCCTAAGTGAAAGGGAATCATGAACAAGAGGATAAGGATAGAAGAACCTGAAGAACAGCAACATGCCAACCTACAGACGTGTCCTCAGAAGCTTAGTGTAAAAATCACTGCAAAGTGTCACAATCCCCCACCAATGCTCTGCACAAACAACAAACTGTGCAGCTGTTTAAGAGCAAATTAAAAAAACAAATTAAACTTATATCCTGTACCTTTAAAGGCAGAGGAGCTCCTGAGCCCTGCCCTCTGCCAGCCAGAGCAATTCCCACACCATGGTGCTCACCTAACACCCCTGGCCAAGAACAGCCCTCAGAAAGGTGACCAAACACACAGCACCCAGCTGAGAGAGCTCCTGGCATTGGCCAGGCACCTGCTGATCACTGAAATGTGGGAAAGGAGGGCACACACAGGAACTCTCATCTTCTAGCCCATGTTCAGCAGAAACACGAGTACAGAGCAAAGCGTGGTCTGTTATTCATTTGTCTGTCTGTATCAGACAACCCCAGTCAAACCTCCTACAACCCAGCCATTCCAGAAACTAAGATTAGAAAAAAAACCCCAAACAAGCTCTTTTCCTGCTGCATCTTCAAAGGGAGAAAATGCACTTTACCCAAAAAACATTTCCCTAAATCTTGTGTTTCAACGACAGATTTAATCTATCATACCAATTCATCACCACAAAAATGTAACATTCCTATACAAAAACAAAAAATGTATCATTAGTGGTTTTCAACAGATTTCATATCCAGAAACATCTGCAGAGCAACGGATTCACTTAACCAGTCAAGGAACTTTTCTAACCACTAAAGCAAGCAACAGATTGACTCCAAAATAGCACAGGTCAGATGTACCACTTTGCCACATGGAAACAGCTCTAAGTGCACTTGACCAGAGACTGCCAAACCAGACCTTACACTGTCCCACAACCCAGCACTTGGTCTTAAAACTGAAATAGCCATTCATGTGAAAGACAACATTTAAATTAGCGTTGATAATCTGGATCTGTAGAATATCTTTGCTAAGAAGGAGGTATGAACAAATCTGTGTTAATTCATAGCCAAGTTTTATATAAAAAGTTATTTTATAATACCTGCCTAAAACTTTACAAGGTTTGTTCCTCTTTGGGCTTGGAATAAGGTCAAAGTGCTGAATTCAACACCACAATCTGTTGCCCTGGAAATTATTGCAATGTTTACACAAAGAAGTTTATTATGAGATCTAATAGGATTGCTCAAAAAAAAAAAAATGTTTTCATTCTCCTTCTGAAAGCAATACAAGACAGACAGAAAGACTCCTTTGAGTAAGGACTTCTCCAACATTTTAATACAGAGCCAAGCAGGTTTCCAAAAGCAGAATGTTCCTATAACATGCTTTGTTTTTCAGGGTTTGGTTCTAAAACCTGACATTTCTTTCCAGGACTCCATACAATTTTTATCAGCATGAAACAAAAATAAGCAGAACTACAAGTTCACATACACTTGCATTACTTTAGGAAATTCAGTTTTTGGTTGACCTACCTTGCTCTTCTATACATAAACTTCAGCAACTTCTCTTTGTTTTGGCTGAAAACAGCCAGAACAAGTGTAACACTACCAAAGCCTTCACCTTGTTTCTATCAGAAGATGTGCACCTATTCACACAGGTGGAAGGACAATTTATTTGTACTGCACTCTGAGTTACTGAAGGATGCCCAGTTTGCTCTCTGGATGTAAGGGACTCGCACCTCTGCTCTCCTGCCAACAACAGTCTTGGTTTTATGTGCACCACTCACAGCTGAACTCAGTAAAACAAAATTCTGATCATTATCAAGTGTCTTCATTCTGTTTATTTAGTAAATTAAAGCCTTTCGTTTCTCCTAAAGAATACATGCGTATTTAGGAGGAGATCTATTTTTCATCATCATATGAAAGTTTTTGATTGCATCACTTGCTTGCAAATGCTTATCTCATATAGCAGAAAGGGTTGATCTTATTGCCTTATTATTTAAATATTTGCAAGTTGTGTTGCTCAGCCGAAAAACCACAGATAAATATCTAACTATGTGTTTGGTAAGAGGCTAAATAAAGTTTATTCTGCAGCTCAGAAACATGCACTGATGAGGCAGGATTCTGGAACAATGTCCTCACACAGTTTGAGTTAATGCTATTCCACATCACCTGGCCTTAGCTCCTGCTTGGACCAAGAGCTGCAGACCACAAGCAGCATTGCAGCTCTTCCCTCTCACCAAGAATCTTCTCTGCTCAGCATCTTTCCATTTTTTACAAACACAGGGGCCTCTAACAAACAGTGAACACCTGCATTCATTTTTACCTGCACTTGACAAACATGGTTTCTTCTGAGCATTTGCAGATTACAAACTCATCCTACACTGAAGCAGCCCTGAAGAAGAACACACAGAACTGGAAGAATAGCATTTTTAGGTACCCTCTTCCTCCTTGCATCCTTCCTCCTTCCACATGATACAAAGCCATCTGGTGCAAGATTTGCAAACAGCATTCTGAGAAACATTTTGAAATAGTCACCAGAAAGAGGTTACGTTCCTCAAATCTTTTGGAGTGTGGCACAGAATTACATTTACCCCCTGTGTTCCTTCCCCTGTGATTCCCCAGGCTGTCACTGCAGCTGGGAGGATGCAAACATGAGAAGAATCTTTCAAGAAGAGCTGTATTTCTGTGTGTCCTTCCTAGGCACCACAGCCCTCTCTGCTTTTCAGCAGTTTTGTTACATGATCATATAAAAAGAATATCTGGCTTCTTCAGGATGAGATTACCAGCTACAAATATTTTAAGGGACTTCAGAAAATGTTACCTTGTACTTAAGACTCTTAGGAAAGATCTCCAGATTTTCCTGGAATGTGAGCTGCAGACATTCATTGCTTTATCTTTCTCCAGGGAAGTCCTTGTGCTTGGACTCAAAGTGTTCTCAGGTACACAGCCAACTTCTGTGATATGTACAGAAGAGCAGGAAGTTCAACTTTCATTAAAAATGCCTAGTATCATTGCCCTGAATATCCTGGTATGAGACAAATCATGTGGACATGCTTTAAAGGATCTCATTTTACTTCAGTAAATCCAGAGGAATTCCCAACACCATCCAGAAACTCACAAACATACCAGTTACAACAGTCAGGTAATCTACTTGGGAAACTAAAAACACTCAGTTAGTGACAGGATTAGAGATAAATTTCATTGGTAGACAACCCTCACATGAATGAATCACACTAGAGATGCCTGTGGAAATGGAAAAAAGGAAGTCCCTTGTTCCTGCTCGTCTCCTACCCTCTCCTCTACAACTCTGCTTTAGAGTTCCCAAAATGTGTTAAAATAAAGCATTAAAGAAACTAAGTTCAAAGTTATTATTTCTATCAAGGGAAACAAACGTCCTCTTACATTCAGAAGCTGTTTAGGTTGAGGAGATTTATTCTGCTCCCAGATTGCAGAGTACACGACACAGAGCCTGAGGAATTTTCTATAATTGGACAGTACCATTTAAATGTCAGCTTTGAGAGCACAACTAAACAAGAGTCACACCTAAAACACTGCTATTAAACAGCCAGTTGACATGTTCCCTCACAGCATTCTAACCAGCACAGAGGTAGTGGCAGGAAAGAACAAAAATAGAATAGCTCAACATGAGGAGTGCCCAACAGGGTGGTGGAAGAATTCTCCTGTTGAAATTTCCCAAAGAATCTAACTTTTGCAATGCTGTTGTACAGAAATGCTAACAGAAAATGTTAATGCCTGACAAGTACCCGACTGTAATAATGCTTGATAAACCACAGAGTCCCACTGACCCCAAACCATTTGAAAAAGCAGAAAACTGTTAGGAAAGCCAGTAACAAAAGATCACAAAGAAGGAACAATGAAAATCTAGCTAGCCTAAACCAGAAAATGCTCATCAGATATTTCAGGGAGAAAATGTTACTAAAAACATAAGCAGTAATTGGACACAACTTAGGGATGCATTGTAAAGATGTTTCCTAAGGCATTCTTTTGTCAGTGTGACCCTAACAGTAAAACATGGGCAGTTACTCTACAGAATTTTTTTTAAGTTTTTGGTTTGCTTTTTAGCTAATACAGCAAAAATTCTGTCAGTGCTATTGTGTTCTCCTATAAGGGCTTTCCTTAGAAGGAAGAATATTTATTTCCTTAGTGCAAATGGTTCTTCAAAGCCAAGTCCTGGAATACCACACTTCCAACTGGAGCTGGATAAGCTGCCGTGTGTTATCACCAGCCTGAAGCCACTTTGCCATCGATGGAATGCAGCATCACAGCTGGGAAAATGCCTGGCGTGCTGCACAGCCTCTCAAGGATGCCTGAAAGCTCACAGAGCCTCAGCTACTCCCACCTCAGACCCACCCAGGCACTCACAGACATCCAGGACTCCCCCAGCTGTACCTGGGCTCCCTGACATTCCCCTTTTCAGCCCTTTTCTGTCATCCTTCAAAGCCTGACCAACATTCCTAAACCTTCTATTCTGCTTTTTCTCACACACACTCACTCCTTTTTCTTTTACTCCAAAGCACTCCAGCCTGAATCCCTGGAAGTTGGTTTGCCTCGTGCAAAGCTTGTGACCTTAACAGAATCACACAGATCAATTCCCCAAAATTTATCTTAAATAACCAACACACTAATTCATTAATTACAGCAGGGTAAGACCAGATTGACACTCCAAGACCACAGTTCTCAAAACAATTTGTGCAGTCACATAAGAGCTCTTCAAAGTGAAACACACCTCATTACCATCAAAATTATCATTCTGAAGTTCCATTTTAAAATTCTTTTTTTCTCTCCTTGTTTTAATCGCCGTTTTGACAAAATTCAAGGACTGGACTAAACCAGTTTATCCACAGAACATTACAAGACTGGAATCCTATCAGACCCAATTGGCAATTCACCTGCAAAGCAGAATTTGTGAATGGAATATGTCTTATTCCCCAACACACACCTTAAGGGCTTCTTTGATGGCTGAAAGGATAAATGTCTAAACAGCTCCTAATGTAAAATTGTCTTGAGGTACATGAACAGCAGAAGAGAAGAAACACAAAGCCAGAGGTGCAACAAACACAACTTCAAGCTTCTTCTCAGTGAGTGTGAAACCCATCTTTAACATATTCTACTTAATTTTCAATACATTTTTTCATCCTCCAAGCCAGAATTTCAGATTTTACAGGTATCAAGACACAGGACGTCCTATGGTTTAGATCCACAGTCCCCACTAAGTGTCCAGCACATACAAAATTCAAACAGAACCTGGAATGCACCGTGGCCCAGAAGCATGGGATTGCCTGTAGCTTGTCAGCAAAGGCCTGGGAAGGGCATCCAGACACATTACCAAGCTCTAGGAGGAGCAGAGCAATTACAACACAGAGTTCTGTCAAGTGCAGCAGAGCACCCTGTGATGAGGTTACCCATGCTGCTGGAAATGTCATCTTTCATGTTCAACATAAACCCCTTCTGTAGCTAATAACAATACCCTGGCATTGTTTGCCACACGTAGGCTGTTGCTCTGGCTAACACCCAATCCCAGTAATAATATTCTATCTACCTACAATCACCACAAGAAAATGCCCATTCTCAGCCCTGACTGGTGCTGCAGCACAGCAGCAAGCTCTGAGAGCTGCCACACTCCAGCAGGTTCTGTATCTCCCTGTGCAGGTGCCTGTCTGCACTGATCAGACACTTCTCTAGAACTCTAGAAACACCTTGAGATTACTGGGAATAAAGGAGCTCTTTTCATACAGCACAATTAGTCATATCAGCAGTGATAGCTATTTTGAGCAGCACCCATTAATCACTATCATTAGCAGGATTTCTGGTGTACCAGCATTCATTGTACCAAGAACAAGTCTTTTCCTATTCCAGTACTAGCACATAAACAAAAGCAGCAGCACAATTTCTCTTGACATAACCCTGTTTTGAGTAAGGCAAGTGGCAGCACTTAAAATGACTGTCAGTGTCAGATTTAAAGAAAAGCTTACTTAGGACAGAAAAATACAATTGTTTTGCTGCAAAGAAAAACTGGCCACCATTTGTATGCTGAGGCAGAGGGAGAGTTGAAAAATAATAAATAGTGGGAAGAAGTGGGGAATAAAGATCTCAAGCTGGAGACAGCACACCCTCAGAAAAATAAGATGCCAGTGACCAAACCCAAGGTGACGCCCAAGAATCAGAAGAAACTCAGACTTCATGTTTACATGTCGGTAGCACACATTTGCCTTATTACATTTTATGAGGGATTATTTACCTGCTAGCCAAATTTCAGAGTCTCAGAACAGACTTTCAACTAGAAAAATATTCTCCATATGCATTGTTTCCAGTTTCCTAACCACCCTGGGTAACCCCTGATGCAGAATGAGCAGCCAGCAGAAGCATTCCTGCCTTACACCAACCAAGGGAGCAGCACCACAAGAGGCACAGAAAGCAGTGGCACTGAGCTACTCCAGCCTGGCTCCTCCAACGCCAGGAACACAAAATACACCTTCATCACAACCAGACATTAAATACTTAAAAAGGTCTGCTGGGAAGGAAAGAACAGAAAATACAGGAAGAAAGAAAAACCGCCTGCAAGTCATGAACGTGGAAAACTTGCCATTCTTTACAAAAGGGTCGAGCTTTATCTTCTGCAGAAACATTGCCCGGTAGAAGACTCAAGCCAAGTGCAAAATCATGTTGGTACCCATGAAACACAAACAGCACCTGTGCACATACCAAAACGGGCCAACACTGCTGATCCCACGAGCGGCACACCAAAACCTTCATGCAGCCAGGAGCCACACAACACACACCTCAGAGAGGTGAGCGAAGGGGAGCTTCAGCCGCCTGTGCCCACAGAAAACAAATACAGTTCCTCAAGAGCACCACTACATATTTGCCCACAGCACTGAGCTGAGGAAACACAAACATCCAGCAACAATAGCCTGAAAATCCAGCAGCTGTAGATGAAAGACTGTCCAAGGGCAGCCGGCAGTTCCAGATGCAGTGCCATTTTGGGAGGCAAGCCCCAGCCCGTGCCAGCTGCATGTGCCTCCGGAGGAGCCACCCGGTAACACCAAGTTTACTGCAGCTACGCACCGCTGAGGCATGGCCCTCGTCACAACACCCACACATCTGTGCCTCCATAAAATCAGTAATGATAATAATAACGGCCAATTTATACCTCCGACAGGGTTTATAACCTCACATAAAACAAACAAATAAGACCTTCCGACTGCTTTCAAGCTCCTAAGCCGACATTCACCCGACAAATACATACCTCTACCATTTCCTCTCCACTCAAACGAATAAAACCCCTCAAGCAGGCAGAAGCAAGGGAGCATTGGTAAAGTTTGAAGCTACAGCCCAAAATGCGTTATCCTCTTCTGCTGGCAGCTACCATATCCACACCACATAAGGCTCGGCAACAACAAGCGGCACTCGCAGCTCGCATCAGGTGAAGGATCGGTACGCAGCCCCTGCAGCGCCCGGGGACGCCGCTGCCCGCAGGCCCCGGCCCGGGGGGCGCGGAGCGGCGCGGGGGCCCCGAACCCGGCCGGGCTTTGGGCGGCGCCGCTGCCGCGGTGCCCGGGGAGCTCCGGCCGGCGCCGCCCGGGAAAGGCCGCGCGGTGGGGCCGCCCCAGCGCCGGGGGCCGGCGGGGCCGGGCCGGGCGGGCGCCCCGGGTCACCGTGGAGCAGGAAGGTGCGCAGGAATTCCCGCAGGCGCAGTCCCGGCCCCGCCGCGCTGCCCGGGCTGCCCGCACACGGGTCACGGGGGGGCGGCCGCAGCCCCCGACACCGCCCGGGGCTGCCCCCGACACCGCCCCGGGCTGCCCCCGACACCGCGGCCGGCCCGGCCCGGCCCCGCCGGGGCACCGCGGCCACGGTCCCGGGCACCGCCGCCTCGCCTCCCCCCGGCCGCGGCTCCCGCCGGCCCCAACCCCCGCCGGCGCCTCCCGAGCGGCCCAGGGGCTGCCCCGGGCGCTGCCGCCCTCCGCGCCGCGTCCCCCCGGTGCCGCGAGCGCTGCCAGCCCGGTGCCCGCCCGGCCGGGCCCGCGGGCCGCGCTGCGGGGCTCGGGCGGGCGGGGCCGGGCCGGGCCGGGCCGCGGGGCTCGGCGGGGTCGGCGCGGCGCTCACTCACCTGCCCGCGACAGCCCCGGGCCCCGCGCCGAGCGCTCCGGAAACGGCGGCGGCTCCGCCGGGGCCGGGGAGGGGCCGGCGAGGGGCGGGCGGAGCCGCGAGTGACAGCGGGAAGGGGCGGTGGGAGCGGGCGGGCGGCGCCGGCCGCGGGCAGCGGGGCCGAGGGGGCGGCGGGGACGGCACCAGCACCGCGGGGTTCGGCGGGGGCGCGGAGAGCCCGGGACCGGCCCCGGGTGTGGGGAAACAGCCCGAGGGGCGGCCCGGCGGCACAAAGAGGGAGAAGGGCATGAATTAATCAGGGAATATTTTATAGGAGCTTAAAATTGTGAGGGTTCTCACTGTGTGGTTTTGGGGTCAGATGCAGCGTCCCGATTCAGGACAGCTGTTCGAGGTGGAGATCGCCGGCGGCACATGCAAGGTTCTGAATTCCTTTTCTGCCCTAAGTCACTTGCTGAACAAACTGCAGGGTTCAACACTGGTGTTCAATTTATTTGGGAATTACGTAAAACGCACAAACATCATCCCAAACTGATCCCTTTGACATAATTGTCATGGTGCTCCCAGCTTTAGGAATTGTTGAGAAATAGGCCTGGTCTAGGATGTGAGTTTAAACTGCTTGCATATTATTTCTCAGGCTTAATGCAGGTTTTACACAGAAAAATTTGCTGTACAAAATGATGTATTTTCAAATCCTATTTCTACAGAAAGAGTCTGTTAATCCTGTCTTCCTTAGTAAAAGGTGATTGCTTTTTATTTCTGTGACTTATTTAGAATCTTACCTTCTAAATGGAACAAGCATTTAATGATGTACAGAAATGTCTAGTAAAGTTAGAAAATAAGGCAATGTGTAGTAGTAGGAGAGTAGTTAAAAACTGTTAAAATACATGTAAGCAAAATTTTTGCCTACAGGGCTCAGCATCCAATCATCTGGCTCTCATTCCCCCCCAAAAAACCCCAAACCCACACACTTGGCTATGATACTCATCAAGTGAAAATAACAGTAATTTCAGTGCTGCTAATCAGAAAACTCTGTGGGAAGAAGTGAAATTGTCAATTTATTGGACACCTTCTAGCCACAAGCTAGAAATAGTCCTCAAGTAGCGTCTGCGGGGAGCTGCCTGGGAGCAATCTGTGGCTTTGTTTCCTTCTCCAGAACAGATGGTTGCTGGCAGAGCGGGCTCCTCATCAGTGCCTTCCCTCTGAACCCTTCTGATTCTTGTGTGTCTACTAAGCATGTCTCTTCCTAGCAAATTGAGTCCTCAAATTAAGAGATACCTGGGAAATACTTGGAAAGACACAAGGGAACAGAAGGCTGTCATATTGTTGGTTCCTTCAAGAGAGAGAGAGAGGTGTTGAGTATTTGTACTGGAGGAGTACAATAAAGGACTGGAGATGGTACATTTTTTACCTTTTTTTTTTCTGCTTTTAACTAAATGGTTGCTGAGACATTGATTTTGAAAAAAGATAGAAAGACTGATGAGGTTTCAACAAGGTTTTGTTTGGAAGAATGTATGGCTATGAAGTAGAAAAACTGAGTGTAAAGGGAGTCAGAAAAAGCTGAAGAGGAAGGGAAAGAGAAAATAAAGTACTGGGATGAATTTTCTTTCCTTCCAGGACAGATATTGAGGCAAGACCTAAAGGTAATCTGAAAAAGCCCCCACAAAATTCCTTGTTTTACCAACATGCAGTTTTACCAAGAGATCCCAACACTACATGAGCAATGCTGACTAAAGTTCACTGTGTTCACAGGCAGAAATCTGTTCTACAGACTGAGTCTTACAGCTCAATACACCAACATGTTCTTTCTCACTATCTGCAGATATCCAAATCTGCTCCTATTTTGTTATCCTACTGATTTAATTGTATTCAGTGGAGTGTGCAGAAAGTGGTTCTGTCAACACTAACAGTGGAGTTACACACAATAGTCATATTTTTTATTTTGACTCCCTGGATATATTTACTTATTCTTATGGAGTATTATTTGGGGTTTTTTTTACAATGCTGTATAACAACTTTTAGCATATAACTATCTCTAAATGAGCAGACATTTCATTTGAAATTTACTGCAGATTAAATTTATAGATTGAGAGCATAAAGGCACAAAGGAGTTGTAAGAATTGTAGCCTTAAAGTTAATATGTCTTACCAGATGGCAGGAATTTTAGACAGACTGTGAAATAAATCGGAAGTTCACACTTCCTGATATACACAGGGCATGAAAACATGCAATTCAACAGAGTGTATAATAACCAATGAAGAATAAAGAGGAAACTCTCAAGGGCTACAAAATATGTGGTGTAGGTATCTATTGTGGCATTGTACATTAAAATTATTTTTCTGAGGTCTTACAATGCAATATTTAAAATGAGTAGTCTATTTTTAAAATTTTGTGAATTCTGTTTTGAAAGATGGTAGTATGATTAACTACTTAGTAAAGTCCTGTGTAGATCAGCATAGAATAGATGTATTCAGTTATGTTTTCCCCATTGGTGTTACATACAAGAGCAGAGTGCTTTCCAAGACCTCCCTTGAACAGGAAGGGAAGGAAATCAGTGCACAGTTTAAACAAAAAATTATAACAATGTTTTTTTTTTAAAAAAAGAGGAAAGCAGCTTTGAAATGTATTATGAGTACAACTCATTGTCATGGGCTGTAGGAGGAAGAAATCATTAGCTTGGGAAAAGAGCGGCACTGGCACAATGGCCATGTGCAGATGTTAATAAGGATATGCCTATCAGCAAGGTGTGGGATAAGATTAGGAGGATGAACGTTAGTAATATAATCCCCAAAGAGTGTGTTAAAGGAAAAACCTCATTCACAGGAGGTTGTTTCTGTTAACCAGATGGAGATGTGTTTAGGAAAAGGAAATGTGGGGAAAACCAGGGTGATTTTGGAGAACAGACTTGACCACTAATGTCCTATTGTATGAGCAGTGATTTTCCCTTTGTGGTCGGTGATTGCTGTGGATGCTGCAGTGGGAGCACGTTGGAGTGCAGGATGAGCAGAGCAGTGTTCCCTGCTGTTTGGGCTGTGTGTGCAGGTGGAGCTGAGCAGCAGGGAGCACACAGCTCTGGCTGGGGCTGTGGTGTACAGTCTGTACAGTGTGTCACAGCCCTCGTGGCCACAGCCTGACCCTCTGCTGCTGCCTGCATGTTTGACAATGCAGGCATACATGTAGGCAAATCGGCCTTCTAAAAATACATTTCACAAATCATCCATTCCAGCTGTCAGGGTGAGAGCAGTCCTTTTGTCCTGCAGCCCTGGACAACGAAAATCCTATTTCAGACAAATGAAATGGAGTCCTTTTCTGCCTGCCAGCAAAGCTGCTGACCTGTGCTTTGTGCCCTCGGTGCTCTGCCCACCATTGTGTCCAACCTGAGGCTTAGCACACACTTGGCCTCCTGCCCAGGCCTCTGTAAACAGCAGCAACTGGCAAAAGCAGGCGTGGGCAGAGCCCCCAGAGCTCTCTGGAGCTGCTCCTGCTGCTCCCTCCACAGGGCCAGTCCCATCTGGAAACACTGAGCGTGGCTGCCTATAAATGGCCACCTAAAAATAAAAGAGGGACAATCACCTTTTCTTGTCAAACAAATCAAAGATCCAGGTCACCTTAAAAAATTAGAGGCTGCCAGCCATACTGGTTATAAAGAAAATAAAGAAGTACATGAAGTATATAAACCTCTGAATCCTGCATGGATCAGCCCAGTTGTGATCGAACTGAGCGGAGGCCACTGACTTCAGCTGACACTGGATGTGTCCCATGACCTTCTGGTTTATATATTTAGATTCCCCATACTAATCTTCTCTTCCACGGGTCTGATGTCATCACCATTATTATAAGCAGAACTTGTGACTTGATTGACAGCAAACAACCTTTCCAAAAAGTAGCCAAGGAGTGGGAATGTTTTGTCAGAGTGACACATGATCATGACTGCCTGCAGTCCATTTTTGTTTACAGGCAGTGGAAGAATTTCAGATATTTATAAGGTCAGTGTCCCTAGTCCAGAGAAGAAGGAGCTGTGTTTGGTTTTAAATTGTTGTTCTGCTTACAAAATTGACTTCCAGTTGGGCTTGAGTGAAGGTCTAGGCTCTGAGGTAAATCCTTTGCCTGCTGCAGCCTGGAATGGGCTGCTCCCAACTGCACACACAAAGGGGTCACTGGCATGCCATATTTTTGCTTTAGGTAGTCAAATACTTAAACATATGCATAATTCTTTTTGACTGTCTGGTGATTCAGATGTCTGGGATCCTTGTTTAATTTTCCTTGTTTTTTTGAAAACTTTCACAAAAAGGAATCAGCTTGCAAAACCACAAAAATGTACTTCTCAGCCAGCTGTGGTAAAATAGTTTGCATGGCCATCTCAATACTGGAGAAATCTTTATATTTAAAAAATCATTCTGATGATTAACAAATGAACATGAATTCATTATCAGTAAGGCATTAGCAGTTGCCTTAGAACCATTCAAGGTATGCTGCAAACACAGAGGAGCTGAGAGAATATTTGTGAGACAAAGAGCTGTTGACATTCAGTCATACTAGAACTTCGAATATTGTTTTAAAACAGATATGCTGCAAATGTGGGAATGAGAACTAGACTGTGGGTTTTTTTCTATTTAATTTGGCATTTAAATATATGGCACAATAAGATTTGACAAAAAGTAAAATGTAAATCTATGTAACTGACCCCACTCATTAATAGGGTGTTAAGGACTTGTAATATTACAGAGTCCAAATACTATTTAGGAAGAAGTGAAACAAAATTTAGAATTAATTCTAGAACATTTATAAACAGGCATAGAAAAATAGTGTTCTACTACTGAATGTTAGAAATTAGAGTCTGACCACCAAATGATGTTGTGTTTGTTTGACCTCGTTCAACTGATTCCATTAAGGTGTTGTATATGTTTCAGATAACAAAATTTGACTTTTTTAGTAAATATCTTATATTGAATATAAAATTGTTATTTTAACAGTCTATACTAAACATTTTACCGTACAAATAGTAAATTTTACTTGACTTACGTTAATATAAATACACAAAAATAATACATGCTTATAAATACATATAAATATTTAAAGTGGTCTAGAAAGAAGCCTAAATGGTAGTTTTAAATCATTTCCATGTGGTAATTCCTGTATCATGGGATTGTTGCAGGGGGACTGGATAGGGGCCCACATGCTATTGCATTGATTTAGTTTTTGCCAGGGCACTGTAACAAAGGCAACTGAATTTCAGCTGCCTTAGTGGTACTGTTATTACCTTTTGCCTATACAGATTTTTATTGTGGAAGACTGCCAGATAAGGAGTAATTTTGTAATTGAGAACATGGAGTTGTGAAAGTAGTTTGAACAGAAGGATAAGAGGGAAACATATAAGTTAATATTTTATGGATGAAACTTTGCTGAATTACTTGATAACATAGAGGAAATTGTAGTAGATCTACACATGTTTGTCACATGTTGCTTGAGTAGATTCTTCATTAATTACTGAAATGCTCAGTGTTTCACTGTGTATCACAGGTCCCTCTGTGCCTGAGACTGGGATGTGAGTACCCTCCTTACAGCAAGGCAGGAATCCACTGACAGGAACCACGTGTGAGACTGACCCAACCAGCCCTGCTGTGCCCACCATGCAGAGCCTCTCTGGGGTGTCCTGTCCAGCCAGGCCAGGTCTCCTGGTGGCATCATGAAATGCCCATCAGCTCCTCTTTGGCCACCACAGAGCTTTGGCTTGAGAAGATATTCAGGATGTTGTCAGTGAAGAGTGGGACTCATCTACCAAAACCTGGCAATGCAGCCTTGTCTGTTCTCCATGGAGAGTGCAGCCCTCCGTGCTCGACTGGCTGAGGACCATTTTCCTCTGGCTCCAGCAGGAAAACCAGCACAGGTGACCTCCCTGGCACCAGCACAGGTGACCTCACTGGTGGTTTCAGGTTCCTGATTTGTTTAGTCAGCTTCCAATGCCTTCATACTTTCTCAGGAACTGCTGCCAAGGCTGTACATGGTCTGTTTGTATCGTTGGGATCTCCTCCCCACATCTGATACCAGGTTTGAGCAGCTTGCTCCCCTCATCACTGAACTGAAGTTTTTGATACAGTGCCCAGTAATTTTTTGTTTGCTCACTTGCTCTTTAAGCTTTCTCAGCAAAAGTACCAATGAGCTCTGTTATCAGGTGCAGCTATCCTGCACTGCTGGACACATGCCAGGGATGCAGAAGCAGATCTCATGTTGATTATGGTTCACTCTGCTGTTGTCTTCTTCTTCACAGCCCAGAAATTCCACAGGTGAAAATTAAGGGCTACCAGAAGTTATTTCTCTGGCATCCCACAGAACTGAGATCCTTCAGCTGCACCAGGCAGAGAGATGCCCTTGATGTCTGAATGATGCTTAATGGTGCTCTCTGCATCCCCTGTCTCAATTTCTGTGCCCTCCTTGTTCCAAGAGGCACCTACAAACCTCTCTGTTGTTGTTGGGCTCCAAAGGTCACAATTCATCTGTCAATACAAATTGTGTGTAGCTCTGCTGAAATTGATAATTGTGGTTCCCAGCTCTTTTGCACGATGTCTAATCAATTGCAGTATTGTAAAAGAAGGTAGATTAAGCTACCAGGTCTGTATCAGACTATCAGATCACAGTTGTGCCTGGTGTGAGAGGCAGGAAACAAACCATCAGTCCCACCAGAAGTGCACATATGAATTATGCAACTCTTGTGTGAGTTGTCACATCTGTGAGCACGGGGACCGTGAGACAACAGCCCTGTGGTAGCAACTGACAGCTGAGGGGAGGAAGATCTTCCTTTGTGTGTGCACTGCTGAATAATTCAAAGACAAGATAAACAGCACCTATAGATGCATCTTTTCTTCATTTCACAGTAATGAGTCAAGATACTCTAAGTCAAATATCAGATCCTTTTAGGCACCCATCAAGCCACCAGTTACTAAAAGATAAGGGAGATGAGACAAATTTTATACATCAGTTGTTTTCTGTTGCTGAGTTTTGCATATGTTAGTTTTGCTTTCAGAATTCCAAGAGTAAGGAAATTATATAATTCTTGCAAAGTTCATCTTTGATAGTGATATTGAGTGTCAACAGACTGTGCTCACATCTCAAGGATCATTGTAATTCCAGGAGCTGGGAGATGAGAAGGCAATAAATAATTTGATACAGGGTAAGCTCTTCTTCCTTTTTAATGGGAAAATATTTCAGCCATGGTGATGTAGTTGACAAAGGTTTGGTTTAGCATAAAAGAAAAAGGAGCAGAAAAGAGATTGAAATACATATAGGAAATAAAAACCCTAATCAATAAGTAGTCACAAAAGCAGTGAAAAACTTCTCCTGTAGTGTTTTTAAATTAAAATGTAGAACATGCACATGTATCCCCCAGTGTGCTCAATATTGTTTCTAGAGAATAAATAATCTGTAGATTTCTTGGGGTAACACAATTTTCTATTTCCTGGAATAATTGCCCACAAACAGGAGCTTGACCCCTGTGTTAAACTAATGAACTCTTGCCTGTGTATGGAGGTTGATCCCAGGGATGGATGGTTACAGAAAAGTCAGATTTGGATATTAGACACACATGTCCCTAGCAGAAGTTGTAGTTTTCTCCTCATGTGGATTAAAAACCCACTGATAGTGTTCAGAGTTGCTAATTTAGGCCTTTCTGATTGCAAGTTCCAGGCAACTCCATGTTTTGCTTCATCATATAATTCTAGGAATGGTGGTTTCCTGAGGAAAACAAGCTCATAAGGCTTTGGAGCTCTCTCTCTCTCATGGTTTCTGTGCATGCAGAATTGGCAAACCAGCACAGAACATAATAAGAGTGAAGGTCAATCTGTAGTGGTTTTACACCCTATGTTTTTAAGAGTCTGCAGTCATTTTTCTGAAAACATATGAACAGAAATCCTTGTAAAGGTCTTTTCTCCAGCTGTACAATGGTATACAGGTAATTTGGGGAGTTTCAGCCATGACTATAGTAGCACTAGCAGAAGTTTGTTAGCTTCAGTCATGTTTTTTTCTTATGAATTTTAAAAACCATGGTCCTGCTCTTCCAGTGAGATCCATTTGCACATAGATCTCATTGAAGGCCCGAGACCTGCATTTAATGTTATTCCATTCTGTATCTAATCACACTCCCATTTTACATAAAATGAAGGTGGGAAGTTGGTTCAAGGTCACCAATTTATTTATTAATAATAATATTTATAAATATCCTCAAAATCCAATTCAATAGGAATTTGAAGACCTCAAAAAAGCAAAGATCTGGATAATTTATCCCCTGAAAAATTGGATGAAATCATGAATGATGAGATATGAAATTGTATCTATAATTTAAGAACCTGCAGTTATTTGCCGTGTAGTGATTTTTGCCCCCTGTATGACCACACCTTTTAAATTCGTGTCTGATAATACAGACAAGCAAAATCAAACACACAGGTAGTTCAAACAGAATCTGTAGAAAGAGCAGCAGTAACATATAGATCTTTTTGAAAATATTCAGTCTATAGAACTGGGATTTTAAAGAGAGAGACTGGCAAGAGAATCAGGCTCATCTGATATGCAGAGGAAAAAACGTCAACCTGAGGGTAGCATCTTCTAGAACAAAATCTACATTTCCAGAGAACTTCCTTGAACTGAAACAAGCTGCAAGATGAGCTCATTTCTTAAAATATTAATAGTAAACTTGGGTGAGACATTCTTATTACGCTTCCACTGCTGCAAATTCATTAAATTGCAATGATAATAAATCTTGAGAGATTAAGTTTATAGCAGAATATCAGATGGTTGTTTCTGGGTTTTCTAAGACCCCAAGATTGGTTTGGCATGCAGCTGAACCATCATTTATCTTTGCTGACAGCCCGGTTTTCATTCCCAGCCTTTGTGCTGCTGTGCACCAAATGACAGTGTCCAGTTGGGGGTATTTTTAGTCTGCTCTGTAGCAGATGCAGGCTGGCACATCCCTGCCTCTCCAGTGATGTGGGTCACATTCCCAGCAGGAGCCACACCAAGAGAGGAGGAAGGAAACCATTGCAGAAATGGGAGTGGTGCAAAGCCCAAGCCTCAGAGCTCTGCTTTAGTGGGTCAGCTGCCAAGAGCTGCGTGTGAGTAGTGCTTTAAAGCTGTCTTTGCTTCCCTTCAGGGACTCCACTTGCAATTGAAATATCACACGTGGGGAATTTGCCAGAGCTTTGAATTAATATGCACATGACCAGAACAGTTAAAGTCACCTCCTGTTTGGTGCTGAGAATTCCTCATCCTCAGATGTGTATTCTGTTCACTGCAGCAGTGAGGGACATTTGGAGAAGTGAGTGTAGAATAAGGAATATATTCCAAGAGTTTAGTTGTGCTGCCTTTTAAATGTGCATATTTAAATTTAAATGTTAAATTAAGCTGTGGAGATCAGGCCCTATGATAGCAAAAAAAAATATTTTTCTAGAAACCAAAGTAACTGAAATGTCTGTATTAAAGCATTCCCATTGTGAAAAATACCTCTAATCTGGAAAGATGTAGCATTTAATCTCAATAGCATGTTATAAGACCTTTACTCTCTATTGTATAGTATATGTGCAAAATCAGTATGTTGTGTAATATGTATATAATTATGCATAATTGTGATGATTAATATTTAATTAATGCTAGTACAACAAATAATAAAGATAAACATTACTTCCAAAAGTAATAGTTACAGGAAGTGAGGTAATTCAATTAACAACAGAATGAATTAATGAATTCCCCATTGTTTTCAGCAGGACTCCACTTCCCTGGCTGATGGAGTTGCCTTATGAGAATGAGACCAGGACAGCTGGATCACAGACCTGCAAACCAGGCTTGGGCAAGGTGAACTTGTGCTTTTACTGTGAATGTAGGCTGAAAGTACATGTATTTTAACAACTTTGCTATCCTTCTACATGAAAGAAAGATCTGCTTGCTTTCTCTTTAGATGAGTCCTTCTCCTGCAGGTTTGTCCTGTTCTTGTGTCACCACTAATGCACTTAGGACTGAATAAGCTCCCTGGCTGTTGCATCATGAGCAGAATTATTGCTTGCACTTCCTGAATTTATCTTCATTTTCATATTGAAGTCAGCAATAGTAGCTTTTAATATTAAATGGGCCAGGCTGACAACTAGTAAATTGAAACAGCAAACAAAATGTGATATAAAAATCAGAGGAGTCACCATTGCTTTTCTTCCAAACACTTGAAATAAGAGTAAAAATCTTATTTCAGTTTTACTGCTTGTAAAGGAGAAGGAACACTGGGGGTTGCAAGAGAAGTTTCTGTGTGGTGGCTAAAAACACCTTGGAAGGAGTTTTCCTGCCACGAGCCCCCAAGATGATAAAAATGGGAGTAGGCTCCCAGTACTAAAGTGATTTCAGTATTTATTATAACAAAAAGAAAGGCCTGAAGCGAGGGGCCCGGGCCAGGCAGGAGCATTCCTGCTGAGGATGCAGCAGCGATGGCCCCGAAGTCCCAGGGGAACAGCACAGCTTCCCTGGGTCACATGCCCTTTTTTATCCTGTTTTTTGTCCCTTTGGATTGGTTTCTCTTTGGATCTTTCATTTGCATGAAGGTTTAAGGCCTTGATTAGCCATTACAGTTCTGTCCAGGCTGGCTCTTGGTGCACTTTACTGAGGTGTGTTATTGTAGGGGAACACAGTATGGGTAAATGAAGATGGTATAGAATGTAATCTTATTCCCTAAAGAGTTGCAGCTGAACCAATTACTAAAGATTAGGAGCAGGCCTGATATTCACAGGCCACACCTGTAGCAAATAAGAACAGTGGCATAAAAGAGTGGATTGGTGGGCTCTGGAGTCAGATGGTTACTGCAAGGATCAGGAACAGTCAGTGTTTAGAGGAGCTGCCTATGAGAAACATTGAGGAGGTATGAAACTCTGGAGATATGGAATCCTTGCACTATAATGATAATAGAACCCATGATATATAACATGTATATGTACCATATTTCTCATAACTACCCTTTTAACCCCTTTTACAATATAACAGCCAAACTAACAGTACGTGCTTAGCAATCTATCAACTATTTGACCACAGTTTCTAACCTATTTTCAACAACTGGCAGGGGTTTCACAGCGCTGCGCTCTGCCTGCAGAGCTCCCAGGCAGGGGCGGGCACGGCCCCGGAGTGCTCGGAGCCGCTCGGAGCTGGCCTTGGCAGGGAATGAGCGCCACACGCACCCTTTGGAAGGGATCTGGTCCCTCTGAGGGAACCCCGGCCAGCCCCGACGCCGTGGATGGCGGGGTGGAGGCACTCTCCCGTGCCCCGGGGGTACCGAGGGCAGCCGGGCCGATCACCCGGGGGTACCGAGGGCAGCCAGGCTTATCACCTGCAGCAGAGGAGATGCTGGGACCGGTGGAAGATGAAGGGGCCGACTCTCAAGCAGGGGTTAATCCAAGGAGCTCCGGGGAGCCCCTACACCTCAGGGGGCTCCTGCTGAGAGCCTGGGAGAGGTGCAAACCTAAAGTAGATAACATTTACTGACCAATAAGGAAACTTAAATGGGAAATTGACGTTTAGGACAGCATATGGGGTAACACTTGGGGGTTGACCCCTGGCTGATCACTCGATGTCCTGGACCAAAGTTCTAGATGGAGGGGATGGGATGCTGAGTGACTGACAGACTGACAGGGTGGGGATTTGGGGATGATCTCAGCAAAGGAAGGGATTACACAGGTAGAGGGAGGGGACACACTCTGGGGTAAACCATTTGGGGAAAATAAGGGGATACAAAGACAAAACCATTATAAAACATAAAACCACACTACAACAGGAAGGGGCATTCCCACCCAGTTGGGCACCTGGCACTGCCCTGGCACCATGCACTCAGCCTGGTGTGGCACTTGGGTGACACCTGGAGCTCTGTGTGGGTTTTTTGCCAGGTTTTTATGGAAAAGGGAAAGCTCTCAGCAGTCCCCGAGTGGAGAGTGTCACCTGCAGGGGCTGGCTGGGCTGTCCCAGTCACTGGGATCATGGTGCTTTCAGCTGGGCTTCTCTGAGAGTGGCAGTGCCACTGCTGCCAACTGACCGTGGAATTTCAGCCTTTAGTCACACATGCATACCTGAAGGGAATTCTGCAACTCAAATAAGTGTTCTTGACCACCACTGAAAGCTCTGCCTTCTGTAGCAGTTACTGAAAATTCTTGAGTGTCTGCTTATTATCCAAAAGAGTACCCTTACTTTCTGATGTGTTGGTAAATTATAAATTTTTATAATGGTAAATTATAAATTAATTTCCTACACAATGGTTAAAATCCATTGTGTGAAGAGGAATTGTACCCAAAATGAATGTATTCCTGGGCTACCAAAACAGATTTCTATCTGTTAGCCAGTATTTGTTTCATCTAACAAAAAATAGCAGTCTTTGTTAGCAAGACATTTTAGAAACTCTATTACTTGGTAACTTTAACAAAACAATAATTAACTGAAAAGATTTTATTCTGTGCTAATAGAAGCAACTTATTACACAATTTGTAAACTCAGGAAAAGCATCTCCTAAAATAACTCTTCCAACTTTCTCTAGTGTAGGATTCTACTGCTGGGTTTGCCTCCCATGATCATACAAACAGTGGTACCCGTGCTCCCCTCCAAGGAATTCAGGGTTTAACTACACATGCATCTTAGCAGAGATGAGACCCAAATGTGGCAAAAAGGAAATTGCCCTCATCTTACAGAGCTTGATTAAAGCTTTAGGCATAGAGCTTTTTAAATGACAAATGCTCAATGAAATAATATTATGTCTTTATACTCCAGAGCACTATTAATCTGAGGTTCTAGGACTTTGAGAAATGTTAATTAACTCATTACCATTCACATAAAGTGTTACCATTACATTCATTTTGTGGGCTGATAACCAAAGCATGGAATTATTATATTTTTCAGAAAGAATGAGGTTGGGATTCTCTTCCATGTGTGTTCCCTATCAGGTATTTACAGAGATTTAACTGTTCATGCAGTACTGAACTTCATAGATCTTTAATCAAGTCAGCCCAAAAGAAACAGCAACAATTTGGAGAGAGATGGAACAACTTCAGCAGTACCCAAAGAAGGATGTTTCTGCAGCCTTAAGCTTTGTGTTGGGTATTTGGGAGCCCAAATTTGATAGCTATGAAGCTAGGCAGTGCTCTTAGGTTTGAAGAAGTTGCATGCTCTGGGAAATAACAGAGACACTTTGGCTGTTCTGCAGAAATGTAAAGGTTTGCATCACTTTAAGTAATTTTTTTCCCAGGAAGCTGCCTTCTCTTATAATTCAGGATAAATAATTTGCAAATTAGGAAGCCACTGTTTGGTCCATTGAGTTGCATCTCAGGCTTGCTGCAACCTGTTTGTGGTTTCAGTATAAGAAAGAACAGGATCACTGCAAAACACAACTCACCACAAAAATGTGCAGTACAGAATTTGCTCACCTGGTACACACACAGCCTCCTGCTTTGTTTCCAATGGAAGCCACCAGCAGATAATTTGGTGGAAGATGTAGAAGACCCATAGGTAAAGAATAATCTTTTGTATGTATTAGATCTCAGCCTTAAATGTTTGTATGGCAAAAACATGAAGCATGACATTTTCATATACTTCTCACGAGTTTTTAGTCAAAGAAATGACTGCTCTCCAGTCTCACAGGTAACAATTTAGCCACTGAAACTCTTCTGGATCTTGTGAAACTGTTGGTCTCAATGATTTTTCTTAAGAATTAGGTTTTGTAATATAGTTACGTGTTTCTGTTATTATTTTTTTCATTTCACTACAAATTTTGCTTTGTTTCCTGTTACAAGACAGCAAGGACTGAGGTTCAAGATCTACCTTTTCTGTAATATGCTGCAATTTTTATGGTGTTGTTGTTTATTTTTTTTTTTTAATCAAGGTCTTTCATGCTTGATTCATTTTTAGGGTAAAAACCACACATCTTTCACTTTGTCTTTTCTCTTGCCCAGGTCATTCTTCTCATCCTTTTATTAATTTCACCTAGCCCTGAGATATCATTTATTGAGATCATTGCCACTCATATCATTACACTTCCTTCCACATGAAAATACTGATTAATCTAACATTTGTCAACTTCTTAATTATAATTTTTTTATGCACACCAGTATTTGTTGTTTTGACCACAGCTAACTGCTCTCTAAGTTGGGACCATTTATAAGAATTAATCGTAGAAGTAACTCATCTTCTTGTCTTCCATAGCTCAATATATTGTACTTAACAAATTTGAGTTTTGTATGCCATCAGCCTGCCCAGGTGATGCCACCCAAATGGGTCTTTTGAAATTCTTTCTAGGCCTCTCTAACCCTCACATAAATAACCTGTCATCTACAGATTTTGCTGCTCCCTTGTCAAATGTTGCTCTTTTCTAAATCAGTGATAAATAGACTGAATCGCAGAGTGCTATTATTTTATTAAGTACAATTGCTGGTATAATTCCAATATAAAAAATCTGTAGTTTGACAATTTTATGTCTCTCTGAAAGTTAGCCTGTTTTCTACCTGTGTGTTACTCTTCAGTAGCCATTACCTTTTTTAGAATGGTAAGTAATTGAAACATGGTGGTTTAAATCTCACTTCTACTCTGGCTCCCTTTTCCAGAGATAAAAGACTATCTATAATAAAGCGAAACTGAGAGGAAATACTTCTATTATACAGAATCAGATTTTCCCCCCCAGAATAGTAGAATTTATGTTCTTAGTCTGCCTGTGTTACATGGGATTTGGCCCATATAATGATTTCCTTAAAGGAGAAAAGTTTTTGAGCAGTCTTGGGAATCTGGAGAGGTCCCAGCTGACTGATGCCATAGGGCATGGGATGCCCCTGTGGTCAGTTGGGGTCCTCTGTCCTGGCTTTGCCCTCCTAAGCCTCCCAAGCACCCCCAACTTCCTTGCCAGCGTGGCAGTACAAAAAGTAGAAAAGATCTCTGTGTAACCTCAGCAATAACAAAACCAAAAGCATTTTAATATTAACAACTCTATGTTCAGCACAAATTAAATACATGGCCCTGTTCTGCAAAAAAATTAACTCTACCCCAGCTGAAACCAGCACAATGTCGTACTAAAAGAATATAGTTTCACACTTTGGAAACTGAGTTTTATATATATAAAAATAATTTCATGCTTTGGACAAATCTCTAGTGTTTTAAGGGTGGCATCTTTCAAAAATGTTTATTATTAAGAGAATCCCCAGTGAAACCACCGGCTCTCCCGTTACCTGCCGTGGGTAACGAGGCGGACCCAAAAGCCATCGCGTGTGTGAACAGCGACAGCAGGGCAGTTCGGAATTCCCTTTCAGGATGGTTTGGCAGCTCCCGGGCAGGGAAGGACCAGGCGGGCCCCACACACGGGTGGCGAATTCTCGGTGCGGTACCGCCATCTCTCGGCACCGCTCCGCGCAGCAGCGCAGCGCGCCCGCACCCCGCACTCGCCATTGCTGCCCTCCGCACTCTGCGTCCCGCACTCCTCATTCCGCATTCCTCATCCCGCACTCGCCATCCCTGCCCTCCGCACTCCTCACCCCGCATTCCTCATCCTGCACTCCTCATCCCGCACTCGACATTGCTGCCCTCCGCACTCTGCATCCCGCACTCCGCATCCGCACTCGCCATTGCTGCCCTCCGCACTCCTCACCCCGCACTCGCCATTGCTGCCCTCCGCACTCTGCATCCCGCACTCCTCATCCCGCACTCGCCATTGCTGCCCTCCGCACTCCGCATCCCGCATTCCTCATCCTGCACTCCTCATCCCGCGCTGGACATTCTCGCACCCCGCGCTCCCGCAGCCCCGCGCTCGGCGGCTCCCGAGCTCGCCCGCAGTCCCGCTGGATGCGATTCCCGCCGGCTGCCCCCGGGAGTGGCGTTTCTCCGGCAGGACTCGCCCTGCGCTGCCGGGGCTCCAGCCCTGCTCGCCCGGCTCACGCCCTCCTCCACACCGCGGGCTGCTTCCCAGGGCAAAGCCTGCGGGCACCCGGCAGGGCTGTAACAGGAGTATTTAAGAATCCCCCACCCCTCCGAGGGGAAAGTAGAGAGTGCAATCTGCAGAACTTCTTTGTGTGAGTTTTCAAACCTGTAAAACCTGTGATAGATAAAAAGCGCATTAAAAGCACAGCTCTACTTTCTAGCCAAGACATGTTTACCTATCACGAATCTAATCGACAGCTGTAGTTTTAAGTACAAGAGATGTGGTGCAAGACCTGGGATTGGGTGTGTGGAGTCCCAGTGACTCACCAGGAACCATGCAGAGGTTCACTTTCTCAGCACTGCCACACGGAACTGCTCTGCAGCAAGTGTCAGCAGTGCCAAGGATCTGTACAGAGAATTCAAAGTCCTGGAGGTGCTGAACTCTGCACAAGATCCACCAATATCCGTGTTTCCTAAACCTGGACACGCCATAACGTTCTGTTATCTAATGAATCAAAAGTCCTTATGAGGACTGTATGAACCACACAGTTACTAGAACCATTCATTTCAATAGAAAAGCAATACAGACAGAATTAGAGTGGGAGCCTTAACCAAAGTAAGCACCACCTGTGATTGCTCTCCTGACCCCCAAGAAAGCCTTAAAAAGTATTCTGCAAAGACAAGTCCAGGAACAAAAAATGACAACATGGATGTAATGTAGACATTGATCTTACAGTACTTGGCATTTTCCACACACAAATCACCTCGTGGCCCAAAGGAAACAGGTAACTGCTGTTCTCTGTTCTGTACAAGACCAGCCTTACTTTTCCCCTTGTGAGTTTCCTCCACTGTTGTACATACCAGGTACCCTTTTCTTTCCCCCCTTATGTTGTCTAACTGATTTACCAAGCAAAGTTAAATTCAGAGCAATTTCTTCCTGTCTGTGCTTAGCATAAAGTTTGCTCTCTCTGTGCCACATCTGAAGAGGAGTTGGTATCTGAACATCACAGTCTGGAAAAAGAGATTACCTCTCCTTGCAAAACATCCCACCCTTGAAAATGCAGGACACTTACTTTATCAGAAATACTCAAAAATGTAGGCATAAACCAGCAGCTCAAGTATTTCTGAGTTAGTGCAGTGACACAGCCCCCTGACCTCAGGCTGTGCTTTTGCCCCACAGCTGCTCCAACCCCTCCTAAGTGCTCTCAGTGAGCCCCAGTCCACCCAATTCCCCAGGTTGGAATTGCCCAGCCAGGTTTGTCCCAGAGCTAAAAACAAAAGCTGATGGTTGTGAAGCACTCTGCAAATCTGGGTCCTTTTTTATCTTTGAAACCAGGAACTGGATTTGAGTGTTTGATCCCTTTTTTATTGTCTATCCTCAGGAAAATCCATTCTACTACTTTCTATGAGGCCATGGAAGTATTTTGTTCCATTCCTGGAAGAAGAAAGCAGGATTCAAGACTGTAGTTTTGTTTGCTTTCATATAATAAGTTAGTACAATGGATTTAAATGGAAGTGGAATTATATATGAAAATTTTTTATCATGCCAGAAAATTTCAATTAGGGGAAATTAGCCACTTGGTTCTTTCTGATAAATTAATCATAGAGATTATCTATTAAACGTGGTACTTAACCTTTCTGGCATAAGTGCCTGAGGCAGTAGTATTTAGGCTCTCCACATTAATTTGGAAATATTAATTTCTAGGCAGCTGTCTTCCAAAATGGAATTTTCACTTGTCTTTTTTTTAAGTAGGTCATTGTGCAGCTGTTGTTAAAGAGGCTGGCATTTGTGGAATGGTAAATCCACCATTGTACCCTATCAGCCACAAAATGGATCTCCATCAATTACAGAATATCCTTTACTGAAATGCCCTTTCTCAGCCCCAAAGGATGTCATCCCTCACTGTGGTAGCCTTTGGCTATTCTGGAATGGGAATGTTTTTCAGTGGGTTATCCTGCAGCAGCTGAGGCACCACTGTGTTCACACTCTCTGCCTGCCATGAGATAAGGGCTTGCCTTGACTCCATATTATCACTTCTATCTACATTACAGCTGCCTTAAAATGAATCCTGAGGGAAATAGGTATGGCAGCTCTCAGCTGGTTCACCTGCTGGACACCCAGTCCAGACCTTCCACAATAAAATCAACTGGTGCTTTCACTGGGGACAGGCCTTGCTGGCCCTGTGGTGCTCAGCTGGTGCACAGCTTATGGAGAGACAAACCTTGTCCTCTGCTCCTTCAGAGTTAGAATCAGGACCTTGGCCTGCTTATCTTCCTCATATGTCATAAAATTTGCATAGTCTGCTGCAGGAATAGTTTGAATTCTAGAACTCTGCATTCTAGAGAAAAAAAGAGAGGAAGTAGGAAAGTGCTGCAACTAAAGGATTCTATGGGAAGGAGTCTAAGGAAAGAAAATATGAATGGCAGACAATTTATGTAATTTAAGGTTAATGAAAGGAGAAAGAATATCTCAAAATCTTAGAATAAAATGTTAGAAAGACAAGAATGTACATTGAAAGGAGGACAATGGAATATACATTATGTGAGCAGCAGGCACATTAGCAATGGGTAACCAAATCAGTGTCCTAGAAGGCAGAATTGGTAGCCAGACTACCAAACCTATAACTCTGATGTCACAGTCAGTTTGTCCCTACTGTTAACCAGAATCAATAGGTTATCAATTACCTTATTGATTACCTGAACCTATAAGTTCTTGCACAGATACAATTAAGCATAAGAATGCTTGTAGACTTGGAATTTAAAGTTTAAAAAATCCTGCTTATTTTGGGATTGAGTCAGATAAACTTGAAGATCTTTGAGATTTAAGAGATGGAAGATTTTGAGATAATTCAAACAGTGCAAGAACTATGATAAAATAAAACAGGGAAAGGGAAGCAAAATTGAGACCTGTGTCTCAGTCAAAAATGAATGAACTGAAATTCAGACTTGGACTGAGATACAATTGAGCAGCTGTGCTGCACAAGGCCATGGGATTCATACTTTGTGTGAAAAGGGAAATAACCATTTCAATAGAAACAATTCTTGTGATCAGAGCAGTAAGAAGCTGATGTGGTTCTGTAGTTTGGAAAGAAAGTGGAAAAGTGAGGTGGCCAGAAAACAGAAGTATAGTAATGAATGAGGATTTAAGAATTGTCAAAAGACCTTTTAGCAGGTCTTGTGACCTGACTGTGAAATCCTGAACATGAGGAGAGTAACAGTTCAGACACCATCCAAAATTTACAGTGAAAGGCAGGATGGGAATTGCCAGTTTTGAAATAATAAAGGTGGAAAAGTTGGTGCAAAATTGAGACATTATCATCAATTAAAAAATGACAGGATAGCTGGGAGGAGCTGCAGGAGAAGCGGCTGTTAGTGTGTAAAAATGGCAGGCCTTTGGCTGGTCAGAAGAAAGAGGCTCTGGGAAAAATGCCTACTGCTGATAACAGCAGAGAAGCTTGGGAAAATGTGTGTATGAGACCCCTGGATTTGATAGGGATGTGGTAAGAACACTTTAATGAGTTCTGCTTCCCCTGGTTTGAGAGAAATCTGACAGGTGAGTCAGGAGTTTCATGGCTGAATATCAAATGCTGTCAGTATGATTAACATTTTTAAAAAGAGTATTTGTTCTCTCCCTGTGACTAATAGAAGATATTTATTAAGCCAAAGAATTTTACATCACAGGTTACAACTGGGTTACAGTTTCTGACTGAAAAGGAGTCTGTGATTATCCAGTGTTGTTTATAAAGGTCTTAGACAGGAAGGAAAACATGTAAAGGTGACATGGCAGTGTGCATGATATGTCTTGTTAAAGACTTACTGGGCCCTTGTGCTCTCCTCTGTGGAATCAACTCCAAAGTTTAATTTTTGCCATTGTATTTTCCTGCCTTACTTGAAGGCATGCAGGGAACCACATGCAGTGAAAAATGTCCAGGCAGATTAGGGTGCATGAAAGAAGCAGTTCTGTCTTGGTGAAGTTGTCCAAACCTATGACTGGCAAGGCTGAGAGTGGCCTCCAAAGATGTAAAAAACCCCTGAGAATATATCAAGTGATTAAGATTTATTTTGCTGAAGAAAAATGTTTTGGTCTATGAAACAGTTATTTTAAGTCTGAAAAAGCAAGCCTTAGAAACAAGCAAGAGTGAGGTATGGAAGAACTTTTGCTAAGGATCAATTATGAATGCTTTTTGTTTTGCAACAAGGACAAGATGCTGATTCTGCAGCTTAAGACTTGGGCTGTGATTTTAGTGCTCTGAGTCAAGTTCACGCTCTGTGACTCTGATTTGGGCCCAGATCCATAAAGGAGCTTAGGTACTTAAAACATGATTTCACTGGGATTTGCTCCCCTAAGCTGCAGAATGCAATCTCTGGAATTTGACAAACTCCTTTATACACCCATGTTTCAACAACATCCTGCTTTATGCCCAGAACAGCTTTTGCCCCCAAGGATGGCACAGCTGCTGCTCTGCCTGCCCTGGCCTGCCCAGAGTTCAGCCAGGTGTGATGGACACGGGGTGGCAGGCAGGGATGAGGGCAACAGGGACACGGGCAGGGGTGAGAGCAACAGGGACACTGGCAGGGGTCTGGTGACCAGTGACACGGGCAGGGGGGTCTGACACCCAGCGACACGGGCAGGGGTTTGGGATCCAGGAACACGGGCAGGGGTCCGACACCCAGGGCAGCACCCGGTGCCCCGGCGTGCGCGGCTGTGGCGCTGCGGGTGTCACGCAGCCCTGTCCGCGCTGTCACCAGCCCTGTCCCAGCCCTGTCCCCGCTGGTGCTGAGGCCGCCTCCGTGCGCTGCCGCAGGACGGGCCCGGGGTAAAACCAGCCCGACAGGGACGGCGTTTTCACCGTGCACCCGCACAGCCGCGGGCGGACACTGGCCCCGGGAGGCGCTGAGCCGTGGCGGGGACACAGCGATTCTCTCACACGGGAGTTACAACCGGGAGCGCTACGCGTTCCCCGGGGCGCCCGGCCCCAGCTCTGGCCTCGGCCTCGGCCTCGGCCTCAGCTCCAGCTCCAGCTCCAGCTCCAGTCCCCGCCACCCCCGCGCCGGGACCCGCAGGCCGCTCCTCCCCGTCTGGCGCGGCACGGAGGGAATCCCACAGCGGAGGGCGGGGACGGGGCCGGGCCGGGCTCGGCCGGGGCGGGGCGGCCGCAGGAGGCCGCGTCGCCGCTATAAAAGCGGAAGAGGAGGCAAGAGCTCATCTGCCTTGCCCGGTTCATCCCGCCTCGCCTGCTCATCCCGTGGACATGGCGCTGTCTGGCGACCCCCATTTCAAGAAGCTGGTGGAGTGGCACAAGGCCAACTCCTCCAAGCTCGTCCTGCGGCAGCTCTTCGAGGCCGACAAGGATCGCTTCCAGAAGTTCAGGTGAGGCCGGGCGGCCCAACGGCTGAGCGGGGCAGCGGCCGCGGGCCCTGGGGCTGCCGCGCCCGGGCGGTGCCGCGTACGGGGCCCGGGGAGCCGGGGCGGCGAGGGGCGCGGCGCGGCCGGGCCTGGCGGGCAGGGCTGCCGTGGCCCCGCTCCGCTCGCTCCCCCCGCGCAGCCCCGGCGGGGAGCGGATGGCGCTCGGCCCGCGGTGCTGTGCTCGCCACGGCGGGCGGTGCGAGGCCGATGGCGGCCCGGGCACATGAGCCGGGGGGGCCGGGCCGGGGGCGGGGGAGCCGCTCGCTGCGCCCGGGGGGCGGCCGCGCCGCCTGCCCTTGACTCATCCTTGCAGCAGGGTACGTGCCGGGCAGCACAGCGCCCGCTGCGCTCGCACAGCCGCACTGTGGGGCGGCACTCGCAGCCTCCTGCACGCCGTGCTTAGTCACGATAAGCTCCGCGATACAATCGCGAGGGGCCGCGCATCCCCTGAGCCCCCTGTGCCCGTACGAGCCCGCCCTGAGGCGGCAGCGGGGGCCGTGAGGGGGTTTAGCCCTCCTTCGCCTCTCGCCATCGCTGCTACAGAAAATGCCTTGTAGTGCATAGAGGAGGAAGTAACAAGTGGAGGCATGGTGATAGCGCTCAGCGCCTTCATCTTGTAAAGTGGGACACGGATTTTCTGTTTGCCTGAGGCCCTGCTGAGAGGGCATGTGTGGGGTTACCTTGTTGTACTATAGCAGCAGTCGGAAAAGTCTGATATTATGAGATGCATCCCAGATTTGAGTTTTAAAGCGAGCCTGAGTTATAGAGATAAAACGACCTTCCATTCTAGAGTGTTGTGATAAGACTTGTTGCGTGCATCAAGCTTTTCATTGCTGTCCTGCGTAAAGGGATTTATCCTCCCTTTTGAGCTCATTAGAAAATTCTTACATTGTAATTGAAAATGGTATATGAAGTCCTGCATATATATATGTGAAATATAGTTTGAATCGATGGGAAAATTATGCTGAATTTTTTGAGTACTGACTTCACCTGGCCCTTTTAACAGGGGCCATTTCTTATTTTTAAGAAATTGATCAGTCAATTGATCTTATTAAATCTGCTAGATCCTCACTAATAGACTTAGTTCCCATTGCAAGTTTTCCTTATCTCCAGTATTTTTTGATGAGATGGTCTTTACTGAGGTTATTTATTTCAAATAGCTCCTCTAATTCATGCCCTTTTGTGCTGCCCATAAGTAAACAGTTGCAGAGTCTTAAGTTTGCTTCATCTATCTTAATCCTTTCTTTTAATTATTTCAGTCCTGTTTCCTGCAAAGCCATCTCGTTGTAGTCCAGGAGAACTTCCTCATAGCAAAGTGCAATTGCAGAGCTGATAGCTTCACTGGTGCTCTTGCCAGTGCTGGCTGCTCTGAGCCAGATCAGCAGCAGGATGGTAGCTAAATCTGTGGAAAATTGTTTTCTGGAGGTTTGGCCACGTGGTCATGTGTCATTTGCAACCACCCTCATGTGAAATTAAGGTTTATGAATATTTGTTAGTTCTGGTAGATGTTGTTGTAAAATCATTGACTTCCTTCCTTTAGAAGGAAAAGAGAAACCTATCCAGGTGAAAGTGCTTCCGGATACTGGTTCTGGAGGAATTTCAGACTGGTGTTAATTGTTTTTAATCTGAGTATTTTATATCTGGGTACAAGTATATATTCAATATTATTGGAATAACATTACACTTACTGACTGCATTCTCTCAAATATGTATAGAAAAGATCCTTTCTTCCTTTTATTTCCTAGTTCAGAATTTGTATGTGCTGTTTTTCTGGTAAGGAGTGTAGCCACACCTGTAGGAGATCTTTGCCTTGTTTGCCACCCAAGGTGGTGAGGTAAGGCCTGATAGGAGCAGGAGTTCTTATCAACCTGGGTTGTTCACTAGGTTAGTAGAGATGTGATGCAGCCATCACATACTCAGCAGGTAAGGGATGTCTGGGTGTGACAGGTACCCCTGTTGCAGACACAGTGTTAGAATGACACTCCTGCTGCTTGGCTTGTCTGTTGTCAAGGATAACAGTAAATGGAATGTGAGTGTACCTGGAGAATGTGGTGGGAGATGCAATCATTGGGATGCTGCAGGCTAAGGCTGTGTCACCTGGAGGTGCCTGTGGCCTACGTGACAAGGCTCTTGTCCCCCTGAGCAGCACTGCCAGAGCTGCTGCATTGCAGAGTGGGTGCTTGGGAGAGCACAGCTCAGCTGCAGGGCTGGGGCCTCTGCTCAAACAGAGGGTGGATGGATCCCTGCTGTAAGGGCTTACACAGGATTGCACTGTACACTCTGTGCTCCACCTTGTGTGTGGCAAGTTAAGTCTGGTAGCCATTCCTTGATTTGGCTTTGCCTGGAAAGTCTTGGGTAGCACATTTCTGCAGTTTCTTCAAATGAGGAGTGGCTTGAATCCAGCCATAAGTTCATGAGAGATTTTGTCTTCTAGGTCTAGTGAGATTGATTTTCGTTCATATATGTAAAGTAATGAGTTATAGGTGAGAGACATTTCAAGTAAACATGAAATCCTTTTCTTTGTGGAGCAGAACACTGGGAGAGGCTATCAGCTGCAGTTTAATGTAGAAAGAGAATGCCAAGAGTTCTACTTCTCTGAAGTGAAACTGAAGACGTGTTAGTGTGCTGATGGTCTTGCTGTACCATTAGTGAAATGTCTTCAAGTCTGAGATGTCTTTAAATAAATTGCATCAAATATCAAAGGCTTGTTCTTTTTTCCTTCCATGCTGTATCTGAGTAACAGTTGTGGCAGGTGAGCCCAACCAGTCCTTCCAGTAGCTAGCCATATTCCAGGGATCCTGGTGCTGGGGGTCAGGGTGTCAGGATTGGTGTGGGCATCGTGAGGAGAAGGGTGCTTAGCAGCACTGATACTGCTTTTCCTATTAAAGAAACATGGTTCTGAGGCTGTGCTTGAAGACACCTTCCTTTCCTCATTCATGCTTATACTTTAAGACCTTAAGAAGGATGTTACTGTTAATGAACAGTTAATGAAGTTAACAGTAAGTGAAACCACTGAAATGTTAAGGCCTTGCTGGTTATTACTGTTATTGTGAGTTCAGCTCCATTCTTCCTTTGAAGAGTCTTGCCTGCTCTGTATGAAGAGCAATTATGCTGTGGTGTGTCCCTGTGAAGTCTCTGGCACATGTGGTGGCTGAAATAACAGAGCAGGCTCCTGTGCTCAGGTATTGAGAAAGAAGCAGGGGAGACAATGAACAGGGCAGAAACACAGAATTTAGATGGCTGCAATTTCCTGTGGGGGTGTGTGTGGAGCAACAGGGAGAGGAAGATGTGCTTTTATCAAAGGCTGACTTACAGAATTCAGCTCTTCAGATACAGTAATTTATAGATTTGGTTGGAAATTATTGCTAAGAAGAAATTGGTAAAACAATATTGTAAAGGATTAGAGGAACTACAGAACCTGTCACACAGATACAAGGATAGCAAATACAAATGGGCTCACTTGGCTTCTGCTGGGCTCCCATTGCTGTGATTCCTCTCAGATGTGAACCTGCAAGTGCCTCTATTCTGATGGGTTAGGCTGCAGCTTGCAGGTCATTTGTTAAATAATTTGGGACCTCCACTGAATCAATGAGGATAGTGAGACTAAACCATGCACAAGTGGGATTTAATTCTGCATAGTAGTTGGCAGTATTCCTGTTCATGATGTTGTATAGATTTTTAAATTAGGCTTGTTCAAGACTCTGTATGAAAGAATGACAGGACCTGTAGGAAGACAGTTTAATTTTCCAACAGCAGAAGAATGTGAAAAGCTCTTTTCTGATAATACATTAGGAAAAAGCTGATTATTGCTAGAGAATGCTAGTGGAAACAAAATGTGATTGTCCAACTATGCATCAAATACACTTAATTGTGATTGGGTTTTCACAAGCAGAAAGTGGACACTAACTCAGATTGTGGAAAAACATTGTTTTCAAAAAACCAGCAGTCATTTTATGAAACTTTTTGGGCAAATTGGCCATTCTTCTTTCCTAACTTAGTCTAACTAGGATTCCCCTTATTTTTGTAATCTACAGCAGAGTTACCATTGTCTCCCTTAAAACAGTCACCCCTCAGGAATATGCAATTAAACAACCTTTTGTTTTTTGGCAGCTTGACCCTGAATACTGACCATGGGGATATCTTGCTGGATTACTCCAAGAACCTTGTTACAGAAGAAGTGATGAAAATGCTGATGGAACTGGTAACTATTTAAAATCTTCCATTAATAAACAAAATAACCTTTACCTGTAACTCACTATTCTAGCACTGTTTATAAACATTAGCTAACATATAAGTTAAAAGGCATCTGTTTACAAGTCTTGACAGGATTCAAATTATTGCATTGTCATCTAGCCCCGAGTTACAAAGCCATTTTTCCATGCATATTTGCATAAAAATGTGCTTTGAAAAGGAAAATGTGGTTTTTTTTTTTTTTTTTACCTAGAATCTAGTGGGTCTTTTAATCTATCATAATTTTTGTTTCTCTGTCTTGTGTTACTGTTCATACTCTTTAATGTAGCTGGATCTTTGTAATACATATTGGCTTCACTATTTTAAGAGGAATCTATATTTACCTTTCTCAGGCAAAGTCAAGGGGTGTGGAAAGTGCCAGGGAGCGCATGTTTAGTGGAGAGAAGATCAACTTCACTGAGGTAAGGCTATTTCTATCCTGTCCGTGGTTCTTTCCACTTCAGTTGGGCTTATTATGGATGTTTATGCATCTGTGTAAGCAAAGGCTGAAAAAGCTTACTTTAAATACTTCATTGAAATCCTGAGTGATTGTAATGTTTGCTGAACTACTTCAAGAGGAAATTTTACAGCTCTTACTAAAAATACCTCCTTCCTTCAGTACATCTTATTTTAGAGATTTTGGTGGTATTTTTTTCCTCTTCCCTGTTTTGTGGAGAGGAAGATGAGTTAGACCTTGCAAAGGACAGGGAGCAGGGTGTTGCATTACATGCTTTTTGCCTGGTGGTAGTGTCCACAAAGCTTAGTAAACTGCCCAAAGGGTATGGAGGGAGGATTGTGTAAGACCTCCTCTTTTGGGCTGTGATGCTGCTTGTCTTTTGGTGCAGTTAACAGTTGAGAATATAAACAGTCTTGGGAAATTAGCCATGTATTTCAGTGAGAGGATGAGTACCTTCCTCCTTTTGTAAATCTGAAGGTTCTAGTTAAGGTTAAGTCTTTACTAAAACCTATAGAAAGCCAACTGTACTTTTTCTGATGTTAAAAATGGGATGAAAACTGGGAACTCCACAGTACAGTGAGTTTAATTAGTCTGCATTAAAAGTTAAGACTACTTAGTATGTTTGAGGCAAATTCAGAGAAACCAGTATTTCCTTTGACTTGGCTATTGACTGGTTTAGCTATTGCACAAGCTGTTTGCTTAAAGTAACTCAGCAGTTGGACATTGTATTGTTTGTGAATGATTCATGTTTGTGAAAAGGCACAGACAGAAAGAAATACAGTTTCACTGGAGAAGTGGTTCCTGTTCCTTCTGCATTAATGCCTTCAGTTCTCAAAGGTAGCTACTGAAAAAAGAAAGCAGGGAAAGAGGGTGAGGAGTCTTAAATCTGTCTGGAGATTGTTTTGTCTCATACTGCCTTTCACTAGCCTCATGGAACACAAATTATTATGGAGTTAGCCTATCTCTGACTGTATTATAGAGTTGTTCTTCATTGTGTATTGAGAGCAGGTGTAGCAGTTGAACTGTCAGAAGGGTACAACTTGCACAGAAAGCACCTAAACACAACATCAGACTGATGTGTTTCTGCTGCTAGCTCCCTCTTTTCCTGCTGTCTTGACACCACTTTGTGTATCTTGTAAGTCTAGAAACCTCTTTTCTTATCAGGCTGTTCCTCAGTTACTTCCTTCCAGTTCAGATGGGGTTTGCATCATTTTTGTTTGTACAGAATATCAAAGGTTGGTTTGGCTCTGGCATAGGAGCATGTGGACAATGTGAAGCTGTCAGGTGTTAAGCAGGATGCTGTCAGACAGCATGAATAAACCTAAAGGACGTGAGGGAGCTTCTTGATGGCAAGAACTGACTCGTCCACTGCTCTTGATCTGCTGTAGAACATTCTTTGGATTTTTGTCTGAAGAATTTTAGACTTGTCTGTGTTTGCTGCAGGCATTGGCTGCATGGTGTGTGCTCATGTGGAAGTTCTTTATAGTGCACCCATGTGTGTCAGTGCCAGGTGTTTGTCCCAGATGAGTTAAAACTTGGAGTTTGATATGGTGCAAAGAGCATTACAGGATAACTCATCTGAGCACTCATCCTGGGGACAGGCTGTATAGCCTGCATGGTGTTTAGGGAATACTTCTGCTTAACCATAGAGATCAGGTGAAGCATTCCTCCTCTTGACCAGACAAAGCATCCTTCAAGCTTGATACTGAGCAATACTTACCAAATACCATTCCATGGCTGAGTGCTGCAAAACATTTTCTCTGTTCACCCCAAATTTGAGTGGGTATACTTTAATTAGCAAGTGAAAGAGGGTTTTTTGTATTCCAAGTCAGTAACCACGAACTCGATGATTTTTGAATTAGCATTTGGTATTTAAATCATAACTTGGCAGTTCATATTGTCTGTGTTGTTTTTGTCTCACAGTGCCTCTCATTGTGGAACAATGAGGTAGAGCAGACTAATTTTTTAATTTGTTCATTAGTATTGACTAATTCCTTCATTCTGGATTAAAACTGTTAAGCTCTTAAAACCACAGGGCAGATTTTGGTGCTTTGACTTATGTGCAGCTGTGGAGAAGTAACATAAATCCTGCATGCTAAGAGATTTTTTCTTATAGCACAACCACTACATATATTTGGTGTGCAAGTGTTCAGGCAGCATTTAATTGTGAGCAGTGGTTAGAGGGATGTGGCTATTGTATTCTTTGTTGTCAAATGTTTAAATTATTTCTCTTCCTATATTAAATGGAGTAATAAGATATTAAATGGATAATTGAGAAGATGTCTGGGAAAATAACTTCAGCTGCTTGTTGTAATTGATTTTTTTAGTGTTTTCATCAATAAGAAACAGTTTCATTCTTGAATAACTAAAGCATGCCAAAATAAAGATAGCTGGGTCATGAATATTGCTGGATTCTGAACTTTTAAAGGGGTTTTGAGCCTTTTCTCCCAAGTTTGGCATACTGTGCTGTTGTAAGCTCCCTGCACCGAGTCGGTGAAGCAGAGGGTGATTGAGGTAGCCACTGATGTGAGTATGCACACACACTGAAAATACTGCTCTACTAATCCCAGTTAATCGAAAGGATTTTTAAATCTTGATGACTATTCTGCCTTCTGGATGAGGATCTGAGGCCCTGGGCTGTAACTTGGGAAGATCTTCATCCTGATTTTCCCCTTGTTTCAGAACCGAGCTGTGCTTCACATTGCCCTGAGAAATCGCTCCAATGCGCCAATCCTCGTGGATGGGAAGGATGTTGTTCCAGAAGTCAACAAAGTGTTGGACAAAATGAAGCACTTCTGTCAGGTACAGTACCACCACAGCTTATTTTTTATGTATTTGTTTTATACCCAGCCAGGTTCTTACATGTGGATTGTAGGCTGCTTCACTTGAATTGTGTCCTTCTTTAAGGCTTGCAATAGTTCTGGCTCAAGCATGGAGTTGGAGCTGATTTTATTGATCCACTTTTCTCTCCCTCTTTCCAGTTGGTTTTTTCTTTATGGGCTCCCTAGATTTTGTTCCTTGAGCAGTAATCTTGTGTGTACTTTGGAAGTCCTGTAAATCATTAAGTGCCATTCAAATATTACTTTATTTCTTGCTAATTTTTCAACTAATTGGCGGCACCAGGTAGAAACTTTCTCTTAACATTTGTGTAAAATCAGGAGGGAGGTAGGAGTTCCCAGCTCAATTGCAATTTGATTATGCTCTACTTAAATAGTTCCTTAAGGATCTCCTGGTTTTAGGTCAAATTACTTTAATTCTATTCTGTTTGCAGAGTATCCACCTGGGTAGTTTTAATGCATTTTAAACAAGGCTGTGAGGACCTGGACCTGCTTGGTTGCTGTTGTGAGTCTTAGCCAGGTGGTAGTGCCCTGTTTCACTGCAAATTCATACTTCTAACCCATGCAGAATGGGCTTGCATTCTGTTCTGTTCTTAATAATAAATGCCAAAACCACAATAACTGACACCAGCTGGTGTGGATTTGGTACTTTCTTCATATGCTATGAGACTTGAATGGCCATGGAAATTCCGTGGTGTCTAATCAGCTAGAAATTCTACAGTGCCAAGGTTTTGGTAGTGCAAAACAGGAGTTTTCACTGGTGCCATCCTCTTGTTTGCTCTATGGTTTCAGTTGTCAGAACCTGTGAATATGACTTTGATGTGGATGTGTCTTCTCTGCAAAGTAAAAATGTCAAGCAGTTTCTTTAAAAATATTAACAAAGATGCTGGTTTCAGTTGACTTTGCAGATGGGATTTTAAGACTGTGGCTCTATCATCTATGTGGTACAGGAATGCTGTTACTAAAAATGGATTTTCTGTTTGGAAAAATGAGAAGTTTAAGCATTTGTAGTGAAGGAGAGCAAATATCAGCATAACTAAGTGCTATGTAGAAAAATTGCTTTAGAATTGGCGAATGTACGTGGAAGTATTCATGATACCAGAAAGATTGTTTATGTGATTGGAGCAGATTGAATGCATGGGTGGTAGATGATGGACAAAATCAGTGTAGAGTTTTGAATGCATGGGTGGTAGATGATGGACAAAATCAGTGTAGAGTTTCAGTTAATGATTGCAATTTTGTTTTGTTTCAGTGATGCTTAAAGGACAGGAATAGAGCAGGAACTTAGACCATGTGCTGTTAAGGTGCAGCCCAGAAATAAATCCTAATGCAAAGCATAGTTGGAGGAGAAAAGCTTTTAGAATGGTTTGCCAATACATCTCCTATCTCTGTGGCTTTATTCATACTGTCTTCCAGTTTAGTTAGTGAAGCTCTTTCTAATTAAAGACACTTTAAGAACAGTTCAAGTATTTGTTGCACATAGTTTAATACCCAAGATTTTATCATTTTTGGATAGGTGTCTCTTGCCTTAGCAAACACTGTAAATGCTGCAGCAGTTCACACAGTAGGGGGAGAGTTTTAAATTCTTTGTGTTTGATGTTGTAGAGTGTTTTTGCTTTTATCTCAGACATAACACAATGCCTAGCTAATAAGGTAGCTCTCAGTGTAGGCCTTAAGGTCTAGAGGCTTGAAAGCTGTCTTTGGCAACTTTCTACAACAGTACCTGAAAACAAAGCCTGTTTCCTGGGCCTGGGTTAGCATCAGTAGCTTTAGTGCAAGTATAAAATGGTCATTGTGTGTTTTGTTGGTTTTTCTGCCACAGAGGGTGCGCAGCGGGGAATGGAAAGGCTACACTGGCAAGACCATCACTGATGTGGTCAATATTGGCATTGGTGGCTCTGACTTGGTAAGCCCTGACTTCTCTACACCCTGCCCATCTCTCTGTGCATGCTTCCAGTGAGGATAAAATCTAATTGTGGCTTCTGTGCAGGGCCCTCTGATGGTAACTGAAGCCCTGAAACCGTACTCCAAGGGAGGCCCTCGTGTCTGGTTTGTATCCAACATTGATGGTACTCATATAGCCAAAACCCTGGCTGAACTCAAACCAGACACCACTCTCTTCATCATTGCATCAAAGGTATGTCTGAGACAAGCTCTGCCTTGGCCTGCTCTGCTGTAAAGGGTTCAGCCAGGAGAGAGGGCTGGCCACAGCAATATCCAGACCAGGGGCTTCCAGTGTGGATTATTTCTGAGCAGGCCTGTTGTGATTTTTTCTAAACTTGCAGTACAAGGTTGTGTTGGTTGCTGAAATCCTTGGGGATCTGTAAGTCAAATGCTGAGAATTACTTAACCTAAATAAGATACAGGAATTTCATGTTGTCTGGGGTTTATTTCTCAGTCAATGCAAGTTTTGGCTTTATTCACAGAAGTTTATTTTCCTCCACTTCTCTGTAGGTGGAATGTAGGACCAATGTAGTTATTTCTTTGGCATTCTAGATATTATTTCATTCCCAAAGGACTTTTGATCCTTTAAGTACAGTGTACTTGTTAAATGTCCGGGTTTTTTGCATTAATGAATTGCATGTTCTTTAAGAATCTCCATTTTATAGGTTAGTCGCAACACCTTCACCTAAATAACTTAAATGCTGAGTTCCTTGAGCACTATAAAAGCTAAGCTGCTTGACTTAAAGAGGTAAAGATAGTCTGCTGCTACTTCATAAGGTGACACCTATTTCTGACTGCAGACTGAATAGCTGCCTTTAAGTCTTGCCTTGCAGAGAACTTACTCTGTAAGCAATAATTCCAGCAGCCCTCTCCCTCTGAGGAATGCTTGTCTGGGCAGAGGAAGGAGGTGGGGACAAACTCCGTGGTTACATAACTTGGGTTGCCTTCATTTGCCAAGCACAGTAGAACCTTTCTGCTGTTGGTGAACGTGTGAGCAGTGCTGGTCATGCTCTGCAGTGCTCATTAGCTTATCTTGGCTCTGCTGCAGCTGAGCAACAGCTTATGGAGCAATAAGGAAACTGCACACAGTGATACTGATGGTCACTTGCAATAATGAGTCCAGGGATCACGGTTCAAAGGCTTAGAAAACTGCCAGATTGAAAGAGTAACACTTGAGTTTGTTTGCTAGACTGTAGTTAGCTAATTGGGTATGTTTGGAAGAGGATGAATGGCATTTTTTTCTTTCCATAACAGGCTTATGTTTCATAATGGAGTATTTCTGGAGATGGATGAGAGTAGGATGAGTCTAGTGTTCACCCTTAAAGCTAAATTTTGATGGCTGAGTAAATCAGAATGGCTGTAGATACTTGCAAAGCTGCATGACTGAACTTTTGTGCACACTTCATAAAGCAGGAAAATGTTTTCCTCTAATCAGCAAAAGGAAAATTATGACAAGAGTCTTGGCAGAAATGAGTGCTCTTCCATGAAAAAGTAGGAATGGAAGAACAATAGGACAGTCCATCTGGGTTATCCTGTTTAGATGTTCAATTAGTTTTTAGTTGAATAGTAAAACTTTGGTCTTTTACTAAAAAAACTAAAGTAGAGAATTTTAGTCTCAAGGTTTTGCAAAACGATTTGGGGAATGGGAAGGCAGGAGATGAGGAATAATTATTCCAATTTCAGATACACACTGGTTTAAAACTAGATGGGTAAATCCAACAATATTAGTGTTTACTGGATTAATAAGCTTGCTTTTTTCTGTAATCTGGCAGCAGCTGGGTGTTATGAACATCTAGAATCACTCTGCTCTAGTTATGTGACATGTGATGCTTTAGTAACCTGAAGTTGTTTCCATGTTAAGAACACTGTTTTACTTATTTGCTTTCCACTGTGCAGACCTTCACCACACAGGAAACCATCACCAATGCAGAAACAGCCAAAGAGTGGTTCCTGCATGCTGCTAATGATGTAAGTCTCAGATGTGCAGCCTAAGTAACAGAATGCAGCAGTTTTTGTTGTGCAATTTCTTCCTGGTCATTCTATGTGCCTTGGAGCAGAGTCAGTACCAGCCCAAACAAGCTTAGCAAATGATGTACTTAGATCATTTCAGGGCTTTGGTAATGACAGGCTGTTTTGTCCAATCAAAGTGATAACCCACTGGTTTTCATTATAAATGGTTCTCATGCATTGTTCCTCCAAATATTGCCTGTTAAGTAATGGAGTGTAGTGTTTGCTTAGAGCTAACCAATAATTTGGTAGAACTACTAGTAATGAAAAAACAAGAGTAGTGTGTGTGGTACTAAATTATTTAAATTATTGCCAAATCTTTAAAAACTAGAAGTGAAGCTGTGGTTGGAACAATACACTGACATTTCTATGGCAGATGGCTGTGCTATGAATAGAAACCTTGTGTTTGGCTCATTCTCTCCTATTTTGAACTCTTAAAGGAAAAAAGCAGATATTGCCTGTTCAGGTAACTAAAATGGTCAGTGACCTGTTCCTGTTAGGGTAGCTGTACTTAGTTTGAAAGCTGGGCTTTGAAATTCCTCCTTACACTACTGTTCAGACAACTCATGCTTATCAGAACACCTTCTGAAAGACTGAGGTCTGACTCTGGAGCTTGATATTTATCAGTAATTCCAATTGTTTTGGTTTGTTGCCCCTGGCTGGAAGGGGGGTGGGTATCCATTGAGCTCCATCTGCTCCAGAGCTGTGGTGGTGTCCAGGCTGGGAACTCACTGAAGGAGAGGCTGTGCCCCTCTCTGGAGGCTTTGGTGGGAATATCCCAGAGGGTTCTCTTTGGGTATGCTCCCAAATCCCACACTGCAAGTGAATAAGATGATTTCAGATTAATAACAACTGATGATAGTCAACAGCATTTTGTTTAAATGGTAGCAGATCAGCTTTATAACCAGAAATTAAAATAGTTAATATTCTAGATCTAACTATTTTTTTATTTTTATTTCAGCCTTCAGCTGTGGCCAAGCATTTTGTTGCCTTGTCTACCAATGCTGTAAGTATAGTAAATCTAGTTAATTTTTCCTATGTACCTTTAAGGCAGCCTTAGCTTAAAATCTAGCAAGGAAACCTATCCTTTAAGATGCTTGAATACCTAATTTTAGCATTCTTTCTGAATGGAAGCCTTTTTTTTCCTACTCAGATTAACTGAAACTCTTCCAGAGTATTGAGCTATACTAAGACTGGACTTTGATTATAGATGTGTGCTCTTCTGCTAAAGCTTTAAATCTGAAATCAAGGGATCTTGTGCTTGGAATGACTTGTTATTAATGAGTGTTGCCTCTAATTGCCTAAGTTGTGTATGACTGCAGTTATATAAGCAAATGTTATTCAAACTCTAGGTAGGAGCTGAAATAGGGCAGGCAATTTGAAAAATGCTTATGATGAGCACACTGTGTGGTGCTTCATGCAAAAGTATGAAGCAGAGAGACTGTCAGTAACTAGAAAAGCACTGAAGTCATTGGCAGGGTGTCAGGGACTGACATGGTTCTGGTAAATGTAAACTGAGTATCAGTCCAGCTTTAACTGTATGGCCACTTAGATTCATCAGGAAATGAATGTATGGCATTGATTTTTAATAGTGAGTAGTGATAGTTATTTCTGGGAATGAAATATGTAAATGAAAATGTAATTTTTGTGATGGATGCTATGCATTTTTAAAACAGGTGTAGTTGTAGGATTGTTTATTTAATAGATCTCAAACTTGTATTTACTTGCTTGGTGTAAAGCTTTTCATGATTGTTGGTTTAACTGATGGTGTTTTTTCATGTTTATTTTAGCCTAAAGTTAAAGACTTTGGAATTGACCCAGAGAACATGTTTGAGTTTTGGGATGTAAGTAAATGTCTGATATTATGTGGTAGATGTTAACTGTTAGCTTTTTCTGAAGCAAGTAAGATGATTCCAGCTAGATATCTTGAAAATGCAAAAGCAGTTTCTAAAACAGCAACTCCTAAATTGTAGGAGTTGTATTCAGTCCACTGAAATACCTGAAAAGCCCTAACTAAAGGCAAATAGAGAACTCTTGCCCAGTCTGTTAAAATCTTCCAGTCAAAGGTCTGAAGAGGAGCCCTCCATGTTCTTGGCTGTCTAATCAGCTGCTGAGTAACAGGAGATAGTCTTGACTTACTGCTCTATGCAAGTAGTTATTATAAGCTGTGACATTTGCCTGTTGGTGTCTATGGTATATAACCTAGGCCTGGTAAAGGTCACACATCAGAAATGGGAGCCTGATCGGGCATTTTGTGGCAGATGCATATTTTAAGTATACTGCCCTTAGTCTTGGTCCTTCTACTTAATTAGAAACAGGTTGGTATGTCTCATTGACTAATTGCCTGACAAATAAGCTGCTGTTCAGAAGTTGTTTGGAATGTTACCTTTCCCAAGTGTCAGAATTTTGCTGAAGCAGGCTTTCCCTGTAGAGCAGTGGTATTATGAAAGCAGTTATACAAGCTACAAATCAAGGATTTGGAAGTTAACTGGAATCAAGCTATTTACTTAAGAGATGTTATAAAAATTGGACAAGTAGGGTAACATCAGACTCTCAAAAAAGGTGTTCATTAGGGTGCACTGTGAAGTGCAGGTTCCCTTGACTATGCCAAATATATATATAGTGAATTATAGTGAAGGAGTATTGATTTTGCTGGGAACAGTCTAAACACACACTGCTGTTTTCTAATAGTTTGAATGTAAAATCCTTGCACTTCTCCAACTCAGCCATGTCTTGTTTGCAGTGGGTTGGTGGTCGCTACTCCCTGTGGTCTGCCATTGGTCTCTCCATTGCCCTGCATATTGGTAGGTGTTCCTGGGATGTCACTGTGCCAAGAATTGCTCTGTTTGCTTCAGGAATGTAACTGTGGAGTGCATTAACAGCAGTGGATTGTGAATCAGATTTGGGGCAAATACTATTTACCTGCCTGCTCTGAGTGCTTGGATGTGGGTGCTAAAAAATGATCTGGAATGTAACGGAAATGTTGGTATTTTAGTACTGCAAATACAGTTTTGGAAATTACCCCATACTTGGGGACAAATAGTAAAATTGCATTGCTTTAATCACAAAGCCAAAAGTGCCTGATTTATGTAAAGCTGTGGCAGTGTTGAAAATCAGACCTTGCGTGTGACACTGCTAAACTTGAAGCAGGGTATTTAGTATCTTTTAGTATACACACACTAACACCAAAATCCTGTCTCTGGTTCTGCATATGAGCTCTGTTTAGCATTGTTAACTGTGTTCTTATGCTATTAATTCCTTTTGTTTCCAGTATTTTGTCTAGGCTATAGAGCCTGATGATTACTTTTGTTCCCTCATCACTGTTTTCAGATGTTTAAAGTCTGAAACTGTAATGTCATTTATTTTTCTAGGCAAAAGCTAGAATTCTCTTAGACTGGGATTAGGAGAATAACATTGGGTTTGGTATTTTTTGGAATTATATGAATAGGAGTTTTCATGTGTAGAAAAACCTATTATAAGAGCAGAATAAACAAGTCAGACACTTAGTGTTTCATCTGCAATAAACTGTTCACTGCTGCTGTCAGACAGATTTGGTGCTGACTGCTGACATGCCAGCCTATCTCCACTTCTTCCTCTTAGAGCCCTCAACTCCCACAGCTGGCCTCTGACCACAGGTACAGCTCCTGCTTTGAGTCCAGCAACACTTCACCTCCCAACTGCTATGTGTGAATCAGGATTTCTGTTTTTTCAAGAAAGACTAGCCTTAGTGGAACTATTCATTTGGAAAGTGAGTGGAGGTTTAAATACCCTAACTACAAAGCAAAGGAAGCTCAGGTGAATTGTTAGCAAGAACAGGGAAGTGAGGAGTAGCCTTTTTCTTTGAGAATGTCTTATTAGAGCTGTTCTTTCTCACACCAGTGCAGAAATCCCTGCTGTGCTAGCCTTGCCCTGTTTTTTTGCCAGATGTGTCTCCAACAGGCTGTGATTAAGTATTCAAACTTGCTAAAAACTGTGGCCTCAAAGTAGGCTCTGTATTAAAGGCTTCTGTTTTCCTTCTGGTTGCTCATTCTGCCTGAATGGAGATTTTAGGCAAAGGTTTTTGAGTTAAGTTTCATGAAGTTGGACTTCCTCTGAAGTCTGGGCTTTAAGCATAAGTGAATGTCTGGCTTATGGGATGCAATATCAGGAGAAGTCTGAGTGCACCTTTAAACTTGATTAGTAATTGGGAGTCTGGCTGCATACAAGGAATCAAAACTGTTTCACAGTTGTCTCTATAGGAAAAATGAAGCTTGAGTTGTAATAGTAAATACAAACTGTTTTCTTTCCATTGTTAGGTTTTGACAACTTTGAGAATCTGCTTGCAGGAGCCCACTGGATGGTGAGTGTGGGGTGCCCATTTCAGATTTGTTCCTCTTTAAAAGTTGTTAGTAAGGAAATAGGAGGCACGTTGATTTCTAAAGTCCAGCTCCCCACGTTCTCATCAATAATGTTAAAATGACAGTTTGTGGGGAGCTCACACTGCATCGACATAACAATATAAACAATGCAGGAGTTGGGAGGGATGGCAGTTGCTTTGTCAGAAGTGTAACTTTGCTTTGTGTGGTGCAGGACAATCACTTCCACACTGCCCCCCTGGAGAAGAACGTGCCGGTTCTGCTGGCCATGCTGGGGGTGTGGTACATCAACTGCTACGGCTGTGAGACGCACGCCCTGCTGCCCTATGACCAGTACATGCACCGCTTCGCTGCCTACTTCCAGCAGGTAGGGCTGGCCTCAGCCTGCAGCCAGAGCATCCTCTGTGTGTGTGGGAGATAAAGCTGCAGTCACTTAGTGCGTGCCTTCAATTGCCTCGAGACTGGTGCCAAGATCAATGCCAGCTTATTTCCTCACTTAGACCTTTTCCTCATACACTGTTATCTTGATGTCCATAAATGAGTCAGCTGTATCCCTCATGCTTAGAAAATTCCTATAAACAAGCACTATTTATTGCAGTTGAAGTATGTATGGAAACTGATACTGAGTGATCCTGCCCTTCCCTTCTCTAGGGTGACATGGAGTCTAATGGCAAATACATTACCAAGAAAGGCTCTCGTGTGGACTACAGCACTGGCCCTATTGTGTGGGGAGAGCCTGGCACCAATGGGCAGCATGCTTTCTACCAGCTCATTCACCAAGGTAAGCAAACTGTTAAATACTTTCTTCTGGAATTAGTCTGAATGGCTGCTGAGTCTGCACTTGTTTAGAGGTTGGACTCCTCTATCTAAGCTGGCATCACATTGCTATGGGGTTTTTAATTAGCAACTTGTGAAGGCTACAAGATGCAGGTTTTAACTACAGTAAGAAGGACAAACAAAGCTGAAACTCCTGAGCTGCATTGTTACTTCCCCCCTGCTACAAATAATAATGCTCTTCTATAAAGCTTGTAAAAATGACTGAGTCTTCCAGCAACTGTGGAAATGGGGTGAGAAGTGAAGGTTTTCTAAGCCTTACCTGGTGCAGAGTTATTTACCTGGCTTTTCTTACAGGAACTCGCATGATTCCCTGTGACTTCCTGATCCCAGTGCAGACCCAGCACCCCATCAGAAATGGCTTGCATCACAAGGTGAGTTCTTGGTCAGGGCACCCCATTTCTTGTGGCTCAAGGCACTGAAGCTTACTTGGTATTGCAGTGTGTGATATTTCTAACTGTCCCTTTGAAACTCTACACAAAAGCTCTGTCAACAGTCACAACAGATTTAAAAATACCTAGATTATAATTGCAAGTTATCTGTAATAGGTAATGCAGTGGTATGTTTATTCTTGAAGTGATTGCAGTGACAGTGGTGTTTCCTGTGGGCCTACTGAAGCTGGAAAGAGTTGAGCTATTAGTTGTTTAAAATTCCTTGAAGAATTTTAAGGAATGTAGTTCTTGGAGAGGAGGAAGAAGCAAATTCTCAGACCTGATGTGGCACCATCTCTGAGGAAGCTTTCAAGAATTCAATTCTAGAACAAAATTTGGTGAATGTAATGGTATGGCTGGGGTGATGGCCTTCTATAGAGATGTTCATAACCTGTCCAGTTTTTAGTTTATCATCTGACTAAGGATTTTCAATGAACTAAAATTGTTCTTAACTTCTGAGGGTGGAAACATGTTCTGGTTAACTATTTCCTGCATACTTCACAAAAAGCATCTTTAGTCGCTGAATTTCACTCTTGTCGTGATTTGAGATTACAAGTGCTATTAGCATTGTGTAATAGTAATCTTTTGTCAAGTAAGACCAAATACAGGTGAAAATTCTAAGTATGACTTCACAAAACAACAGGAAAAAAGGTTTCATTTGACTATAAAAGGCTTATTGTGTCTTCAGGTAGGATAAAACCAAAATAAATTTTCAGGCTAGCATTAGATTGGGAGCAATTAGTTAGAACCTTGCACTGCATTGGTAGGGATTGGTGTATGGTAAGCTGTGAGGATTTCCTGCATACAGATGAGTAAATACATCTTAGCTGGGTTACCTTTGCCTAATCCTTGCACCTGGCTTTCCATGAGGTGGTGTAGAATGAGATAAAATCATAGATTACACTGGGTGAAAGGGCTGTGTGAAGCCCAGGCTCCTCTGGTGCCTTTAGGAAACTTGCTGCCAGCTTGAGCAGGAGCAGGATTCTGCAGAACTGTCCTTGTTGTCTTTGGATACATAGACTTTAGTACATGTAATAATAGTAACTAAGTCCCTGGCACTCTGAGGTAAGAAGCAATAGCTAAAACTGATACATGTTTTACTGCCAGAGTGTTAAAACTGATACATATTTTACTGCCACAGTGCTAAAACTGATTTGTAAGTCTGGACTAGGTTTTGGTATAGGCTCAAGCACCAGGTGCCAGTATTCCAGCTATGCAAACAGTACCTTGTGTTTGTTGGTACGTGCTAGATCCTTCTGGCCAACTTCCTGGCTCAGACGGAGGCGCTGATGAAGGGGAAGACGCCTGAGGAGGCGCGCAAGGAGCTGCAGGCGGCCGGGCTGAGCGGGGACGCGCTGGAGAAGCTCCTTCCCCACAAGGTGCCCGGGGGCTGTGGTGTGGGGGCTGTGCTGGGGGTGACAGGGCAGCTGGAGTGGGGTGGCACCGATGGCACCTTGGCAGGGCACTGGGGGAAGGCTGGGAGCAGCACTGTGGCTCTGAGGCCTTGGAGGTGTTCCAGAAACACAGGTTATCTCAACACTGCCCAGTGACTCTTGGGTTACTTCTTGTAGCCCACAGTGGCCAGCAATGGTGCTTGGATCTTGGGGTCTCTTGCTGGTCAGAGTGACCCTGAGATAAGTTAGAGAGTCTCTTTTCCCAGCCTGGTGGTTGAAGAAGCAGTCAGGGCTCTTCATTTTTTGGTCTCAAGGTTGTTTATTGTACCTTATCTATAAAATTCTTTCTCCTGCCCTGCTGAGGTCTGCTCAGCAAGACAGTCCAGGGCACTCCTGCCTGGCCCCTGGGGGGTGTTACCTTTTTGTACTAAAAACTACATGTACAGTATTTACAATTATTTTCCATTACCTATCACCCATGTTAGACAGTGAGCTTCTACTCTAAACCAATCCTATAGTGCCACCATCACAGCAGAAGATGGAGGCCAAGAAGGAGGAGAAAGGCTGGACATGCCCAGTTCCCTCCATCTTCCCTCCTGAACCCCCATTCTAAAAACCCCAAAAAATCTATTTTTCACCCTGTGATAAATTCACTATCATTCTACTTTAACTTTTTTGGCTTGTAATTCTTCATGTAAGGTTGGTAATTGTTTTTCCTAAGGGCTAAATCAAAGGCACAGGGGTCTGGGGCTCTGTGCCAAGGTCTCTGAGCCCCCTGACAGGGTCTCAAGTCCTCCAGGGCAGCCAGAGGAATTTCCTGGATTCCCTCACTTGGAGACACATTTTCTGTTGTGTTTGTAAAAAAAAAAATGTCTGAATTGTACAATTTTATGGTTGAAGGCCTTTAAAGCTTTCAGAACTTTGTATTTGCTACTAATGCAAATAGGGTGGTGTGCACTCTAATGAAGACTAAACCTGCAAGTTTCTGATGTGCTTTTTATAACATACTGGGTGACAATGTATCTCTTGTTTTGAAAGGTCTTTGAGGGAAATCGACCAACCAATTCCATCATGTTTACAAAACTCAACCCCTTCACCCTGGGAGCCATCATTGGTAAGTAAATACGTTTCTCATCTGTGAATTCTAATGAAGACTTTGTGATCGAGTTTATTGATAAATCTCTTTCTGCTTTATAGCCATGTATGAACACAAGATATTTGTTCAAGGAGTTGTCTGGGACATTAACAGTTATGACCAGTGGGGGTAAGTTTCCTTGGTTTGTGTCTTGTATACTTCTTGACAGATTCTTGAATCTATCATGAGTTAGAGAAAAGACAATCCAAAGGGTTTTATACTTGGAACACATGATTTTGGGATAGTTACAAATGACAACAGATTTTCTGGGGATAGGTTATAATGCATAATGATGCATGCTATAATGCATAATGACTTGTAGATAACAATTTTGGCTAAGGACCTCTGTTGAATTTAGAAAAATACTATGAATGTAAAAAAGATGCAGTAGTGAGGAAAACAGTCAAGCAGGCTGAACACATGCTCTGAAAATTAGGAAGGAAAATGTTTTCTCTGTAGCGTGGAAAAAAGAATTATTTACCTCTAGATTAGTAGGCAGTTTGAGTGGCATCTGATGAGCAAAAGATTGATTATCTCTTAATTTTCCTGTGCTGGAGAGACAGCATTTCTGGCAGAGGTGTGTGTATGCAGCACCCTTGGTTTCATGCAGGCTGCATCTGTGACTGAGGGCTGTGCTGGAGCTCCATGTGTGCAGCAGCAGCTCGGGGGAATCTGTCACTGTGTCACTGAAAAATGTACTCAGGAGTTAATCATGTTCTTTCATCTGTAGTAATATGAACTGAAAACATACTGTGTAGCTTAGGTAGAGGGATTGGGAAATAAGATTGTTCAGGTGCAGCCTGCCTTGGCTGTGAGGGGTTGTTCTGAAGAGCACATTTGCTCCACAGGTGTAGAATATCAGTTTACACTAAGCTGCCTTAGTCTTTGTGTGCATGCTTTGGTGCTGGGCTACCACAGCTTGTTCTATAACCAGATACTGCAGCAGAAGCTGAAAATGGCAGACTGTGTCTAGTACAAGCTGATGTCTGCTATAAACTCTGAGATCAGGAGTGTGGTAGGAGTAAGTACAGCTTTTACTGCCACACATGAAATTCCAGAATGGCAGCCAAAACTGAAAGGTGGGGATGCTGTAGAACCAGCCTTGTTCCTTGCAGTTATTGCAATATCCTGGGTTCTTAGGGGGGCTGTAACTCCTGGGTAGGTGCTGGGGGTGCTTCCAGGCTGTAGCTCAGCTGGGCATTGTTTGGGTGACACAAATCAGTGCTCTGAGCACTGTCCTGTTCAGCAGTGAACAGGAGCCAGCTGAGTGCGCTCTGCATAACACAAGTGAATACTGAGGTGAAAAGACTCTGCTTGACTGTGAAAACAAATTGTTCATTTAGACATCCTGTAATTTGAGCTGTCTGCTCAGCTAAGGAACAATGAGAACTCCAGTTTTTCATGAATGGCACTGAGTTGAATACTTCACCAGTAATTTTTGAGGGGTAAAACATCACAGTATTTACTGGGAAGTTACTTTTTATTGGCTTCTATTTTTAATATCAATGACTTATAGTAAATACTGTCAGTTTTTAGCACTAACATTGCTTTTTCTTTCTTTTCCTGCTTTTATAAATGCAGAGTTGAGCTTGGAAAACAACTTGCCAAGAAAATTGAGCCTGAACTGGAGTCAGATGCTCCAGTGACATCTCATGATAGCTCAACAAATGGGCTCATCAATTTCATCAAAAAACACAGAGCTTGAAATGAAATACTTAGAGGACATCGACAATCTCACCACCGAGTACCCAAATCTGTTGTAGATGTGCTTTTTTAGCCACTTTTAACAAAAATAGCACTTTACAGATGTAGCTCTTCACTTGTTGCAGTTAATCTTGTTGCGTCAAGTGTTACAAATGAAACTAGTTTTGTGAAACCCTGAGATTGTAGAGTTGCTTTCTATTTCTGTGGCTGTTAATCTGTAAAGTGCAGCTGGTATATTCCTCAATTCTTATCCCTCAACTTCCTTAAAGATGGTCACCTACTGATACTAGAAAATAAATGGTATGGTGGATGAGTAAAACTTCTTCACTCTATTTTTGAAGTGCAGCCCTAGTAACATTTGCCTCACTCACTGTGTAAGGTCCTCTGAAGCCAAGTGAGCCGACTTCTGTCTTTCTGGACTGGTTCTGCTGTAAGCTGGAAACTAGAATGTGTTTAAAGAATCAGACCTACAGCTGTAGGTTGTTCGGTTACATTTCATCCCTTTTGAGCAAGATACAGACTTTGTTTTCCCCCCAGTGCTACTGTGAAAATGCAAGTTTACTGATGTTTGGTAAAAGATGTCCTGTTTTGTCTGTAAGCTATGTGGACAGCTATCCAAAAAGGAAGAAGGTTCCTGAAGAGACAGTGGTATCTTAACTTTTCCAAACAGTTTTCCAGAGTTTCTGAAGCAAAAGCTTGGGATCACTTGGAGAAGAAATATTTTTGGTATCCTTCAGGGGCAATTTCTCACTGTTTAATCAGCATCACTGTCTGATAACAACAATGAAAGAAATAGAGAAACCTGATGTCAATATGTTGTTTATCCTCTTTTGTTCTCTTCTACTGTTAACCTCCTTGCTAGCAAACTGGCATGCTCTGGCTATTGTTCTGTAACACCTTTAATAAAGGTAAGACACAAGCATTAAAAGGACACTTTGGTTCTCATGCCCCCAATGGTGCCTGCACTGTGTGAGCTGAAACCCCTCAGTGCCCATCTGCCGGGTGGCTTCACTGGCAGGGCTGGGTGCTGCGGGCTGAGCCTGCCTGCTCTGGCACCTCTGCGGGCTTTCACCCGCTGCTTGCAGAACTCAGGACCGATGGAGCGATATTTCCATATGAAAAGAGAACCCTAGAGGGAAGCAGCCTGTTCTCACCGGGGCTTTAACGCTCTCCTCCCGCCGTGCTCAGGTGCTCGGCTCCGCTCTCTCCTCTCCCCGCCCGCTCGCTCCCTGCGCGCCCGGCCCGGCCCCGCCCCGCTCCCTGAGGGATCATGGCCGCGCACAGGGCGCCCCCTGCCGGCACGGCCCTCAGCGCTCAGCCCGCCCGCACCGCCGCCATGAGGGAAAGGCAGGAGGGCGCCGTGCGGGATGGAGCCCGCCGCTGTCCGCACCGCCATCCCCGGGCTCCGCCGCCATCAGGGAAAGTTGGCCGGGCACCGTGCGGGATGGAGCCCGCCGCTGCCATGCCGTACCCGGGCTCCGCCGCCATCAGGGAAAGGCGGGTGGGCACCGTGCGGGATGGGGCCTGCCGCTGTCCGCACCGCCACGCCCGGGCTCCGCCGCCGTGAGGGAAAGGCGTGCGGGACCGAGCCCGCCGCTGCCCGCACCGCCATCCCTGGCCGCCATGAGGGATCGGCGGGCGGGCACCGTGCGGGACCGAGCCCGCCGCTGCCCGCACTGCCACCTCCGGCTCCGCCGCCGTGAGGGAAAGGTGTGCGGAACCGAGCCCGCCGCTGCCCGCTCCGCCGCCGTGAGGGAAAGGCAGGAGGGCACCGTGCGGGACCGAGCCCGCCGCTGCCCGCACCGCCACCCCCGGGCTCACACTGCGCCAGGGGTTGCTCGGGGCCGGAGCGCCGCGGGGCTGCGGGCAAACACAGCAGGAAAGCCGTAAAGAGGCTTTAAAAAGGGCTGCTTTTCCCTGCACTGCTTGAGGAGGCCACAAGTAACGTGCAAGGGAGAGTCTGTGGCTGCGGTTTGAAGAGGAGACGGTGTAAAACCCTCATAGGGTTCAGGAACCTGCTGTCAGCGACAGGAACTTTTTGTGGCCTCTGGGTCTTTGCCTTTCCCTTGCAGGGACTCTGCGCTGTTTCCTGACCTGTGCCCTGACACGCAGCCGCTTCGTGACTCACTTTCCTGAGCTCCACTGAACTGCTTTCGATCCTTCCGTTTAATAGCAGGCCACCACATTCCTGAAAGAATAAAAGTGATTTCTGCATAAATTGTGCTCTGGTAATGAGAAATTCCAACACATTCAAGTACATCTGGGATGATTGTAATGAGTATGGCTGAGGTCTGATAGAGCTGTGTTGTCATTTACAAGAGAGGGTGAAAGGTAATGATGTGCCTGAACTAAGCAGAAGGTTGTCCTACCCCTAAAATGGCACACAATCCCTAATCTTCAACCCTCTTCATTGCCTACAAGACCTGCTCCTTGTGAAAGCCTCTGAGGAAACACTGTGTGCAGATGCTTTAGTCAATGTAAGTTAAGTTGATGATATATTTTATGCTTGCAATGCTAATTTGACTCTCTAATAGTAATAGCATCTCAATGTCAAAATTCATCTATGAATGTATTTTAGGAGTTCTTGAGAAAGTAATTACTGTATTCATGGGAAAAATCTAATACTTAAAGAAAATTATGCTAAACTTATATTGTATTCCCACTGGACATATACTTAATATAGATTGAGTGGGTTTGAGTTTAACAGAGGAATATGTTTGTATAGCAGTTGATATAAAAAGACTATCTCAAAAGAGCTATGCCTGGGAAGGCCTCTTCAAGCCCTTCTGTTTAAAGAGGATTTGGCAGGAATAATCAATGAGTGATCCCTTTTGGCCAAGCCAGATCAGTGATCTGATCTGCTGGGACTGTTCTAATTTCCAAACTGTCCTGTGCCACATGTGGAGTTCCTGCAGATATCATGAGCTTATGCTGAAACCTTGAAGGAGGATAAGATCAATAAAATTGTATTTATCTTATAAATATAGTTCCCAAACTATACCAGAACTTCAGCTGAACCTGTTGCTGCTATGGAGGAATAAAGAGATTTACAGATCTGCAGTGCTCAGGTCATGAGCCTGTATGGAAGAAAAGAAGATAGCTTTGCCTCATTTGTTCTTCACCTATTTCAGGCATAGTGTTTATGTTTAGATGCTCTTGAAATTATTCTGCTTTGGAAATTCCAGCTGTTATTTTTTTTTGTTTGGTTTCCAGAGAGAAGAGTTAAGCAACTTGAATTATTAATGACAAATCAGCAGAGAAGAGCTTGCTCTTGGCTTCTATCTCAGTCAAACTTTAATGCTAGTAACTGAATGGCTCTACCCTCTCTGAAAGAAAACCTCAAGTTTTTGTTAGTTTTGTGGCAGAGGGATTGTCAAAATAGATCAGATAAAAAGTAGTCCTAATGCAAAACATTTCCAGAGGGCTGGTAATGTCCAGATAATATTTTATGTCCTCGCTTTTTTTGTGTTCTTTCTTAGATTTTTTGTTCTGAGAGAAGAAAATTACAAAGTCCTGATGCTCTGTTAAAACAATATTTTCCAAACCTGCTGGATGTGCTTGAAATTTCAAAAAGTAAACTCACAAAAGAATTAGTATTTGGGTTGTCAGACCCTGGATTTTACTTGATGGTGCTTTCACAAGTAGACACACTTTCAGGATTTCTGACACTGGTTTTTGGGATTTATGTGGCCTTTCCTCTAAGGAAATATTTGAAGCCCAGACCAGTAAGTGCTGTGGAGAGGGCACTGATTATGGCTGGCTGTGCAGAGCAGGGCTGTCCCTGCCTAGGGGCATGGAAGGAGCTGGGAATGGCCAATCTTTGCTGGATCTGGAAGCTGGCTGTGTGCAGGGTGCAGCTGAGCCTTCCCTGCATGTCCAGAGCTGGCCTGTGACCCTGCTCTGGAGCACTCCCAACTCTCTGGGAATTCCTAGAAAGGCTGAGCTCTGCCTTTTGTCATTAGCTGCAGCCACAAGAGACAAGATCTGCTCAAAGGATCCCTGACACAGGATAAAAGCAGAGCATCTTGTTTGTTGTTCTGAGTGCTAGTGAACCGTGAAAAAATGTTAAATAAATCCGAAGTTGCAGGTTTCTGTTGAATGTTTGTGTGGCTTCGGACTTATTAAAAACACCAGTTTTGTCATTCCAAGTCAGGAAAGTGGGTAACCAATGAGTTTGACAAGTTCAGACCTTGACTCTGACTCTTCATGAAGTTTTCAATTTACAGTTGATTTATGTTTATTTGGAAACTGCTGGATTAACTAAAGGGCTTTGCTGTGCTCATTTTAGAACTGCTTCTCCAGGCTTTTCAAGACATGCAAAACCTTTTTTTTCAACTTGACAAATCTATTCAGTTTTGTTGGTCTTGATACTTTATCTAATAAGGTTTGGGGGGGGGATTTTGTTTGTGTTTTTGTTTGTCTTTGTTTGTTTGTTTTTTCCTCTTTCTTTATTTTCCAAAACCTATTACAGGCATCAACACAACAACAAAAGAGCTGTGTAGAAAGACCATCGATAGAGATGGGCTCTGCCACGGATCTGCTGTGAAGATCTGTCCCTGGAGGGGCTGCAAACTTTGCTGGAGCAGGAAGTAAAAATTCTGGGATGTTTTTAATGGAATTTCAGAAAATTCTAATAAATGTGTTTGAGAATATCACCCTGAAAAAATTCTAGTTTTGAACTCTATATAAAGCTTTAGCACCCATGTTTCCTGAGCTGCTTAAGAAAATCAGTATTCCAAGAGCCAGTACAGGGCATCAGGACAGAACAAGGGGGGGCAACACTTTACTCCCTTGCAACAGGACACAAGGAAATGGCCTCCAGCTGCACCAGGAAAATTTTTTTCTTCACTGAGAGATTATCAAGTATTGGAACAGGGTGCCCAGAGCAGTTATGAAATCACTGTCCCTGCAAGTGTTCAAACCACATAGATGTCCATGGATATGGGGTAGTGCTGGACCTGGCAGTGTTAGGTCAATGCTTGGGCTTGATGATCTTAAAGGTCTTTTCCAATCTTAATGTTCTCTGATCATCTAGAGCCTCACTGGAGTTCTCAATAAATAATTATCAGTGTTGATCTTCAGTGGACTTTTAAACATGAATTACTTAATTTTGAGCTGGCTGGGTGTGCTGGTTTTGCAATAATTGACTTTTGATGAAGAGGGGAAAAATCAACCACAGAAGTGATAATGTTCTATTGCCTAAGTCATGTTTAGTTCTCAGCTCATACACCTGCCACGTGTAAGCACAGTGGATTTTCGGATGACAAAGAAGTGAAATTGAAATGAGTGCAGGGACTTTGCCCTCTCTAACCTTAGAGCTGTGAGCATGGGCTAAGGACTGCTGGCCAAGGTCCATATGTACAGCTTGGGTCAGATCCTGCTTAGTTATTGTTCCACTGGATTGAGACTTTGCTGGGGAGAATTATACCAGAATTCATACCTAGAATTTCATGGACATGTGAAAAGGCCTCATTGCCTTCAGCAGACAGTGGTCTGTGCCTGGGATTGCTCACTGCACTCAGGAGGAGTTTGGGGTGACCTGGATTATGTGGCAGAGATATTTTGGGCTATTTCAACTTGGTTGCAGATCTACCTCCCTACAGAACAAGAGTTAAAACCAGGAATCTGCAGTAAGAGACAGATGCACATGCAAGGAACTTAGAGTTTAGCCTATAGGGTCTTTCAGTTCTGGCCTCATAACTCTTGTAGTTATAACTCTTATAACTTTTCAGAGGTGAGAATTATGCAATAATAAAAAGCACCAATTTTGTTTCAGATGTGTAGCTTTGGAGCTAAATTAAAGTTGTAGAAGATGAATGATGCCATAACTGTTTGATCCTGTAGTGGTGCTCTTCCTTGCTGAGAACATTTTGCTGTTAAATAAGTTTAAGGTGGAACAAAAATAATATGGTGGTGTCCTTAATTCTTTTAATAAGAAAAATCATACATAGATATTTAAAATAGACATATGGGTTTTTACATATATAAAAATACATTAAATGTCTTTTCCCTTTTAAGGCCTCAGAGATCTTCCTTGTGGGAGATACTGACATTCCCTTCATATTGGGTGGATTTACCACAAGGAAAGCTGGAGAAAACTTAAAAGTGTCCGGTTTTATTTAAAACCTTGGTGGTCTTTAACGGCTGCCCCACAGTTCCAGCCTGGTACAAACTTAAACAGAGCTCTTTGTTGCTCTTGAATGTGACATAATCCTTTCATCTGGCATGCTGAATGAAGTATGCACATGGCTTTTTTGCTACCCCTGCTGGGCTGCCTTGTTACACCTTCAGAGCAAAGCACCCCCAGTAAAAAAGCTTGGGCTCTGTCATCCACCCTAATGCCAATAAACAACAGATAACTATGGCATCTTTTGGCTTTAAAATGCTGCCCCTCATTAAACTTGTGTGTTGAGGAAGGAAATGCTCCCCACATCATTGTTTCTTGGAGATACAGAGTACATTTTTTTGTTGTTTGCATGTTTGCTAATTTGAAGCTCTTTGAAGAATCCTACAGGGAGATCAAAGACAAAAGATTAGAACGTTTTTAATAAAGTGAAGAAGGATCAGGTTAGATCAAAGGGACAAGCTGACAGGAAATAAGTAGGTGCCGTTGTTGGCTGACACTTGCATGCTGTAGGGTGATTTCTGTGTTAATGTGAGGTCAGAAGGAGGATTGCTTTACATCTTATTGTCTCCAGACTTTGCTGACTGGGTGTGTCTTTGTACTTCACTTTAATCTCAAAAATTAAAACCCATAAAGTCACAGTTTGGCTCAGCCACATGATTTTTCTAGTTATTTAACTTTGATTTTGAAATAAAAATAAAATTTGGAATGCGCCAGCAGGGTCTGGAGGTAATTAATTGGTCTGCAAGGGGATCCAGCTACAGGAATATTCATTATCAGAGGCCCTGGGCCTCAGTCACCCCCACTGTCACTCTGCTGACTTTAAGGGAATTAAGTCTTCCCCCACTGCTGCAAGAGGAAATGTGTTTTCTTTACATACACACCAAAGCCTTGCATGCTCACAGGTTGTAGTGCTGTAGATAAACCAGTACAATAAATTCATATAGGCCCTTCAGTTTCTGGTGCAGTTTATTAGTACAGAGCTGCCAATTGGGCAGAGTTTATTTTTCTGAGAGATTGAAGTTGCAGCCCTAATGGGAATGGGCTCACTGGCCTCCTCATGAACTGCAGTGTCCAGGCTGTGGTGGATGCAGGGTTGGCTTTGGCAGCCTGCTACCTGTAAATCAGAAGTAGGGTGCCTCACAAAATGCCCTTTTCTTCTCAGAGTAAGCCACCTTTCTGCCTGATGTAGCTGGGAGCTACTTTGAGAACAAGCAGATTTCTTTACTGTGTGATCCATGGGTGATTCTGTGGCTCCACAAAGCTTCATCTCCTCATGTGTCTTCACAGGTGAAGAAAACAAACAAGTGCTCAAGAGGTTTCTGTGTCTTTGTGCTCATGAAACCTCCTCTGAAAGGCTGTTTCCAGGCAAGGCTGCAGTATGGGGGCCACTGAAACAACATTTTTTTCCACAAAAGCTGCAAGCACTGGTGTTCTGCCCCACACATGTGCAGCTGCTCCTGCAGCTCTGAGGGCTCTGCTGCCCCAGTGCACAAGGGCACCAGTGGTCAGGTACCCTGTTGGGCATGGGGCAAGCAAGAAATGGTTGTTTCCATCCATGTTAAATCAAATTAGCAGGGTTTGCTATGGCCTTAACAGAAAGAGCTGTACTCAGCCCCTTGTTCAGGGGCTGTGATACAGATAATAATCCTACTTGATTAGAGAAATGTATTTTTATTGTATTCTGTTATTTTTGCCTTGCAGTTGGTTATGTAAATGAGCATTCATTTAGCATTCTACTAAAACAAAGTATTCTGTAAAATAAAGTTATCCAAACTTTTTGGGGAAAAGTAAAACCAATGGGAAAAGATATCTGTTTGTAAACTGAAGAAAGTTTGTGAGTCTCAAAGGGATGTAAGAAAGAGCACTGGGTTTGACTGATGTGCACCAGTTGGAAAAAGAGTTCCTTTGCCCTGCCTGTGCTGTGGCTGAGCTGAGCTGTTCTCTCCTGGGGCTAAAACCAGAACTTCACATGCTGCACCACTGTTTGCTGCTTCACACCCTCCTCACTGAGGGATGCACTGGGGAGTGCTGGAAAGGCACACGTGAGATTGTGGGAGGTGCTGCTGCTCTGGATGCTGTCAGGATCACTGTGAATATTCAGTTTCAGGAGACACAGTGACCCTGGGGGTGCAGTGCCATTAAGCCAACAGTAGACAATGACATGGGAAGGAATACAATGGTTTGCTTTTGAATGTTGTCTGATTTTTTTTCGGTTCCATGGAGTTTACTGGGTTGCCCAGCTCTTAGTTTTCGTGTTTGGTAGAACCTAATTAAAATTGCTTTTAAGTCAGAAATGTGCAGCATTCAGACAGAAAAAATCCTGAAGGCTCCTCAAATAGCCCAAGTGCTTCTGTGTGCCCCTTGTAAGAGTCATGTCCATCTACCTCTGCACCCAGACCTGACCTCTCACCTTAGTCCCTGGTGAGTCCCTTGCTGGACTTGGCTTTGGTGGGAAATATGCCCCGATGTGCTTCTTTAAGCTTTTGGATTTAGAAGTGGCAGGTCATTCTTTTTGGGATTTATCTGTCTGGTTAAAACACTGGAATTTTGCCTAGTTTTAGGCACTGCACGAAGCTCTTCCTTTGCAATAAAATGCAGTCATAGGAAGAAGACTGATTGCAAAAAGGAGGAGGGCTTGTGTAGCAAAAAGCTTGGGATCTTTGAGATCCCAGTAGTGGTACTGAGATCCTGGTTTTTAGACAGAAATGTCTAAATCCACTGAAATTGTGAGGGATTCTAATGAGTCCATCTGAACACAGGCTTCCAGATTATAGAAGTGTAAGAAAAATAGGTTGTCTCCAAATCAGAATAATCTGGAGTTGTAAATTTGGATTCAGTTAAATTTGTGCAATGTTTTAATATGTGCAACACCATAAACCTACAGGCATTGCAGGAGACTGATAGGATTGGAATACAGCAGAAATTCAAGGTACACAAAGCAGTCTAACAGTATGAAAGGAAATGGTAGAAAAAGAGAGTCTTTTTTAATGGACTTTGCAGAATGAAAATTAACAATTCAAGGAGAGGTGCAAAGCAGGGAATAAGGATGTTGGCAAAGTGTTATGGTAACAGAAAATTCAGTGATGAAATGCAGAATTCCCCGAGGGAGTCATAAATCAGTGCTAGTCTACAAAGTATGTTGGTTCCTAAATCAGCAGGAGTCTGGTACCTAAATAGCTTTGCAGTCCAGTCCCAGATGCTTTACTTTGGACTTTTCTCTTCACTTTAGGTTTTGTGTGGTTTTAAGTTTAACAAGGCACTCATTCCTTTTGAACCAAAGCACGTTAATAGCGTCCTTAATATATTTATAAAGCAAAGAGTCTTGAAGGGCAGCATGGTATTTTTCAGACTTCAGAAATGCTAAGTGTTTTAATAAAGTAGAAAGCGTTAAGAAAAGGTTGAAAAATGACAGGGAGCTTCAAGCTGAGGCTGAATAACTTTGGAAGATTTGATTTATCCCGTGCTTGAATTTTTGCCGTGTCTTTTTGTGGTTCCTTGGGTGTGTGGCTGCAGTGGCTGGTGCTCAGAACAAGTGAGCATTATCCAGCACAGACACGGCAGTTTCCTCTCGATGAATCCATCAGCCGAGGGCGATGTGAGGTTCTGCAGGTGGGAGGGCTGCAGAGAGCCGCCCGTGTCCACCAGGGGGTAATGCTGGGTGCAGAATGGGCTCCCCCCGCTGCTGCACGGAATTTCCAGCAGCAGTTTAATGTGACCTCGGATCCGAGAATCTGCTGCCTTTTCAAGGAAAGCGGGGCTTGGTAAACGTGGAGCCGGGTGGCAGTGCCCCAAAGCGCTGAATAGATGCTGTGAAGGTCTGCCTGAAATAAACGGGTGACGAATGATTTTTGGGTGCAAAAATAACCAACAAAGGCACAGGGGTTTTGCAGCAGCAAATCAACAAGATGCAATTTATTAATAATAAATTCAGCTCAATATGCATTGGTTAGAGGATCCGGGGAAGAGGAGGATAGGATAAGGAAAAAAGGAAGGAAAGAAGGTTAGGGAATGGGGTATAGCTACCAAGATGCGATGTCTTCGGGGTCCCGCCGCCGATGCTCGCTGGTACACGTCTTGGGGAGATCTCTCAGAGAGGCAGTCGAACCGAACCCCAGATATACTGTTCTTGGTTGGGGGAAGGGTGGCCGAAATTATTCCATTGTTTTCATGGCCGAATGCTCCCAGGTACGTCTACTCTGGGCAGGTTCTCCCCCTTCCCTGAGTTGGGAGGGGGTACAGTCTCAGTCTCTAGAAGGAGGTGGCCGTGGGGGTGCCATGGGGGTGCCAATAGGGTGCCAGAGGGGTTCTTAGTTCTTTTATGAGGGGATTTGCATCTCTGTTGGTCCGTCACGGTGGTTGAAGACAGGCAAGAGGGGTCTTCTCTTGGAGTGGGGGGGAACCACCCCAGAGCTCAGTCCAGCCAGGCCTGAAGTTTGGAAGAAAGTCCAGTTCCATTGTTCAGAAAAGGGCAGCATGCCCCTTCGAGTACAGCATGGCATGTTCTGCAGACACCATCTGTAAACGCACTAAATACGCATGAGACTTTCTTTCCCAACTGGCTCAACAGTTTTTAACCCTTCGGTGGTCTCATGACAATTGTGAGGCAAAAACTGAAGGATTTCCGGATGGACTTCCACAGATGCCCCTTATGCAGTGGTGCCCAGCTGTAATTTCTCTAGGAAAATTTTGGGGTGGTTTCTAAAGTTATTGACCATTAACTCCACAATAACTATGTTCAGCACCTGTTATCTCTATTTAAAAATCTTTGGTCTAAATAATGCACAGAACTGAAGGAATAGCTGGATGACAAAGTGTCGTCACTGCTGTCAGTGTGAAGGTAAATTTACTTGAAGTGATTTGTGGGGGGGAAAAACCACTGAGAGATGTTTAAAATTAACTCAGTACAGCAATCTGTGTGCTGAAGCCTTTGTTTAATAGCAGATCCTGGTGTCCTGGACTTCCACAATGTCAGGTTAAAAATTAACCCAAACTGAAAATGGGATTTGGGGTAAGGAAGGGTGTGATTATTGGATCTAGAATTTGGAGAAAATGATTTAAGAAAAATTTCCTTGGGTCTCCTGACTGTAGAAATCAGCTACATTCGTATTCTTTTTCCTGAAGAGAGTTACCTGTAGCAAATTACTTTGTGGATTCAACATTGAATTTTTTTCAAGATTAACAGCATAATTACTCCTTCTTGTAAAGCCTAGGGATGCCCACTGGGAAACTCCTTCAGTCTCGAAATAGCACAGAGCAGTTTCACTTTACTTCTCACTGGTGAGTCTGTGAAAACAGCCTGTGTAGGAGGATCATAGATAGAGATGGGCTCTGCCATGGATCTAATGTCTGTCCCTGGAGGGGCTGCAAAGCTGGAGTAGAAAGTAAAAATTCTGGGATGTTTTTAACAGAATTTCAGAAAATTCTGATAAATTCTCTGTTTGAGAATATCACCCTGAAAAATTCGAATTTCGAACTCTGTATAAATCTTTAAAAATGCAGAAGAAAATGCAGCTTTCAGCTGCCAACTGTTGAGGTTCAGTGCTGTACTCTGGGTCCTCTGGTGCAGCCTTTGCTCAGGCAGTTCTCTGTGGTAAAGCCCAGCATCAACTCTAGACTCAAACCAGACCAGTAATGGCACTGGTATAAATAAAAGCTTACAAGAACAATAGCTGTCACTGTTTTAGTGCTGCCAATAGAGATTACTCATATCCTTTCTGAAGCAAATTTTGTATTTCTGCAGTGCACTTGGTTTTCCTAATTAGATTTCTTGTCAGGCTGTGCCGTGTAACTTAATCTAATTTTGCTAAGCCTGTCATTGTAGAAAGAAACCAACATGAACAACACTAAAACTTGGTTTTCATGTCCTTGATCCTGCAATCTCACCCCCAGAGATGGCACTTTTGGTGGGTACAGAGCCCACTAGTTTAAATGCATTTCTGTGTGTGCATAATGACTTGATTGGGCAAATCAGTGCCCTGGTGAAGATCTGTACTTGCCAGAAAGGAGTTGTCAATATGTCTGTTAGAGCCTGTTAGGTCTACAACATACCTTGCTCTGCCCAATTGTATTTTGACTCTAAGCAAAATATAGTTCAACTCCCTGCAGGAGATTTCTTTCCTTTTAAAACATCCTGTTACAGACATTTTTTTAACTTATCTGTACTTACTTACGTTTTTTACTCTCAGTATTTGATGTAACTGTAATTTGCTGTTTTAAACTTATCTCTAATACCTTATATTTGTGTGGCTGGAGAAAAAAACCAAATTTCTTAGCAAATCAGAGTTTTATTTTGGCACTATTAAGCTTCTCCCTCAAAAGTAAAATATTAACATTAGGTGAAATGAGGCACATCAGCTAGTATGTTAATTATGGAGACAGACAATCATTAACTTTATTAAAGATCTTGAGACTGATCCAGGATTATAGAAAATAAATTGTATTTTTTGCTTATATTTTGTTATTTAAAAATGTGTAAAAGCCTTGTGGAAGGGATTTGAAAAATAGGTACAACAATCTCAATTTTGTAAAGAGTATGTACCCTCTTTGTATACAACTCTGACAAAATGTAGGATTTAACTCTAGGATAAGCTTGCTGAAATATTTGAACAGTTCTCTCAGAAAATGTTAATTGAAACCTTAATATTTTCAATTTAGAAAAAAGATTGGAGTTTTTTATATTTAAAAAAAAAAAAATCAGCAAGAAAATTCTTACCTAAATCTGTGTTTTTAAGACTTTGGATCTTTTATTTGTTGCTGGTACCAGAAAAGACATAGAAGAATATTCAAAACACAGTAAAGCCCCAAAGTTATAGTGCAGGTATTTGCTTGGGGAGACTGGAAATACTGAAACAAATAGTGCATTTCCTACAAATGAGCAGGGCATTCCTCTTCTTGTACACCTGTTATTGGCAGTTCCAAAGGGTGGTGCCTCATCCCAAGTAGCTCCTTGCAAGCTCCACTTTGGGATTTTTTAGGCATGACAGGAAACTTGTTTAAGCCTCTTGTTTAAGACTACAGGTGTTATAACCTCTGAATTCCAAGGGAAAAATGGTGCCCTTTACTGGGGAGTCCTGTGTCTAATTTACCTGTTTTGAAAAGATATAATAATACCAACACTTACACTTTTTACATTGAAAGGCAGAGCACTCTGTGTGTACTGTGGAACAAAGGATTTGTTACTTTTTCCTACCCCTAATTAATTGACAGATAAATCACATATTCTCTGGTACTCCATATTTCCTGTCCTTTTGTAAAATGTTGTCTTTGTAGGTACATGTAATATTAGTTCAGTCTGCAGAAGACAGATGAGAGAGGAGAGGACTGACCATGAGACACTGAATGTTTTAGACAGTTGCTCTGTATAGCTGCATGAATATGAAAGGAGAGATCATTTTGGCATGTGCTGGTTTGTTTTTAAATAGTAGTAGATGTTTCTTAAAAGGCAATGGGCATGTGATGTTCAAGTGGAACTGGACTAAAGCAAACACAGCTTTCTCCTTTGACAAGCTTACAGTTCATTAGGGTAAATGACTGAGCTCCCTGTATGGTTAGATGGTTAAGGATCCAACCTAATTAGTTTAAAGCTGGATTGGGTATCTCTGCACAACATGGCTGCTATTTCTGTGCTGCTGTGCAGGCTCACTCTAAATTCTTCATTTGAAGTCCATTAAAGTCAAAGCAGCTCTTTCTGTTGGTTGAATAAGCTTTGCTCAGGCTGAAAACATGTCAAGAGTACAGCACAGGAAACAGAGAGCCTGGCAACGTGGTCCAGGCCTGGCACGTTTCTGGGCATGCAGGGCTGTGGGGAGGGGGCAGGAATGCAGGCACAGGGTGGCACAGAAGGGGGACACAGGCTCAGGGGCCAGACCAGGGGGATGGTGAATGGTCTTGTGTGTAATGGAAAAGCACAGCTAGGAGAGGGGGAGAAGCTGGAGCACCACAGAGATGAGGGAAGAGGAACTTGTGAGGAGTTTTACCAGTGGTGGGAGCAGGTTTGGGTTCTGTCTGGAGAAAGGCAGAGCAGCACCCGGTGGGAAAGGGCTCAGCCAGCACCTCTGGGAGAGGTGGGTGAGCAAAGGCAGGGCTGGCAGTGCCATGGGTGGCACCGAGGGGCAGCCAAGAGAGGAGCAGCTTGGGGAACAGGCAGCACAACCAATACTGGTAAATATTCAAGCCTTCTTTTCCCACTGCATGAAGTGATTTGCTGCAGCCAACACTCTGTTTAAAGCAATCCATGGTGACAGCAGTGGGGGAGCAGCAGGTGAGCCCCAGGGCTGAACAGGCAGTTGCTCCTCAGACTGGTGGAGACATGACCACGCTAAGGAGCGACACGCTTCGGAAAAAAAATATCTGAAAAAGCATAGCAAGCATATTTTAGGGCAGGATGGAATGTTTGCTCAATTAACTAGTCAAAACAGGATTTCTTTGTGTTCCTCACAGCACTGCAAAGGGAACTCCCTTTATGAGAAGCAAGTTCTTTGCCTGTATCTTTATTACCCAACATATACCATTGTCAGGAATCTGACTAGCATTAGCTGATCCCACTCCCTGTTGTGGATTAAAGAAACTGCTTTGTCCTGGCCTGACTGGACACAGAAGCAATAGGGTCAAAATGAGACAGCTTGTTCAAAACCTGAAGGATTTGTGATCACCGTGAATGTCACAATACTGTTCTGCTCATGTAAGCAGGACCATAAGATCAGCAGAAAGCATTTTCATCAAGCCTTGACCGCTGCCACCATGTGTTTGGGTTTTCATTAATTCTAGAATTTTTTCATTCTAGAATTTTGTTTTAATTTAGAACACCCACTTCACAGTCATCTACCAACTGCAGGTTGCAAAATGCCCTATAACAAACTTCAAACTGTTAATCTTATATAAAAGATCAAAAGCAGTGAACTGCCAGTAAAAGAGATCTGGAGTGAAACCTTCATTCTGGTCTTGGGTTCTTACATTAACATGAAACTTGTTAAGTGACATTCCCAGATTAACTGGAAAGCAAACTATGCACTACTATACACAAAAAGACAAAACAGTTATTATCCTGTCCCTTAACAATATCTCAAATTTAAAAGTTTTGCCTAACCCTGTGCATCAAAGGTGTATAATACCATAAAGAGCATGAATATCCTGACTCTATAAAATGTTTGGTGCTTCAGAGAAAAGGCATCAATTTTCCCTCTTCCACCACAAATCCAAAAAAGTTGTATGTAAAAGGGAGAAATATTTGCAATTTCCTAGCTTATTTTGGACAACAGGAGTACAGCACAGATATGGCACAAAACCCACAATCTCCTTAACATTAAAAGACCACATTTAATTCAGACAAGACTAAACTAGGCAGACCAGCCAGCCTCACATCTGCTCTCTTGTATTGGGACTTGACTTTGCCTCATAACTCTGAATTTTCTATCCTTTTTTCACAGTTCCTGTTTGAATTAAGGTTATCAGAAATGTGGTATTTTTTCAAGGTTTATACCAACAGAACATGCAGCAGGAGTATCATCTCTGCTTTAGCCAGGGTTCCCAGTTTGTGACCTGAGGATTCATTTTGGCCATGGTGTTTGATGGGGTGCTGCCTCCCTGCAAAGCACCCCAGCAGGGAGGGAATTGTGGCCTGCAGCTTTCAGCCAAAGGTGCAGACTTACACCTGCCTGCTCACAGTGCACACAGCCACTCTGTCAAGCTACTGGTTTGTCTTGGAGCCCTGCTCTTATTACCATTTGCCATTCTCAAATGGATGTATCATCTGTGGAGCTAATGTCCAAACAGCTTGAATTTTTTTCCATTTTATAGGTAAAGGTACTAAAATAGCTACTGTCAAGAGCCAAGCCTGTGTGATGCCATTAAAAATACAGCTCATTAATAATGAGTCTGCATTGACCCTTGTGTTTGTGGAGCCATTGCTGAAATGGTTAAAAGGGCTGAACTCCAGCCAGGCTGTTTGCAGTGGCTGCTGCTGCTGCACCATTGCTGTTTGCTTCTCATTGGTGAGATCTTCCTGCTTGCTCCCAGCTGTGCCACCAAACTGTTTCTTCTTGGGTCAGGCTCTACCCTCCCTCAAAGAGTAGGATGAGAGGGAGGAGCTGTTCTGTGTGAGGCTGACTCATCTCTGCGGCCTCTCCACTGGGCTAAGGCCCAGAGAGCCAGTCTGGGGCCTGTGCTGTGCCTGCCTTGGCCCTGTGAGACACAGGCAGCCCTGCCTGGTGCTGGGACAGCCTGGATCAGCTCTTCCACTGCTCATTCCCCAGCACTGGGGAGGAACCTCCGTGGCCCTTTGCCTGGGGCTCTCCCCAGGCCTGTGCAGGGTTCCCCAGCCTGTGCTGTCAGTGCACAGCATGGCAGGCATGAACCTGAACCTCCTCCATGTCCAGGGAACAGCTGAGGGCTGATGAGTGCACAGCAATGTGCACCTGCTTGTTGATCACCTTTAATGCACAAGAGACTCCAAGAGAGCAAACACTGCCCTCCTCCAGAGAGGCGAGTGCCACAAAATGCAGCTCTAGGCTGCAGAGCTGAGGGATCTTACTCTGGACAGTTCACTGACTTTAGAGAAGAGCAGCATCAGGTGCATGGTCGAGGCTGGAAACCCTAGAGACCCTGGCTTTAGAGGTCTGTGCTCTCACCAGACTGACTTATTGCTCAGCCTATGATAAACCAGTTAATTCCTTTATACTCTGTTTTGCCCTTGTGTTTCCATATGCTACAGAGCTGAAAGCAGACACAAAAAATGATGGAATATTGCCATACCTAAAAATGGATATATTAATTTCTCTGTTAGCCATCTATTGTAGTCTGCACTCTTCAGAGCTGATGTTTTAACCTCATTCCTGCTGTGCTGTAATGAACAGGGTGCCTAGGAGACAGGAGACTGAGCTGGAATGGGTGCTGAGGCTGAAAGCTGAGCTATAATTTACATACATGCTACAGTCCTCAGATGTGTGGCTGTAACAATTTTATATATGGTTATATGTACTCCTGCCATGTCGCAGACATCTTTTCATTAAAAATCCTTTCTTAAGATTTTTTTCTTCTTGAGAAGCTGAGAGGCTTCAGGAACAAAATGTAAACTATGGTTATCTGCTGCTGTGGAATGCAACAGGTGCATCTGGGATTGGTCTCATGTGGTTGTTTGAAATTAATGACCAATCACAGCAGAGCTGTCTCAGAGTCTGAGGCAGCTGCCTTTGTTATTATTCTTTTTTTTCTATTCGTAGCTTAGCCAGCCTTCTGAGACGAAACCTTTTCTTCTATTCTTTTAGTGTGGTTTTAATGTAATATATATAATAAGTTAATAAATCAAGCCTTCTGAAACATGGAGTCAGATCTTCGTCTCTTCCCTCATCCTAAAACCCCTGTGACCACTGTCACACTGCCACATCTCTAAAACATCTGAAACAACTGCAGATCAGGGCCAAGGCCAGTTTGCAGCCATGTGAAACTGGGAGTCTGAGTGGTGGCTGCTGCCCAACAAGGCGACAGCATTGCTGCTGTAGTGGCTGCACATTGTAAAGAAACAGAAACTTTTTGGTGTCATTTTTGTCTGCAAAGCCCAAACAACACAGAGGAGTTCAATGACTGGCTTGGGATGGGCAGACACTCTTGCTTGTCTTGGAGTTTTGGTGGTGAGGTTTTTTCCAACAATGCAGCTTTTCACTTTAAATTGAGGGAAACATGGGTTACGTTTGCTAAGAGCAATTGAATAAAATGTAGTGTGAAGTATGATAATAACTGATAAGCAAACGTTGTTGGTCCTTCTCTCTACTAAACATGTCACATGAAAACAGAAATGTAACCTAGAACAGCCTTCATTCATTCCAAAGTGAGTGAAATCCCTAAAGGCCATTAGCTATAACATGGGAAATATGTAAGCCTAATACACCTGTTCTTTAATCTACAAAAATGCCATTCTAATAATACTGCCTTGAAGACATAAAGCAAGCCCTTATTATGGTCTTTGGTTTGGGTTCACTCCCAAGTTTTAGCTATGATTTCACTGAGGGAATCAGTAGCTCATAACTGCACACTTCACAGTTCCCCTATATGTTGCTCAGGAAATAAAGTATTTCTTTGTTTTGGCAGAACCCTTTGTACTAACCTTGAGTTTGAAGATTTTTTTTTCACTTGTTTTAATATATTTTAGTTTTTTTCTGGTTTGCATTCCTTCTGATGCTGCCCTGGCTACCTTTATAAACATCTGAACAGTTACTCTGTTTTCAGATACAAAGAACAATAGCACCTCAAGCGCAGTGAAAATACCAAATATTGATCTGTCCCTTGAATGCCAGAAAAGCTCAGCAGGAGGCATAGAAAATATTTCTGAAAAATGATAGCTTATCACCTGCAGACCTGGAGATTGCTGTCTATTATTACAAAGACTTGCTGGGGGGCTCAGTGACCTCGAGCCTTCAGCTATTTGTGTCTCTTTCAAGGCAAAGAGAAAAAATCTCAACCCTCTCCACAATGTTTGCATTCACCTCTTTCCCGTGTCTTTCACCTAAGTTGTGGAGGTGCCCTGAAACAAATCAGCCACAGTGGTGCAGCAGCATCAGAATTTCACAGCAGTGCTGGGACCTGATGCATGAGTTGCTGTCAGAGTAAAGATTTGGAGCCTTGTTTACACCCTTGCAATATCCCTATCACTTAATCAAGTGGGGTGGGTTTTGGAGATGTGACTCTTGCTATATATATATATGTTTAAAATCAAGCTGCACCTTAATGCTAATTGCACTGTGTGCTCTGATGTGGTAATTATTTCCCTGTTAGAAACATGCTTGTGCTAACCTGGGGATCCCAGCAATGTTGATGCTGCTTTTCCAGTCAAATTTGGCCCTGTGGGGGCAGTGGGGGTTCCTGTTTGCTCTTCCTGGCCTGTTGGGTGGCAGTGGCAAACACTGCTTCTGGGGACACTCACCAGCCACCACAGGTTGCTCAGGGAGCTGGAAGAACCTCTCCAAAGTCATCCATTGTGTAAAAACAGAGAATACTTCTAGTTTGGCCTTCACTTTTTCTTTTGGACAGGTCCTGTGTGGTCCCAGCAGCCCATTTCTGCAGTTCTTGGTGTTCCCTTGGTGTTTCCCTTGGTGGGTTCTGGGCTGCTGGCCTCTCATCAGAGAATGGACAATGTGGTGTTTGAGTGAACAACTGCTGGTGAACCACTCAAGTTAATTTAAACCCTAAGCTTGTGGTAGAAAGTGGAAGGAAAATTGATCTGTGAGCAGTGAAGCTGCCATAGGATGAAGAGTGCTTGAGAGCACCCACCCCACTCCACACAGCCCCTTGGGACCGTGCTCAGGGCTCCAGTGGGAGGTGCAGTGTCCCTGTGTGTTGTGGGAACAGCTGGAACAGCATGGAGATGGCAGTGCCACCCTTTGGTGCCACACAGCTCTGTCTGCCTCCATTTATCTTTTATTGTGGTCATGAGATAGTAGTGAGTGACAGTATCCCCCTTTGGTGTCATAACTCTGGGTGATAACTGTTATAACAACTCCACATAAATGATATTAAATATTAAATTCAGCTGGGAGAGCTAACCTGAAGGTTTGTCTGGATACATGGTGTGTGTGCCTGGTTGGGGCATGCAGTAGGAGCTGTTACCTTCAGTTTGTAGCTGTAAATTAAAGTGTGCCTGTCTCTGGTTCCACTCATGGGAAAGGTGCTGACACTCTTAGGTCTTCCATATTTTCTGGAGAGAAAAAGGATACAGGGCATATTTGGCATGGGGTAGGTTCAGCTCTTGGCCTGGTAGGGAAGCCTGCCTGGTGAGCAGAGGGAGAAACAAGAGCCGAGCACAGTTGAATTTGGTTTCCTTATGTGCTTGTGAAGCTTAAAAGTACCAACACAGAAGGTAGGTTTGACGGAGTAAAATAATTAATCTCCATTTGTGGCATAAATCCACATAAAATTACTATTTTTTAAAAATTTCACAGTTAAAAAGATCATATTGGGATATTGAGTCTGTTATGTAGTAAATCTGCAATCCAGTTGGTTTTTATGCTCTAACTACTTTTACTGCCAAGGTGGTGCCTCTGTTCTCTTGCCTTAAGCACAAACTCAGATACCTTGTGGTCCTTTCAAAATGTCACATCAGTTACTGTCACAGTGCAGGCTTCTTCGTGTCCTTTTCTCAGCTGACTGAAAAAAGCACCTCATTTTTTCAGCACCTCACTGTGTGCACCTGCAGTGTGCTCAGGACTTTGCTAACATCTCGCTCCAACTGTTAGCCTTGAATTAACCACCCCTGTCAAACATGAGGTCATATGCACCCCTAGTGCAACCCACACAAAATGACCAGAACACTAAAGCTGAGTTTATCCCAATAGGGTCAGAGTCTGCCACTGAGAAAAGTTTTTTTGAAAACTGTGGAAATAAAACCCAAACAAACCAATTCTGAGAGCTTCAAATCTCTTTCTCTCTCTCTTTGAGACACAAATATATGACACGTATATGACACAAAAACTATATATTCTCCTATGGTAACTAGCACCAGAGATAAGTTAATTTAACTAATTTTATATCTTCTAACCTGTTTTCTTTTTTCCTCTCCCACATAAAAACGGTCAATCCTTGCAGAAATTGCTGTAAGAATTAGCATTTAGGTTTTTTCCTTCTCTTTTTCAACAGAGGGAGCTCTAAAGAAGCTTATCTTTCCATTGGAAGAGTAAACAGAGTGCATCTTCAAAAATGCTTGAGGAAACAGCAACTCCAACGTGCATGCCTCTCATGATGATGTTTCTAAGTGATCCAAGGCCAGCCTTGAATTCTCTAACCAGGGAGCATTTCCATTGATTGCTGTATGGAGGCTGGCCTGTAGCTTTTCCTTGCTTGCTGGGAGTCACTCTGGAGAACTCATCTTACAGACCTTCACCCCTGGGGACCTTGGGGCTCTGCCTGGGAGGGAGGTGGTCCTTGTTAAAGAGATTTACAGCAAACAGGGACTCCAGGCTGGCTGGGCTCTCATGGAGAGGTGAATTCACAGAGTCTGGTTGGAAACCCCAGCCTGTGGGGCTGGCAGGGCCCAGGGGAGCTGTCCCAGTGACCCTGGTGATGCTCAGGTGTTCTGTGTGCAAGGGCAGAGCCGGGGGTGCTGATGGAGCCAGCTGGAGTGTGGGGTCACTGCCACTGGGCTTTGAAAGCCTCATGCAGCCATGTGCTCCCCTGAGTACAAAATGCACACCAAAGGGCCTGCAGGCTTTAAAGATAAAAATGTATTAGGAGCCAGGCTAGTACTGAGTGACTAAGTGTGTGTGTGTGTAGAGACTGGGGCTGCTTTTATCAAAGCCATCTGTTGACAATATATACTTAATATCTGGCAGGGACCTATGGAGTTTTTAAGCTGTATTTGTATATACAGTACCTGGAAACACAAGGACAAGTTCTTCCAAAAATCATTTTGATTTACACTTTTGGAAGGAAAAAGGCATACCATTGTAAAAAAACAGGGTTTTCACTGTTACAATGCAGATATACATTTGGCTATGTTGTTAATGTGTTTACAAAGGGTTCCTTTTACCAAACATACAGGAAAATAGATCTGAGAAAAATGACAAATGCCACCCAGCCTTGCTGCAGCAGAGTGTGGTTTACGGACTCCCTATACCTTTGTTCTCATAAGATCATCTTTGCTCTTGTCCTTGAAACAAAGCTTTTTATTAACAATCACATATTCATTGTCTTTCAGAGATGTTGTACTAAAATGAAATTACTCTGTTTCTAAAAAAATGAAAACCTGAAACACCCCTGCTCCTTCTCCAGCTGACAAATACCCTTTAAAGTATAACAAGTTGCAGCAATTTGTGCATTCTGCTGACATACAGAAATTATGTCCATACTAGAAATCTGTCTCAGTAGTAAAATGGCAAAGACTAAATACTAAATTTGTGTTCTTGTAAGTCTTCACCTCTGGGTTAGTGTGATGCTTATTTTCTGGTTTTCTTTAGTCAGCCAGCTCCTGACATGGCTAACATTGATGGTAGATGTTTGTCAGCTGGGAGGTGACTGTACACCAACGTAAAGGATTTCAGATGGGACCAGTTTGGCTTTCTGGTTTTGCTCTGTACAATTCTGTAGCATTTTAAAATACAGTCTGCTTTGTATATGGAATCATATGATTAAGGAATGCAAACTCCTATACTATTCCACTGAATTGGAGTTCTCCTCCCCAATGGTGACTGCAGAAGGCTTTTATTGTTCTCTTCAAGTCAGGCCCTATGCAAGCAAAGGTCAGGCTGCAGACACAACTGTATGAACAAAAACACTTGCTAGTAGAGGTTGTTTTGCTTGTAAACTGATCCAAGGTAGGTTGGTTCAAAAGCAGACAAACAGTATTTTTTACTCAGGGTAGACTGTGTGTATTCTTAGCTGTTTTGTTCACCATACATGCAAACTGCAGGACTGAGGCTGTTTTGGAAGGAGGCATTGCATGAGTGGCTGCTTCCAAGTTTCAGGAGTGTGTGTGCTTGTGCAGGAGCAGCTCTGAGCTGTGCTGAACCTGACCCCTCCCGGGCTCTCTGTGATCCTTATCTGCCTGCCTGCAATTATCAAAGCTTACTGGGAGAGAAAACTTGTATCGCTGCTGCTGGAGCTCGGTGGAAATTGTCTTTAGTAATTCAATACACTTTGTCCTTAAAATCTTGGTGGGCTCTGTAGTTCTCCTGCACAATCAAACCCCCCACACTGTTACTGAAAGAGAGCCTCTAGTTAAACAACATAAAATGTGCATTGCAAGAGGGGCAATGTCTGTAACCAGCATGAGCAGCCCAGAACAGAGCAAGGCCTGGCCCAGAAAGCCTCGTCCAGGCAGGGGAAGGAAATGCCAGTGAGAGAAGTGGGTTCAGGGCTCAGGGCACAAAGGGCTGCACAGTCTCTGGTGCCACTCTCACCCCCTCACTGTTTGCAGGAAAGCTCTGACTGCAAGATGTGCTGATGGGGGAACTTTGAAGACTCCCCAGTTTATCCCGAGGAAAGGCTGAGCCAGGAGAGGCTTTTTGACTGCCAGTTAATAAGCTGTTCACTGTGACACATGACATCCACTCCACATTTTTAATTCAGTCCTTTATGGTGCTCAGCCGAGTTTCAGTTTAACAACACAGATGTGTTGAGGAAATAACAGCAGTACAAAACCTCTAAAGAGGGAATAATTTGAAATAGATCTAGAGATGTCAGTCTGGCTATGAAAACTGGTCACTGTTGTGGAGCAGTGTACTCCTTATGCAGTCATTCGTACAATTCATAGTAACTGTGCAGTTCTCATAGCCACAAGATTATCAGAACTCTTTCAGGCAATATTTTTAAAAACATGTAATAATAAATCCCAGCTGGCAAGAAATCTCTACTTTTAACTTTTAAAAGTATTTCTTTTCAAGACCACAACAATGTAGAGCTTTACAGAAATGTCAGGTTTGAACAAAGTCTGTGTTCTTTGAACAAAAAAACTCGTTCAATACTAGAAAATAGGAGTAGGCAGAAATATCTTCCAAGCAGCGTGTTTCAAATTTCAATTTGCTGCCAAGGGCAAATGGAGAGAGAAGGCTGGTGCCTGTGCCCTGGTTCTGACTGCTTTGCATCACCTGGGAGCTGCCTTGCTCTCTCCCAGCTGTGCTCAGCCAGTGCCAGCCTGCAGGAAACACCTCCCTCTGCTGAGCTGGCCTGACCCAGGAATAAACCCTGGCTTACTCTCCACATTGCTTTTCTTCTAGAAGATGCTTGAGAGTGTGGTTATGCTATCTGTAAAAGTCAAGCATGTAACCACCAGCTTTCTCAGACACTGCTGTGTATTTTGGAGCACAAGCAAATGGCAATTATACAGGAGAATTCAACTGAACTTCACATACATGGACTACTGTAAAAAATGTAGGTTTTTGGGGTTGGGTTTTTTGTTGTTTGTTTGCTTGGGTTTTTTTAAAGTGAGGCTGATACTAAAACTGTATCTTTCCTATTGAAATATTAATGCTGTCTTTATTTTTTTTTTTTAATGATAGTAGCAAATTATATTTGCCCATGATGCCCATGGACGTCAGTGGGCCAAATTCTGTCATGTTCATATTTGTTGCACCAGTCACATTGCTTCAAAAAATCAGCCAGTTGGTGTGCAATACAAATGCAAAAGACTGGTTAAAAATGGGAGAAGCAAAGTTCATTTGAGGAGCAGAGTTGAGGTGATGATGAAACAGGAGAGAAGGATGGGAGGGCTGTGGGACTCTGGGCTCCATTTCAGGTGCTGGCAGGGCCAGCAGCCTCTTCCCCATCCCTCAGCTGGGATCAAAATTTCAGAGCTGAAAAGGGACATAGTAAATATTTCTACTGTGAATTTCCTAACTGAGAGACTTTACACCTCTTAGGTTGCTGTGATACCCAGAGCAAGTCATCCTCAGCTGATGTTGCCTGTGCCCATGGGAGCCCTTAACCAGGTTCATATGTGCAAAGTATCAAAGTTTAAGTTTAAGAAAATATTAAGATGGTAATGAGAATGTTGTATAAATTCAAAAATAATTTGTTGGATCTTGGGGAATAACACTGTGCTTCCTGCCCCCTAAAATAAAGCTCCTGACCGGATAGCAGGTAATTAATTCTTTCACAAGAAGGAATTCTGCAATCAAAGGGTACTTTGATGGTAAAACCCTCACACTCTGGGACAAAGCTCTTTCTCTGGCTCGCTGCTTGTGGTAGCTTTGTTGGCAGAGCAGGGGAGAGGAAGAACAAATTCGCTGTGTGTGCCAGGCTGGAGCCTGGCAGAGCTGCTGTGTGCTGCCCTGCCTGGAGGGCTGCCCAGGGGACAGGGGCAGAGTTCTCCTGCTCCACAGTCCTGGGCCAGGCTCCCAGCTCCCACCTCATTTCCCACCTGGGCCTCTCTTGAGGGAAAGCTGCTCCTGCTCTGTGCTGGGCATTCCCCCTTCCCTGCTGGCCCACAGCCACTGTCCCACCTGCCCTCCCCTGCTGGAGACCCTTTGGCCAAGACTGCTGCAGAGCTCTCTGATGAGACTCTGCTCTCTCCCTGCAGCTCTGGGGGTTTGGCTCTGGGACTGAGCCAGTGGAGGATTTGAGAACCCCTCAGGTGCTGCTGTGCCCCAGCACTGGTTGAGGCCAGGGGCCAGCCTGGGTGCAGCCTCACCCTGCAGTGGCTGGGCCTTTCCTGAGGAAACCCTCTTCTTCTGAGGATGGGAAGCAGCACAAAGGGACAGCTACAGGAGCTAAGGAAATAGCTACAGTATGCAGAACAATGAAAAATAATGGATCTACTGTATTGGTGGTTGCTCTTAATTTTGAGCTTTGACAGGTTGTTATTAAAGGACCAGACATGTTTTAGAAATGGTGGTGTAAACATTACTTCATCTCTTTGCTATGGGTACTTGGTGGAGCTCTGCTCCCTCTTCTTTTTATTTTTAATTCTTCCTTAAGAAAAGAGGAATGTTTTCTCTTTGTGAATAGGTGTAAAGTATCAGCTTGTGCCAAGATGCCTGGTATTTGGCCTCCTCACAACCTTGCAGGACATGGGCTGCATGTAAAGCAGGACAAATGTAGAGGGTTGGGACAATGGATATTGGGGAGTAATTGAAAGATTAAAAAGAAATCTCAGACATCACATGGAGGCAAAAATTATAATGAAAGCAAAAGGAAGGAATAAGGAAAAAAATTTGGAGGGCAAAAGAAGCATTCCTTTTTTTGAGGGACAAACACAGTCATGCAGCTTTTCTTTGTTTCTTGGCATTTATGTACTTTTAGTATAACAGGAGCATTGCACTACAGTTTTTTGGCAAGAACCTGGCTTAAAATAAAAATCTACAGTGCTACTGTACCCTTGTTCAATTCTGTGCAGGCAGTGATGGAGAGAAAAATGTAATGGCACTCAAAATATTTTCCATTCTTCTCTATGGAATAGAGAATATTAATTCTTCTGTATGAATTATTATTTGAAACCCTGAGAACTGTTTTCTAAATAGCTCAGACTTAAGGTCAGTTTGAATCTTCACATTAAGCAACAAAAGTGAGGAAAATTTCCTCTTTCTTGCAGCTTAGCCTAGTGAACAGGGGTTCCTGTAGGAACTTTGGAGTGAGTAGGGTTTGCCTGCTGCCCTGTGATGTGCTGGCTCTGTGAGCAGGTTCCAGCAGTGCAGTTCTCAGAGCAGGCTGCAGCAGGGCTGGTTCCATGAGCAGGTTCCAGCAGTGCATCATTATTGAATTCTATAAGAATTTTTAATAGAATTCCCCCCCCCCCTGCGAATGAGCATTAGTAAAACTTTGCAGAGGATAAATCATCTTCAGAAGAATATAACTTTAGAAACACAAATTATTGTTTGGAATACCTCAATCAATCTAAAAGATCTCATCCTGTTATTGAGCACCCCATTACTTCTTAGAAGGAATGCATTAAAATATCACATGAATTTCTGTCACAACTCAATAGACTTCACAGCTATTTAAAATAAAAATTAGTATTAATATAAATAAATAAATATACTCCCAAGTATATCTGCACAAGACAATGTTTACATTTTATTTTGCATAAAAATTCTTGAACTTCTAAAACTGCAGGAGTTTTTTTTTCTAGAGTAACTGTATGCCTACCTTGGAACCTAAAAGAAATAATTATTTAAACCCCTGTATTGTAATATATGTAGCTCTGTACCACTGACACTATTGCATTAGGTTTTTCCTGTAACACAGAAATCCCAAATTTTCATCCAAAATATTTGTAGGAGCCTGGAAAATATTTTTTTTTTTATTTCCTAATGAAGACAACCGTCAAGATTTATTTACAAAAGAGAAACTCGAGTTTTATGGAGCTACATTAATAAGTATAATAAAAACGTTTTTAAAAGAAAATCCTGCCTCATATGTAGGCTTAGAGAGGACTCTGGGGAGACCTTATAAACTGGAAATACTCGAAGGGGACTTCCAAGAAGGATGGGAACAGACATTTAGGAGGATCTGTAGTGAGTGGACAAGGAGTAATTGTTTTAAACTGAAATAGGATCACTTCAGCCTGGATACAAGGCAGAAATGTTTCATGGGGAAGGTGCTGCAGCAGCAGAACAGCTTACCTGGGGAGGGGTGGCTGCCCCATCCCTGGAACCATTCAAGGTCAAGCTGGCCAGGGCTCTGAGATGCCTCAACTTGTTGGAGATGCTCCTGCTCATTGAAGGAAGTTTGGACTTGATGACCTTTAAAGGTCCCTTCCAAGAATAATTTTTGGAACTTGGGATGAGTTTCTCAAAAGATCTACACCCTTATTTTGTTTTTCATATATGAATATTTGGTTGAATAAGGAATCAGCCTTTTGGGCATAGAAAATGAGGACTGGCTGATGTCCAGGTGTCATTGAGGTTTTTTATTTATTTAAAAAACTCAGTCACTAATGGGATGCAGAGCAGGACACACATTCATGCCCATGAAGATTTCTGAGGCTGCTGCTGTTGCCTCTCATTTCATGAACGCTGCTGGGGGCCAGTCACATGCTCTGAGTCAGGTGAGGCAGGGGCTGAGTGTTTGGGCAGCGTCCATCCCTCCCAGGGCAGGAAGGGGGATCAGGAGGGGAACAGAGCATTTTCAGGAACTGTTTCACTGGCATGGTCCAGCTGAGAGCACTGCCTGAGCCTCACTGACACACTGCCTGCCCTCCCTGTGCAGGGAAGCGCCACCACATTGACATCTGTTGCTGGGAATGTCCTAGAAATGATTTTTTCAGAGCTCTGCCAGTCTGACAGAGAGCTTTCATTTTTCAGGAGGTGACTCAGAAGAGCCCAGCTTGGTTTTGGAGGCTGACAGGGCGTCAGGAAGCGGAGTCACGGCTCACTGCCTGCCTGGAATCTTCTTTGAAGATATTGCTGCTCTGGAGATGTGAGGGACAAACCATAAAGACACCACCTGATGCTTGCCAAAGTGTGCCTGAAAATGGTGTTATGCTTGATCTGTGTGTCAAGTCCCTGCCCTTTGTAATTGCCTCTTTTAAAGCTCTGTGTGTAGCCCTGCATTTACACAGTACAGCCATCCTCAGTTTGGGAGCATCACTGGTGGAATCTCACAACAATTACTGAAATGGTGTGCCAAGAGCAAGGTTTTTCACATTAATAGTGACAAATACTGCCAGGAAATTGGGCCTGATAGCAGAGTATGAAGTTGCAACAGTAAATAGTCATTTGAAAACTTCACGTGGTAGAAATAATTTAAATTCCTTTTCATATTTATATCAACAATAAAGGAATTCAAGGACAAGAATGAGAGATAAAAATACTGTTTGGAAGGATGGGTGGCCCATTGCATATCTGAGTAAACAGATCAGCTCCAGGTTGTTTTCAGGATGAACTGGAGCTGGAGAAGCTGTAACCTTCCTCCTCCACGGAGTCTGTCAGCAACTGCTGCATGGAGCTCCACATTCTGCAAATGCAAAGGGGCTCAGGCCCCAGGGGCAGCACCAGCCCTGTGTGCTGTCCTTGTGAGTCAGGCAGACCTGAGAGATTTTACCTGGGAGCTTGAGGTGATTCTTTTCATGTTGAGTTCCACCCTTACTGTCACTGAAGGCTGCAGGACAGCCCACTGAGTCCAGCAGGAGAAGGCAATATCCTGCCTCTCCTTCCCACAAGACTTGGTTCCAATTTCTCAGCTTCTAAAGAACCTGGACCAAGTTTCAGTGCCTGGTGCAGAGTAGGTCCTTTGCTGTTTACCAGGAAAAGAGGAAATGTGACCCCCAGCAGCCCTTTATGCCAGTTCTGGCAGCACTGTGAATATGGTATTTACTTCATAGATTTATGGTCATGCAAGTTTTATTCAGATGGCAGATCTGGGTGACAGCAGCTTGCAGAACAGCCCGTGGCCTTGAGATGTCCCTGTGTCTGTGAAGGAAGGAGCTACAGGGAGCCACTGAGGGCTCAGGACCTCGGGAGCTCAAGAGGAAGCAACAGAGACTGCTGGCAGATGGACAAACCAATTGTGTGTTTTGTCTAGAAAAAATGTGGGAACCTCTATGATATCATAATGGGAGAGGGGAAAGAGTTAAACTAATGAAATTGCCCCATCATCACTTGACAGAAGAAGGAAAACAATGATGGAGAACATGAGGATAAGGATCTAAATTTCAGGTTTTCACCTGCTAATTCCATTTACACAGACTTGACAACTCCTTTACAACTGTGGGTTTGGTAAGGTCTAACACAGGTGTTTTCTTGGGGCTTTTTTTTTTACATTTCCATGGCATTAATAAGGTTTTCCTAAGGAAATTATGCCAGAGACAGGATTTTTGACATTACTTTATCAGTCCCCTTATAACTTCTGAATTTTGGGCCAACTTCTAACCAAATTTGGTTGTTCTTAAAAGTGATGTGAAAATAGCTGTGGAGAAGGAAAAAAGAACTTTAACTTTTTCTGAGGGAAAAACTGTATTCATTAGAGAATCCTCTGAGGACTTCAGTTTGGAACACAAAATCTACGGAAAATAGTATTTTACTTTGCTGCTCAAAGAACTATTTGTCTTAACATCTTAACAAGATCTTTAAAAAGTTACATTTAAAGAGAGCTCTCTCTCTCATTTTGAGGCTATTAATCCCTTGTGCTACAAATGTTTATGTGCAAGACTAGGCTTGGCAGATCATTAGGCTTTAAAGCTATTCCCCATTAAGCCTGTGTAGAAATCCTTGCAGTATCAGGTCTTTGCTGAAGCTAAATAAATGCTAGAAAGAGCTTTTTACTGTGGTTGGAATGAAATGTCTTCAGTGACAGTGCACCATGCCCTCCAAGTTTTGGGGGTTTTAATGAAAGGAAAAATGTTAACATTCAGCCTGCTCACCATACAGAGATCTGAAGGGAGAGTTACTGACCCTCTGCTCCAGCATAGAATAACTGGGAATAACAAACTCTGGATAAATTAGATAAAGAAATTTGATTTTATGAATTATGGTGGTAGAAAAATGCCTGCAAAGTACAATTCTGTTTACATAGTTTAAAAAAATTGATAAATGTTCTATGGCTATTTACACAAGGGAATGGAAGCTGAATCAAATGTTAAAATAAACCCCAAAAAACAACACGGTTTCTCTTGATTATTTAGAAAATACGAAAAAATACCACAGTGATGTCAGACTGGCACTGTTTTTCAAGCTTTAAAATTAGCATTGAACAGTGTGTTCTGGGAGCCCATGGTCTGGGTACATTTTTTTTCCACCACAGCCTGGATTGACTCGCGCTGCTCTCGGTGCTCCGTGTGCTGTGGCTGCTCAGCCAGGAATGCACAATGACAACGAACAACAGGGAGGAGGAATTATTGGGATTGTTTACAAATTTGGATTTGCATGAGGGAGTGGAGATGTTGACAGTTATACTTTGAGAATCAAGCTACCGCAGCTGGATAAACATGTCCTGGGTATCTCAAGGCCTCGCTTTCTCCCACTCCCATGGCACAGAATGAACCAAATGCAAGTCCAAGCTAATCTGAAAAATAATAGAGCAGCTTTCAACAAAACCTATTTATCTATGAGGTCAAAAAGCCTCAGCCTAGTTACACTCCTAGAGAGGCTCTAGTTGACAGCATGGTCATACTATCTCAGGGGCTGGGAGCTGTAGTGTTACAGACCACCCAGAGTTATTGCTCCCACAAGGCACTGATAATGGTGCTATGATTTCACTGCCTACAGACCTGATCTAACACTTAATGGCTTGGGTAGCCATGGGAAACATGCTGTATTTCTGTGTTTCATGGATCACTTTTCCGGGTATTTTTTAGGCACCGACAGAACTGTGTTTATAGATTGCAAAAGTAAAGAAGGGCTGTAAGAAATGAAATGAATAAACAAATTGGTATTGGCTTGCAGAGCTTCAGCAAAGGTAGCTGTGATAAATGGACAGGTTTTCCCTTCTTGGGCTTTGGTGTATTTGACACACCAGAATTCTGTCAAATTCCTTATAGAAGTAGAATACCTGATGATTTGTATGGTTAAAATATAACAGTGCATTCTCTGGAATGAAAATGTGAATGAATCCCAAATGCAAGGGGCTCTCAGCTTTCTGAATCTGTAGACAAACCTTCTGAGGCCTTTGGGTGCATCAGCAATGTAAGTATGAGTGCAGGCTACAGGAAATAAGCACTTGTGAAAGCTGTTCTGACCTTACATTGAGACAAGTTTGTAGAAATAAATTCCCATAAATCTATTCCAACTGCTGAATGATCTTTGAGCTGATGGACCATTCCCTGTGTAGGTCTGTTTGAAAGAAAACAGCAAAACAAACGCAAACACAAACCCCAAACAAACTTGAGAATGTTTTTGTAGAGGTTGGGTTTCTATTCTTGCTTCCTCTGAAGTCAAAAGAAATTCTGCCATAGGTTTGAATGGGAGCAGATTTGGCTTTCATGGGAAAATGTCTGTACACATGGAGATCTGTTTGTGTAAGTGCTGATTTACATATTCAAGTGCCTGTTTGCATAAAGAAGTTTGTTTGGGCCCAGCTGTTCATAAATACTGCAAGGTGCATGTCAGGCTCCTTTTCTCTCCGTTTCTGTTTGAAAAACTCTGTTACCATCCAGCTGGAGCTGCAAAGTAACATGATCTCTTTGGTCTATTTCTTCTTGCCCTCTGAGCTGTCTCCATCCCAAATCCAATAAGATAGCTATGAATTATGGGAACTATCATGTTGATTTCCAGGTAAATCTTTCATATCTACAAATAGCTTTTTGAAACAGTCATGCAAGAATGAGTAATGTTACCTAGTAGGCTGAGATGAATCTTTTTATATCATGTTTCACTCTGGGTAATTAATAGCACATACTTTAATCAGCATGCTTTCTCTTTTTGTGGGTTGTTGTGATGGGTTTTGGGTATTTAGATGGTTATGGTTGATGTCTGGGATTTTTTTTTTAGTGCACTAGGATGTAGTGACTCACATCTGTATGTTTGCAGTGGGGTTTGAGTGAGTGTTTTGTTTGTTTCTTTGGACACATTTTCAATTCTGAATACTGAAGTCACGTCTAGCACCAAATGGGAATGGTGCCACCATTGTCTTCCCAAGGAGCTCCCAGATTTGTGACTGCAGTTCTACCCTCTGAATTGTAATTTAGCATAAGCACAAACACTGCCACAAATATCAGCTTGAACTGAATTCCCAGCGGGTCCCCCACGGCCACACCTGGTGTTGGGATCCCTGGTGTGTGAGCACTTCCTACAAAATGTGCTTTGCAGGGATGAAAGCCCTGGTGTCAGGGAGAGCACACATGGAGGAGGAAGAGGAGGCAGGAGCTGCTCTGATGTTTCCCTCCCAGCTCCTTCAAGTGACTTTGATCCCAAGTAGTCTCAGAATTCAAAGCCCTTCACAGTCCTCATTTATAAAGATGAATATTGAAGATCATGCAGTTTTTAGTTTGAGCTGATCTCTTAGAAAAAGAGAATGTTAGCTACAGATTGTCAGTAATGCTTCTGTATGGCTGGAAATGTTTGATTTCTATCAGGATACTGGGAACTAAAGCTGACTTTCCAGGGTCTGTGATCTACTTTGAATGCTGCAGCTCTTGTTTACTATTTTGATATGTATAAACCTTGTCATGGATTGAGATTTTCTGTGTGATTTCCTTTCTTGAATATACCATATTAGTCATACATTTCTTTGGAATTGGGGTTTTTTCCTCCTTGTTTTGTAAACCACAGAGAAATGTCCCACTCCTTGTGCTGTTGATAGCTCCTTGAGCAGCGTGCCAGAAGAATGTGGTGCCACAGGAACATCTCTTCCCATGTGGGCAGATGGGTTCCATGGGCAGGAGTGGGAGTGTTTGCAGTGCTGCTCTCAGCAGCCTGACTCATGTAGCCCAGAGCAGGCTCCTCTGCAGCACTCATTTGGCACCGTGTGGCCCTCATAATGTCTGTGCAAATTGGAATAAACCTGTGCTGTTCTTCCACAGATGGATGGTTTGGGCTGTGCTGCACTCCTTGGTCTGACAGACAGAACTGTGAGGTCTTTCCCTGTTTCTCTTTCCAGATGAAGAAGTTTTTGTGTTGAAGAAAGACTCAGGTACTTGGTCTGGTTTGAAAACTGGCCCCAGAGCTTTTGTCTAAGACAGCACAGGATGGGACAAGTGACATCTCCCCCCAGTGATGTGATCCCCTGCCACACTGGGCACCACCTCCAGTTCTGTCCTTGTCACCTCCCCCATCTCAGCCAAGTCCCGCTCTGCTCTCCTGGGCACAGCTGCTGGCTGGAGCACCCCAAACATCCCCATTTGCCATGAACTCTTTAGGTGTAACCCTGACACCCCTCAGCACACAGCTGGGGCTGCCTGTGCAGCTTGGGAATGCCCAGCACAGCTGAACCCAGCAGAGTGGGTGACATTCTCTGTGTGTTGTGTTATCTGTTTGATGGCTTGCTTGGAAAGCCTTAAGAAGTTTTTGTTTTCCAGCCATCTGGTATTGCCCTGGATGTGGGTATTGTCTTCTAAGGGGAGAGACTGAGCTGCCCATGCCCCAAAAGACCAAGGAAATGTCCCTGTCAGATCTCCCAGTCATCTGAGTGCAGCTTGTGCTCAGAGAGTGCAGTGCTAGTCTTGCATATCCTGAGAGCTGAAACAAACCCATTAAAACCTGTAATGGAAAGGCTATTAAAGATACTCCAAGATGTGAGAGGAATTAAATCACTACTGGGGAAAAAAATCCCTTTTTGTTATCTGTGGATCAGCCTAGGTTTTATTACCTTTTCCCCCTGATTTTAGAATGGTGCACAACCGGTAGAAAAGGGAGTTGTTCCATGGGAAATACCCATTTTGAAGCTGCAAAAAGATGTTTATTTGTGATCCTAGGAAAGTCTTTGATAAATTCAGAAAATTTCTGGGAAATATTACTGTACTCTCATTGCACTGACTGAGGGATATATTTGATGTTTTCAAAGACTCTTGCTTCATAGAAAGCTCCAGGTCTAGGAGTTGCTCAAGTGGATTTTCATGGTAAAAGTTCACTGCTGAGAGAAGAATCCTGTGTGTGCCTTGACCATCAGCAAGGAACCAGCTGTGTCTGTCCCCCCTTGCCTATGAAGATTCCCAGCCCATGAAGAGCAGCTCATTTGCCTCCCATCCTGAGGCTGTACAAACACAATGTGTTCAAGTTTTGACTTTGCTCATTTGCTTGGTTGTTTTTTGATAAGGGAATGGTAGAGCCCTTCAAAGAAAAGAAATAGATGCATCTACTCCTGTGAAATATTTTAGCATTTTTTCCCTCTGAAAACCAGGTTTTGCCTTGGGAAGGAGAGCTATTTTTATCTTCAGAAATCTGCTATTTATCTCGTAACCATCAGAGATGCAAGCATGGATCTCAGTTGACTTTCAAGTCACATGAAAGTGTCCAAAATATTTGCAGTGAAATGTTCCACTAAGAAACAGCTTTCAAAATTTCATCTAATGATGGAAAACAATCTGTCTTGCCAAAACTTTCCCTACATGTCTAACAGGATCTTAGTTTAAAACTCTATTTCCTACTTAATAGCAGAACAGCTGCACTTGGAATGCAAGGTGTTTTCAGATTTTGCCATGTGGGAAACCTGTATTCAAACACTCCTGCAGTAAATGGAGCTGTTTGATGTGCTTATCTGCTTGCCAAATGTAATATTATTTCTCTACTAATATTTGTCTGTTGGTGGTATCGTGGTTTATTCTTGTTATACCAATACCTGAGAAATGGCCACATAAATGTGACATTTGAAATTTAGTTGTGATGCAAGATAATAATATCATCTTCAGAAGTATATTTTTGAAAGCATGTATGTGTATGTTTATCAGCTTTTTAAACACAGTGTGATTTTTTTCTCCTGAATAAAACTATAAATTGTACTAAATACATGGTGGATCTGTGTCAGGCACTGTCCCTTGTGCAAGCAGTACCGTTGCAAGGTATTCACTGATCCAGAAGTCACTGTTAGTTCATTTTAATATACAGGGTGAAAGGCTCTTCCTAACTTTAAAAATAAGATTTTTGCCCTAGTTTTGCTTGTACATGTGAATTTTGTCTAGTGATTCTCCATGACCAGCAAGCAAGAAATTCACTGGTCTCCTAAGTATTATAAATATTCTGTCTGTGCTTTTGTATCCAAGACAAAAACTTTTCACACAGCACAATTCAAAGTGATGTCACCACAGGGAATAAGGAGAGAAGAAAAATGCTAAGATTAGAGATTGTCAGACTATTTGGGGCTGAAAAAAATGTAATCAAAATGCATCACTTTACTGGAGCATCTCTGGGACCAGGTAATGGAGGAGGAAATGTTGGGAGAAGAAAGACTGCTTGCACTTGGGACATGGGAAAACAAGTGCTTGCTATGTCTGAGATAAAGCAGATTTTCAGTCCAGGTCTCTGCAATATGGCAAGAGGAATCTTGAATTGGGAGATCCCACATCCCAGTGAAGTCCCCAGCATGTTCTCTGTGGTTCTGACGGCCATTTCTGTTTGTTGAGAGGAATTGTGCCAAAACATCCTTGTTTTGTTCCTTATGCAGTGTGGCTCTAAGGAAAAACAAGTGCAAGATACCAATCTTTCTGGTTGCCACAGAAATCCCCCTTGTCCTTGATCTGTTCCAGTTAGGATTGAGTCAAACTACTCATGAAGTGTGGAGTGATTTGTCCTTTGAGTGGTTTCTGTGGGAGTTAACTGTGCTCAGCTCTCATTGAGACCTTCTGGAGCCACCTTGCTCATCCCTCTGTACCAGTGATTTCCCTGCTGCAAGCCTTGTGTCCCACAGCCTCCACCACTGGAAAGGTTAAGAAACCTTGTTTTGCTCTGCTGTCATTTTTGGGAAATGAGTGAGATTAGAATTACTGACCAGACTGGTTTCCAAGAGGCTTCATACTGAAGCCATGAAAGGAGCTAGAACTGAGGCAAGAAAACCAGTAAGGAAAATAGATGTGAAATAATAACACTGAATTTTGAACTGCAGAAAATTTTGAAATATTTGTCAACTGTGTCTTCCTAGATGTTGTCAGCCATCCTTAACTGAGCAAAAAAAATGGAGTGAGATGATAAAAAGAGTGTACCAGTAACTAATCATAACTAAGACCTGAGAGTGTACCAGTTACTAATCATAACATAAAACTTAATAATAACATAAAGCTTTTTTATTTGGTTCACTGACATGAATGACTTGTCATGCTCTTAAGTTGTACCTCCCTTGGAATTGGAGTAAATGCACATGTCACCCAGCCAGTTTTAGGCCTGCATTAAGGTTTTAAGTGGGATAACATTATTTTAAGTGGGATAAATAACACATTATTTTTTCCCCAGCCAGTTTCAAGCCTTGATTAAGGTTTTAAGTGGGATAAATAACACATTATTTTTTTCTGGTTACAGGTTATTGTGAGGTCACTTCTGACATTTGCTGATAATATTGTAACTTTATTGATTTAAACCAGAAATCTTTCCTTCTTAAGTATCAGCTGTGTGATCCTCACACGTGGTTTGTGAAGGTCTTTGCTATTGGGAAGGAAATCTTGATCTTGGTTCATCTTCACACCAAGTTTGCTGGCCGAAGTGCAGTGCTTGAATGGTTTCCTTTTAACCTCATCATTATTCTTAAGAAGGGAACAAACATCCAGTGCAAAATATCCTCTCAGCTGTCTCACAAGCACTGGTGGGGGCACTGCCATGGAAAGCCCAGTCCTTGAGTGGAGTTCTGCCAGGAAAAGCCACAAAGACCTTGTGTTGTAGTTCAGTTCATTCAGAAACCCTCCTTCACCTATATTACTTGAGTAGGTTCTATGTGAGACAGAGTTGGATTTACATAAGTAGTAAATATTGCAATCTGCCCATCCAGAGTTGTATTTTCTCCCTTTCTACAGACATCTGTTCCTAAATCTTACCTGAGTCAATCAGGATACAGACATCAATAAATCATTTCTGTCCCTGTCCCCCCTCCTCAGGCAGCGCATGAGGGAGCTGCTCCCTGTTCAGGAACCCACACTGCCTCCCTTCCAAACCTAGGATAGCAGACTAGGAAACAAATGTCTCTTTGCACCTTGAGCCCTATTCCTTTTGGAAATCTCAGCTTTGGAAATTTGTTCTGCACAGAATTGGAGGGAGGCTCAAGTTTCAAAATGCAGTTCTCGTCTTTGTTGTCATTGCCTTGACTCTTCAGCACCGAGGTTTGGTGTTGGCTTGCTTGGAGCCATAAAAAGACTGCAGAGAATTCTTCTCACTATGTGTGCAGGCCTGGGCAAAATGTCCTGCAACATTAGGAGAGGTTTTAACTAAGGTAAAGAGTTCTTGGTGTTCTTCATATAAAACTTTATAGCAGTTCTTAAGAATTCTATATCTATTTAATAAGACTTCTGTATCTATTTAATTCCTTTCAGAATATCCACTTGATATGTGGATTGGAGCTGGATATGTGTTTGTGGAGCTGCAGGTGCTTTCCTGGTCCTGTGTACAGACACTGCCCAGCCATTCTCTTTCCCAGTGTAGGTTTGTGATCAGGATTGGAAGCTGCTCTTCAGCTCCTTGGGAGGAATGCCAGTGTAACTGTAAATAATGCAGCTCTCTGCTGCTAACAGCCCTTACCTGGGTTTTGCTTTGTTTGTGAGAGGTGCATGCTCAGTGTTACCTGGGTATGTCCCACACCATTGCTTCATGGCTGCCTGGATTCCATCAGGTCTCTCTTTTCACACTGGGAAATCAGGACTAGATCCTGCAGGAATATATTGATATAGTTGAAATTAGCAGCCAGGCTTCTGCTCAGAAATTATTTACCCACTGTCAGATACTTGCCAAGGGATGCCTTGATCCATGAACGGGATATCCTTGTGACCTTTGTGAAGCTCCTCTCTATAACAAAGGGGTTTTTAAGCTTCATAAAAACATCTGAATTAGTTTCAACTTTTAGAGTGAGGCTTCAGAAGGTCGAGCATGCAGAAACAAATAAAAACCAGTATGGGAGGGGTATGTGTGTGTTTGGAAATTACTGATTGTACCTTTCCATTTTGTCTCCAGGATTTTCCACTCAGTCGAGGGGAATTGATTTGTCTTGTGATGGGGCACAGCAGTGATTCCTGCACAGGAACCTGTGATGTGCACATATGGTCTATGCCTGCACCCCTGGAGACAAGCAGAGATGTGGGAGACTTTTCCCCAGAGGATTCTGTTAGCTTGCCAGAAACGTCCCATTTCCAAAAAGGCACAATACAGATTTTGGCAATATTATCACATTGCTGTGCTACAAGCAAAGCAAGAAAACATTGAGATGTCAGTGAAGGTTTGTGTTTGGCCAGAGAAGCTCTTTGGGATGGAAAGAAGGCTCAGCATTGCTGCTGAGGCCACCTGTGGTGCTCCCTGGCTGCCCACAGGAGGGACAACAAGCAAGGATCTGAAAGGGAGGGAAGAGAAGCACTGGGCTGGGCTGGGCCCTGTAAATGAGCCATGGTGACCAGCAGGGACCTCGGGCAAAGCCAGCAGTGCTGCCAGCTCCTCTGGCTCTCAGGGCTGGGCACCCTGGTGTGCCACTGCCAGAGGGCTGAGCTCCTCCTGGCAGCAGGCAGCGTGCTGGGAGAGCTGCACCAAGCTTCCTTCACAGCACATGTGCCCGGTTCTCTCTGTCTGTCTGTCCTGCAGAGGGCATCTGTGCCAGTGCAAGGCTGCTCTGCCTGGACTGGTGTGGCAAAATGCTAGGAAAGTGACTGGAAAACAAAGGAGAGAGGTACCTGAGCACAAATTCTTGAAACTCTTAAAACCTCACTTGGATTAGCAACCTCACTGATTTAGCAACTAAAATCTTTTTACATGCAACTGACTTCTTGGGCCTGCAGTCTGTATAGTCACGGGCTATACTTTCTTTAGCTATAGAAACCCCCATGTAAATATCTGAGTTCCTTTTTCCATCCTTGTATCATTTCAGAGCTTGTGGCTATGGCAAAAAATGAATGTGGAAGAGGGAAGTGTTCCTTAGATTTTATTTATTTATTTGTTGTTTGTTTGTTTACTACCCCTCATGAGCCCTATGAAACATTCACAACCATGGAAAGACTTCATTAGTAATTGGTGGGGAAGAGGGAAGGATGGGAGAAAAGGCCTTCTGATCTATTTTAGTCCTCCAAGATGGCAAAAAGTACCCTAAAAACTGCACGAGTAATCCAGGAGTAGGAGATTTACTATTTCCCCCTTGTACGCTGCCACTGCTGCTCTGGAGATTCTAAAAGCCCTGAGAGGCTTGAAAAGTGATGTGACATTGAGCAGGGAGCTGCTGCTGGGAGACTCTGCCAGGCCCATGGAAGCAAGAGAAGGTTCTGGGGCAGCTGCTGTGTGTCACTGCTGTCACACTGGGCTTTAACTGGAGGCAGGAGCACAGCAGGGATGGTGCTGCACAGAGCTGTGGGAGCCTCACCTTCCCTGGTGGAGAAGGAGAGCTTGACAAATACAAAGGGAATCCTTAATAAGGCAATAATTCAGGTCTCTGCTTGTTCCACCCTGTCTTGGTTTGAAATGACAGGAGTCTGCTAAGGAAGGCAGGAGCCTGCCCTGAAATGGAGAATGTAAACCCTCCCCACCCCTCCCAATTGCTATAAATTTTAAATTAAGGGGCTCTCAGGCAAAAATATGGGAGCAGGAAATAACAGTTCTTTGATAGGGAAAAGGAAAAAAACCAAAAGGATAAAATAAACAATGCAGTACACTAGAACAACACTGACAGAGTCAGAACCCAGCCTGACACCCTGTGGGTCAGGGTGTTGGTGGCAGTCCCATTGGAATTGTGGCTGCAGCCCTCCTGCAGTGTCAGGGGTGGTTCTGTTGGAGCAGGGGGTTCTGTAGAGAAGGATGTATTCTTCCTCTGAAGATCCAGGGGAAGAGGCAGCTGCTGTTCCTCTGGGGAATCCAGTGGAGAAACCGTGCTGGTGTCTCAAAACGTCAGGATTATATCTGGGTAGCAATGCTTGGCTCCTCCCTCTGGGCTCACATCTCCCAATGGGATGCTGTAGTTCTTATCAGCCATGCAGGGACATTCAATAGCTGTTATCAGCAATGTCCCTTCCCAGAGAGGTGTGATTGTGGTCACTCAAAGAGAGAGATAAAGCAAACTGCCCACTTGACAAAGGTAACCTGCCATATAGATGGGAATGGAAAACAGCTTGCATTGCAATCTTCAGCACACCTGTTTCAAATGTGGTGAGTTATAAATGGCAAACTCCAGCCCTCCTGAGCAGCAGAGCTCACAGGGGTGAGGGGTTTCAGGCGGGGACTGCAGGACCTGGTGCTTGGCAATGGTGATGGTTCTTGCCTACAACATGAGCCATGGGCTTAAAGCTAAATTGATACTTTAGGACTCTACTTGATATCCTTGGCTGGAGAAAGAGCGTTCTGGGAGAAACCCAAAAGATTCTGCTGTCTTGAGTTGTCCCTGTCTTTCAGCAGTAAGGGGTCATTTAAGACATCTTTGATAACTTAATACTCTATTTCACAGCTATTATAAACAAGCAAAGAGCAAGGAAACATACAGGCTTTCTCATTAGTAAATTTGCCTGAAGTTTAACAGGTTTGTTGGAAAAACAGGGCATAAAAGGGGGGTTGCTGCTGTGTTACAGTCATGCCAAAGGGCTTTGCTGGGATGACATATATAAATGAAGATTTGAAAGGAATTTTACTCTTTGGGTTAGCATTGCTGTTTCTTATTTTTCAGTACATTGTAGACTTCATCATGAAACAGAATAACTAATAGACTGTCTGACTCTTAATTACTAGTGAAGAGCAGAGTTGAAGGAACTTTTGTGGGTTTGGCCAAAAGGAACATTTGCCTTTAATGTTCAGCATTAGAAATGACACTTCAGGGAATTTTTTCATTTTTGCTGGTTTGAGAAACAAGACAAACTAAAAAAAGTTCTCAAGCAAGTCAACAAAAAATAAAGTCACCATGGCTTAAATTTATATTTTTATATGGTACGGGAAAACTAAAAAAAGGCATTTTTAAAAAATCGTCTCTCCCATTCAAGGCTGAGCTGGATTCATTGTGGTTATACTTTATTCTACAACCTTATCTAGGAAATTGAGATTTGGGTGGATTTGTGGATGGGTTTCCATTGGAAGAAGTGTTGCACATGCCCTGGGAAGCAGCCTGGCCGCTCTGGGGGAGCACTCACAGGTGGCTCTCCCTGCTCTCCCTGCTGCCCAGCTGGGGCAGGAGCTGCTGCCGACACTTCCATTTAAACTCCCTGTGATCTGATATTTCTTTGATGTCCTTCTGATCCTTTCTCTTGAGGAACTGAACGAAGAGAAACCGTTGCTGTAAACACAGAAGACATTCAGTGATGTTCCAAAGTGCACATTTTTGGCAGCAGTGAGCTTTTCCACATAGCTGCCTGGGAATTTACAAATCTGTCACATCTGAATCCATTTTGTGAGCTTTTCCTGAGGCTGCACCTGCCTCCCAGAGACAGGGGAAAGGGAGAGGCTGTAGATATGTTATCCATTTGCTGATGCTTCATTAGAGCTGAAAGGGAACAGCCACGTGTTATGGTGTGGTTACAGCACCTTGGGTGGCAAAACTTCGTGTCTCTTGTGAGGGAGTGCTCAGTGGCTCCCTTCTGCTTTCTGTCCTGTTTTCCCCAACCCGGACTACAGGCATGGGGGTTTTCTTCTGAGTGAAATGTAACTTTCCCTGAGTTATTCTTGCTGAGAAGAAAGAATAAATAGTCAAGTGTGGGAACCCAGAGCATCCCTCTGGCTGTCCAGCACGGCCAGGACCCTGCCAGGGGGCTCAGAGACCCTGGCACAGAGGCCAGAACACCTGTGGGTTTGATTGTGACCCATGGAGCAAATTACCAACCTTGTATGAAGATCAGCAAGGCACAACAGTTTAGGTAGAATGATAGTGAAGTTATCACAGGGTGGAAAGGTCAGTTTTGGAGTTTTTGGTATGGGGGTTCAGGAGGCAAGATGGAGGGAACTGGGCATGTCCAGCCTTTCTCCTTCTTCTTCTTGGCCTCCATCTTCTGCTGTGATGGTGGCACTTACAGATTGGTTTAGAGTAGAAGCTCACTGTCTAACACAGGTGATAGGTATTGGAAAGTAATTGTAAACATTGTACACGTAGTTTTTAGTATAAAGCCATAACAGTGCCCTGGGGGCAGGCAGAGTGCCTGGAACTGTCCTGCTGGATGGACCTGGGCAGGGCAGGAGAAAGAATTTTATAGATGAGATACAATAAACAACCTTGAGACCGAGAAATGAAGAGCTCCGAGTCATTCTTCAAGCGCTCGAGCTGAGAAAAGAGACTTTGAACAATCTCAGGGTCTCAGCGACCCGAAGGACCCCGAGAGTGCAGCAGTGGGGCTGAGTCCCGGCTGGGAGAAGGATTCCTGGCACCGCTGTATTTCATTTATCCCGCCCGGGGCTGCTGCTGGATCAAGAGGGCAGCAGCGAGTCACGATCGTGCGGGGCCGGGCTGCAGGTGACACCGCAGACACCTCCGCAGAGCCTGGAGGGACAATTGTGCTCCTTCACCTTCGTCAAGGGCATATTTGCTGCTCAGATGGGAGTCACAGTAACTCTACACTGCAAAATGATCCAAGTGTTTGTCTAAAACATGAAAGCTATTTTATTAATAGGATTTGATAGATTGTCTGTTGTCCTGTTAGATTCAGGTATAGAAAGTGAATTTAAAGCTTCCTGGTGTACTTTAAAGGGAATTGATTAATGTTGCAGCTCAGCAGCTCTGGAAATGAATGGAAGTTGTTTTCAGAACAAGGCAGACTCCTTGGTTTGTTCCTGTCCTTTCTGTCTGCAGGCCAGTTTCACTCCTGACGCTCGCTGGGTGATGTGGCTGTCACAGGAAGCTGCAGCTCATTTTAATGTTCCTCCAGTCCCAGTACAACCAGTTTGATGTGAGCAGCCACTCACTGGTGGAACTGAATGCTCTGAAATGGCAGAAGGGATCAAAAGGCTCATTGCTTGGGAACAGCTTTTGGTCAGCCAGAAAAACAATACCAGACTGGTGGAGTCTGGGTGCAGATTTTTGGGTGCAGATGCTTTATAGGCCCTTTAGCTTCAGTCAGACCTACCAGAGAGGTACAGATCTGTGAGGAACCAACTGCTCATGTTCTTATCTTTCCCTCAGTTTTGGGAGGGATCTCCTCAGCCACTGCATCCCTATGGACTTCATTAGAAAAGCACAGGGACATAGGTATTTACATAGATACAAACACAAATGTATTCCCTAAAACATAAATGCTTTCTAATTCTTTTTGAAGGCACCATTTCAAGGCTGGTAGTGACTTAAAGGTAGAGCATCTACTAATTTTCACTAATTCTATTACCTGTTTTTAAACATCTGTTTCTAGTGGGATTAGAATAGAGAAAGCCCAGAAAGACTTTAAGGTAAGTCCTGAACAGTTCCAAATGTAATTTATGATGTAGCCTTATAAAGACTAATGTTGCTTGACAGATACAGAAGGCATCTGTACAAATGCAAGGCATTTCTTTACTAACAAAGAATAGTTATTTGCAAATAACTGTTGGGTTTTATTTATATGTTTTTTCATGGCATGAACATTTTGCTAAAATAGTTTGAGGCAGCCTAAAGCTTTACCACAAGTATTTGTGACACTCTGTACAGGCAATCTATCTCCACAGTAATGCACAACAAAACACTTTGTTCCTTCTGCTGCTTGTTCCTGCTCATTCCTGTGCAAATCTCCTGATAAAAGCCTGTGTTTATCTGGGAAGGTACCAATATATATCTCTTTCACACCTAGCTAAATAATTTTTCACATGGCAGCTTTAAAAGCCTCTGGGCTTATCAGTGGAAAAAATGCTTGGAAACAGAGATTTAATACTTAAATTAGTTCTATCAGCACTCTTTTTTTTTTTTTTTTTTGGTTGGCTGGGACTTGTTCTCACAGAACTTCAGGCTGGATTATTTGTATTAAACTTCCTGACTGAATTCCGAGCAAGTCATCTTTCCCCACAATGCTGACCTTTAGTACGAGGCCAGTATAATTTAAATTTTTTCAAGTTTCCCTTATAAGCAAGAGAACAAGAAACCATATCCCTCTAAGACCCAGTTAGCTGGCTGTGTGGCAGAATATTTTCAAATTCTAAGGGGAAATCCCCCCAATAAAGTTGGATATTCCAAGCTGGCATTCAAATGGCAGGCATCCAGAGTGGGGTTAGCTCCTGGCTGAATGCAAACCATTTTCCCTGTCTTTCTTTTTCATTTTGCTGCAAGAGTTTAAACTCAGATTAGCTCCCTGATCTGTTCCACTGCACAGCCTGTGCCACCCCACCTGAGCAGGTGAATGTGGGAGCAAGTGACTTGGAAGGAGCATGCTGTGCTTTCATTTTATAGCCATGATTAGGTATCAGGACAGGGAGTATCAGTCCTGTCATGGCAAGGAATTGCTGTGAAATTAGATGGTTTTGTCTGAAGAAAATCCTGGTAGTTCCCTGCTAGGAAAAGAGCAACATGGGTGAGACAGAGTTGGAAAGGCCAGCAGTGGGGTGGGCAGCTTGGGCACCCTTGAGAAGAAGCAGATCTGCTCAGCCTAAGCCAGAGTACTGAGGAGATGTGCCACAGAAAACAGAAGCCACAGTTGTGTCATTTGTGGGATTTCTTTCCCTGTCTTTATTGGGATAAAAGCAGTTTCCTGTGTGCAGCTCATCAGTTCTGTTCTCAGACTTGCTGCTGTCCATAGCTGGAAGTGCATCATGACTTTTGCAGAGACTTGGCTTTTGTTCCTCCTTGCTGGACCCTTGGTCTCCACTGCCCTTGTGGGACTGCAGAGGACAGTCCCTGATGGGGGGAACTGATTTTTTTCCAGCACTAGGTGGCTGTATGGCATTCTGCAGGGTCCTGTACACAAGTCCTTTAAAAGTTGGGAAGTGGGCCATTCTCAAATGGAAAGGCTTCTGTGATTTCACACCTCCACCTCAGTATCATCTTTTTGAAAGTTAAGAAATCAAGGAGTGAAGGGATTTTAATTGTGTAAGCTTGTCCCTGGCTGCAGACACTCTTGTCAGTGTGGAGCTGGGGTAGGCATGCAGCCCACCACAGGAGTGATGCTGGTGACAGGGCTGTGACTGCTGTGTGCCATTGCTGCTCTTAGAGGCCATGGACACTGAAGGGAGAGCCTGCCTGTGTAATTCTGCTCCAGACCTCTCCAAACGCTCCTGCTGCTTGGAGGCCACTCAGTGCCCCCCATGGACATGGGGAGGGTCAGGAGAGGGCTCCACTCTGCCAGGGGACACAGGGCAGGGCTCTGTCCCTGGCTCCTGGTGATCCTCAGCTGTCCTGAGGGGTGGGGACTTGCACCAAGCTTTGCTCGTGGACCAGGAGCTTTGAGAGGATTAAGTTGTCCCAAGACCTGGCTGTGTCCCCAGGCTGTGGCTTTGCCAAGGCCAACAGGAGCTGTGCTCAGCTGCTGTTTTTCATGAAACCCGGCCCTGAGAAGCAATTTGTCTCCAAATTAAAGACAGGCAGGTGTTTTCCTTTGGCACTGCCTTTGCCGTGCTCTGGTGTCAGTACATTTCCCTGCCCATGCCCTTCCCCTCTCATTAGCAAAGAACAAGAACTAGGTTTGGCTTAAACATTAATATAAAATCCCAGTGTAGTGGTTTGTGGAGTCCTACATACATAAAGGTTGATGCAGCAGGGGTTTCACAATGCTCAGTGGTGCCTCTGGTTATTTCTTCACAATGAACAGCACTGAAAAACCTTTCACAATTGGAATCCTTTATGTGTTTGAGCTTCACCTTCTGAATATTTTATTGTGATTGAAACTACTGTAATTTTCTTCTTTTCCAGAGCTCTCTGGGGTGAAATTTGTGCAACTCCACACCAACAAATGTGATGATACAGAACATTTATTTTGCATTTCTTTGGTGGCACATCCAGTGTGAAGATACACATATTTAAGGAAAGAGGCCTAGATGAGGATTAAAGATCTTGGGATGTTCCAAGCTGCTGTAAATGCATAAGGTGAGACATGTAATGAAATAGCAGGTCTGCTGAAATTATTTATTAAGCCACAAAGTCCAGGGGTACAATAATACATGAGGTCTCCATTGTGCTGGGTACTGTATGTGGGTAGCAAAAGGCTGGTTTAGGCCCCCAGATGTTTTTTGTAACTCTGCTGAAATTCTTAAATGATGTCACTTTGCAGCCTTGTTTCATGCTTGTTTTCTCTGAATGGTTTTGAATGAAGATCCCCAGGACATAAAAGTAATGTGCAGGAGTATTTGTCCCCGGGATTTTGCACAGTTGATCAGACGTGAAAAGGAGACGCTGCAGTGACTCATCTGACCCTGCAGACCCTGCAGTGCCGCCCTGGGCTCTGCTAAGGTCCCCAGCACAGGAATGCAAAGCATTCCAGAAGCTTTCCTCAACAATTCCAGATAGCAGCCAGCAATTTTCTCACCAATGTTACAGAAAATGGACAGGGAAAGCAAAAGGCTAATTGAGTAAATTATTGCAAACTGCCTATGGAATCTCTTTAATTTATACCTAGCAATGTAAACCCACTGCAGCAGTGGTACTGCTGAGGATGGCTGTGATACATTTTTTTTTTAATTTTCTATTTTCCATTATTAATAAGGGCAGCTTTCAGTACTAGATATAAAAATTCTTCATATAGCAGAACTGGTGTTACATTAGGCCAAGATTTTGGCAATACAGAAAGGTGTTTACTTTTAAACTTATAGAGTTGCAAGACTGTCTTTCTTGTAATTAAAACCAGGGGTTTTTTTCTCTCAAATTTACTGTCCAAATTTAAGCAGGATAGATACAGGTTGTAACCATAACATGTTACCATCTCTAACTGGTAAAATTCATTTAACCATAGCAGCAGATGAAGGTATTAGGGAGGGATTTAAAGGAGGATAATGAGGTAAAAAACATTGCAGTTCCTTCTAAATGCCAATCCTCTGTAATCAGGAAGGGCCTTTTGGGAGCAGGCAGTGGCAGGGGCCACCAGCCAGCCCTGGAGCAGAGCAGGGCAGGACAGAAGGACAGAAGGACAGAACCTCTGTGCTGCCTTGTCCAGCCCAAGCACTCGCACACATCCAACTGATGCCTTGGAATGGCCTTAGTGGAGAAGTAGCTGGGCTAGAGCTTGGGGTTTTGTTCCAGGGGATTTTTATTGGTTGGTTTCCTTTTTTTTTTTTTTTTTGTCGTTAGGGTATTTTTTGTGTTGGTTTTTTTTGTGATTTTTTTGTGGGTTTTTTTTGGTGTTTTTTTTTTTTTTTTTTTTTTTTTTTAGTGGGGAGTTGGAAAGTCAGTTTGTTTCAGTGTCCAATTTTCCATTGGAAGCAAACTCCCTTGTTTGCCCTCCGAAGGCAGCAGCTGAGCCTGATGTGTCTCAGGGGGGGCAGCAGTGCTGGCCGGAAGTGGCTGCCAGGGCTGCTCTGGGATTTGTTTTCTTTTGATTATGGGAAAAGAAACCCGAGATATTTCTGTGCATGCAGAGCATTCTTCATGACTGACAAATCTGTTGTCAAGTAGGCGCAAGGGGGAGGTGCCATCTTGAAAGACAACACAAATATGTTTGAATCAGCCTTAAAAACCCAAACAAACTTATTTTTAGTGACTTCCAGAAAGTTCTGCTACCAAAAAAATGGGGGAAAAAATTGAGATAGATAGCCACACTGTTAAACCTGGCCTTGCTGTGGAGGGGCTCAGTGGAGGTCACTGCGGTTCACAGCATGGGGACACTCCATGGTGTCCCAGATAACCATGGCTGATCTCCTCAGGCAGGAGCAACACAGAGCTCTGAAGATCCCTCACAGAGCTCAGGATGTCCCAGATAACCATGGCTGATCTCCTGATCTCCTCAGGCAGGAGCACCACACCACAGAGCTCTGAGGGTTCCTCCCAGAGCGTGGGGACACTCCATGGTGTCCCAGATAACCATGGCTGATCTCCTGATCTCCTCAGGCAGGAGCACCACACCACAGAGCTCTGCAGGTCCCTCACACAGTGTGGGGACACTCAGGGTGTCCCAGGCAACCATGGTTGATCTCCTCAGGCTGGAACCCACCTTTGCAGGTTCCTCACACAGTATAGGGACACTCCAGGATGTCCCAGATAACCATGGCTGATCTCCTCAGGCAGAAACCCACAGAGCTCTGCGGGTCCCTCACACAGCCTGGGGGGCTCCCTGAGTTCCTGGGCTGGCCCTCAGCTCCCAGGCACTTTGGCAGAGGAACCGGAGGTGCTGTTCTTGCCTCTCCAGTGCTTATTTTGGTGGCTGGCTCTGCTGGGCACACCAGGAAGCTCTGGGGAGGACAGAGGATGCTCCTCAAGGGGACCTGCTCTGAAATAACTTTGGCATTTCTGCTGGAAAAGCCTCTGGTGACGTTTCCATGTCCTTCAAAGCTGGTGCACTTGGCACCATGCAGGAGGCTGAGCAAAGACCAGCTGAGTCCAGCAATGACATCCTCAGTCCAGCCCTGGCTGGGTCACCTCTGGCTCTCCCACCTTTTGTCCACCTTTACTTTAGCTCTACATGCTGCAGCTTTTTTCTTCCACCTGAGACCCAAACACAGCAAACCCCAGGAGGGCTCATCTTGCTGTGCTTGCAGAGCTGTGCTTTGTTGGGGTGCCTGTGGGGCAGCATCCTGAACCCCCACAGTCTGCTCCCCATCTCTGGCCATGGCCACAGTGGGCATTGCTCTGCTGCCTGTGCTTGGGTGTGATCTGCAGCTCTCACAGGGAGAATTTCCTCCTGGAAAACAGGATAGCTGGTAGCCTTCAGCTGGAGAGGGAGTGAGGAGTAACCACTGTCAGTGAGAGGAAATGTGAGTGGTGTTATCATCTGCCCTGAGGAGTAACATTGGGAAACATGTGAAATGCTCTGTGACCCTTTGTCAGTGGATCTGATGTGATCAGCTTCCCTCTAAAAGGAGAATTTTGCACACAACAGCCCTTCAGCCCACTTACACCTCCACATGGGGGTCATTTAGTTGCATATATTGAGTACAGTATTTGCAGTGAGTTCATATATTTAGGATTGGGGTTTTTTTGAGATGGGAGGAGCTGTAAGGACAAACAAAACCTCTGCTCTCCTCACAAGCACATACAAGGGACAACATGCAGTGATGAAAACTGCAGAGATTTTGGACAAAGCACTCAGAGACTGCTCATGCACCACCTCAGGAGAGCTCTGCTGCTCCTCACAGCCAGGGGCAGCTGGCACAGCACACCCAGCCAGGCCCACCCTGTCCCTGCTGTGTCACACAGGGCACTGCTGGGCACTGCTGAACACTGCTGGGCACTGCTGGGCACTGCTGGGCACTGCTGAGCACTGCTGGGCATTGCTGGGCACTGCTGGGCACTGCAGCAGCCTCCCTGCAGTGCTGCTCTCCCTGGGGCTGCACCTTCACACACAAGGCTGCATTGAAGATCCAGCTGAAGGAAAACAGCAGCCTGTGGTGCCTCCTCTTTGTCCTCCCTGACTGTGCCTGCTAAGCCTGCAAGCAAATCCCTGCTGCAGGAGATCCTTGGACCCGAGTGCCAATAAAGCCATAAAACTTTTGGGAAAGGTGATGCAGATATTACTGACTGCAGTGCAGTAGCTGCCTAACCTCACACTGTCTTTTGGCTCATCAGCAAAGGAAAATATTTCACCTCTGAAGATATTGTGATTCATGCAGGAAAAAACAAAATCAGCTAAATTATACCCTGAAATCCATCATGCTTTATCAAAGCATTGTCTGGTGGCTGCCAGAGCCTTTGGTTTAGCAGGTTTTCTTCTGTATGCTGCAGAATAAAATGGGAATCACAGAATGTTAGGGGTTGGGATAGACCTTAATTATTGAGTCCCTAGAATCATTGAGACCTAGATAGTTGAGTCCCAGCCCCCCTGCCATGTGCAGGGACATGTCCCACTGCATCAGGTTGCCCAAGGCCTTATCCAAGAAATATTAAAAGAAAACTTTGTCTTGCTCCACCTTCCTTCTTTTCTGATTGTTTGAATTGCACATTCTTAAAGACTTCTGCTCCTTTTCAGGGGCATTCATGGACTCTTCCATACAGGTATTTTTGTTAATTTTTCCCCATGCTGATGCGGCTTCTGGAAAATGATGGGCCAGTTATATATTAACTGGCAGTACATTTACTAATTTTAAAATAGGGTTTTCTGGCTTTAAAAAATAAGTTTTTATCTAGAGATTTGAAAATGTGCTGTGGGTAGGTGAGCAGTTAACAGCTGATTGCAAGGAGAGTTAGTAATTAAAAAAAAGGTCACAAATAATTTATTTTAAATAGAGAATGAAATAGTCAAGTAAAGGCAGATCTAAATACAGTTGCATGTCTGTCACTTTTACCTTTAACTGCAATATATTGGGGTGATAAAAGAACAGCAAGCCAAATAAACTGCAGCTGTAGCATTTATGGGTGAGGAATGTAGGTAGCAAAGGAATTATTCCACAACATAAGATGTCACTAGAAGCAGTAGAATGTGTCTAAAGTGGCCATAATGTTTGTTGGACCAAGAGTTGCCCTTTTTACAAAAGGATCCCTGTGTGACGGTGACACTGTGCTGGGAGCCTCAGCCTTGTGCCCAGCCAGCTTCCTCCTCTCCCTTGCTGGGAAATGCCCTGATAAGGACCAGACAGTAAATGGTGCAGAAAGCTGGGATGCTTTTTTCCCTATTCCTTTTCTGACATAGGAAGAGGTGAGGAAAGGGATGAGCTCCCAGGTGAGCCCAGGCAGAGCCAGGTGTGTAGGAGAGGCACCACCACCCTTTTGGGAGTCAGGCAGCAATGCCTGCTGCAGGACACCAGCCCTTTCCTTGCCTCACTGAAGGAGCTCTGTGAAAATGAAAAATTTGGGAGCCATGTCCACTGATGCAGGTAAGTGCAGTTAAACATGTGGCTGGCAGGTACTGCAGGTAACTCTTGTTATTCTCTCCTTGGCACTGCACCCTGCCACACAAGCCATTTTAATTTTCTGCCCTACTCTGTTGTGTATCCATCCATAGTGTGTGAGCTTTGAGAACTTCAGGTCAAGGCACCAAGGTGAGACCAGAGCCCCCCAAAACCTGACCCTACAGAGCAGAATTATCACTGCTTCACTCCCCTCTCATATGCTTGTTGCATGTAATTCAGAGTTTCCAGCTGCAAACCTGAGATGGTGTAAGACACAGTTTGGTGCAGGGATTTCCTGTGGTGTCCCAATGCCCCTGGGCACTGTCAGGCAGCAGGACCCAGCAGAGTGCCAGGGCCGGCAGTGCCAGCCCTGCTGTCACCGTGTGGCAGCTGTGGTGTCACTGTTCCCTCCCCAGGGCAGCCCCTGAGGGTGTCTCTGGCTTTCATTTGCCTGGTAATTAACTGATCAGTCGGCTTTAACATTCCTGCAATAGTTTAAATGTGCCAAAGTTTTAATGAACATGGAGTTTTTTGGATAGTCCACTTAACTGCCTGAATTGCTGTGACTAACCAAAGCAGACCTTGCTCTCCAAGGCAATGCCTTCCCAGACAAGTACACACAAATGAGGGGGTTTGGGGATTTCTTTTTTCAGCTGTGATGCAAGGCTTTAAGAATTTGTTCTCAAATGTGTTGCTTGATAGATACTTTATCACTTCTGGAAAACCAGATCTCCTCCTGGTTTCTCTCTTTTGGTACAGTTTTCAGTTTGTCCTTCTCCTGTGCTCTTTGTGTGAGCACAGTGGTTTTTGCTGTCTAATGTTGTGTATTGTCCTCAGAGGGGACAGAAAGAGACAGCACAGGGCACTGCAGGTGCTGCAGACAGGAGATTATTCATAAACAACATGGGAACTTGGGTGTGTTGGCTCAAAGTGTAAGGAGATGGTGGGAATTTTATCAAGCTCAATGATAGGATCTCAAATGAATTTTGAATAGGAAGAAAATATTTTTTTGTTTTCTGGAGTTTTATCAGAAGTTATAGTGAACCCCATAGCTTTTAAAATACATCAATCAGCTGCTGATGAGCCCAGTAATGGTGGCTGAGGAGTGACCTGCAATTTATTCCAGAAACCAATGCCCTCTATTTAGAGTGACATTTTCATGTCCAGTGAAGACTGATGTCTCCTTCTCCATGTCTGGAGCTCTTGGTCACTATTTCCAGACATTGCTTAGTAGTTCCTCCTTCAAATTTTCTTATCTGCAAGCTGCCCCAAGCATGGGGATGGTTGCCCCAACTGGGATCACAGTTTTAGCAAATTCAGCTAAATCCAGTGATGACATCAGATTGGCTGGGAGTGTTGACCTGCTGGAGCAGAAGGCTGTGCTGAAGGATCAGGACAGGTTGTTGGATGGGCTGAGGCCATTGGTGTGAGGGGCAACAAGATAAAATGCTGGGTCCTGCCCTTGGGTCACAACCACCCCTGCACAGCAACAGCCTGGGGCAGAGGGGCTGGAAATCTGCAGAGGGAAAGGCTTTGGGGGTGATAGTGACAGTGGAACATGAGCCCAGGAGTGCCCAGGTGGGCATCAGCACCAGGGCAGGGATTGTCACCCTGTACTTGGCACTGCTGGGGCCACACTGAGTGTTGTGTTCAGCTCTGGGGCCCCAACTACAGGAAAGACCTGGAGGGGAAGGGAACAGAGCTGGGGAAGGGGCTGAGGGAGCTGGGCAGGGGCTCAGCCTGGAGAAAACGAGGCTCAGGGGGCCCTTGTGGCTCTGCACAACTCCTGACAGGAGGGGACAGCCAGGGAGTGTTGGGCTCTTCTCCAGGGACAGGGACAGGACAAGAGAAAACGGCCTCAAGTGATGCCAGCTGAGGTTTAGGTAGGATAAGAGGGAAAATGTCTTCACATAACACATTGTTGTCAAGCATTGGCATAACTATCCCTGGGTGGATAGAAAAGATGTGAGCATGTGGCATTTGGGGACAAGGGGTTAGTGGTGGCCTTGGCTGTGCTGTGTTAATGGTTGGACTCAATGATCTTAGAGGTCTTTGCCAACCCAAACAATTCTAGATTTGTGTACACACATATTTGGCTTTGTGTGTGTGTATGTGTTGATGGTGAGGTGTTGCATCAAATGACATATTTATTTATTTATTTAGTTAGTTATTGTCCATCCTCATTTATTCTATGAACTGTGGGGACTGAAGACAGCCTCACCAGCCTAGTTCACATATTCCTAGCAGTTTCCATAACTAAAAAATGGCTCTGGCTCAGATCTGGGATGACCTGGCAGCATCCTGGTTCTGTGCAGGAGCTGCAATGTGAGGGCTGCAGCCCTGGGGGTGGCTGGCCAAGCCCTCCCGAATCAGCTGCACGCCAGGTTTAGCAGCAATGGGGCTCAAGAGTGCCAGAACACACGAGCTGTGGGCTGACTGCCATGCCAGGGACTCAGCACAGTGCCAGGGACCCAACACAGTGCCAGGGACCCAGCAGTGCAGCCTTTGGTGGTGCTCCCCAGGAGCACCCACACCCACCCTGCCATGAACCAATGTTCATTTCTCCAGTCTGTGCTTCCTGCATGGAGGCCCACATGAAACAGTTAAGGTTTTTAAGTGCTCTGTTCTTTTCAGTCAGTTGATTCTGAGTTGGTGTAAATTCCTGCTGCATTAAGATGTCCTCGATTTTTATTAAGTACATTTGTGTCACCCATGTAGTAAGGCCCTGCTAAAATGCTTTGAGCTGGCCAGTCTTTGTGCTTTTTGTTTTTTCTTCAAGGAGGGCATGGATTGCTCATTTTGAATGAATTTTTGAAAATAATGAGTGAGAAAATAGCATCTATGTGAAGGCCCTGCAGAAGTATGGTACATCTGTTTCAAAGCACCAAAGTGCAGACTGTCCCTAAAACAATTGTGGCATCTGTAACTCTTTCCATTCTGACTGTGCAGAAGAAAAATATGCCAAAATAGCCATTGTGGGAAAACCTCCAGGAAGTTTCTTTTCCAGCTGTGAAGTCATTTGTGCTTTGCCAAGGCAGGGTGGCAGAGCTGCAGAGGCCCCTGTGATGGGAGCAGCTTGGGAGTGTTGGATGTGTGCCCTCAGTGCAGGGAGGAGCACTCACCAGAGCAGACTGCCCAGCCTGATGGGAAGGAAGGGCACTGACCATGAGGACACAGGGAAGGAACTCTGCTCTCCTCTCCCCTGGCCAGCTGAGTGTCCCTCCTGCCCAATGGACACAGCTGCTCCTGCAGGACAGGGACTGGGGAAGGTAAATGTGACCAGGCTCCATCTGTGCCATGAAACTGGAGACAGGAACGTGGCAAAAAGCTCCAGAAAGGCAAAACACACAAACATGCATCTCTTTGATCCTATCAGAGCTCTGGCCACAGTTTCTGGATTACTGTGACTTAGCAAGAACACAGAGAAAATTCCCCAAACCAAGGTCCAAGTGCTTCAAGCTAAGTTCATAGCCCAGGCAAATATTTCTCTTGTGGAACACTCCAAAAAAAGAATGAGAGTTTTGAAAAGGAAGTGTTCCTCAATACTGACTGTCCAACATGTGAACTAGCCAGACTGGTTAAAGCTTAATTAAAAAGTGCCAGAGTGACTAAATTCTTTTCTAAGTGCAGCTGCAGAACGTTAGCTGTGGGCACATTTTAGACCTTAATTAGTAACACTTGCACTAGAGCACCAAAATCTTTCATGAATGCAGCTGCAATCAATTAATATCAGTTAGGCATTTCTGTAGGCACACAAGGGTTCCTAAAAATTGTTCTAATGCCTACCTAGATTAAATAAAAATAAAATACTTACATGCAACAGACTACAAAAGCAGAGATAACTACAAAATGTCTTTATTGAAAAAAGCAGATTATAGCATCTAAGGTTAAATGAAACTTCTGACTTTAATATTAAATAACTTAAGATGATAGCAAGTAGCTTCTTCTTTAGATAAATAAATCTACATTTCCCAATTTTTTCTTCAACAATCAAGGGAATCAAACACTGAAACACAAAACCACAAGTAATTCTAAAGACTAAAAGACAGAAGCACATTGAAAGGTTTTACAAGGATATATATATACAAAAATAGTTAACTAATGTATATTTTCAGCATGTAAACTAGTTACATGATATACAAACTGGGAATTCATATATTTCCTACAAAATAAAAATCAACGTTGGTCCAAGTTCTTGGAAGAAAACTATATTCTTTTAAAGAAAATGAAAATATTTCTCAAATGAAAACTTAATTTAAGTCAAATTATATACTCTAGTTACGGCATTAGTTACAGGATGAATCACAAACTTTTAAACTTTTCTTGAAACACAAGAAAGCAGCTTTTGTTTCCTTTAGAGCTTTGGTTTACTTTACTACTCTGGAATTTCTGGTCTTAAAGAGTTCCTCTAACCATGTTTTCCTTTTGAAGCTCCACCTTACAAAATATATACACACACGTGCACACAAGGAAAAGGAAAAGGAAAGAAACCCCAACAAACCCTCTCTGTAAGCTCGATTCTCTGAGTGCATTCTTTTGTTTTCAAAGGATGATTTTGGTCCTTTCTTTGGAACTCGCCCCCGGCTGGGAGGGACCCTGCACCTCCCAGTGGGAGGGGCAGCCCTGATGCAAATGAGAGCAGGTTGTTATGAACTTGAACTTTATGGAAATATTCTGAAAGCACAGTAACAGCTTCTCAAGAACAATTGCACTGTAAAGCGAACTTAGGAAGTTTTCATCTGTGTTGAACTGATTTAATGTAAGAATATCCCGTAAGAAAATCATTAAAAGGAGAGTTCTTATTTACATTATTCCCCAGGCAGGAGGTAAAATGTGCAGAAACTGTCACTAGCACTAAAGAGTACAGCACATCATTATTTTAGGTTTGATTTTATTTTTCTCTTTGATTTGAAAGAAAACACCCAACCAAACCTGGCAAATCTCACTCAAGCCCCAGTTTTTATAGTAAATGCTGGAAAAGCAAAGCTGCACTTTGTAATACAGTAATGGAATGCATCTGTCTATAGAAAGTACTAGAACAACAGCTGCTGCTTTCTAGTTTTAAACAAATTGCTTATTCTATATTGACATATTACCTTTCAGAATTTTTACCATGGTGACACTTAACAGATCAGAACTGCACAGAACTACAAGAGACTGAAAAATCAGCATGTCAAATGAAATTAAATATTATTCTGTTCTACAGGATGATCGTTTTAAAACAAACATGAAGAAATGGTCTGGTATGTACATGTTTGAAAGTGTGCTGGCCCTTAGAAAATATGTTGGAAACTTAAACAGATGCCCTGGTGGAGGCAAAGTGTTCAGGAAGGTGCTGGCAGGGGACTGGGCTGAATGCCAGGGTAAGTCACCTCCAGCCTTGTCCACTGTCAGTGTGAAGGTTTTGCTTCTCTATTGATAGAGAAAAGCATTTTTCCAGCTCGGCAAGTGACTGTTATTTGTTCCCAGGAACATACCCCAACCTAATTTTAATGTATTTTAATGATTTCTTAATCTGGGTGAAGACTGCATGTAAAGACATGCAAGTGAAAATTCCTCAAAGCAAATGTGGTCCACAGCACCCTCCTGCAGTGGAAAATGCATTCCATTGCAGCTGATGCTAAAAGTTTATCCTGAAGCTCTGGCACTTTCCATGTTTGTAGCAACCTGCAGGAATTATCTAGTCATACAATCCAGTTTAAGACATTTTTCCCCCTTTCTCCAGCATTTGCTGGCATGTGTAATTCCACTTCCTCCCGAGGCTGTGCTGCTGCCTGTGGACACAGAGGGAGTGTCTGCAAATGCAGAAGTGCAGGTGCACCCTTGGCTGCATCTGCAGGCCAGGCCTCTTGGGCCACAGTGCAGAAATGGGGCACTGACTGCACTGTAGTTACTTCAAACCCTGGCATTCATGTTAAATATGTTAATTATAAACTGATACATATTAACTACAAAATTACTTTGCCCGGGAGCCTTCAGTAGGACAGGTCAATCTAGGCCAATGGAAGTCTGGCAGAAGTTCAGAAATCATCCTTTTTGTTCCTTACTAACAGAAAAAATAGTTCTCAGGAATTTTTCCTGTTCTCCTTCCCCCCACCTTTCCTCATAAGGAAATTCCACACTATCAAAAAGTTCTGTTAAGGGAGTTAATTATTCCACTTAGGAATTAGTGGCCATTGGATGCTCTTTGTGCTTTTCAAGAGCACCACAAATGGCTTTCAAAAAGTCAATGGAGCATAAGAAACTGAACTGCAGTGGTGTTGCCAAATAAGTCATTCCATCAGCCTGCATGCTGGATTGAACACGGCATCGTTTCCGAACGGCTCCGGCGGGTTCTCCAGTGCTGGAACTGGCATGGAAATGGCCCAATTTACACATGCCAAGAATCCACTCTGGTATTTCTATTTCCTCTGGGGCTGAAGAATTTTATTTTATTGTAACTTTGAATACAGTTAAAGACAGCAATGGTAATTTGCAGCTTCAGGAAGGCTGGGTCAATTCTCGTGAGAATGCAAGGGATTTTTTTGACATACAGATGTGTGATTTGCATGTAAAACACCAGCACATGGTAAAAACAAACCATAAAAAAAGAATCATCTAACTTCCTATATGGAAGACACATATTTCTCCCCAGAGGTCTGAGGGTACTGTAAAAGCTTATGCAAAACATGAAAGTGTGTACAGTCTATGTACAGCTAACACTTGTTGTAAACACTGATGTTTCGTGGTTTGACTCTAAATTACTACTCCTGCCATACTGCACTTTGCTTTCCAATGAAGACAATCACCATCATCAGTTTGAAAGTAATCTTGAAAAGAACACAAAGCTGAAAAGGTAATACCAAACCACTGTGCCTCTCTTTAATAATGTCTCAACATACAATCATGAAGCAGTTGGTAACAAATGAAGTCGTGGATAAAACAAGCAGTATAAAGACAAGTGTACCTTTGCACAGAACCCTACTGAACAAAAAGCAGGTTTGAAAGATGAATTCTTTAGTAAGTGCCAAATGGTCCAGTTGATAGGAATGCATTTTGAAGCCATGGCTACACAGCCAGCAATTACAGAGGGCTGCAACTGCTGACCCTGCATGTGCCAATTTTTGGATACAATCCTCTGTACTGTGGGGTTTTCATCAGAGGCTTGCCACATTTCTTGAAGAAGCCAAATAATTAATCTTTGGATGACTGTGGGACCCTGTAGGATGGAGAGCTGGCCTGACACTTCACAGAACACCTTGCTTTAATCTTGCTGAAACCTGCCCTGGCTAAAACACCTGCTTGCTGCCTATTCCCTACTCTGGAATCTAAGTATTCTCTAAGACCAGAATTCAACAGAACTAGCTAAAATGCTAGCATTTATCTTATCATGCTTGCTGCAATATGATAAGGTGCTAACTTTTGGAAAGTAATTCTACACTCCTTACTTGGGTGTAATCTCCACTGAACGAAGAGAGCAGGGAGTGCAGAACAGCCCTTTGTACCATTGTTTTTAGAAATGCTGCCATTTACAGTTACAGTTTAGTGGTGAATTATTTGTTCAAGTAGACGGTGTCTCAGTGAAAATGTTTAGATAAAAGAATGCATATGTACAAGATCAGAAAAGGACCCCTCACCTCTGATTCAAAAAATAAATAGCTGGTTAAGATGGTTATTACTGGAACCTCATCTTTAAAGGAAAATGAAAGTAATCTTTAGATTTTTGTCTTCTTTCCAACGGCTCTTTGATGCTGGAAATGTCTCTTAGAGTTCTGTGACATGCATGGGGTAGCTGGGAGGTGGATGTGATGGCAGTTTGATATTAAGGCGCCTGATGTGACAGCTGTGGCAGAGCAAGTGGCCCTCGAGGGGGTAACAACGATGGCCTTCCTCATCATTGAGCTGCAAGCCACAGTCCTGGAAGGAAGAGAGACATCCCAGATCAGTGAGTGCCTCAGGCAGGCCCCTCCCAGCCGTGCTGCCCATTCACAGCCCCAGAGCTCCCCTGCCCCAAGGCCAGCAGCCCCCACAGCTCTGGGGGTCTGCACCCTGACCATTGACATCACTGGGATCCAACAGCACAGGCTGTGCCCAGCCTTCTGCTCACCACTCTGTCCCATCCTGCTCTCTTGTCCATCCAATAAGTGGTGATGCAAACCAAAAGCCTAAAAGCAGCCCAGGGGCTGACCCTGCCACACACAACCTGGAAGAGGCTTGGACAGGGGGGAGCTGATTCTGCAGCAAGGCAGATGGGGGGAGCAAAAACAGGGAATGAGAGGGGAGGGCAAAAGGGGGACAGGTGACACAGCTTACTTCTGAAGGTCTACACTTTCTCTAATTTGGAATGAAAAGAACTTAAAGACTTCAAGGCCAGTGGTCCATCTTTAGTGGAAATGCTGGTGCCTCTGGGACTGACACAAAACTACAGACAGAGACAAACAGAGAAGCAGCTAACAGTGATCCTGCTGACTCCTATGTACGCTGCAACAGAGATCACCCTGATTTACATCACTGTAATTCTGAGGGCATTTGGAAACCACTGAAGTTTGGTACTCAGGTTTAATGTTACAAGTGTGTTAAATACTTAGAAATTATTACTGTGATCAGCTCTGAGAAACCAGAGATTCTGAGTATTTATCTGTGCAGCTAATAGAAAGAAATGAAAAGCCAAACAGAACAAACTGAGTGTATAGGTGGTTTTAGTACTGAAAACAAATGCAAAGATTTTAACTGAACACAGTGTATAATTTTTCAGCTTTTACAGCTCAAGTTTAAATCCTCAAATTTTAAAATACTGAAATAAGACTGAAAATGGGTTTTAAAGTAAGCTTTAAAACTAGAGTGTTAGTTTAGGGAGGTCTTAATCTAAGTATCTGGCAAGGTAATTTTCTGTGTTTCTACATATTATATAATGATTTTATAGCAATTTATACAAGATTTAAAATTAGAATTTACCAATTTCAGATGCCCTACAGATGTGCCAAGTGTTCGTATCTTCTTCCCTCCCCAAAAGAACTCCCTTTCTGCAAGGAGAAAGCCTGCCTTGTCAGTGGGTCCCAGTTCCAGAATGGGGCTCCAGTGATCTGCAAAAGGGCTTGAACTCCTCCACAGAAGTCAAGTGGTTGCATGTGAAAGAGATGACACAGAAAAGCTGCAAATTTCCAACCTGACCACTGACTGTGTGGCACCAGCTGAGGGTGACACCAGCAGCAGGTGAGGAGTGGCTGCCTGAGTCATGGAGCCTTGCTAAAATCTTCACATCCCTACCTTGTGTACCTCAAAATTCTGCACTCACTTTTCCAGCAGCATCTGGGGACAGCAGTGTGCAGAGAGCCTCATTTGAGAGCATCAGGCACTAACCCACTGCTAACTCCTGATTGCTGTACATTAATGCCTTTCTGGGCAGATGTGGAGGCAGCTTGATTTGCCTCAAATGGGGAGGAGAATGGGGAAATGAATAATGAAACAGAAGGGAAAATAAACCCCCAGTGGGACATTGCAGCATGAAGTCAATAGCCTGAGAGCAGGGGAGGGAGCTGTCATCTTAGGTGAAGCCTGCACAAAGCAATAGCTGGGGAAGTAGGAGGGAAGTTCAGCTCTCCAAAACACTGTGATTTCCTGTGCCAATTGCTCTTGAAAAATTAATGGAAATGGATGGAGTATCAGGTGTCTGTTGGAAGGAGATAGCTGAGTGGATGGGGCCTTCTTTACATTTAGGTACATAACATTTCAAGATGCCCTGAATTTTATTATTTTCTTTCTCAGTCAGAAGATTCTTTGTAAAACCTTCATGCAACAGTGCCTGAAGGCAGCGCTGCTGTATTTCTGTCCCTGGTGCTAACAGGGAAGATCTGTGTGGATATTTTTGTGCTATGTCAGAGTGCCAAACCTACAGCAAAAAGGAAGTTTTTGGCTGATCCCAACTTAGTGAGTTTGTTTCCCTTCTCATGCTCCTGGCTGTGGGATAAGGATGAACTCAGGTCTCCTCTCTGAAGCAAGAGCACTAATTCCACAACTTGATCTGTGGCAATGAATGTTTAAATGTTCTGCACAATAAGAAACTACTCCCAAAAAAGAAAAAGTGACAGAAAGTCAATGGTGTCCTGGTCCATTTCCTAGTAAAGAATCAATGTTCATTCAGCATGGAGAAAGCAGATCCCCTAGAAAGGCCTTCCAGTGAGACTCCTTCCCTGCACAGCCAATGTAAATTCAAATCTCCTCAGATCAGAGCCCTACAGACTGTACAGATGAGGAAAAAGACAACTGGCACCTACTCTTTGCTCACTCCCCATCCAGAATCATTGAGAAAATTCAACCCAACAAACCAAGCCCAGCCTTGAAGCTCATATATTGGGGAAAAAACCCTCCAAAACTAATTTGGTACTGGTGATGGCAGCACCCCTTCCAGCCCAGGCAGCATCCACCTGTCTGTCTTCCTCAGGAGCTGTGGGGCAGAGCCCTGCCTGCCCAGGGGGGCAAGAGCCAGGGAGGGCAGCCCAGGGGCAGAGCAGGTCCCACCAAGGCAGAGCAGGGCCCTCAGGACAGAGCAGGTCCCCAGGACAGAGCAGGTCCCCAAGGGCAGAGCAGGCCCCCTCAGGGCAGAGAAGATCCCAGGGCAGAGCAGGGCCCCTCAGGACAGAGCAGGGCCCCTCAGGACAGAGCAGGTCCCCAGGGCAGAGCAGGTCCCACCAAGGCAGAGCAGGTCCCCAGAGCAGAGCAGGGCCCACCAAGGCAGAGCAGGTCCCTCAGGACAGAGCAGGTCCCCTCAGGACAGAACAGGGCCCCTGGGTAGAGCAGGGCCCTCAGGACAGAGCAGGGCCCCAGGACAGAGCACAGCAGGTCCCCCCCAGAGCAGGCTGTGCTGCAGGCCGGGCCCCACACTCACCTCACAGTGGTAGCACTCCACGTGATAGTCCTTGTCCATGGACACCACCCGGATGGTCTCCTCGGAGCCCTGGGGAGCACAGAGAAGGTGACAGTGGTGTCTCAGGACACAGTGCCAGTGGTGCCTCAGGACACAGTGCCAGTGGTGTCTCAGAAGTGTTTTTCAGTCCCCATGCAGTGCCCAGCTCGTTTGGGGAGCTGTGTCCCTGGGGGCATCCCCTGTGCCCCAAGCAGCAGAGCTCTGTGACCACTGAAGGTCTTGGCCCTGGGCACTCCTCAGCTGTGCAGCAGCAGTCTGGGTGTCTGGCACATCTAAACTGCACAGGTCATTTGGGATGTGTAGCCAAAGCCTCACACTCAAGGAACAAATCAGTCTTGATATCAAGTAACTGCCAAGGGTGCCCAGGATCTGAACATATCACCAGTCAAAAACCTGCTCATTGGGTAACTTTCCCTTCTATACATCCTGCTCTGATTTCCAGGACGTGTTCCTCTCCATCCATCTGCTGCACAGCCCTTTTGCACATGCACATGTCACTGTGTGTTCCCACAGGGACTGACATACCAGTCTGGCAGGTCATTACCTGCACAGGCCAAACCTCAGCAGAGTTGTGCAATCCTGGCTGAGCCCCAGGCCTGCAGAGCAGCCCATACCCTTCTGCAACCTCACAGACTCTTTTCCTGATCCACTCTGAAGACAGAGCTCATTAATTGGTTGCCTTGTGCTGTTTCCAGTTCCAGGTGTGGTTAGAGCACCAGATATGATGTGGACTGTCTGAGAGAAGCTGTGGGCAAGTCAGCACCTGCACTGCCAGACTTGAACTAACCCAGGAAATCTCCCAGGGAAGGAATATGGAGTGTGTCCTGTAGTCATCAGGTGAGTCAGCACTATCACTGCCTTTTTCTTTTCCTTTCTTTATTGAAAAGAAAAAAGAATTCTTTCTTAAGACCCAAATTCAGTGACATTTACACAGAGGTTTTCTCCTCACAACCCACCAGACAGCAGTTCTGGTTCAGCCTTTATGGGGTTTTTTGGTGTTTGGTTGCTTGGCCAATTAACAGAAACACTAATGACAAATGAGAGTAATGTGCAGAGTGATGGAGGTGGGCATGTGAGAGGCTGTAGCATCAGGCTCCATTGGGGCACAGCAGCTCACAGGAGGGAAGCTCTGGTGCTGTAAACATGACAGAGGAAAAGCAGGGAGATGCTGAGGCCCTTGCTTACAAATGAACTGATCAGTGACCTCAGCTCGGAGGGTCCTGCACCCACCAGAGCACCAGGGAGTCCCACTCTGGGCTATTGTGTCCATAACACTGTCAGCACAGGCTGAGCTTGCAGGCAGCTTTCACCTGGTTCTGGTTTTTGTTGTTGCCTTTTCAACCCCTTTAAGAACTTCCATTCCACTGCCACCTCAGGACTGCAGCCTGTGTGGCCTTCTCACAGGGCCAGCAACCATCAGATGCCTTTTCAAGGGCTTTACTTCCTGGGTTGTTCTTGGAGCCCAGTCAGTGTTTTCAATTAAATGAGGTTTCTAACAGATTAATGAAGACCTGGAAAGCACCCTAAAGATAAGAAGTACTATGCTGTAGGAGTAGTGTGACCTCTGGGAATGTTTGGGAGTGACTTTACTGCTGAACTGAGTTTAATTTAGTATTTAACATGGTACAGATTCTGGAGAGGAAGGAGAAGCCTTTAATGTGTTTTCAGAAAGTGCCCATATACCAGCAGCTGTTATCCCAGGAGTCAGTGCATGTTAACACCTACCTGTGCTGGGAGGATTGGCTGGTTACAGGAAGCACATTTTGGTGCAAAAACCCTAGGGTGCAAGAAGAAAGAGTTCCAATCACATATAAAGCATCTTAAAAAAGCAGAAGTAAGAGAGCCATTGTAATCATGCCTTGTTTTTAGTAAAATGGAGATCCACAGGATTTAAAACCCCTCTAATTGTTTGATATTCAATGAAAAGGAGATTTGGGAAAGGCTGATCTATCCCAACTTTATTGTTTAGGTCTTCCCGACCTTGAGGCACAGTGAATCCACCCCTCTTCCTGTATATGCCATTTTTCTTTCCTTTCTTTATTTATAAAACTATTCCAATTCTTCCAGAGCCTTGATGCTTGACTACAAAGCAGCTCCTGACTTAGGGACTCTGACATCAGAAAGACACAACCACGTGTCCTAAACAGGAGAGGGGCTGATTGTGGCCAGAATCTCCCAGCTAAATCCAAAATGGGCTTATGGTCCTCAGCTGCATTTTATGACAGTCAGTGGGCCAACATTGACTGTGTCCTTTTAACAGATTGGCACCAACAGGGCTGAATTCAGGGTGATTTACTCCTGCTGCATAACTGAGTTATTGGCTAACTGCAGCTAAGTGCAGGATCCCATTGCCTTTGAGTGGAATCTGGAAAGAGTCCAAAAGCAATCTCTTAAACCTCTGCCTTTTGTCAGGTAAGGCTCAGTTTGTTCTAGCAGTAACTGTTTATTACATGTCCTCTGTGTCAGTTAACAAAACTTACACTGAGTGAAGCTCTGCCAGAGCCTCTGCTCCTGAAACAGCCAGCAGAGCCTACCAACACTTGCAGAAGTGCCTGGTGGAATTAGTGCTGGCAGTCCTGAAGGAAGCAGAGGAACAGCCCCAGGAAGCCCATCCTCTGACACAATTTGATTTTCAGCCTCACCTGGCCACTGTGTGCCATACTGGGCCCAGAAGGTGCTGCTTAACAAACCTTGCAGTACTTTACAATTGCAACACATGAAAGAAGCAGTGAGGGACATCTGAGCAAACAGGAGTGATGTTTTTATTTATCACAAGGCTTATAACTACATCAATGATTTAACTATTGTAACTTTGCTGAGTGGATCTGTGTACTCACGTGTGGTAGTCTTTGACACAGTAAATATTGTTTTCCACGTCTACAGTGAAGGGGACTCCATCCAAGCACTCGTTACACACCACACAGCGGAAGCAGCCAGGATGGTAGGACTTGCCAAGGGCCTGTAAGATCTTGTGAGGCAAACAACAAAATAAGTGGATGCATGATTACATGAGATATTGTCTCCCCATAAACTGCTGTGTCTCTCTCATTCTTAATAACGACAGTGAGAAAAGCACTTCAGGATGAAATTACCACTCTGCAGATCTGTCAGCAAGGGGCCTCTTAAAACAATCAACTTCCTTATTTTAGTGGGTTTCAATGTGCTCCCAAGGAAGAGCAAGGGCTGCAAATCAGGCCAAGCCCATCAGCTTTAGCTCTGCAGGGCCAGTACTGCCAATGGAAATTAAAAATGGCCTCACAGACCATCTCTGGGGAAATCCCAAATACAAGGTACTGGGATACAGAGTTACCTTACAAAACTTAACAGACAGAATCCAAACTGGTCATTACTCAAAAAGTTAAATAACAAAACAAGCAAATAAAGAGGTGCCTCTTTATTAACTAGGGATCCTAATCTCCCAGAGTTACTGACTGGTTACCACTCAGTCATAGGGGCCCATTGGTTTCTGATAAAATTCCACCACTATCCATGTGTTTGGATACTGATCCATGCACTGCCCAGGCTTTCCCCATGCTGACCTTCCCTACTGCATTTTAAAGGTTTCAGGGAAAGGTCTGATTCAACCTTGGCTGCACTACCACAGAACAGATCCCCCACTCCTGATGTCCTCATATGTGACACTCAGTGTGGCACTGGGACATTGAGGAGGACACTGCAAGCCCATGAACAAGCCCCTGGGAAGAGTGAGACACAGCTGTCACTTTCAGGCAGCTCTCAACAGATTATAAAACCAATTCCATACATTTTGGGTTTTAGAAGTAATTACTTCTTACACCCAAAATGTATGGAATGTAATTTCAAAATTTCAGCTGCTAGCACAGTGCTCAGCTTGGAGCTGCTGGGAAGTTCAAGGTGAAAAATCTACACAGACCAAGCTCCTATGGCGCTATAGGTGATTCTATGAATAAAGATCAAACCAAGAGGAAAGCAGTGCAGAAAAAAGGGCCAATTTAATTTAACCTTTATTTCCCTTTTTGATGAAGCCCTGTGATTCAGTGGTATCAGCCTCTGACTGGGAAGGCCACTCTGAGGCAGAGGCAGCTGGTCCCTGTGCTGGGGTTGGTGCTGCTGCAGGAGCACAGGGCAGTGCCAGCCTGGCAGAGCTGTGCAGCCACAGCCCTGAGCACAGGGCAGCTCCTCACCAGCCCTGCAGAGCCCCAGCTCTGCCCCAGGCCAGCACTCGGCAGGGCCGGGCTGTGCTCCCGGGCAGGAGCACGCTGGAATTCCCCAAACAGAGAGCTGAATTCCTGGAGCTCCCAGAGCTGTTTCCTTTTGTCAGAGCACACTTGCTGATGGGAGAGAGGCAGACAAGCACCTGCCAAGCTTGCAGCTACTGAGTTCCACCAGTGAGATGTTATGGACTCTTGCCTGGATTCTGCAATTAAGGGCCAGCTCAAAGCAAGAACGTCAGGATTCCCCTCCCCCTCCCAGCATGACACAGCTCCAGAGATTTGCTCCTGGGCTAAAACGAACAATATCCTTGTCCAACCAGTGGTGCCAGAATGTGAGCCAGAATCCTCATTAGTGAAGTCCCTGTTCCAGCTCTGACTGAACCTCTGTGTGTGCAGCACACCAGCTACTCCTCTTAGGCACACTGAGCTTCATGCACACTTTAAAGCAAGAGGAAAACAGATACACTGCAGGATCTGCCCTTCTTTGTTGTGCAAACCACTTCATTTGGTTTGGGAATTTCTGCTTAGGAAGATCACACATAACTCTTCTTACTTGCACCCCCTGAAAGGTTGCCAGTAGGATCTGGCCAACCCAAAGCTCTTTAATTTTATTTTTATTACAAAAGTAACTCTGACTGCTGGCTCCCTAAAAATCCCAATGGCAATAATGCATTTTAAATTATGTGGAGCAAGCAACAGAGGGTAAACAAAGTAAGTCACAGAGCAGGTGACAAATCTCAGCACTATTGATAATGTCCCTCTCTGCTCTATCCCAGATTCCACCCACATGACTGAGCTCTGGTTATCTACTGTCTTACAGAGCACACCCACCATGTTCCTTCACCATATTCTCATACAAAGCTCTGCTGTACTTCCCCCTTTATTATTAAAATTCTATTTTATCTTGACTCACAAATGGCAGAGTAATAGCCTTCCATGTTCTTAGGTAGCAAAGAAGCCCAACTTTCTGCCCCTAATAGTAGTAATGGAGCATGAAGGCATTTTTATTTACTGCCTCAGTTTCAAAACCTATTTTTACAGCAGTGAAGACACAATACCAGCCTGGGTAGGGAAAAGCAGATGTCTCACAGTGCATCTCCCAGGTTACCTGTCATTAGGAGTTTAGGTCTCTTACCATTTCCATTATGAGGTGTCCACAAACAAAGCACTTGTCTGCTGTTTGCTGAAAACCTGAATACTGTTAAAATGACACAAAAGAAAGGATCATTAGTAGCCACTCCTCTAGCCATAGAAATACATTTTAGGTGAAGGCTGTGCTATGTGTGACACAGGTTTGGGAGACAGTGACTCAGAAGCCTTCACTCGGCTCTTGCAGCAAGTTCAGAGACCAGTCTGGCCTTCTGATCCACTGCAATATTTCCTCTGAGATTCCTCATGTAAAAGTATGATTGTAAGTTTGATTTTTTAAAGTCTTTATGGAAAGTTTGTGTTTGCTGTGCAGAAATTAGCTTGAATTGACTCTTCTGGTGGTTGTTTTAAATAACAGAGAACTCACCTCCCAAATCCTGCTCAAATCAGCCACCTCAGACTTTGGACCCTCATTTTACTCAGTGCTTTCGCAAGCTAGAAAAATGACCCCAGGCCCAAGAAGGATTTGGCTGCCCTTCCTTGTGGATCCCAAGCCTTGCAGGCAGGGAAGGATCCAGCAGAGCACCCACAGGGGTTTGGGCTCACTGCACAGTGTGGGCAGCAGGAGGTTCCTTAGAACAATGGTGCCAGGCCATGGCTGTGGGGAGAGGCTGTGCCTGCCTGGCACCAAAGCTCTGTGCTCCCTGCCTGAGCACTCCCAACCTTAACTTTGTGCTCCTCTCCCCAAAGCAGATCCTGTTTCAAATGCTAAGGTCTGCTTTTAGCCCTCTGTTTAGAGGCACAAAAAAACCATCCAGGTTATCAGAGTGACCCACCAAACCACAGCCTACAAACCAGAGACATCTTCCTGAGGGACTCCAGCCTTGTGAAACTGTAGTTTCCCCTCAGCCTGTGCAGCCCATCTCAGCTGAGGGCTGTGTGAGCACCATCCTGCCTGTGCCCACCCACCTGGGGCAGTGCAGTGATGCTCCTCCAGCACAGCTCACCTCAAATGTGCTTCAGCTGCACAGCATAAAAGATGAGGAAGGGGAGGAGGAATGTAAAGCAGGCTCCTCTCCCAGAACACAGGTTAATTGGCTCAGGCACCTAATGCATCCTCTGAGCCCAGCAGAGTGTGTCTTGCTCCATTCCCCCCTGGTTTAGTGGGGATTAACTGTCCCCTCACATCAAAAGCCTGTGCTTCCCTGCCTGGAGCTGCCATATGTTTTCTTTTTTATTGGAGTGAGGGGATTACATGTTATGTTGGATCAATAGGTTGGAGACAAAATTATTGTTGCTATGCAACCAGGTGATTCTGTAGGAAAAGCTCTCCCAGACACTTTGATGGGCCCAGAAGTCAGTAAATGATATAGCAGCTGTCACACCCAAATCTCACTGTGCCCTAAGAAACACAGCTTGTGCAGGCTTAAGAAACTTTGAAACTTTCCTGGAAGAGATCAGGGTGCTGAGGAACAAATACAGAGGTGGCAGTCCTAGCTGACACTACTTTTATTTGCTTTTTTGTTTTCCTTACTGATGCAGGAAAAAGGCCTCAGTGCTTGGGATGTTTCCTGGCTGCCCCATGGCTGGACTGCTCCTAGGGCTGGGAAGCCCAGGCTTGCTGAAGCAGGTGGGCAGCTCCTAGTGACACAGACAGCAGAGGATTAACAGCAGCACAAATCCAGCTAATGCTAAAATCCTGCTGGAATGAATTTACCAGTCCCATCTGGCTGTCATTTGATAAGGAATGCAAAGGAGCACTCACCCATCTATTGATGAAGAGGGGACATTATTCCCCAGGAAGAGAATGGCATAGTGGTCAGATTAATGGCATTTATTGCTAACTAGATTGTCATAAATTATACTGTTTGTAAGAAAAAAAGGCTTTGCTGACACAAAATCACTCTTTATAGAAGTAACCCTATTAAATTAAAACCATGATTTGTTTTTAACAAGAGAATTGTTATTAGTCAAACACATCCAGAACTGGATTACCCCATTAAGAAGACTTTGCAAAATGGCAGCAAGTGCAACAGCAGTGACAAAACATTTCCCATGCTCAGGGAGCTGTCCTTTAGCACTACACTCCTCTCTCCTGGTCACAGGGTCAGTCCCAGGCAGACTGAAGGTCTGGGTCAGTGAGATCAGGGGTTTGGATCCAGATCTGCTTGTATTTTAAACCTATTTGGGCTGGAAAAGAGTAACAGCCTGAGAGCCCAGCAGCACTGTTTCTACAGGATGGCACACTGGGGGCACTGCTGCTAAAAGCAATAAATGACTTTCTCAGCATTTCTGGAGCTGACTGTGAACTGCTTCTTTGCACTTTGATCCTAACTTGGAGTGTTCAAATACAGCTACTGTACTAAGCTTTGAATTTCAGAAGCAGAATTTAAAAGTCGTAAAATACTAATTAAAATTGTCAACGTCTGTCTTTGAAGCGCTCGATTACTACCAACCCTCACAGTCCTGTGTGTGCAAAGGGAGAGGAGCTGTGACTTGCTCCAGACTGCAGCCAAGGCAGAGGAGTCCCTTTATTGTCTCAGCACACCAGGAGCCTCCTGGGGTGGGCTCCCAGCCTGGCTGGAGGGAGCAGCACTGGTGCCAGAGCTCGTGAGCAGGGAACTGAGCGAGGAGAGGGTTTGCTACACAGACTCAGAGCCTTTCTCATTACGGACAGAGGCAGAGCAGCAAAAAGAGCTTTTGAGCACAGCCCCCATTCCCAATCTGGAGACATGAAACACAGGCTGAGGTGAAGCAGTGAGGTGACAGCAAGACCCTCATGGAGCAGCCAAATCTCAGCTCTGGCTCCTGTTCCTGTGCCATTCACAGGCACAGTTTCATTCAGGATCTAAGCAATGTGGGGCTCACTTCTAGCCTTCCTCTAGAAATGGGTTTTCTCTGTGCCAGGTTCTTTAAAAAAGGTATTTTGTTGGCAGAGCAGGGAAGTGATGTAAATACACCAATGTCAGTCTGGATGGGAGCAGTCAGAGGTCTATGGACACTCTATCCACAACAAATGGGAAGTGTAATTTTGAGCTCTCCCTAATATTCATTACAGATACTCCTTGAGCACATATAAAAACACTGAGAGAAGTTGTTAATAAAAGACCAGCTCTGAAATTCAAAGCTGAAAATGAAGTGTTACCCTTTACTGTCCCTTCTGTGACTCAGCAGGACAATGCTGAGTACACCAGGATGCAAAGGAAACACAGTGCAAGTTGAAGAGCTGGCATATTATTTCTCCTGACTTCTTAAGCCTGGTCTCAACTGTTTTCTTCCTTATTTACCTTGTCCTTGTCTTCTCTACCAGGATAATAAAATCTCATTTTATATGCACAAATGAAGACTTTGTAATTCAGCTCCTCAGCGATACTTATATAAAATAAGACTCTGGGAAGCTAAATAAACATTGAGAGCTATGTTAATTATGTTAGAATAGCAGAGTAAAAATAAAGTAGAAGACTTGGCTGGCTGAACTTTTCTTTTGTTTGCTGTCCAATATACTTTGATTATCAAACAGACCAAAAAAAAAAACCAAACCCCCACAAAACAAAAAAAAAAAAGAAACAACTCCAAAAAAACTCTAATGATCCTGTCCAAGAATCTTTGTTTCAATGCAAGAGGAAAACAAGACCCCTTCTGTCCTGTTAGTATCCTCCTGTGATAATCTTGGGGTTTATAATTCTTCTGTCTAATATGCAATATATCTAAAAGAAATTAACAATGAATTTTGAGCATACAATGAACAATTATGCATGGAGAATAATCCCACCAAGTACTATGAGAAACAATTTCTCCTCCCTGCTCTCACTCCTGCAGCAAACCTTGGTTGTCTATCAGGGTCTTTTAAAGTTTGATGTTCCCATCATGATTTCCAAAAGAAAAACGTTCAGAAAACAGTGCTCCTGAAAAAGGCTTCAGGACCAAACTCTCTACCTTAGGCAATGTCAGGCCTTTGAAAAGCCACGGCACTGCTCCTCCCTCCTCTGACTGTGCCCAGGGAGGGGCTGCTGCTCTTCCCTGCTGTTCTGCACTCAGCAAAACAAAACCTTCCTCCTGGAAACAGCCTGGAATCTCATTCAGGCCCTTTTGCCTCTTTGATGAGGATGTCCAAAACCTGCAGAAGGTTTGTGCAAGCAGAGCCAGCGGTTGCATTGCAGTGGGTGTGGCAGCTGCTGCCCTGGCGATGGTATGAAGCTGTAAAATCTCCAATTCACTGCTGCAGCACTGCACATCACCCACTGCCCAGCCCAGGCCTGAGATCCCTCTCTTTCACACTTTCAGAGCTTTTGAGTGGGATGATAAGGAGGTTTTGCCAAAATGCTTCAGGCATTTAATTCTAAAAACTAATTTCTGAATTGGGTGCTATGCTAATAATGTATTCCCACTCCAGGCTGCCTGTAATCCCTCACAGACTCTCTGCTCCTTGCTTTCCCATTAGCAGAGCATCTGTCTTCTCACTGCTGCATTGTTTGCTCTCTGCATGGGACCCTCACTACATGAGACACAACAATGTAAGAAATTCATGGGATCACATTAAGAGAGGGAGCAAATATCAAATTTGGTTTCATGCAGATGGGGGTTTGTTGTTGTTTTTACACACATATTCCAATGCAGTGATTCAGATGAACTGGACAAAATGGGGCCTTCTCAGGCTCAAAGATAAAGGAGCCTCATGGCAGGTGACAGGTTAACTACAGGAAAATAGTCCAGAACTTCACTCCCATCCTGCTGAAACCCCCTCATATACCCTGTGCTTGACTCTGCCTTGCAGTCTGTGAGGAAACACTACACAGCACTTTGCCTTCTTGCTCCTGTCTTTCCACTTTGCTGTGTTTGAAGGACAAGGAGAGGGCAAGGAGGGACTCCACGCTCTGCCCAGAGGCAGCAGAGGTCTGGCCAGGCACAGAGCTGTGCCAGAATTCAGCTGCTCCTGAACTCTGCCATTGCACAGCCCCTGAGAAGAGCCCAGCCATGAACATCCTACAGAGACCCTGGCTGAGCACTCACCAAGGCTTCTTGCTGTGTGATTGATTAGGAGCCACTAATGATTTTCTTACCTAGATCTTCCTTAAATAAACTCCTGTGGGAGCACCACAGTGATAATGATCAAGAAAAAAGGCTGAATCAACAGCTTTAACTCTGATCATATTACAGAGCCCAACATTTACTGACCTGATTCACACTGTAAAGCACTTCACATTGCACAGGGCTGTAACTCTGCTGCAGGTTGTTTACTGTCCCCGCTACCATCTACTGCATACACTGAAAAAACTGTTTACACAAGAACCTACCTTCCTGGAACAAAAATTATCTGCATTTTATTCAAAACAGTTGTTGAGAGATCTCAATTCAGAACAAAACAGCAGCTAATAGCAACGTTTATTACCAAACTGGAAACATGTCACTTTTTCACATGGGTCTTTTTCTAACCCTCCCATAGAAAAAAATTAATGCTGTCTGCTTACAAGTGTTTGGCAGGAGTTAAGACATCATTAGAAAGGGTGTTCTAGTTCTTTTAAGTGTGCTTCAGTTATTGTAATTTACTTTTCAATGGAATATTAAGAAAAATGGATAGTCTGACTATTTGGATCACCATCTCAAGGGGAAATAGTGGAGTGATTGTCTGGCATGAAACCAGCTGGAGTTGGTAACAGCTCCTCCAACATTCCACCAGCAAATGGAACACTAATGGGAGAGTTACAAAAGGTAGTGAGTAGTGACACATCTCAGAAAAAAGCCTGTCTGCCTGTCCTTGTCTCCTGTGCCACGGCCCAGAGAGTGATTCCTCCAACTCCTTTAACAGCCTGCAGCCCATTCAGTAAAGGCTGAGCACAGACCTTACTCCCACTCTGAACTTTCACTGCATTATGTTTCTCTGTGTTATCACCTGGGCCTGGGTACCACCTGGGAATTGCTCTTTAATAAACGTGAGATGTCTCAGGACTCCAGCTGGTTCCTCCTGTGGCCCCAGGGCTGCCCAGTGGGCCCTGTGGTGAATCTTGCATGTGATGCTCTCAGGCTGCACCCTCAGCTTCCCTCTTTGTTTATGGGCTCCAGATTTGAAACTTTGGGGAGAATCCCCAGGAGAAAACCCAGGTGTCCCCTGCAGACAATGGGACTTCTGCCACCAGCTTCAATGGACTTGAAACTTCTTGATCCAGGATACAGCACTCTGGAGTTGTGTTGCAATAAGAGGCAAACCCAAACTGTCAGCTCTACACACTCTTCATGCTGATTCACATCCAAGTCCACAGTGCAGAGGCAGATCAATATTTGACCGATATGCCTACACTATGAAACTTGAATTTTAAGCCCATCTGTAGGTTTGACCCAATGCTTCAATTCAGAATACCCTAATTAATCATCATTACTGTCAAACTCGTTTATAAAATACATCCAGAACCACTGGCATATTACAAACTTAGGGAAAATGAAGGGAGAAAATTATTAAAATGTTTTTGGTAGGGAAGGGCTGGAGCAAGACACACACAGGCAGCAACAGGACTGCACTCCCTCATGCCCCCATCAGGAACAGGCTATAAATGTCTGCCTTTGCTTTCAGTGACACCAACCTGACTCTGGAACCTTCTGTCCCAGCCTAGAGCAACCAGCACCTTGAAGCCACTCACACACTTCCTTATGCTTCTGTACCTCAGGAATATTGCAGCAAATCCCTTTCTAAGCTTTGATTCCATCATTCTTTAAACATATCAGTAAACTCCCCTATCTGTTCTCTGTCTGTCTGTCATCAATACAACATCCTCTCAGTTATCTACAGCTCCATGGTCTCTGTGATTCCCATCAGATAGGAAATGGACACAAGCTGCAGCTTCAATCATTCACCTTTTCAACTGAGTCAGTTTTTTTCCAAGAGTCTCACTTAGCAGAAATGGGCTTTCTGACTAATGCACCAGTCCCAGGGCTCCCTCCCAAGGGGGACTTCCAAACATTTATAGCCACTGAGATGGAAAATCAAACCTCTGACTCCAGCTGACACCAGCTTCCATTACACTAAATAAAAACTATCTTCTGAGAGCCCCAGCAAGTGGGACAGGCCATTTCCCACACTGCCAGCCCTGGAAAACAGCATGTGCACAAACTGAGAAGAAAAGCCTCATTAGTATTAATATTTCCATTGCAGCCATGCCCAGGGGCCCTGGCTGGGGTAAGGGGCTTGCTGTGTTTGGTGCTTCAGGAGATGAAGGTGCAAACCCTGCTCTGATGAGCTCCCATCCCTCAGTGAGATCCTGTCCCTTCTTCAGGAAAGGCTGAGCAGTTCCATTTCCCAAATGCTCCTCAATGAGATCCTGTCCCTTCCCAGGAAAGGCTGAGCATTTCCATTTCCCAGTTCTCGTGAGTGAGATCCTGTCCCTTCCCCAGGAAAGGCTGAGCATTTCCATTTCCCACCTGGCTCCTGTGTCCCTTCCCCATGAAAGGCTGAGCATTTCCATTTCCCAGCTGCCTCCTGAGATCCTGTCCCTTCCCAGAAAAGGCTGAGCATTTATTTCCATTTTCCAGCTGCCTCCTGCTCCTGCACACCCTGACAACCTCTGCATTTCTGATCTCACTGTGACATTTACAGTTGTGGATGTCAGACCAGGCCCTCTGTGCCCTCTGTAGCCAACTCCTGCACTGCAGAGACCACAAAGAGAAGTGTCCTGGCTGGGGACCAGGCCTGGGTAGGGGAGAAAGGGATCCAGAGCCCCACCAGAGTGGATGGAGAGGAGAAGGAAGGCTGGAGAGAGCCTGCAGGGCTGCCAGGGGCTCCGGAATGCTTGCCCTCCTGGGGAGGGCAGGGAGAGCACACCCAAAGGCTCCTGCAGGTCTGCAGTGCACTGAGTCTCTTTATGGCTGCCATGTGCAAAATGAAGCTTTTACAGCCTTTCTCTGTGAGGATTTATGGGCAGAGCTCCTCCAGTCTTGCTCACTGAAATGGATGAACAACTCTAGATGAAACTTTCAACAACTAATGACAGCAAAGGCAGCCAGAGGCAAAAACCTAGCATGAAGAAGTTCAGCCTAAATGATTAAATTTGGCAAAGTTTTAAGACAGTGAAAGAGAAAATCTTACAAGGGGAAGTTTGGGATGACCTTAGAGCAGAGCACTGCAGCCTGTGGTGTCTGTAATAGGTTATTTCCAGAGCATCTGAGCCTCTTCCAGTAGTGCATTAAGCAATGTAACTAACATCTGTCACGAGGTTCATTTTCCCTCTCATCTCCTCCCTCGAGGGAAATTCTCTCATTTCTTAACCTCTACTGGACCCCCACTCAGTAATGTTCATTACCTCAAGAGAAGAAGGGAAAGCCTATCAAAAAGAGGAAAAAAAGCAAAGAGATAGATAGTAGATCTAAGATTCAGGCTGCTTTGGTGACATTTTTAAAGTGTTTTTTGCCAAGCAAAACAGTATTTAAAAAAAAAAAAATCTTTACGTGATATTTAAGCATAGAAAAGGAAAGACAAATTAAAATTATTTTTCCTTCACCCCTGATTATGCAGCAATTTATCAACAGAATGAAACATGAACATCTGACTGGGATTATTTATTATACAGTAAGGCATTTATATTTTGTTCACTTCACCAGGAACAGTGTCTCTGTTATGGCTAGTTAGCCATCTGTGTCCAAAGAGCTTTCAGGAAAGGATTAAACTGTCATTTGTTTTATTTCCTTTCATGAAATAACAGCTCCTAACAGGGCTGGGGCAACACTTGGGTCTTGCTGGACTTGTTACTTTAAGGGGGCATTTAAAGGAGTAACTGGACCTTCCTTAGGGCTAAAGCAAAGCAATGTGAAGTGTGTGGGTTGTTTTTGCTCTTTTTGCTCCTCACACATGCAGTGTCCTCCTGGAAATGGCATCCGTGTATTTATTTTTTTAAATCTGATTAATTCACCTCATTCAATTAGCCAATAAGGCTTTAAGCACTGACAGAATGTGCAGCTAATCAGGGCTGGCAGCAGGAGGCTGACAAAAATGACCCTGGGGGGCAGAGGTATCCCAGGTCCTCCAGGTGCAGGGGATTCCCATCCATCCATCCATCCATCCATCCATCCATCCATCCATCCATCCATCCATCCACTCCCAATCATCCATTCCCATCTATCCACTCCCAACCATCCACTCCCATCCATTCCCATCCCTCCATTCCCGTCCATTCCAATCCATCCATTCACATCCATCCATTCCCAACCATCCATTCCCATCCATTCCCATCCATTCCCATCCATCCATTCCCATCCATCCATTCCCATCCATCCATCCATCCCTTCCATCCATTCCCATCCATCCATTCCCATCCATTCCCATCCATCCATCCATCCATCCATCCATCCATCCATCCATCCATCCATCCATCCATCCATCATCCATCCATCCATCCATTCCCATCCATCCATTCCCATCCATCCATCCATCCATCCATCCATCATCCATCCATCCATCCATTCCCATCCATCCATTCCCATCCATCCATCCATCCATCCATCCATCCATCCATCCATCCATCCATCCATCCATCCATCCATCCATCCATCCATCCATTCCCAGTCCTCCATTCCCATCCATCCATTCCCATCCATCCATTCCCAGTCCTCCATTCCCATCCATCCATTCCCATCCATCCATTCCCATCCATCCATTCCCAGCCCCACCATGGCATCCCCTGCCCACTTACAACTGCACAAGTGGGGAAGAAACTTCTGACACTTCTTCCCTGCAAGGACAGAGCAAAATAAACCAGCTGGTGTGGAGAGTGTGCCCTCAGTGAGAGCAAACATGGGAAAACTCTGCCAGGAGGATGTGCCTGGTGGCCCTGGCAGGGGCAGTGTGGGCTGTGCTGGGGCAGCCTCCCCAGGAGCACCAGTGTGAGACAACTATTCACTTTGAAAATTTGAAAAGGTTCATTAAACCTTGACAAAAATACAACAAAGGAGTACACAAGGAAAAAGCTGCAGCACTGGGAACTGCCCTCATGGATACCACGTGGCAGGTTCATCTTCAAGATGGATGCTCAGTGTTTTATACCCCTGGGGTTGCACCAGCCAACCCTGGCCCCTCCCAAAGTCTGTCAGACAGTTCTTCTGTGCCATTTATCAGTGGAAACTGTTTTGTAACTGGATTGGGGGTCAGATGTTGCCATGCCTCGCCCCCTGAGCACCCCCAAGCTTTTCCATTCCCACCTGCCCCATGCAAGGGACACCTGTGCAGCTTCTTTGTACCTGTGCTGGACAGCCCAGTGTGTGATGGCAACAATACAGGGGGAAAGGGAACCATGGGGAGAGCAGAGGACATCTAAACTACAATAACATAACTGTACATCACTAAAACTTCTCTTAATATTCACACAATAGTTATCCCTTAATTGCCAGAGCCAATCAGCTCATTATCCATCTGTAACACCAGCACCAGCTCACCCCTGGCTGTGCCCACAAACCAAAAGCCCTTCTCCAAGAGAGGGGCACATTTGGAAAGGCTGATGCCAGCAGCTCCTCACTGATGGTTTGGAAGCGCTCGGCAGCCAAAGCTCTCAGGGGCTCACTGTGCTTCAGGTGACAAATGTGCAAATGTGCTCTGCTCAAATGCCACCTGCACAGGGCCTTGGAGGAGAGGAGAGGGAAGGGAGAAGGGAGAAGGGAGAAGGGAGAAGAGAGGAGACCCCAGGAGCAGCTGGACCCAGCACTGGCTGGACCTCGAGGGGGACACTTCAGCCAAGGAGGGCTCTTCCAAGAGCCAAACATCTGAAAGGATCAGAGAATGGGTTTTTTCAAGGTCTTGGCTTCAGGGACCACAGGTGACACTGCAGTGAATTCCACATGCCACCTCTGACTGAGTGGGAGAGCTGATTTGTGAGCAGTGAGAGGTAGAGAACCAGGTATCCCATCTGAGCCCCTGACTGCAGCTCTGGAGGCTGCTCCAGATGGAGCTGGTCTGGCACAGCAATGTGGTACTGCAGGAGAAATAAAATACTGACATCTATAGGATGTTCAATATTTTTAGCAGCTGCAATAGGAAGAAACCCATAAATAATATCCATCCTTCATTAAAATTTTCTGCATTTGTTCCCTTCAAGAGCCATTTCAGCTTTTCTGCCCATCACTGTGCAGGTGCTGCTGACATGCAGCCCCAAAATCACTGTGGACACTCCCAGTGTGGCTGCAGGGGTGACAGGGAAGAAGCAGCTGCAGCCCATGAATGGGATCAGCAGTGGTGACAGAGCTGTGCAGGAGTGACAGCCCTCCCTGGCAAGGGGACAGCCTCTGCTCCAGGCACCAGGGAGGCTCCAGGTGCCACCAGCTCTGAGCTGGCTGTCACAGTGCCCTAAAGGACAGCACTGCCCTTCCTGTGCTCCCCTGGCTGTCACAGTGCCCTCAGGGACAGCACTGCACCCCCTGTGCTCCCCTGGCTGTCACAGTGCCCCAAAGGACAGCACTGCCCCTCCTGTGCTCCCCTGGCTGTCACAGTGCCCTCAGGGACAGCACTGCACCCCCTGTGCTCCCCTGGCTGTCACAGTGCCCTCAGGGACAGCACTGCCCCTCCTGTGCTCCCCTGGCTGTCACAGTGCCCTCAGGGACAGCACTGCCCCTCCTGTGCTCCCCTGGCTGTCACAGTGCCCTCAGGGACAGCACTGCACCCCCTGTGCTCCCCTGGCTGTCACAGTGTCCTAAAGGACAGCACTGCCCCTCCTGCCCACGGCTGCTGAGGCTGCTCTGCTCTCCAGCCCTGGCCATGTTTGAAATAAGCTGTCCCAAGCTGTGGGGCTGCAGGTGACAGAGCTGTGACCCCACTCCCAGGCCCACAGCAGCCTCTGACTCTCCTGATCAATGCCCAGACAAACAAAAGCCAAGAAAGAGGCAGGACACCATGGCAGGCAGCATTTTCTTAGCAGCAATACAATTCTAATGCAGTTAGACTGGATCTGCTTACATTCCCAAACTGGAATAATCATTTTCTTATCCCCCTGCCCTAACTTCTTTAACATTCCACTACCATGGGGGTGGCAGGGAATCCTGCTGCACCAAAGGGAGCTGTGCTAAAGAACTGAGTCATGCTGGAGACTGAAATTCTCACTTATACAGAAAAAGCATTTCATTTTCTGCTTTGGACTGAAAATACCTCTTCTTAGCCAGGACTGGGTTTCCCAGTGTTCAAGAGGAAGACCTGGGAAGATGAAGTAGTTAAAATAATTTCCTCTTTAATGGCTATTTTGCAGCCTGTTTCCTTTCAATTTTGAGAATGCTTTGTGCTTTCCCTGTTCACAGAACTCTAAAACAGGCAAGGTTGTTTGATTTCATTAGTGATACCACACAATTCCTGGGATTCTTGCAATGACATTTGCTCAGGGGAGCTGAGAGAAGATGCAGCTACTTCCTGAGCAGCAGCAGGATTACCACAAGCAGGGATCACATCAGAATTTGATTTCTTTGCTGACTTACACAGTGTCCCTTCATCTGCTTCTCCCCCATCCCTCTGCTACTGGGATCTGCTAAAACACACCTGGGCTTTTATGTCTTCAGTGTCCCAACAGGTTTTTAATCTCAGTTTTCCTGGGAAAATCTCTGCAAATATCTTCCTTCAGAAACCCACTACAGAACATGCCTGAACTAAAGAGTTTCCCCCCACCCCATGAAAACTGAATGTTCTCCAAAAGATTAAGATTTTTAGATTTCAAATTCTTGTGTTTAGGCTGAAATTACAAGCTAATAACAACAATCATGTCATTAAGTCTGGATGAAAGGTTTTGATCATGGGGAAAGTACATTCCAACACAGTTCAAATGAAAAATCTCAAAGGTTTGAGCCCCTCCCTCTCACACTCCATCTCCTCTCCCCCTCCCTGTGCTTCTGCAGAAACACAGTAAAGAAAGAGCTGAAAAAAGCAAGGAAGAAAAAAGAATTTCCTCTCCAGAATGCAAGCAAAACAAGTTTCAATTATAACAAGATACTTATTTTTTGCACAACAGAAAAATTTCTTTTCCAACAGGTTCCAGCTCACAGTAAAGGTGTAACACATGAAAGCAAATATAATTTATATTTTAGGAATTTCCATGATTTTTATACATTGCATTGATGAGAAATGCATTTGTGCACTTTGAACTGCCTGTAACAATTTTGTTGTGGGATATACTTTGAATAATTCCTTTGCAAACAGCATGATTATATATTCATTAGAAATGGAAAGTTGTTCTGGAAGATCCAAGCTTCCAAATTAATGGCATTTCAATAAATAAGGTGGCATAAATTCAACATACTGATTGTCCAATTCATCTTCTTCTAAGCTAAAACATATCATTGCTCTCTAATTGCAATTCCCAGCCATGCCATCCTCTTCATCTTAATTCTAAATGCTCTGCACTTCTCAAATCATTTGTGGTGCGCTGCACAATTCTCACCCTTAATTGCATGAATATTTTATTTTTGGAACAACACAGCTCAGCAACAGGCTTCATTTTCCCTTTCCTGCCTGAGTGTCTATTAAAGTAAAGCATTTACAGAAGCTCTGTGAGCAGGGAGAGAGCGTTTATCCTCACAATTTGCACTTTCTGATGGACAGTTCTGTTCTTGGTTTTACAGCCACCACCTCAAACCAAGGAGGCAGTGGCAGATGCTTCCCCATTCCACCACTGCCAGGAGGCCCCACATCATCACCTGTCTCTCAAAGCAAACATAAAAGAACAATTTGCTTTAGAAAGAATAAGAAAAAATGCCTGAAATCTTACTTACTAGGAAGTCTTCTTCACAGTACACCTTGCCATTGACATTGTAGAATGCTTTTCCTCGTAGTCTTCTCCCTGTTAAAGCACAGGACCATCAGAATTTTGGTTTTTATCCCAAACCCAGGTGTTCAGGGTGCAAAGTGAAAAGCACAGCCCCTGTCCCTGTCTGTGGGGTCTGCTCCTGCCCCTCTCTTCCCTGGAGGGCCCATGCAGAGCCAGGGCTGAGGGTCAGGCCCTTGGCTCTATCTGGCCTGACCAAATCAGGTACCAAACCTTGCCTTAGGTACCCACTAAATGTTACCTTGGAGTGCAGGTTATGGAACCCAGCTGATAACAATCCCTGAAAACCTTGCAATCCAGGCTTGATTTTTATCTCTCTGCAAATTGAGACAATTTTCTTGGCAGGTAAAATCCCAGCAGGCTCACATCCACTGCAATCCACAGCAGCAATGTTTATCTCCAAAGGACTAAATAAAGGATTCTGCATATGGGTGTTCCTGCCACCCTCAAAAATATCAATAATCAACGCCACAGCAGGTGTCTGCAACACTAAAGCAGCACAAGGCACACATGATTGAGGGAAGGGCAGTAAAATCACACAGAAAACAATAGAATTTTTATTCATATTTTGACATTTGCCATTTCATTAGCCTATGTGGAACTCAAAGCCTGTGATAGTCATTAACTGGTGGCTCCCTTTACAGTGAAGAAATGCACAGCAGACTCCAGAGTCCCAACAGAAAGGATTCAAAGCAGAAATTCAAGAATTCAATTCAAGAACCACCAAGCACAATCAGTTTGTAGATTCAGCAGGTCAGAGCTGCTCTGTTGAAAGCAGTGCTGCTCCATCACTGTAAAACCAGAGAAGGGAAGGCACACTCATCCCAGCTCACCTCATTCCCACTCTCCAGGGTGCCAGGAGCCAAAGCTCCTGGCTGGGCTGTGGGAGCTCTGAGCAGCCCTGGCAGCCCCAGGGACAGCAGCTGTGCCAGCAGCCACACTGGGCAGGGCTGAGGGCAAGAGGAATTCTTGATCCAGGTCACTGCCAGGGCTTCTCTCCATGGAATGAGCCTGGATGTGTCCTGCAGCTCCTCAGGAAGACCACCCATCTCCTGGAGGGTTTGAGCAGCACCCATCTCAATGGAGAGTTTGAGCACCACCCATCTCCATCTCCTGGAGGGTTTGAACACCACTGTGTCTGGAGGGTTTGAATACCACCATGTCCTGGAGGGTTTGAGCACCACCCATCTCCATGGAGGGTTTGAGCACCACCCATCTCTTGGAGGGTTTGAGCACCACCAATCTCCATCTCCTGGAGGGTTTGAGCACCACCATGTCCTGGAGGGTTTGAGCACCACCCATCTCTTGGAGGGTTTGAGCACCACCAATCTCCATCTTCTGGAGGGTTTGAACACCACCATCTCCCTGGAGGGTTTGAACACCACCGTGTCCTGGAGGGTTTGAACACCACCATCTCCATGGAGGGTTTGAACGCCACCCATCTCCATCTCCTGGAGGATTTGAACACCACCCATCTCCTGGAGGGTCTGACACTCAGGGCCAGCGCGCTGAGCCAGCTCACAGGGGCAGGAGTGCTCCCCACGGTTTCCATAAACAACGTTGAGGAAAATATGATGAATTTTCAGTGTTTGGAAGAGGCTTTTACATGTTGCCACTGTGATGCGATCCTGGGAAACAGTGTGTGGCACAAAGGAGCTGGGATCTGGGCTGGTGCTTTTGGGAAATCACATGCTGCATGTGGCTGTCTGGTGGTTTCACTGTCGTGGCTGAGGGAAATGCTTCTTTTGTGTGCACATTCTTGGGCTCTGGATCTCACGGGCCGCTGTCTCCATACTGCTGCTAGGTGGAGTCTGCTCTTGTTTGTCTTTCCAGCTGCCTGGTGGCTCTGGTGGGGAGCAGGACCCTGGTGATGTGGGCAATGTGCTCATCCCCTCTGAGAACCTGAGGTAAAACTGGGCCATGCCTGAGCAAGGCACAGGGCTGGGACAGCAGTCAGGGGACCTTGGGCCTCTCTCAACTGATGCAGGAGCAACCACATCTAGCTCTTCCCTCCTGCTTGTCAAAGCTGGTTTTAAACCTCTCTAGGGAAAGGTAAAGTACATGGAATGAAAGGAAAAAGGGAAAGAGGCCAGAATGGCTTTGTAAAGGACTTGTTGTGTCTGTCAGATCCAGGCTTCCATACAACTTGTCTTTAGCTGGTGGAGATGAAGTGTCCACCCAGAAGAGGATGCTTTGGATGGGCTGGAGCAGCTTTTCCCCCATGCTCACCTGGAGCTGGGTGTTTGCTGCAGGGGAAGGAGCACTGCCCTGACCCCAGCACACACACACACACCATGCTGAGAAAGCTGCAGGGCTGATCTGGGACAAATCCCAGCACTGCTGCTGGAGGATCTCTGCAGGAGAGCAAGGTGCCAGTGCAGGGGGCACCAGCATCTCCTGAGCTCTGCAGAAGGGGCAGGAGGACCCCAACATCCCACTCTGCAGCCCAGCCTGCCAGTGCTGAGGCTGGGAAATGGCACAAATTCTGCTCCTGTCCTTTCCTTGGCACAGCATGGACCAGTAGGGTCAGCGCTTCCCTGGACTGGGATGGAGTGGGAAGGCTCTGATCCAAGCCAAGAAGGCAAAGCCAGTGCTCTGGAGGGTCTCAGACACATCAGGTGTCACCTGCCCTGTGCCTGGCCCCACTGTGAGTGTCCCCATCAGCCCTGCACTGCTGGGATCCCTGCCCAGCACCTGCCCCCTCTCCACTCCCAGCAAAACCTTTCAAAACTGAGGGAAAATACCATTTCCCCCCTTTTTCAGCTGAAAAACAACAAGACACCTATTAGGGAACTAACTTGCCTAAACTCATAAAGCAGGCAAGCAGCTGGCTCACATGATAATGACTATTACCAGCAATGATTAATAAGATTGACAGGCCTTTTACCTTACAAGAATTAAATTCAGGGACTGTACAATAATTATCACATAAACAAGAAACAGCAAGTTATCACTCAAACAACCATGGATGCCTATATTGGCTCCTACATTCTGCACTTCAGAAATAAAGACAAAAGTGTAAATTCCCCTGTCCTCCAGAAGGGTTGACTGAATGACAGCACTGAACATGGTCAGACACCACCCTCAGAGTGCCTGGGCATCATGAGCAAACTGCAGCCAGGGAGACAGGAATCCCCAGGAGAGGCAGGGATAGTGCCCCCAGCCCCAGGGCAGCAGGGTGGGTGCCACCCCTTAATGTTGGGAGGTTGGGATGTTGGGAGCTTGTGATGTTGGAATGTTGAGAGGTTGGGATGTTGGAATGTTGGGATGTTTGGAGGTTGGCATGTTGAGATATTGGGATGTTGGGATATTGGAATGTTGGGATGTGGGGACGTTGGGATGTTGGGAGGTTGGGATGTTGAGATGTTGGGATGTTGGGAGTTGGGATGTTGGGATATTGGAATGTTGGGATGTGGGGATGTTGGGATGTTTGGAGGTTGGGATGTTGAGATGTTGGATGCTGGAGGTTGGGAGGTTGGGATGTTGGGAGGTTGAGACATTGGCCGTTGGGATGTTGGAGGTTGGAATGTGAGAGGTTGGGATGTCGGGATATTGGATATTGGAATGTTGGGATGTGGGGATGTTGGGATGTTGGGATGTTGGAGGTTGAGACATTGGCCGTTGGGATGTTGGGAGGTTGGGAATGTTGGGATTATTGGAATGTTGGAATGTGGGGATGTTGGGATGTTTGGGAGTTGGGATGTTGAGATGTTGGGAGTGTGGGAGGTTGGGAGGTTGGGAGTTGGGAGTTGAGACATTGGGCCGTTGGGATGTTGGGGGAGTTGGAATGTGAGAGGTTGGGATGTCTGGGATATTGGGAATTGGGATATTGGAATGTTGGGATGTGGGGACGTTGGGATGTTGGGAGGTTGAGACATTGGGCTGTTGGGATGTTGGGAGGTTTGGAATGTCAGAGGTTGGGATGTTGGAACATTGGAATGTTGAGACATTGGGATGTTGGACATTGGGACGTTGGGATGCTGGGATGTTGGGAGGTTGGGATGTTGGGACATTGGGACGTTGGGATGTTGGAATGTTGAGAGGTTGGGATGTTGGGACATTGGGACGTTGGGATGTTGGGAGGTTGGGATGTTGAGACGTTGGGATGTTGGGACATCGGGATGTTGGGATGTTGGAATGTTGGGAGGTTGGGATGTTGGGAGGTTGAGACATTGGGCCGTTGGGATGTTAGGAGGTTGGAATGTGAGAGGTTGGAATGCTGAGACATTGGGATGTTGGGACATTGGGACGTTGGGATGTTGGGATGTTGGGATGTTGGGAGGTTGGGATGTTGAGACGTTGGGATGTTGGGAGGTTTGGAATGTCAGAGGTTGGGATGCTGGAACATTGGAATGTTGAGACATTGGGATGTTGGGACATTGGGACGTTGGGATGTTGGAATGTTGGGACACTGGGATGTTGGGATGCCTGCCCTGAGCTCTGCTGGACAAGGGGGCTTCACCTCTCAAGGTCCTGGAGAACTTAGGGCACAGCACCAGCCTGTTCTGTGTAATCTGTTCCTGTCAATGCAGCAGGAATTCCAAGCTAAACCCCCCTGATGTTCCTTTGGCCAGCTGAGCCAAGCACCTGGCCAGCCAGGGCAGGTGACATCACCCTGCCACTGGCACACAGGCCCTGCTGCTTGGCTTCCCTTTCAATGCCTGTCTAGCCAAGCCTGTTACTATTTGCTTTCATAATATTGAAACAAAAAAAGGCAAGAGCTTCTGACAGAACTTGATGCAACTTGCTGCTGGCTCATTAGGATGACAATGAGCGGCCCAGGCAGAGTTCATGGGGTGGGGTTTCACAAACCCTGCCCTTGGCTCCTCCTGCTGCATTCCCACCCTGTCAGACCAGTTTGCAGCAGCAGCAGAGCAGGGAATGCACAGGGGCTGTGGGCAGGCTCCTGGTGGGGAGCCCCTTCTCCCCTGAGTGCTTCCAGCCTTGTTTTCCCACAGAACACAAAGGTTTTGCACTGCCAGTGACAAAGCAGCAATTCCATTTCCTGACAGCCCCACCTTGCACCAGGCTAAGGGATTCCACACCTCGGGTGGGACGCAGAGACCTCACAAACACTCCAGTAAACATTCACAGATAATCTGGCAGATAATTAAATGAAAGCTAGAAATTACTCTATCCCGAGGACTGATCACAAGTGGTGATTGCAACCAACATGACAAACAGCCAAAAGAATGCAGGTTTGTGGAACTCTTAAATAAAAATTAATGCAGAACTCTCTCTAAGTGTTTAACAGCGATTTGGACATTTAACCAGTTTATAAGTCTCTATTATTTAAATGTATCAATTACTTCCTGCACAATTTTTATCTCCCACATGTCATAAACTAAAAAGAAGGAATAGAGAGCTGCTCCTTTATCAAAGGAACAACTCAAAGGCAGCTTGCAAAAGGAAAAATGACCCCTAGTTGACACAGGCTGTCCACAAGTATTGTCCCCAGTCTCCACCACGCTTTGCTGGGTGGTGAAAGGACACCAGCCAGGAAGCCAAGACAGAGCAAAAACTTTTCTCCAATGCTGTTTCAAATGCTGCTCCAGGACTCCATGGAACAAAATGTGAATGAGCCCAGGTTTTACAGTCCTGGGGACACTGGAAGTGTCCTGCCCCCTCCCCTCAAGGCTGGAAAGCATCCTCTGAGCCCTCCCTGAGCTGCTGGCCCTGAGCATGTGCCTGTGGGGAGGTCAGTTTATCAATCACAGCCTGCACTGGGAGATCTCCTGTCTCACACAGGATGGATGCAACCGGATCAGGGGCTGACCCCCCCTGGCCCTGTAAGACAGGAGATAGGAATGTCTCACTGTCACAGCAGGGTTATTAGACCTAATTACTGCTTGCAGCAGGCTTTGAAGTTGAAAAGTGCCAAGCATTATTATAATATTTTAAGCACTTTGATGATTGAAAACACACAAGCCTTTGGTAACCATGATTTAGTAGCACTGTAGAGTAAGCAAGTTCATGTGAGAAGCTGTATTGTCTCCGTGCCTGACGCTGCTCAAACACAAACAGCTCCCCTCTGACATCATGGGAATGCTGCAGCCCCAGCCCTGCCTCCCAGATAATGCCTGCTGCATCCCAGAGATTACAGCGTGCTGGAAAGCCCACAGCACAGCACCCCTCACCACCAGCACCCCCAACAGCCATGGGCCTCGTTAACTTCATGTGGGAAAGGCTCAGTGTGAGAGGGGACAAAGAGTGGAGTGACTAATAGAGTCCTGTTAGTTCTAATATCCCAGCTGTGTGGAACAAGGATACTATTTTAGCCACAAAATGTAATTAAACCTTCCCATATGGAGTGCAATCCAAGAGTTCAGTGGCAGGTATCAGTGCTAAAGATAGGAAATTCGTTAGAGCAGAGCTAATTAACAGGCTGAACAGCCCAAGTTAACACAGTGGAATATCACTTCAGAGGCTGCCACTACTGTTGGCTGTGGCCATGGCTGTGCAGCACAGGGGAGCTGCAGGAGCACCAGGGTGGCTGTCCCTGCCCTGCTCAGCTCCAGGGCCCTGCCAGAGCCCCCAGCACGGCCATGCCCCGATCCTGCTGGCCAAGGGGCACCCAGGAACTCCTGACTTCTCTCACAGCAGCCAGACAGATTCACAGCATCCTTCTTTAACAGCTCCTTCTGGAGGGAAAAAAAAAAAAAAATCTCACATTGCTTCTCTCCTTGAGATTGTTTCTCCTTCCTACCTGATGAGCTGTCAGTGCTAAGGCTGATGGGGACATGCAGTGAGATCTCTGTGCTCTGGGAGCTCTGGCCCATGACTTGCTCAGCTTCCTGAGCGTGGCAGCCCGAGCTCTTCATGCCTGGCTGACCAAAGAACTGTGCCTGTTTTAGTTAGCAATATTAAACATGGACCTAATTGCTTGTTAACTGCTTCAGATGCCATCTCTGCAGTGACTGATGTGACACCAGCACCAGGACTTGTCTCATCCCAGCACCTCAAATGACAGTCTGCCAAAGCTTCAGACCACAGTGACATGTAAAAACACACACACAGAGGATTAATGAACAACATTTGCTTAAATATTTCCCAGCTACCTTAACAGTGAAGGAAAATTCTACTGCCCAAAGCCTGAGCAAGTGGGATGAGACCCAAAGTGGCTCAAGCTGAGCAAATGCTTCTGCCTGCCCCCTGCCCCCTTTGCCAGGCTCTCTATCCCTGCTCAGCGAAATGTGAACTTTTACCAGGCCAAACCTGGCTATTGGTTTGCAAAACATCCTGGCTCCTGGTCTGGGGCTCTTGGATTCTGAGCTGCTCTGTGGTGCACCATGGGCTGCCCACACTCCCAAAGGCACCTTCCCAGCCCAGGGTCCCCCCAGGGTCCTGCCCACAGCAGCATCCCCATGGGAATCCCTGCCCACCTGGGACCCCTGGCACACCTGGGCACCCCTGGCACACCTGGGCACCCCTGGCACACCTGCAGCAGTGCCTGTCCTTCTCCCCTTGTGACACCCCCTGATGATGAGGAACTGGGATACACAGAACTCAAGGGCTGGGGGGCAAGTGGAACCTCCAGAACCCAAACCAATTCTCCACAAACCTCTAGGCTGGACAGATACTATCTCTGAATAGTGGAAGCTAAATTTTAAGTCAGCAGATGAGTCCAGGAGACGAAACTTCAAGAGAAATACCAAATTTTACAAAAACAATAAAGAATTGAAAACATGAAGTAATAACAAGCCACCCCTGCTACCTCTTCTGCCCAGACACCTTGGCTAAAACAGGGGCAGAATTTCCCCCAGGAGAGCTGTTTCCTTTTCAGCAGTAGAGGAGGTCTGCCTGCCTAGGAATTGAAGATGTGCCAGAAGAAAACAAAAACTTCTAATACTTTTTCTTTATTTGTTGCCATTCCTCCTTTACTCACATGTGAGTTTGGGCCTTACACAGAGCTTTCCTTCCACAGGGCTCCTGCCACTCCACCCACTGTGAGCAGGGCAAACCGAGGCTGTTGTAGCCTCTCAATTACTGTTAATTAAATTTTTCTCCTCGGGCTCCTACAGTGGGCTCACACAAAGCCTCAAGCACAAGCTCTGGTGCCGGGTCCCGTGATGGAGCTGCCACCCCAGCCCCAGCCAGGGCGCCAGGAGGGGTCTGAGCCCCAGCCCAGCCCCTGGCCTTGGAGAAATTTCCATCCCCCACGGCCCCCTCCCCTCCTCATAATGCTCAGGCTTTGTGAAAGAAGGGGTGAATTTCTAGGGTTTTCAGGGGTTTAAAGATAGGGGAAGAAAAAAAAAAATCGATGCCAAATTCCTTTGAATAGAAGATACTGCATGTTGGCAGAAGCCACTTTTCACAGACTCCAGCCGTTTGAAATCTGAAACACTAAAAGTGGCTACTGTGGATGTGCTGTATTCTTCTTTTCAAAGCAATCTGGCACACAGTTTTGCTCCCCTGTTCCAGGACCCAATCCTGCATTCCTTTCACGCTCAGACTCCCATTGACTTTAAGGAATGCAGGATTGGATCCTAAATGTGTGCTTTACTCACACAATAGCTCCTCATGGTTACGATCTATTGAGAAAGGCACACTTTAAAAACCATTTGGAATTGCAGGCTCATCCACCAGGCCAGAATGCCTGTAAAGATCTCCCATTATTTCAGGAAAAATGCTCAGTGTCTGGACTGCACACACACACACACTCACACGTTTTCCTGGTTTCAAGCTGCAGGCACAGCTTAGCTTGAGATGCATCAAAATATTTTGAGCACTGACCTGATAGCTCCTAAAGAAACCACGTGTAATTTTAGGGTTTTTTTAAAAAAAGCAAAACTCCAGGGAAAGAAAAAAAAAAAAGCCACCAAAGCAAACGTGTAAGCAGTTGAATCTTAAGGTCGGTTTTTCAGAGAACTTTTGTAAAAGCCTCTAAAGACCTGCACTGGCTAAGACAAAACAGAGCCTTGCACTGCTATTTTTGAGGATGCTGTATATTGAGTTACAAGGCTATTACCATGCAAATCTCAAATGTACAAGCTTTTTACTCGGCCATAAACACAAAACAGTATACATTGTCCTTTCAGAAGAAAAGGTTTGCTGCTAAAATAGCAGAAGCCCTACGTAAATAACCAACATTCTTTCTGCCTGAGGTCACTGACTTGGCCTATTCAATTCCAGGCTAGTCTGGGATTTGACAATCTAAGCAGGGGAGAGGCCCTTTCCTTTTTTTTCAAAAGAATGCTGGGATTTTATTTGAAATTTAAACTCTTGCAAACAAAAGGTGGCATCGTATGTTGGAGGCCTATGAAGGTGGAGTACAGGATGTGTATTGTTTTCTCCCTTTACATAGGTTCTCTCAGGAAAGAGTATTCAGAGTCTGTGAACAAATTCTAATAAAATATTATCATCAGGTAGGCAGACATAGCGAGATATGAACACTTTAAAGAGATTAGGAGATTCAATTTTGAGAAATATTGATTTGGGAAAAGCACAAAAAATTGTTTAAAACTATAAATTTTAATTTAAAATAAATTATTTCCAAATTAATAATTGAAAACCATTCTCTAGTTTAAGCCTCTATACTAATTCATATTTGCACACCAAAACTGAGCTTTTCAGTGTGAATTACCCGTGGCTACACAGTCAGGATTCATTCTCCCTGTCCCTCTCCTGGCCCTGCCCTGGGAGGCAGATGGCAAGTCACTGTTTCTCCTCCCAATTACCGGTGCCCAGCCCTTACTGGGGCTCTCACAGAAGCACACTCTGGTGCCACACAATGATCATCCATCTCCCTCTGGGCTGTTCTCCAGGCTGTGCTGTGCCCCTGCCCCTCTGGCTGTGCCCAAGGCAAACTCCACGCTCTGCTCTGCAGCTTACCTCAGCCTGCCACGATGCCCAAGTCAAAAACTTCATTCTCTTCCCTGGGATTTTGGCCCGTGGCAGCCTGGAAGGGAGCAGCTCTGTGCCAGGTAGGGGCTCCTCTGCTGCATCCAGCCCTGCAACCAACCCTGCATCCCTGCATCCAGTCCTGCATCCAACCCTGCATCGCAGCATCCAACCCTGCATCCCTGCATCCAACCCTGCATCACTGCATCCAACCCTGCATCCCTGCATCCAACCCTGCATCACTGCATCCAACCCTGCATCCCTGCATCCAACCCTGCATCAGACCCTGCATCCCAGCATCCAACCCTGCATCCCTGCATCCAACCCTGCATCACTGCATCCAACCCTGCATCCCTGCATCCAGCCCTGCATCCCTGCATCCAACCTTGCATCCAACCCTGCATCCCTGCATCCAACCCTGCATCAGACCCTGCATCCCTGCATCCAACCCTGCATCCCTGCATCCAACCCTGCATCCAGCCCTGCATCGCAGCATCCAGCCCTGCATCCCTGCATCCAGCCCTGCATCCCAGCATCCAACCCTGCATCCAACCCTGCATCCCTGCATCCAACCCTGCATCCGACCCTGCATCCCAGCATCCAACCCTGCATCCCTGCATCCAACCCTGCATCCCTGCATCCAACAGTGCATCCCTGCATCCAGCCCTGCAACCAACCCTGCATCCCAGCATCCAACCCTGCATCCCTGCATCCAGCCCTGCATCCAACCCTGCATCCCTGCACTGCACAGCTGCTGGGATGGGCCCAGCACAGCCCCCAGAGGCTGCTGGATATGGAGGGCACACACTTGCCTGTGCAGGGCACACTGGGCACTGCAGGGCACATTTCTGAGCTATGGAGGGCACATTTCTGCCCCAGCCTCGCTGCATGCCTGCAGCTGTCAGCCTCCAGCAGGATTATGTGCATAGATAGCCAATATCTTTTGTTACCTTGCAGGAAAACCCCACCTTTCTTGGCAGGGTATCCACAATCTCCGTGCCATGTTTACTCTAGTGTGGAATTCTCTCTTCCTTTCTGTCTCCTCCTACTCCTGGGTCAGGTTATTTAACCAAAAGGTTGCTTAAAGCTGCAGGGACAAGAAGCTCTCTGACCTCTGGCACTCTGGCAAGGCGTTCCTGTGCAGACTGTGTTATAAACTTAGCAGATACTTTCAAGCTTCCATATAATTTGCTAAAGTTTAAATTGGCAGATGTTTCCTTTCTCTCCCACTTACATATTTATTCTATCCCATACCACCCATCAATTTCAGGGTTAACACATAAATTATTTCCACAGAGCTCTAACAGAAGAACTTATGCTGAAAAAGAGTTTGCAAAAACATAAGCCAAGTATATATTTAAAATCAGAAATACAACTGCCTGCATTGATCTAACAGCTACTTTGGGTCTGTATATTAACATATGTCTTAAAATATATTACTTAACAAGCCAGCAAGTGGCAACACAAGAAAATGTAAAGTAAAGCTCCAAGTGTACTTCAGTTTAATGTTTTTTCCCCCAGGCCTGGGTTTACAAACACAAAAAAAAACCCCACCAAACCATGAGAGGCCTCCCCAGCACTCAACAAGCTGTGAGGGCAGGGGGTGTAGCTCTTCCCCCAAGGTAGTTTCCACTGTGGGAAGCTTTCACCATTCCATCACAACCTCTTGCTCCTTATCAGCAAAGAATTCCACACTTCCAGCTGCTGCCTGTAAGCCAGGATTTAAAGGAGCACTTGTGTTATCACACTGTGCCAGGGTCCAAGGGCCAGCCCTCTCCAGGGCACAGTGAATCCCTCCCCAGGGTGCAGCCCACTCCATCCTGAGCCCTCCAGGCAGGACAGAGCCATCAGCCTCCAGCAGGAACCACCACAGGGCAGCCACAAGGATCCCTCTGTCCTGGCCTAATGCTGGCTCCAGCTCTGGCCAGGAGTGGAGTTCCCTGGGAAGGAGCAGCCAGGGCTCACACAGCTCCAGTGTTCCCAGGAATCACCTCTGAGCCTCCAGCAGCAGCACTTCAGGCCCTCCTGCACCACAGGTTGCATCATAACTATTATGTTTAATAGCCTCACTGGGCCAATTCTTCTCAAATTTGTCTAATTTCTCTATGAGATCATTTATGTTTCTGGCCCCTAAGCAGTCCCTGTGGCAAAGCCCCACAATTTCACTGTGCATTGTAGGAACTGTTCCCTTTTTTTGTTTTGAACCTCTGCTTATCTCAAGCTTCTGTTGCATCCTAGAGAACACAGCTGCCTCTGCAGTCATCACCACCAGACTAAAGAGCTCTGTAAGTCAAAGTCTGAAACTTCAGCTGCACCTGGGTATAAATGGGATGCACATCTCCAGCACAAGTGGTGTTTTTACCTAGCAGCATTCTGAGACTCTGCTCAGGTCCTCCCTGTACAGCACAGGTGTGGGGACACACAAATGGAACAGAGTCCCTGAATCAGAGTTCACACTGTGGGATCTCCCTGAGGGCAACAGGAACCTCCAGAGCTCTGCACTGCCCCAAGGTCCTGAGCAGCCTCTGTGAGGGGTGAGCTGCTGAGAAACACAACAGAAGGCAATTCCTATGGGAATAAATCCAAAAGAAGATGCTACTCTATTCCAATAAAACTAAAGGAAGAAAAGAAGGAAGAAGAAAAAAAGGATGTTTGGTCCTTTATTATGTGGACATTGAGAGCAGGGCAAGGACCCACTGGAGGCTCCACCTGACAGCCAGGAAAGGCTGGGTGAGGTTGTTGGACTGAGGGTACTGCAGACCCCTCACCGTTGCTACCAGGCTCTTTCCTGCAACTCATTATTCTCCATTCAAGTTCAGCCTCAATTACAGTCCCAGCTTAGCCAGGCTCTGGAGCAGATGAAGAGAAATCTGAACAAGAGCTGGAAGAGCAGGCAGGCTGCTGAATGCCATCTTCACATGCAGCGAGCTCAGCACACAACAAAGTATGTTCAACAAAAGGAGTGGACACAGCCCAGTCCTGTGGCAACATGCAGGAGAGCCTCAAGGGAGATGAGCAATTTCCCTAAACTCTCTCCTGTGCTGTCTCACAACAAGAATGGATTTGCAGAGGCAGCACCGTGTGAGTCAGCCCCAGCCCAGCAGCATCAGGGGCTCCTCCAGAGCCAGCAGGGCTGGGCTGAGCCATGGCCAGAGAGCTGCACCCCATGCTGCTGACACAGCTCACAGGGCTCAATTCCCCTTCCCTGAGACAAATCTTTGCAATAAGGTGAGATTGTCAAGAGCCACAGTGCCTAGAAATGACATCTCAAGCAAAGCTTTACCCTCTTCTTCATGGGACAATGGAAGAATGTGCCAGGGAATGGTCCTTGGGTCCAGAAGCACAAAGAAAACTTGGAAAGGATAGTACACAGTGGGAAAAAAAAGTTCAGAATGACAAAGTGTTAAAGCATCTGCTAGTTTTGAAGGACATTCTTTGGGTTTAGATTATTTAGCTGTAAATTTGAAAGACCTGCACAGAGAACAACTCTCCTGTTGCCCACACTGGGGAACAATTACACTGATGTTAATAATGTTACTTCAGATTTATCCTGGGAAACTTGGAACAAAACAACACCTAGGGCCTTAGATATGTGTTCTAGACAATATTCCAGTATTCTTTGCTGTAAACAAAAACAAAACTGAAAATCACAGTTGCACTAAATTACTGAAATGGACTGGGGTTTGCCCAGCCAATTTGAAATCTAATCAAAGATCAGCCCTGCTTGGGCTGACCTTGATATTTTGTGCTGGACTGACCACAGCTTCCTGCACAGGTCACATTAGTACTAAACCACAAGCAGCTCCCAAGGCTGAATAGGTACAGCTCCTGACAGTACACTCACTTCTTTTGGCACTCAGGTACAATGAGGATATTGTTCCTTTAATGCTTAGCTTTCCTTTTAAGAAGTATGTGAGATTTCAGCCAATTCTCCACAACGATTAGTTCAGGATGAATGTACTTAACTCAGGATTCAGCTGGAACGAGCCCAAGTAGATGCAATCAATTTTCTGCTAAATCCACTTCCTTCCTCTCTTCTCTACCCAGCATGAGACATCAGCTCTCCACTACAGCCACTGGTGACTGAGACACTGCAAACCCCTGCCTTCAGCTGGTTACTCCCTCTGGTTTTCCCTGGTTTTGGGGTTTTGCATATCCTGTTCACCAATATTTGGGCTAGGGGGAAAAGGCTCTAGAAGCAAATATGAAGAAGCAGCTATACAGCAAACCACGAACATCAAAAGCTCCTGTGGCCCCAAAGTTCATCACTCACAACTGCACAGGATCAGCTGCAGAACTGCACTGATAAAGCACTTTCCCCTTTGTGCAAATTTTGAAACCTCCTCAAGGTTTCAGTGTGTAATCTGCCAGCTTCTGTGCTGCCATCTCTGTGTGTGAACCAAATTATCTTCACCACCATCACCCAAAGCCCACAGGAGTCCAGAGAGAGCAGCCAGGGGCCCCTGTCCATGAGCCAGCCCCACACAGCAGGGCCTGAACAGCACACTGCAACAACAGGCATGATTTGCTACTTGAATCCAAACAGGGTAATAAAAAACAACATCCCTTCAAAAACAAGGCTTAGAAAACATGATCTCTGGCTCTCACCTACATATTTTCTTAAGAGATTAAGTAGATGATTTCCAGCCTTATTTTCCCAAGTGCATACATTCTGCTTTGTTAAATAACTCATGGAATCAGCAGAACAAGTTCTGGTGGCTGTTGTGTTCTTTAGGCTTTCTTCCCCTAGTCCAAGGGACTTCCCCTAGGGCTCCTCTGCCAGTAAAAGTTGTTTGCACATGCATTCCAATACATGTCCATGTATATATTTATAAATTATTTACATCCACATGTGAATATTTTCTTCCTGCACCCTAAAGGATCATCTTGGACACTTCTCTGGGGAGCCTGCACCCCACTTTGGAGACTGCTGCTCTAGAGACCACTGCACTGTTAATACTGATTCAGCAAATTGTTTCCATGGGTCTGAATTTACACTGCTGTGGTTCCTAAGGTCAGTAATCCACTGACTCACTCAATAAATTATTTGCATTACTTCCAGGAAAAATTTTGCAGGCAGTGCAGTTGGAAGAGCAGCAGTGCAGAGTACCCAGGCAGCCAGGGGAGCTGTGTGACTGAGGCCCTGTGATTATATCTCATTTAATGTCAGGACATGGCACACTTGTGTTTTAGAGCACACTGACAGACAACGGCTGAGATGTAACAGTGAGCAAAATGACTGCTAAAAGATTGTTTTTAAATATGCACTAAATTGGACACCTTGCACTCTGCTCAGGCACAGCCAGAAGAGCTGGAAGGTGTTGGTGCTGTGTGCTGGCACAGTCACCACACAGCAGAGCCAGCCCTGCTGGCTGCACTCAGAGCCCCTGCTCAGGCTGCCTCTTCTTACAGCAGACACTTTCTAAGTGCCTCTCCTCCAATTCCCTGCCTGTTCCTTGCCTGGCTCATCATTCACTTTTACTACTCCTACTCCAAACACAGGGCAAATTCACTGGCGTCTGGTAAACAAAGAGTTAATGCTGGAAGGGTTTAGGTAAGGAAAAATCAGCTTGAGGGCTGGTGGAGAGGAGGAGAAAGCACCAAGCCCATGGGGGCATCCTGAGCAGGGAGCACTGCTGGAAGCCCTTCCCCAGCTCTGCCTGGGCAAGGAATGCAGGAGCTGGAGATGGCAGGGCCAGGGCCAGGGATGGCAGGGCCAGGGATGAGCACAGGGAGAAGCAGGGATGGATGGCAGGGCAGGGATGGGCACAGGGATGGATGGCAAGGATGGGCACAGGGATGGATGGCAGGACAGGGATGGGCACAGGGGTGGATGGCAGGGCAGGGAAGGGGCACAGAGAGCAGCAGGGATGGATGGCAGGGCCAGGGATGGGCACAGGGATGGATGGCAGGGCAGGGATGGGCACAGAGAGCAGCAGGGGTGGATGGCAGGGCAGGGATGGGCACGGAGAGCAGCAGGGGTGGATGGCAGGGCCAGGGATGGGCACAGGGGTGGATGGCAGGGATGGGCACAGGGATGGATGGCAGGGCAGGGATGGGCACAGAGAGCAGCAGGGGTGGATGGCAGGGCAGGGATGGGCACAGGGATGGATGGCAGGGCAGGGATGGGCACAGAGAGCACCAGGGGTGGATGGCAGGGCAGGGATGGGCACAGAGAGCAGCAGGGGTGGATGGCAGGGCAGGGATGGGCACAGGGATGGATGGCAGGGCCAGGGATGGCCACAGAGAGCACCAGGGGTGGATGGTGGGGCAGGGAAGGGGCACGGAGAGCAGCAGGGGTGGATGGCAGGGCCAGGGATGGGCACAGAGAGCAGCAGGGTGGATGGTGGGGCAGGGAAGGGCACAGAGAGCAGCAGGGGTGGCAGGGCAGGGATGGGCACAGAGAGCAGCAGGGGTGGATGGCAGGGCCAGGGATGGGCACAGGGGTGGATGGCAGGGATGGCACAGGATGGATGGCAGGGCAGGGATGGGCACAGAGAGCACCAGGGATGGATGGCAGGGCAGGAATGGGCACAGGGAGCAGCAGGGGTGGATGGCAGGGCCAGGGATGGGCACAGGGGTGGATGGCAGGGATGGGCACAGGGATGGATGGCAGGGCAGGGATAGGCACAGGGAGCAGCAGGGATGGATGGCAGGGCAGGGAAGGGCACAGGGATGGATGGCAGGGCAGGGATGGGCACAGAGAGCACCAGGGATGGATGGCAGGGCAGGGATGGGCACAGGGAGCAGCAGGGGTGGATGGCAGGGCCAGGGCTGGGGCTGAGCCACAGGCAGAAGCAGTAACAGCACGACAGGAGGTGCAGGGGGCCCTGAACAGGGAGGAGAAGGAACACAGGGTTTGTGCACCCACCAAAGGAGCCTGTGGACACAGTAAGAGCAGGACAGTGCCAAAGCAATGAGGGACCCTGTCACCAAGCACCCAGCACTGCCGTGCCACCAGCACCCCATGGCATGAAAGGGCAGGGGAGAGGCAGGGTCTCTGTTAGATTTGAAACCTGGTCCTGCAGGCCTGTCCCCAACACCACGAGGCAGAAAGCACTCATGGGGGATTTGGGGAATGGCTTTGCAGGGCCCCAGTTACTTCAGAAGCACTGGAGTTTTACGTTGGGGATTTTAACCCCATTGCAGAGGCCGTGATGGTCGAAAGCCTCCCAGACACCCTCCTGGCCCAAAGTGCCTCTGCCAAACAGCACAAAGTGACCAGAGCACTTGAGAAACCACTGGGCAGAAGAGGCTTTGAGAGGATGAGCAACACTTCCTGCCCCACAGGCCTCTCCAGCTGTGTCACACACAAACACAAAGTGTGGTTCCACTGAAGCCACACCTTCACCTGTCACTCGGCTTTGCAGGACACAGGACAGAGACTGAAATGCTCTTTGCCACTTTGGTGTAAAGGGTGGGTTATTCATTGCCCAGGAATAGCCATTGGGTGAAATTCTGAAGCCCTGAGCACCCAGCACCCCAAATCAATGGTAGGAGGTTACTCTGGCCCATAACCACAGGACACAACCTGTTCTCAAATCCCCAGTGTTCATGACAAAGGGACTGAGAGTCCCAAGTGTCCAGCAAACACTCAACACCATTTCCAGAGGAACCTCAACACCATTCCCTCCTCACTCCTTGCCTGCCCTGAGCCTGCAGGGGTGTTTGGGACAGGCAAGGAACACAGAACCACACCTGAAGTTACTGCACTCCTGCTCTCTCCACGCCTGAAGAAAACAATCCTCATTAATGTGAAACCAGCAGAGCAGGTGAGCCCCCACAAGAGGGGCTGTTCAGGGGACAGCCCAGCACTGATCCCAGCCCAGCACCAAGAGCACAGCTCACAATCTCTGCTCCATAGGATACCAGAGTTGGGAGCTGCCACAGGGAGCCCTGTCAAGGGAGGAGCACTGGCTCTGGGTGGACACTGACCACTGGTGAGGCACAGCAGGGTCTGCCTCAGGCTCCCTTTCACAAAGCATTTCCTGTACCTAACTCAGCACTGGGGGATCAAGTTTGCAAGTGTGGCAGTTGTCCATTTTTGCTTGTGTCAGCTCAGTGCAGAGCATCCATGTGGCAGGTTCATGCTGGTAAAATAACAGGAATTTCACCAAAAAAATGTAAAATAATTCCTTACTGTTTCTGGCATCATGTTCACAATCACAATGCAAAATTACATGGTTTTTATACAGCTACAGGGAAGAGAGTCACCTGGAGCAAACCCCAGGGTTACTGTGAGTGTGATGGGAGCAAGCTCCTGCTGCCCAGCTCAGAGCTCCCACTGCCCTCCATGAACTCCAACTACCCCACACTAACTGAAACTGGATTTGGCCATGAGTGATGATAAATCTAGAAAGTCCCAGAAGTTTTGGTCAAAGTCAGGATTTTCAGGAAATGAGATATTTATTGGAAGCAAGGGAGAAAAACAGCTTTCTGGCCAAGATTGAATTTACTGAGTTTCTTCCTGTTCTGTGTTTCAAGGGAGTGAGGCAGCGAGGGGTGGCTGGAAACAAGAGCTCTTCATTACCTGGGTTAAAATGAACTAAAATTTTCTGAGAAGTCCAAGGAGAGGAGAAAACATCCCCTGCTGGTAAATAACTTTGACCTGTAGAAGTGAATTTACCAGAACCAAGCTGGTCAGTGTGTAACAGTAAGTTTATAGGCAGGCAAAGCATTCAGGTCATGTCAAATACCAGGGGTTAGCAAAGCACTTTCCTTGGTGCCCAAGGCCAGCCCACTGCTGCTATAATGGGCCAATCCTCCCGAGTCCTCTCATTTAAATGAGAAGAATTTATGGTTGTTTATGTAGGCTTCACGCCAAGCCTGTTTCTCTGATAAGTTTCTCTGGTGCATTTGTGTCTCACATCCGATTTAGAGTCCTCTGAATACTGGAGACAGCATTCCTTGGATACTGAAAATAAATTAAAAACACAACATTGGGCTTGGACAGAGGAATGGGAACGCTTTTGACGTGGCCCAGGCACTCAGGGCTCTTGGGAGCAGTGCTGGGAAAGCAGGCTTTTTAAAATCTTGCACTAGTCCATTTATTTAATGATATATAATCCTCAAACTGGTCCCCCATAAACTGTAAATATGCATTATTTGAGCAAGTAATTAGTTTCAGTAGCATGCAGTAGCAGCTGTATGGTTTGGCTGCCAGACACTGCAAGTGTTTCCTCCAGCAAATGCATCTATTTGTGATATAACAATAATTACTGAAACATTTAGAAAGCTTCTCCCTTCTCCAGTGCATTGGCCTCAGGATCTCCATAGAATCTCAACACATTGAAAGCAGCAGAGCATCACCCAGGGGAGGGAGGTGAGCAGGATTATGTGATCTGTCCAAGGGGATAAGGAACCCTTAGCAAGGAGCTAAACCCTGTCCTCTGCCTCTCTGGGCTGAGCCGCCCCTTGGTGACCACCAGCCTACCAATCCTCTCAGCTAAGAATTTTTCCTCTGCTGTTTGCCAATATCCTCTGCCAGAAGAAAGCCTCAAACACAGAGTGCTGAAGTCTGCTGCAACTGCATATTTTGTAAGTGTGAAGACAAACTTTAGCAAAACAAAAAAAAAAACCCAGAAATTTTTGCTTTGTTTTGTACATGGCAGGATTCTTATGGGAAAGAGCTTTTCTAGACCCACAAGAAGTCCAAGCATCCTTAAGGTGACGAGTCGCAGTGGAAACCTTTGATCTATAAAATGAATTTGCAAGGTAAAACCCAGGCTGGTGAGAACTTCAATGTGTTTCCAGGCCATATAGAAAATTCTCCCTGGAAATGAGCAGTTAACAAGAATTAAGGACGAGATTGGAGCCCAGCCTGGCCAGGGGCATGGCTGAGGAGCAGAGCCAGAGCCCCCCTGTCAGACAGCACGGGAAGTAAAGGAACATAAGCAGCAAATACCAGATTTGCTATCACGCTGTGTACTCTGCCAGGAGCTCCAGCCCTCCTTAGGCTGGGCAGAGCTGGACTGAGAGCTGGCCTGGCACGAGGGGAGAGGTCCTGTCCCTGCACTGCCACCAGGGAATGACAGCAGCAAGGCCAAGGCTAGAAACTGCAGGAAATCAGGTAACAGGAGTAAGAGCAGAAAACTATTCTGAAGTTTGGAAAAGCAGGTTTGCTGGTGAGGAAGGACAGACTCAAGTTTCCATGGCTGCAAAGTGGTATAATCCTGACTCTTTGACATGGGGATGATGAGCTCCCAGCAGTCCTCAGACACTGGGAATTCCAGGAAAAACCAAAGATATGCATAACAAATGGGAAAGTACCAGGGTACAGTAAGATTTCAAATGGTGCCACTATTTTCTGGAGAAAAAGATCCTGACATGCATTTAAGATCTTACTAAAGTCATGCATTGTGCCTGTTTGAGATGGAAAACAAAAGATGCAAAATAGTAGGAAAGTTTGAATTCTTCAGTAGCAGAGCAGACACAGCAGAGCAAATGCAGGCGCAAACAAGAAAAACACAACACTTGGGGAATGGAAAACTTCCCACAAGATGCCTCAGAGACAAAATCTGAACTTCAATCCTCCCAACACAGCAGGAGCACAATCACGCCCACAGGCCACACTTGGGTCAGTCAGGAGCAGCAATGGTGAGATCAGCTCTGGGCCAAGGAAAGGTGCAGGAGAAGATGCAGGTGATGCATGGCTTTAGGATGGGCTAAACACACAGGAGCCTGAATGTGTTCATACACATGGACAGGTTTTGTATGAGGATAAAATGCACTGAGATAGGCACCAGGAAAAAAACCATCGGCTGGTTGTGGGCAGGAGAATGGATTCCCAAAGTGCTGAAGGACAAAACTGATTAACTGCATGTGTGGACATGGAACTGACTTTCTGTTGAAGAACGGATGATGATCTATATTACATAATAAATTATTTCATAGTTTAGTTTGAAGGTTTAGTTTTCAGATGAGTAAAGATGAAGGACACCACTGAAGCATTTTTTGCACTTGGCAAAATATAGAGGGACAACACAGAGGAGAAATAGCTCAACAGAACTACAGGAAACCAACCCTGTGTTGCTCCTTTAATTCATTTCTTTCTCCACTTTTTCCTTCCACCTGTTTTTCTGTAACAATCAGAGATAACAGAACCTGGAAATGGGAAACAGAAACATCTGTTGACAAAGTCAGTGACTTGCCTGTGCCTGTTCTGGATTATCTGGATTTCTTCCCTTTTGAGAGACAAACTCAACAGCAGCCCAAGGGAATCTCTTCCTTTGTAGAAACTGAGGTGTGTTTAAAACATTTTAAATGGATAAGGGGAAAGTAAGAAAGGAAAAAAAAAAAGACTAAAAGATGTGGGTTTCAGAGAAGACTACTGAGACCTGGATAAAAGATACCAATAAGGAAATGGGGAAATTTGACCACATCTTGTTACTCTGGACAACAGGTGACATTTCAGACCCACAAAACTATGCAAAGAAGTGATTAGGTTCTCTGGAGTTTTTACAGAAATAAAAAACAGAGAGTGAAACCTTGTTAATTAGAGCATATTTATTGTACTTTATGTGTTTTCCAGCCCTTGAAAGGATCACAGGTGCCATCAGTGAATGGTTCCACATCATGAGTACAAAATGTTGTGGAAGGAATACATCTATGGTCAGTCAATGAACACAGAAGAAAGTTTCCATCACGAGTTGCCAGGCAACCCCCACCCATTAAAAGCCATGTATTTCAGGCTGGAATCATTAATAGCAGAATGCAATTACAGCCCCTCAAGGAAACAAGGAGACAGAGACAAACCACCAGCCAGTTGTTGATCACATGCCCTCTGATCATCAGAAATAGGGAAGCATTTCCCAGTTCCCTGTCAGCCAGGCACTGATCCCACCACCCTTCCCTGGGGCTGAGCCTGCAGCTCTCCCACTGCTGCTGAAGGGAAGAGTGACCCTGTACCAAGACACACACTCCCCCAACCAAAAAAAAGCTTTAAGCACATGCATCTTCAATATCTGGGATGTGCCCATGGAAGTGAAGCAATCAGATGAGCCACCCCTAAAAAAATCAGGTTCCCTCCTAAATTTAAATTAGTCACAGAATCAAAAACATCTCATGGCATAATATTTCCAGCATGGTCTGTAGAAGGGACCCAGCAATGGAGTGTTTTATTTCCAGCCCAGCACACAGATCAGTGCCCTACTGGGCCAGAGATGGTCCCAGGTAGCTCAGACAGCAATGCAGAGAAATACAAAATGCCTCCTAAAATGTAAAACTCAACTACATAAATTTTAAATAAAGGAGAGTCTCCTGTGTCCCATCTCAAACATTTTTGATGACCCTTTTCCATCCCATTGTTGTTCTGAAGCTTGGGATATTATCAGACTAACCATAGAACAAGATAAAACATTGTTCTAGCAATCAGTACCCAGAGGTACTCGGGCTCTTACATGGCTGGTATCCAAGTTTGACTTTTAATTAAAATTAAGATTATATTCCTTTGCTGAGACTCAGAGTCTTGGACAGGGGAGCCCAACCATGTGAAGCCAGCTGCCATCTCTGCCATCCAATGCCTCTTCACACCTCCCTGTGCTGAGCTCTGCACTGGGGTGGGCTGCAGACACACTGGGAATGGCTTTATCCATCTGTCCTGATGGGGAGTGTGGGGCTGAGCACAGGCTGGAGCTCACCCCAGAGATGCAGAGTGACTCAGGCAGAGCTGTCTCAGTGACACCAGAGTCTGCACCAGGGCACAGACACCAAACCCAACCTCCCACCTCTGCACAGCACTCAGCTCTTCCTGGGAATCCCATCTCCAAATTCCTGCCCCACACACAACAGGCCCTGCTGCCAGCTCCAGTCACAGCCTGGAAACCACCAAACGCCCAGGTGGCCCCAGGTTCCATTCTCCAACCACGGGCTGGAACTGTGGATGAGCAGAGGGTCGGGAGGGATGTTCCTCCCCACAGCACTGAGCCCCTCCTCAGCCTGGCCCCTGAGCACCAGCTATTGATTAGCCAGTGCCTCTGGCAGGATCACAGACCAAACACCCCAATGTGTCAGCCTGCTCCAGTCCAACAACATGTGGTTGAAAATGGCAGGAAAAGCACACAAGGACAGGAGCTACCCAGCAGCCTGGCACTGCACAGCCCACAAGCCCCTCTCCCTCCAGGGCTCCTGTTTGGTTTCCCTGATGCCCAGAAGAGCTGCACAAAGTGGCTGCAGAAAGATGAACAGATTCCGAACCTGCACTAAGTCAGTGAAAAGTCAGCCATGAGGCACCAAGGGTGAGCCACTGACACAAACACACACATTTGTACCACTGTGATTACCAACCTGAACACTGGTGGACACACACTGTACAGCTCACTGATTTGACACAGAATTTTGTTTTATTTTATGGGAAGGTCACATTTACAGACAATTTTATTTGCAGCTCCAAAGCAAGTACTGGCAGTGTGCAATTTGGATGCAGCGACTCATGCCAAACTTATAAATACACTGTGGGACGGAACAAATAGGGATTGAAAATGAACCTTCCACTGGGAATTTGGGTATTTTAAAAACTCACCAACTGCTGGAAATATCCACCAAAGGGACACAGCTTCCTTAAGATGTTCTGTGCCTTACTGCCACCAAGAGCAAACAAAGGTTCAACTTGGGGCAGCAAATACGCAAAAGACCAATTCCAGTGTCACAAGGAACTTCTCTGGGACATGAGCAACCTCCTATTAATAGACATCTACACCCAGGAGCACTGAGTGGCCTCAGACAGAAGTGAACAGGCAGGTTGTGACTGTGGCCATGAACTGACTCCCTTTTCCCATCAGCTGGGGGCACGGGCTGGTTCAGAAGTGCTCCCAATACCTCAAGGTAATAATAACAATAATAACAACAACACTGCCACTGTGGTTGTCCCACCGCAGCTCTGGATCCCCTCCCAGACCTGGAGGAGCTTGTGAAGGCTGAACAAGGGCAGCAGCACTGCCCATCATCACCTGCACTGTGACACCTTCACCAGGTGTCCCTCAGAGTGACCCCTGTGGGTGCTCTGGGCTGGCCAGCAGGCACCAGGTGAGAGCTGCACCCCTGCAGATGCTACAGTTTGCTTTAAGCTTCTGGTTGATCTTGCCATGATTTTCTGTACCTCAAAACCATCAGCAAAACTCCAAATAAAGATGAATGGCATGCTCAAGCATTTACTTCCACAGGAGAGCTGAACATGTTCCTGGTTTTATGGTGAAATACATCTCAGCTTTGAGAGCAGAGCCTTCCAAGCCTTAGCTCTGCAAAGCTCATTCCCTGACCAAAGCTCATTCCCTCACACCCTCTGAGTTACAAACAGCAAACTGATACTCCTCTTTGTAAAGAGTCCTCTTACTGTAGTTTCTGCCATCATTGCCCCTGGATTAAAATTTTCAGCCTGAAAAGACACTGTGGATGACTTTATGATCTGCACACTGAAGGAGCCTGGGAAATTCTCTTTTTTAATGAGTATCAACCAGAGTGCATTAATTCCTGCAACTGTTCACCTGCACTTGGATCACACAAGCAGTCTGGCATTACAGCAATTACCCTTCAAGAAATCCTGTCATGTTCTGAAATACTATCAAGAGGAATTAGATGATGAGCTGTTCAGGCAGATATTTTTCAGCTCTTGTCTTCCATAAGCAAAATCTGCAACTGAACTCCTGCCAAAGCCAAGATTTCATACTTAACAGAAGGGACAGATGATGTTGTTGCCTGAATTAATATCTGTTATTTAAAATTCAGCAAAGCAATTTTACATATGACTAATATAACATATTTAAACACATCTAAGTGCTTTGCTGAATCAAGGGCTAGAAGAGATTCTGCTGGTGTCAGGGCTGAGACAGAATCTGCATTTAAAAACCATCCTAACAAGCTTCAGTTGTTTCTTCTAAGAGATTGTGAATAAAGATCTACATTGAAACAATTGATCTCAGGAAATCAGATCACTTTGGCTTCTACCTTACCTGAAGAGAATTCTTTGACCTCTGGGTAAAAGCTGTCTGAGGAGCATGGCTTTAGGCAGAATGCTGTAGGAGTTCACAGAGATTTGGCAAAAATCTCCTGACAGAGCAAGGATCTGAGATGCTGAACTTGCTCAGTTACAGGAGCAAGGCTCAGGCATCCAGCACCCACTGAACACAATGAGAGGCAGAAAAGCAGCACATAAAACATGTCCAATAAATCATCTACTCCTCCTTTCCATTTTAATTCTAATCTCAGCTTACTGGGGAAATCTCCTTTTGTGAGGAATTCTGTACAAGTCTGAATCAATAAATTACTGAGGGTTGTTCCCAATATTGCCAGAACCTCAGAAGACAATGAAGAGATTTTCCATCTGACACATTTTACCAAAAGGTCTAGAGGGGACAGAAGTCTCCTGTTTATTTACTGCATACCTGAAATACTTTCTCATCTTTCCACATCATGTTCTCAAAGAAGGAACCACCCTCACTGCAGGAGACCCCAAAAACCCCAGTCCATCCTTACACCTCTACACTGGTGAGGCTGGAGCCCCCACAGATGTGCCCATGCCTGAGAGGCTGGTTCTGGGTTTCCTCTTAATTACAAACAACACAAACCCCCAGCAATGATGTGATAAACAATGGTGGTGATGCCTTAGATTTTAGCTTTTATATTTTTCAGATTCTGCGCTGCTTTAGTGTGTGGGCCTGGGTTTCATATTAGGGGATGGTGAGCTCTGTGCAGAGACAAAACAATTCCTGCTCCATCTGGGGACCAAGGACAAATGATCCAAATCTCAGCCCAGGAGCACAAACACCGTGGGCTGGAGAGAGAAAAACAAGCAGGATGGGCCTGGAATTGGACAATGAATTGCAAGGTACAAATGGAACAGAACTGATCACAGTGACAGACCCCGTGCCCGGTCGTGCATTTTGGGGCCATTTTGGTTCATTTTGGGTGCGGCCCTGGCTGGGCTCTTGTGCTGCCCAAGGTGGATCCATTGAGGCCTTTAATATATCCCTACTTTATTCTTTAGCTCTGTCCAGCCTCTGTTCTAGGGCAACCTCTCAAAGCGTCAGTTTGAGTGGGAAAGGGCTCTGGGAGCTTCTGGGAAGGCTCAGGAAGGCCTGGCCCAGCACACGCTGCCCTCTTCAACCAGGACACCCCAATAGATGGCACCTGGCACTGGAACTGAAGATAAACCCAAAGAAGTGCCTAAGAAAGGGCTCTGATTTAGGCAGAATTTCCACTTCTCTGCACAACTGCACTTGTCTTTGCTGAGTTGAAAACATTCCCTGCCAAGTGATGAAATGAGGCCTTGGAGGCTCCATCATTCATTATCACATTTCAGCCTGAGTGGTCTCCAAACCACAACTTTTCCCAAGGGTTTGAAATATTATTTTATTTATTTTTTAATTGTAGCTGGTTAAGTATTGAGCCCTTATCTAAATCAGATAACTTCAGGTGCAGAATTATTTGTCATTGGTTATTGCTTTTTATTTTCTACAAACATTCAGTTGAAAGTAAAACTAAAAACTGCTCGAGATGACCTCAGATCATTCTTGTTATTTGAGGGAAAAAAAGACAGACTAAAAAAAAGGACAGACAGGCAATCTTGTGCTTGTATTCTCACATTTCTAATTTGTGTTGGGCTGGCACAGCCAGGTTCAGGTGCTGGGGGGCTCTGTGAGAAGCTGCCAGAAGCTTCCCCTGTGCCCAGCAGAGCCAATTCCAGAGGCGCCAGGACAGACCGGGCCCTGGCCCAGGCTGGGCCCCTCAGTGACAGCAGCAGCACCTCTGGGGACACTTGGGAAGGGGGAGGAAATGCCCTGGAGCTGCAGCTGGCTGAGAGCAGGGAGGGGGTGTGAGAGGAGCAGCTCTGCAGAGCCCAGGGCAGGGCAGGAGGGGCAGGAGCTGCTCCAGGGGCTGCAGCTGAGACCCCCGAGCCCGGGGGGCAGCCAGGGAGAGGCAGCTGAGACCCCCAGCCCTGGGGAACAGCATGGAGCAGAGATCATCCCCTGCAGAACAGCATGGAGCAGAGATCATCCCCTGCAGAACAGCATGGAGCAGAGATCATCCCCTGCAGAACAGCAGGGACCAGAGATCATCCCCTGCTGAACAGCATGGAGCAGAGATCATCCCCTGCAGCCCTGGGCTCCCCATGGATCACAGATCCCCCTGCAGGCCCCACACAGGAGCAGGGGGTGCCTGCAGGAGGCTCTGACCCTGGGAACCCCACACTGGAGCAGCTCCTGGCAGCACCTGTGGAGAGAGGAGCCCAAGCTGGAACAGCTTTGCTGGCAGGAGCTGTGAGCCCACAGGAGAGCTGGGCTGGAGCAGCTCCTGAAGGACCAGGCTGGAGCAGCTCCTGCAGGACTGACTGCACCCATGGGAAGGACCAGGCTGGAGCAGCTCCTGAAGGATGCAGCCCAAGGGAAGCTCTCAGGCTATAGAAGCTCAAGGAGCTCACTGTCCCCTGTGGGAGGGACCCCACTCTGCAGCACAGGAAGATGTGAGGAGCCCTTGCCCTGAGGAGGGAGGAGCAGCAGAGACAGCCTGGGATGAGCTGAGCACAGCCCCCATTCCCCATCCCCCTGCACCACTCAGGGCAGAGTGGAGAAAGCTGGGAGTAAAGTTAAACACAAGAAGAAAGGATGGCTGAGGAGAAGCTGGTTTAAGATTTTGTTTTTATTTGCCATTATCCTACTCTGATTTGGTTGTTAATAGATTTTTTGGAGCTCTCCCTGCCCTTATCCTGACTCACTGCCTTTCCTTATCTCTCCTCTCCCCATCCAGCTGAGGAGGGCAGGGACAGGGTGGCTTTGGTGGGCACCTGGAGTCCAGCCAGGGCCAACCACCACATAAACACACACAGAGCTACAGCATGGACACAGGTTCAGGCAGAGAGAACCCATGGGCTTCTCTACTCTGCTGTCAAAGGCTCAGAAGCAGCAGCAGTGGGTGCTGTGACCCCTCACCTAACAAAGATCATTAATGACCACCCAATTACCTAAAGCTTGGCTCAACTTAAAACATTCTCCAAAGGGACATTTGGTCTTAATTTGAAAACAAAAAAGAATAGAGAATCTGCCACTTCTCTTGCTGTTTTGTTCCAGCAGTTAATCATCCTCATTGCAGAAAAACTGTCTTTGATTTCCTATTTGAATTGTGTAATTTCAGCCTCCAGGAAAGATTTCTCTTGTGTTTGTCTTGTACATATGAGACCACTTTCTAATGCTGTTTTACGGTTCATGCCCTTACAAGCTCCAGCCACATGACCCTCCCACAATTTCAGATACCCAAAATACACTGAGCTCTCATGATTAGCTTTCCTCCAGTCTTTGATCATCTATTTCAGTTCTTCTGGGCCCTCTCTGGTTACTCTCACCCATCCAAAGGTGGGCACCAAACCTACAGCTCAGGATTGTCACACAGGTCCCAGCAATGTCACAAAATGAACTCCCTGGTCATGAAGTGCAGTCCTGTGACAAGTCTCCATTTGGTTTTGCCCCTGAGCTCCTGCAAAGCCCTTTCAGCCCCATTCTCAGGGTGCAGCTCCCACAGACAGCACCTGCATGCCCTGCTCCCAGCTCTGGCTCTACTGGCACTGAACAGAACCACTCTGGGCTTTCCATGGGTTGCCCAGCCCAAAACACAGTGAGAAATGGAAGAGTTAACACAGCACCCTGCTTCCAGCTGGCTTGTGTTGATCCCAGCTCAGAGCTGAGAGGAAAAGCTCTGCTCTGGATTCACCCTTGAGCTCTGCTCAGGTGTTTCAGCTGCCTGAGCCCCTCCCCAGTGCCCAAACTCTCCCTGCCAACGGGGCTGTACCAGAGGCTGCAATCATTCCATCCAAGCCCTTCCACTGGTGAACTGTCCTGGTGGGGCCTCCAGCCCAGAGCAGCACAGTGAGAGGCTGAGGAGACACCCTGGAGCATCTCCCGTGCTGGGGTGACTCACGGGAAGCACCTGAATCACCAAATTCCAGGGAGCCAGGGGTGGGGCAAACAATGCCCCAGGTGGACATGTCTCAAGCTGCCCCGTGGTAGGTGAGCACTGGCCACACACACCTCTCCAGAACAGTCAGGACAGCTTGTTATCTGCTTAAATAATTGAGTTGTGTTTGTATTTTGCTATTAAAATACACTTCTTGTCCCTTACACATTTTTGTCAGGAACAGTGACCTGCACACAGAACCCCATGGTAGCAAACATGCAGCCAGAGTACTTAAAAACAACATTTCTGCCCCAGAGAGGAAGCTGGAATTCACCCATGCAATTAGGTTAGGTTAATGCTGTGGACAGACATTATCTGATATCCTATTTTGTAATCCTCTGCTAAGCAGGATGCTGCTCATTTTGGGAGCCAGGAAAACAGCTAACTCACTGTCAGAGCTAAGCAAAGCCATGAGCAATCCCTGAGGGGCTGAGATGAGTTCAGCCCTGCAGCTGGTAATGGTCCAGTCATTTAGAAAAGTCACTAAAATCTACATTCAGGTTGAAGGTTGCTTTAAACCAATATTTATCAGTACAAATCTCAGGAGAAAAGAAAACACTTCTGTAAAAAGTGAACTTTGCAATGTTCTTCTGATTATCAACTGATTTGGTTCTATGCCAACAATATTTTACTCTTTTTCTAATCCTTAATTAATCCTTTTTAGACACAATCTGTGTTCAGCACATTCTGCTCAGAATAAATCTTTTGCTGCGTATCTGTATCATAACAAGATCGTCAATATCCAGGCAAATATTTTCATATATAAGGAACCTCACTAGATGAGTGCATAAAACAAGAAAAATCACCTGACTCCTGAAAATTGAGCTCTCACATTTCCCTTGAGCTTGGTGGGAATTTGTGAGCTCTCAGCAGTTGCAGACAAGACACTAAGGAAGTCTCCAACTTAAGTTCACAATGCCTGATTTAAGGCACACTTCTGAAAATGCTGCCCTGAATTTTCCATTTCCCCTGGCAAAGCCAGGATTTCCCCAAATCACACACAGAAACATCTCTTTCAGATTAAAAAGAAAACCTAAAAAGGTCCTGAGAGCAGCAAGGAGGAAACAGTGATCTATCATCTAGTTTTCCCCCACAAAAATAAAATCTTGTAATAGCATAAGACATTTCAACACACAGTTTCTATTTGTTCATGTCACATTCAACCACAAGTGAACAATTTTTGAGCACTGTGCATACACAGAAATGACAAATACACATGCCTGACTAGACTTGCATTTGCAAATAGGAAGTGACAAAAATATGGTTTTGGCCAAACAAAATTACCTTTTTTTTTCTATAAAAATGATACATGCACATTACAGTTCCATAAACACAAGTGATTTAAAGCACATAGTGCTTCTAACAGCCAGGTTGAAGCCATTTTGTAAATGCAGCCCTTCAAACAACCAAACACTACTTTTCTGGGCTGCTGCTTAGGAAAACACCACTGAGCACTTACAGATGGCAAATAAAAACCAACTTTAGAAGCTGAAGCCTGGTGTGGGAATTGTGCCTGGGGAAGCAGGCAGGATGAGGTCTCACTTTTGGCTCTACAGGAAGGCACAGATGAAGGGCACAGCAGATGTGACTTACCACAGGAGCAGCAGGTGAAGCAGTTGGTATGATAGAGGTTGCCCATTGCTTGGCAAGCCTGGCTCGCTCCATACACACCTTTTCCACATTTTATACAAATACCTACAAAGCAGAAAGAGAATCAGAGTTAAAATCCTCCACAGCTCCTAAGAACAGCTCCAGGCTGTTGATTAACAACACTCAGGAGACCCCCACCATTGATACCCTGAATCAATGAGCTCCTCACCCTGAATAGATTCAAGTACCCATGAGAGCAGCAGGCGGCTGCAGGGAAACAAATGCATGGAAATCAACCCAAAATTAAGGGGGGGCAAGCCTCTGCTGGTGTTTCAAAGCAGGGAGACTGGGGCTGGCTGCAGACAGAAACCCAGAGGGGGCAGGTGCAGCCAGACAGGACAGAGGAACCCACACACTCTCTGCAAACAACTCTGCCAGCCCAAGAAATAATTCAGTGAGACCTTCACAACAAAGTGCTCCTCCACACGACATTCAACAACCACTGATAAAACAACAATTCAGTCCAAGCCCAAAGGATTTCTCCTTGGCCCTCTTCACAAACACAACACCAAGCACAGCAGTGAAAGGCACTGGGAGAATGGATCTGTCAATCACATCTAGGAATTGTTTCATTCCCTGTGGGCAGAGGATGTAACCTCATCTACACAACCTGGCACCTTACACCCCAGCAGCAAAGCCTCTGCCTTCCTCCTGGTCCCAGGGCAGAAATTCAGAAATCCAGGCTGTGCTGCAGTGGGCTCAGAAATTCCCCTTTAGTGCCCACCCTGCTCCTGGGGGTGCCAGGGATGCTCCCATGGAGTCCTCGGGAGACCAAAGCACCAGGAGCCAACAAGGCAGAGGTCAGCTCTACACATGGCAAACTCACAGGGGAGGTCATGATTTCAGTCAGCTCTGCAAAGGAGGGGTTTGGTTTTGGGGAGTATTTAAAGCTATTTCCTCAAAGGTGTTTTTTTTTTGTTTTTTTTTTGTTTTTTTTTTTTTGAGAGTGTTTTGCCTGTGCATTTATTTATACCTATACATAACCTCTAAATTCAAACCAAGGAAGGAAATTAATTCAACCATCACTTTGGTTTTGCAACCCTATGAAGAAGAACTTAAACTCTGGGGAATCCATATCCCCCTGTCACACAACTGGGACTACTGATTTTTAAGTTTTTCTGAGATGCCCATAGGTCTCTATTCAATCCTAGCAGGACAGTCCACCAGGACAACACCAGTGATATTTTTTAAATACTGCAGTAAAAAATAAAAGTGAAGATTTTTTTGCTTCAAAGAACTCTAAAGAAACTGCTGTGTTCCATGTGTTGTTTGAGGCTCTATATCTACAAGTGCATACAAAGCTTGATTTTAATCATTGGCACAAACAAAACTGCAAATACACCTAAGAACCTAGAAACTGCAGAACTACAAAACGAGGCTTTTATCTTCCAGAATTCTCCCCTGCTGGGCACATGCTGTGTAAGTACATGAAAATAAAAATGCAAGTTCTATGGGGGATGATCAGCATATCATGAACAGGCATCCCTCACTTCTCCTGGGAGACATCCTTCCATGAACTTCTGCAGGCTGAGACCTTCCACAGGCTGCAGTCCTTCAGGAGCTGCTCCAGCCTGGTCCTTCCCATGGGAGCAGTCAGTCCTTCAGGAGCTGCTCCAGCCTGGTCCTTCCCATGGGTGCAGTCAGTCCTGCAGGAGCTGCTCCAGCCCAGCTCTCCTGTGGGCTCACAGCTCCTGCCAGCAAAGCTGTTCCAGCTTGGGCTCCTCTCTCCACAGGTGCTGCCAGGAGCTGCTCCAGTGTGGGGTTCCCGGGGTCAGAGCCTCCTGCAGGCACCCCCTGCTCCTGTGTGGGGCCTGCAGGGGGTTCTGTGATCCATGGGGAGCCCAGGGCTGCAGGGGATGATCTCTGCTCCATGCTGTTCCCCAGGGCTGCAGGGGATGGTCTCTGCTCCCTGCAGGGGATGATCTCTGCTCCATGCTGTTCTGCAGGGGATGATCTCTGCTCCATGCTGTTCCCCAGGGCTGCAGGGGATGATCTCTGCTCCATGCTGTTCCCCAGGGCTGGGGGTCTCAGCTGCCTCTCTCTGGCTGCACCCCAGGCTCAGGGGAGCCTCAGCTCCAGCACCTGGAGCAGCTCCTGCCCCTCCTGCCCTGCCCTGGGCTCTGCAGAGCTGCTCCTCTCACACCCCCTCCCTGCTCTCAGCCAGCTGCAGCTCCAGGGCATTCCCTCCCCCTTCCCAAGTGTCCCCAGAGGTGCTGCTGCTGTCACTGAGGGGCCCAGCCTGGGCCAGGGCCGGGTCTGTCCTGGAGCCTCTGGAATTGGCTCTGCTGGGCACAGGGGAAGCTTCTGGCAGCTTCTCACAGAGCCCCCCAGCACCTGAACCTGGCTGTGCCAGCCCAGTGCAAGACACCCTTTCTAAAACTGAACTGCTTCAACAGTTCAGCAGCATCAATACAGCCATCACTGAGAGCTGTGGAGTGGGATCTGATTAATTGGGATACTGGCAAGTTTAAAAAAAGCAGTTTTCCTGTACTACACATTCCAACACTGAAATGGAAAGACCATTCATTAAATCACAGGGTTTATTGGTGTTTATACCTTTAACTCTCTTATTTCATGCCATGAAGGGAGATTAGCTTTTCATTTATCTAGCTCAACATTCTGGCACAATGTTGCCATTTTAGAGTATTTGTCAAATGAAATTATAAATTTCAAAATTTAATAAACCCATTAATATTTTTTTTAATCTTAAAAATTATCTCAGAATTTAGAGAAGCAAAAACTAAATTTAAGATTAACAGCTACCCAAGCTAAACCTAGTGAGACAAACTAGCTGCCATCCAGATCCATCAGTTTATTGCAAACCTCTTAAGAAAATGCCAGTCTTTGGGTGAGCTCAGCCCTGACACAATAAATGGAAATTTCAGAACATTTGTTGCCTTACCCACAGCTGCCAAGTTTATTCATGTATTTGTAACCAAATAGAGGACAACATCCTCTATTTGCCATGAGTTAAAGGTTAACTGATCAGAGATGGGTACTGTGGACACTGCCTGGCAGAGGTGTCCTGTGAGCCAGCAGCTGCAGGAATTCCTCACTCTGGGCAGCAGCAGAGAGCCCAGGAGTGAGGAATGGGCTCTCTGTTCCAGCACATCCCAGCCCAGGCCCTGCTGCTTTCTTTCCCAGCACATCCCAGGCCCTGCAGGGCCCTGCACAGCCCCAGCACATCCCAGGCTCTGCAGGGCCCTGCACAGCTCCAGCACATCCCAGGCTCTGCAGGGACCGGCCCAGAAGGGGCTGCACAGCCCCAGGGTCACACCTGGGCCAAGCCAGTGCCACCTCAGCACCACACCCTGCTCCAAGTCCCAGTTCACTCTTGGCAGTGGGGACAGGGGAAGCCCTTTCAGAGCCCCCCAGCTCCCTGGGCACTCCTTGCCCACCTTTTGGTGCCAGCCCTGGCAGCTGTTGATGATCTGGCTGCCTGGCAGGTTATACCAACCCAACCATGTTTTCCCATCTAAGCTTAAAGCTTTTCAAAGCAGAGCAGGAACCCACAGTCTGTAACTCTGGCAATTCTGTCTCTGGGCCCTTGTGCACAAATCTACTACAGCCCAAACTGCTTTGATAAATGCAGTTATTACCTAATTTCTCTTACATTGCTGCACTGAGCCATCAGAAGCAAAAAAAAAAGGATTTATTGTGGATGCTAAACTTGCACTGGCCTCCCCAAGCAAGTGATTAGTTAGGAGCAGCTGTCAGTTTGTTAACTTGTTTTCTCCAAGAGAGCAGTCATTAACTCCAGGAAGGAATGACCACAGAGATGATTAGCATACTAAAAAAGTGTATGTAAAATTCCAAAAGGGTATTTTGGAAAATATATATGCAGCTGCAGTGTGAGTTTAGTGTGAGCTCATAGCTGCCAAGGAGAAGCCCTGATTACATGGCTGCTCAGCTCTGCTTTTCCACCAGTCCCAGCCCAGACTGCACACTGTGGGCTTGTGAAGCCCTGACATAACAGCTACATCACTTTTCCCCCTCCCCAGATTCAATTCCAAGGCTTGTTAAACCACCTATGAAGAATGTTCTGTTGCAGAGCAACCATGTCTGGTTTCTGACACTTCCCTTGACATGACTTCAGAGCAACTTCTGCCCTTATACAATTCCTTGCCCCTCCTGACAGCTCAATTCTGAGCAGTCAGCTGTACCCAGATCTTTAACACAGCAGCTGCTTTGTTTCTGCCCAGGTCATCAGCTCTCCTACAGATCTGGTGGCTCTACCCAGAAAAATACATTGAAAGATGTTGCATTTAGTCAAAGTTGCCATGAAGGTTGGCTGAGGCAGGAGCAGAGTCACAGCAGCCTGGCTGGGGTGGAGAGAGGTTCACACCCTCACAGTGCACTGAACCAGAGAACAGAGACTGAACTAACACTCCATGGGGCATAGAAAAGGACCACCAACAAAAATGTACTGGGAAGAGAAGGAGCTCCCAGAGGCTCCCTGCTGCACTCCAGCACATGGCCAGGGCTCCCCACATCTTCAGCCTTGCACTTGGCTGAGCTGGGGCACATCAGTGAGAACATCACCTCTGGACATGGGGCAGGCAAGCCTGCAGCACTGCAGGGCAGCACAGGCACAGCTCCTGGGAGCTCCCACAGCACAGCAGATCACTCTGGGACCTTCTGATGTGCTCAGGGACCTGAGACCAAATGCAATGCATTATAATTACAAAGGTATCAGCAACAACCTATTTTTCAGCCTGCTGGTACTTGTTAGAGTTCCATGTGCATTACAACAGCTTCAGTTTGGGACCTGTACATCAGATCCAGTAATGCTCTTTTGGCCATGCCAGCACAGGCTGCTACTCCATACAGACTTCACCAGGCAGCCAGAATTAGGGAAAAAACCTGATAAATGCCATGCATATCATGGCAGACATTTAACCACCTTTGGGCCAAGCTTTGACCCCAGACACAGGTGGAATTCAGCCTGTGCCTGAAGCCATGACTTTATAACCTCAAAGGTTTAGCACAAATGGAAGAGAAATGGCACCACGTGGCCTCTGAGCTGCAGCAGGCAGCAGCTGTGGGAGCTGGGAGCATCCACAGCCTGAGCCCCAGGGCCCAGGGATGAGCTGCAGCCTCACTGCTCTGCAGCCCCACCATATCTCAGGATAACTGCTACATGCTGCCTACAGCAGGAAACAACCAAGCCCTGTCATCAAGAGTTATGGTAAAGCTAAAATTAACAGCTAACACATGGCACAGATGACTCCCTCCCTGCCTCTGCAGTTCTGGGAAAAGGGTGGATGAGCATCACGCTGGGCCACAGCAAAATCCCCTTTCCTTCCCTCAGACAGGAAAACCATCTCTACACAAGCCCCACACATGATTCTGCACACCTGCAGCCCATCCATGGCACAGGGGCAGGGAGATGGACACCCACTGCCATGGAACAGGAAGAACAAACAAGGAGGGAAGCCTCAGCTGCAAACCAGAAGCCAAACTGCAGCAAGAGCTGCAAGAGCAGAGGGCTGTGTCAGACACCTGCAGGTGCCAGGGGAGGTGCTCCCAGCCTGTGATCTCACACAGGTGCTGCTCTCCTGAGAGTGAGATGGGCTCTGCTGATGAGCCAGGTGAGCAGGGCAGCCCCAGAGCTGCCCCAGCCCAGGCAGTTCTGCCCCTGCTGCTGCAGCACCTGCTGAGCTCCGGGGCAGCTTGGATCCAAGAGGTGACTTCAGGGGAGAAAAATGCTCCTTTCCTTCCACGGGAGGAGGGATCTTCCAACACACACAAGTCACCCCCAGGCAGGCATAGGGAGGAGACACGAGGCACCTGCAGGGGCAGAGCCAAGGAGGAGCCAGGGAACCCGCCCAGCCTCCAAACGTGGGTAGCTCTCACTGCAGGGCTTTCATCTGCTGCCTGCCAGAAACCTACACATGGATTACAGTCCTTACAAGGATTCAGTATCAACGTGAAATCTGGTACACACAAGTTATAAATAAATACCTGGACACGCTCAGCAGCAACACCCTGATGGAGGGCCTGCCTGGCTGAGCTACCAGCACTGCCTGTGCCCCAGGAAGAGCAGGGCACACCACAGCTGGAATTAAGGTTGAAAATGACAGGCTAAGAAAAGTGAGAAATGCTCAAGTAAAGGCTCTCCTGCCAAGCCCCAGCCCATGCACACCTGGCACCCCAAGAGCCATGAGGAGCTGACCCCATCCAGGAACACAGCCCCAGCTCCAGGCTGGAGTCCCCCCGTGGTCCCTGCAGTGCCTGTGCTGGAGGGCACCACACTGGGGGAACAAGGGCCACAACAATTAACACAGATCACAGCTTAAGCAAAGCAAGGCAAGAAGCAGCCTGTGGACTGTGAAACTTCTGGTTGTCACTGTTAAACCTTGTTGACATTGCCACCAACCTTACTTTCGTCCTCAAGGAATAATAAACAAACTATTTAGGCCCTTGAGATATGCATCTGCTGACTTAAAAAGATCTCCATCACTTCTGTGCCTGCCTGCTACATGAGGTTTTACTCAATTAATACACAGGAGGGATGCACGTGTAGAACTTTACTCAGAAAAATCAAAATTTGAAATAATTTATGTTTGGTTACAAGTGCAGCAAAGTTCTCATTCACTGGAAGTTTTGCAGAAGCGAAGTTCTGAGTTCTGGAAAACCTTTCATCACCTCCACTCTGCCTGTTGCTTAACAAGGCTTGTGCTGGACAAAGCTGCTGGGAGAGGTCATGGCCACAAAGGAAGCACTGGGAGCAGTTCCAGGAGTGGCAGTGCTGCTCAGAGCACAGGAGCCAAGCCCTACCTGCCTGAGGGATGAGTGAGGGATGAGCACAGCCAGCAGGACTCAGCTCACCCTGAGAGCAGCCATGGGTACTGCCTGTCCTGCTCTGTCCTTAACCCTGCTGGAGTTTCACACACAGGGTGAGGTGATGGGCAAGTGTTTGGGAGCACAGAGGGCCACAGAAACCATTCACAAATGCCACCCTCCCTGTTTCAGCAGCTCTGAGGCCAGGGCATGTCTGTGCTGGTGGGTGAAGGCAGCTCCAGGCTGGCAGTGCAGGGGGAGAGGCCATGGCAGCCGCTCTCAGCCCTGAGGAGCAGCTGCTGCAAACCAGAGGGGATTTGCTGCTGAAGTCCAGCCACCCATCACACAGGGAAAAGGCCAAAGCCAGCACAGCAAATGCTTATTGCTTCATACAGAATGTGAAATTACTGCTCTGAGGCATGAAATGACTGCCAGTGTCTGCAGGCCCAGCCCTGGGCACAAGGCCGAGCAGGCCCATCCATACCCACCCCTCACAGTTAAACTCTGCTTGCTTTAAAATACTCATTCCTTGCTCTGTCTGCATTCAGTGCATGACAGTCCAGGGTAATCCACAGTCCTTATCTGGCATTTATAGAAAAAATCTTTTGCCACTGAGGCACTGAAGCAGAAGACAGAGGAGTTGCCCTGGCTGCGCCATGGGCTGTGCAACTTTGGGTGACTTTGTCTGGGTTCAGAGCTCAGCTGAGTGCTCAAGGCTCACATTTACAATCACAGTACAAGGGGACCTGCAAATAACTTCCGCAACCAAAGTACTAAGCAAAAATAAAGACAGAAAAAAATCCTGTTTCTGAAAGTACCTTGTGATGACTGGGATTATCAAAGCAAGGAGACATGCAGCTGGGGAAGGCACCACTGGGAAAGGCACCACTGGGAATTAATAACTTGGAGGGAAAGCCTGTAAATCAGACTGTCCTGTCCTACTGCCCCTCCAGTGCTGAGCACCTGAGTGTCCTGCTGTGGACATGAGCCCTCCTACAGCCAGCAAGGCCCTCCAGCTCCAACCACACTTACTCTGCCTGGAGCACAGTGAGTGTAATCACATTTATAACACAGCCAGCTGAGGAGTGTTGAATTTCTAGCAGTGTAGTACAAGCAGAGGAGGAGAGGCTATGGCCAAAAACTGGAGCTGGTCCAGCTGCTGGCAGAGGAGGACAAACAGCACAGCCTCAGTGAGCCCAGCACAGCCACGCAGAGCCAGCAGAAATGAGCCAGGCTCCTGCAGCACTCCAGATTCATCAAACACCACCAGCCAAAGCTCCACAGTGCTCCTGGGTAAATCCCTGTTAGGGAGCTGGTGAGAGGCACCAGGGGCATCCAGCCCAGCTCTATACTCACACTGACAAGGAAGGGGCAGGCCTTCACCCTGCACATCCTAATCCTACAGGCAACAAGTGGCACTTCACAGAGGGGGATGGAAGAGATTTTCCAAAAAACTTGTACTTGGTTTTAAATTATCATGGATACTGCAATTTATACCAGTTGCTGATTAAACCAGTTGGAATCACCTGAGCACTGGGGTGAGATGCTTGCCCATGCCATTACTTCAGACTTTGGCACAACGCAAGGTCAGACTGTAGACCTTTCATCAAGTTTTATTTTCCAGTGACAGGTTTACAGACATTGAGACAGTTTTATTACAGCAAATAAACAAACTAAATATTTAGAGCTCATATGGCCATTGTTTTTCCTTCCTGTAATAGTACATTTATCTACATATTGCAGATTTTTTCTATGTAAGTGACAGTGTTCACAGTACAGAACCAGTCACAAAGCCTACTGCACCAACCCCCTTTTCCAGTTTTGATGTTCTTAGTCACCTTTAGTTTTGTCTTGGCTCTTTTCTAAATTAAATGTGTCACTGACACCTCTGTGGTCTTAAGACAAAAAAACCTTCTGAGATGACATGGAAAAGACAGAATTAATTTAAATACTTCAGCTTACAGAAACCTGTGCAAGCAGGTAAGAAGAGTGGTACTGCAAGCAGGGAGGATGCAGCCCAAACACCCTGAACTGCAGAAGTGTCAGAGCTGCAGAGCTCAGCTTCCAGAGCAGCCTGGAGACTGCTCATTGCATTCCCTGACACTGCAGATGAGTCATCCCTGGAATACATGGCAGAAAAAGGTCATTTATTACAGCTGCCTTCCTATTCCAAATGGGCTCATGATTAAACAAGGAGTCTGGTCTAAAAGTTTCCAGGTGCACTCTGCTATTTTCTTAGATAACTGTCTGTTTCCAGCAGGAGCATGACAGCCTGGAAAAGGCAGGAATTACGTCACCACCACGCTACAAACCCAGCAGCTCCCAGCCCCCATCCCACACAGGTGCTGACACCTCTCACAGGTCACCCCGGCCCCAGGGAGGCCCTTCAGTGTTCCCAGAAGCACAAATGGGTTTGCTCAAACACAAACATGCTATAGGTAGGTATTATACCATGGTAATAGTGAGAAAGAGTGAACTACTCACTGAAGAAAAGCTGGAAGTGACTTAAAAATCCGTCACCTCAACCCTCTGAACCAGTTTTTTTTCCCATACATTTCAGGTCCAGTGACTCAAAGATGCTTTGAGAACATCAGGAGGAGGAATGTACCTTCCTGTAAGGTACAGGAACAACCATTTCAGAAAGTAATTTGTCATAGGTTTCTCCCATCTTCAGTCCTGAAAGAGCTGGTGAGCCTCAGCTTCCCCAGCCTGGTGACAGTGAGGAGCTGTCCCCTCTGAGCTGTGGGGCTGGCCAGGGAGGTGCTCAGTGCAGGCAGCCACACTCTCCAGTCACACAGGAAGATGCTCAGACTGTAAGAGAAGCCTGTCCTGATCCAGCAAACTGAAAACCCCTGGGACAGCTGCTCAAACACAGCTTGAACGACATGTAAACAGGATATTCTAATTTTGCCTCCTCTACCTTTGGGAAACAGCAGCACTAAATGCTGTAGATGTGGGCTCATTTCCTGCCTGTGAATTCAGCTGGGGGGGAAAAGTAAAAGTTAGAAAATCAACACACTGCCCATGTGCTCAGCTGCTCTCCAAGGCTGACCCAAGGTGGGCAAGGGGCTGTCCAGGCTTTTGTCAGATTCCTGTCTGCAGTGATTCCTGCAAAGGGGCAACTTTGAGCTTCCCACAGCCATGGGAGGACCTGAGCTCCTGACCTTCAGGGACTGGAGCCAGCACCACCCAGAGCTGCAGGAGTGGACAGCTCTCTCTCTGACTGACACTGAACCTTCCTCTGGCATGGGCAGCAGCACCGGAGGCCACATTCCAGCACCTGAATAAATCCAGCTTTACAACCCTTAGTACCATAGAAAAAGATGCCATGCAGTGTAAAGTACTGATAGTTAACTTCATCTTGGTGGGATCTCTGCTAGGTCAGGTATCTTCTGTCTGGACTGCTTTGACTTTTTGCTGCATCAAGTATTGTCAGTCCTGGATCAGGTAACAGTCTGCTCTCCAGCAGCTGGAATGGACTCCAGGGTATGTGTCTGTCTGGCTAATTCAACACAAATGTGAACACACACTTGATCCACATCCAAATAGTATCAATGAATGATCCAGAAATGCACAAATATTACACCCAGGACCATCCCTATCCCCTACTTTGACCTAGACTGTTATCTTGACATCTTGAAACTGGAGCAAAGTGGGTATAAAAGGGCAGAAATTGGGAAAAAAAAAAAAGAAAAAAGAAACCCACAGTGCTAGTTTTCTCTGATGAAAAAGATGTAAAATGGGTATGGTCACAATACCCAGCTAAGAAGCACATGTTTATGCCCTCAGTTATGAGCTCTCTCCCAGCCAGTGACAAAAGCAGGCAGAGCTGGCAGACTGTGTCCAAAAGCACGCTTGTTTTTGCCACCCACCTTTTCTGTTCTCACAGACAGACCAGTGACACAAGTGCCTGGCTGCCCTGCAAACCTGGGCACTGAGGGACAAACATCCAAGACACTGGAGAGCTCCTAGCAGCCCCCACCTGTCCCAGGGCTTTGGCATCACCTGCTCTTTTCACAGCCTGCCCACTGCACCCAAAGCCCTGCAGAGAAACTGCAGCCCCCCAGCTGAAGTGCTAAGCTGCTGAGAACACAGAGCCCTTGGCACTGAGATGCAAACAGGGAACCCCCCTGGCCTCAGTGGCTCCTGCCAAAGAGCAATCTGCTTGAGGGGGAAAGGATTTCTCTTTGCTCATGATCCCTGTGCACTGAGCCTTGTCCTCACAAAGTATGGCAGGACCCAGCCACACATCACAGGAGACCCCAGAATTTCCCTGGTGCCTCCTGCAGGCTCACCCTACCCACCATCCCCATGGAGGACAGACAGACAGACATCCTCTCTTTAGGAGGGGTTTTGGAAGATGGACTCTGTTTCCTGGAACCTGGATGCCAGACTCCAGTCCAAGGCAGGAACAAGACACAAGATGCTCTTTCCTCCCACTCCTGGCACCCCAACACCCAAACATCTCTTATTTAGAAACTCATCAGCTCCACCACCCACAGTCATGAGACAGCAAAGGAGTTGTGGCTCAATTTCTAGCAACTCCTACAAAAATACAACTAAAGCACAGTTGAAGAGCAAACTTCCCTGGTATAATTATTCTTTAAAAGTCTTTCTAGAAAAACAGCAAAAATCACCTCCTCGAGAACTGCATAACTAGGGAAAGAGTGAGCATATAGAAAAGGCTTTGTTAGTTACAGTAAACATCTCCAAATAAATGTGATCTTATGAATTTCATCAGCCAAACCTCCCTCCTCCACTTTAAAAGGTCACATGAAGTGATGAAATGTTAGTTAATTTATGTGTTAAAGGACTGGCTAAAAAATAACAGAAACCTATAATCTTTTCATAATTATAAGTCAACGCTTAACTGATATGAGAAGCTCTATTCATAGCCACTAAAAGGAGCATTCATTCCTCTTTGCATCATCCCTTTACCATTCTGTCTTGGTGCAATTTTCAACAGCAGGTGAAACCACTAAAAATTGGAAACACAGTGAGAAATTTTCCTCTATCTGGTTTTAATTAAAACTCAGCAAAACAGAGAAGCGATGGCAAGAGGCAACCCTTTGCACTTCAGCTGCTGCTTGTGACCCGTCCTTGGAGAGCCCAGTGCAATGGCAGGGCTAAAGCAGGGATTCCCACTAGGATCATACCAAAAGCAATAAAGGATCATTCACATCTGAGTATGAAGTATGTGGTAGTTGTTTGGTGCCCTTTTAGGTTTCAGGGCATCCACCTGAGAGGTGGGCACAGGAGGGGCTGCCTTTGGGAAGCCTGGATGAGAGCTGAGCTCCCACAGGCTCCCAGTGCACAGAGGGACCTTCCACAGGCACTGCCTGGGAGCTGGAGTGTCCCCCCACCCAGGAGACCCACAGCCAAAGCTGGCACACCCCACTGCCAGCCCCTGCTTCAGACACAGCTGCTGAGGGCAAAGTGCCCAGACACCCAGGCTGCACCAAGCCCGGGGCACCCAGGACATGCAGGCAGCTCCAGGGTGCCCAGGATCCATGAGGGTCCTGATCCATGACTCAGGGTGGTTCTGATCCATGATCATGACGGTGTTCACAGCGGTCCGAGGAAGAGGGAAGAGATGAGGATCTGACTCCATGTTCCAGAAGGTTTGATTTATTATTTTATGATATACATTATATTAAAACTATACTAAAAGAATAGAAGAAGGGATTTCATCAGAAGGCTGACTAAGAATAGAAAAAGAATGGAAGGATAACAAAAGCTTGTGGCTCTGACAGAGAGTCCAGACCAGCTGACTGTGACTGGCCATTAATTAGAAACAACCACATGAGACCAATCACAGATGCACCTGTTGCATCCCACAGCAGCAGATAACCATTGTTTACATTTTGTTCCTGAGGCCTCTCAGCTTCTCAGGAGGAAAAATCCTAAGGAAAGGATTTTTCAGAAAATATCATGGCTACACATGATGGTTCCGATCCATTACCCAGGGTGGTCAGCCTGAACTCCAGCTCCAGTTGCTGTGGTTTCCTTTGCCAAACACCCAGCCTGGACCCCAGAGGGCCTCTCTGCAGAGCTGCTCCCAGCACTGGGTGAGGCTGTGGCTCCCCACGTGCAGGACTTGGCTTTTCCCTGGGCTGAATTTCCTGAGGTTCCCATTCCCACATGTCTGCAGCCTGTCAGAGTCCTGCTGAGCACCACCACATCCATCCCTTCCATCAGTCCATGTGTACCCTCCATGGGGTACAATCCACAGCCTGGCTAGAGGGGCACTCTGTGCCATCATTAATGAAGATGTCAAACACTGCTGACTCCAGGACATAGACTGCTGAGGGGCACCACTGTCATGGACATATCTTACGAAAAATCCTTTTGTTAGGATTTTTTCTCCTGAGAAGCTGAGAGGCCTCAGAAATGAAATGTAAACAATGATTATCTGCTGCTGTAGAATGCAACAGGTGGATCTGTGATTGGTCTCATGTGATTGTTTTTAATTAATGGCCAATCACTGTCCAGCTGTCTCACACTCTGGTCAGTCACAAGATTTTATCTTTCCTTTCAAGCCTTCTGATGAAATCCTTTCTTCTATTCTTTTAGTAAGTTTTAATATATAATTTTCTTTTAATATAATATATCATAAAATAATAAATCAGCCTTCTGAAACATGGAGTCAAGATTCTCATCTCTTCCCTCATCATGGGACCCTGTGAACACTGCAATACACCACCAGTGACTGGCTCCAGCTCAGCCTCATCCTGCTGGTCCCACCTGAGCTCAGCCACTTTCCAGTCCCTCTCACAGCCTGTACCTCACCAGTTTGTGCAGAGGGATGCTATGGGTGACAGCATCAAAAGCTTTATTAAACCAGAGATCAAGCATCAGAGCTCTCCCCTGATTCCCCAAGATTTTCATCCCAGAAGGCCAACCCAGCATCCCTGGCCATGTTTTTCCTGGTCTTCCTTTCTCTCACATGCCTACAGAAATACTCCCTGACTTCCCTGTCTTTCACCAGCGCCAGCTGAAGATGTTGTGTCTCTGGATAGTCCCCCAGGTCAGCTGTCCCTGTTTCCACCCCTTACATATAACACAAATCCTTTCCATTTCTTTCTTCAGAACCCCTTGCTCACCCATGCAGCCTCTTGCCACTTCCGGCATGTCAGGATGGACCATTCCTGAACCTGGACACTGCAAGCCTTGAAAAATCAGCCAGTTTTCCTGACCCCTTTTCACTTCTCCCAACCTACTTTAGAACTCCTGTAGGCCAGTAAAAAGCAGAACTTATACATGAAATATTCAAATTCAGTTCAGTCCACAGAAATGCTCTCCCCTGTTGTAGGTACTAGAGACTTCAGCTTCCAAGTAAATCTGGCTCTGTCTAAACTCACAGCAAAATGACATGGCTAAGTAAAGAGCTACCTGTGAATATTTACACATTAAATGCCTACTTAGAGATTTAACTCTCCACTGGATTCTCTTTGGACTTAAAAATAAGCATAAATGCATTTCTGAGTCTGACCTTTGATCAAAACATTTGAGATCCATGTGTAAATCACTCAGCTGGGATTTTTCCTTCTCATGTGTTAAATCACTGCAGCACAACCTAATGCAAACATTCCCTTAATTGCACAAAAGCCCTTTTGGAATCTCTCCTTTCACTGTATTCACCAATAAATGGGTTCCTCAATGCTTCCTTGCAAAAAAACCAACAAAGCAACTAACACAACCCACAAAACTTATCTTTTGAAAACTAGCTAAAAGAATTAGTTTAGTTGTTGGGGGTTTTAAAAATTATTTCTGCTTAAAAAAAATACTAGAGCCTTTGTTTGCAGATGAATATAACCTCTTCTGTAATTATATCCATGAAAAAAAGGGCAGCTTTTACCAAATCAATGATGAAACTCCCCACTGTGCTTTCTCTGTAAGGTTAAGAGTGAAGCACAGAGTTGGTACTGAGCTGGTGCCTGCACATCCACTGTTTCTCCCACTGGTGCCTTTGAGAGATGAAGGATTTTATAATTCCTCCAGAGGAGCCAATTGTCCCTCTTGGAGAAGGAATCATTGTTGATCCTCAATTACAGCAGACTGTGCCTCACTCTGGTACCAGTCACAAAACGTCTTCAACATCTTCTCTGCTTGTCTCCCACCACTGCAAGAGAGACATTTCTTCAAGCAAAACAAAAAAAAAAAAAACCAAAAAAAAAAAAAAAAACCAAACCAACCCTGCAGAGATCACTCAAAATGGTTGTTCCCCATTGGTTTTCAGCTGGTGGAGCCACAGCTTTCATCCTGCAGTGGAGCTGTGACTCAGGCTGGCAGGAATGGCTGTGCAGGGAGGAACACACATCCACAGGGTGGCCAAGGAGGAGCTGCTGCTCCCTGTCCTCTGCAGCCAGGCTGAGCTCCCAGCCAGCACCCAGCCCTTCAGAGCTGGCAGCAGGAGCACCTCCAGCTCAGCCCTGAAACCCTGCCTGTCCCCAGGCCCCAAACTCTGTCCCCTGCACGACACTTGCCACCACTTCTTCATCACTTGACCTCAGAACTCTCTGAGAGAACATCTGAACTATTCTACTCCTGTTGTGGACTGCCACCTGCTCTGACCTCTGTTTTCCAGCCTGCACAGAACATCCTTATCTCCTTCTTCCCCCATTTTGGTGCTTCCAGGCTGGTGCCCTGCCCTGGCTGCAGCGCAAGCACAACCATGCCACTGTTTGCTCCCCAGTGGTCACACTGGGCCTGGAGTCAGTCTGACTTAATTCAGACCCCGAGACAACGCCTATCTTGTTGACTTGAGTCAACTGCTTGGTGAGAAACTGCAAGCTGCATGGTCCAAAAAATTCAAACAGCAATTGATTTGCAGGCTAATTGGACACTTTTGGGCACTTTTTCTGGCATTTTTTTGGGGAACAGTAGTGTGCATGAAGAACTGAGCCTGCACCAGCAGCACCTCCAGCTCCCAGATCTCCACTCTTTAAGGAGATGTTTTACACATGGTTGTCACCTGGGTGTGCAGCTCTTGTCTCTTTAGAAGGGCACACTCTCATTCATCTCACTGCATTGTGGCTGTACTCCCAATCTAATTTACAACATGCACAAGCAAAACTGAAGTCATGACCTAACATTCCCTCACAGTGCCCCATCATTTGGTTCCCTGACCAAAATGAAAATGGCCCAAATGAAAAACAAAGTGAGTTTATAGCACTTTCAGCTCAGCCCTGGTGCTGGCAGTTCTGGACCAACAGACATTGCCTTGCAATGGCAAAACCCCAGAAAACACATAGGGGAATGCAAATACACAGACATAAGCTTAATAATAAAAGTGAAATAATGCATTTCTCAGAAACTTAAGCAAATATTACCATGTATCTGCCAGAACTCCCAGCAGCCTCCCTGTTTTTTTGGGTTTTTTAAATCAAATTTATCTCTTGCCTTTCCACGTTGTATGGGAACATTAAGTTAGAATCTCCCCAAGTGCACACTGGTGAGCACCCAATTGCAGTGGGCACTCCCAGAGGGACTGACCCTCTGAAGAGATGTCCCCCCACACACACACTGCACATCTCTTCCTCTCTGCTTTCAAATATCACAGCCAAGTCCACAGCAACCTTGAGGACCAGAGCATCCAAGTCCTTGAAGAAGCCCACACAGACCATGCACTTGGATGTTGAGAGGGACCAGGAGCCAAAGCAGGGACAATCCCACCCCAAAGAGCAGGAGAGAAACTCTGACCATTGGGATCAGCCAGTGCACATCCCCCTGGACCAAGTGACAAAGTGACACCTGGGGCAGGGCTGGAAACTGTCCATGCAGGCACTGACCCAGCTGGGAACAGAGCACTAAATCAATGCTCACTATTCAAGGGGCACTTTGTCAGAAAAATGAAACAAAGTCCTTCCCCCCAGACTTGAAATGCATTTTTCTCTGACCTTAAAATAATCTAACCCCAGGTTTCCCAATTCTGCCAGTCCAACCAAGCAAAACACCCAGTAATTTGCCACAAAGGAGTCCAGGATTTGTCCTTCAGCTCAGGGGTTTTGTTTTGTGGGTTCATTTATTTCCCTCTGGTGAGTTACAGAAGTCAAGGAGACAGAGTGAGATGTGGTGTCCAGCCAGGCCAGGCCAGCACATGGCTTTGAGTTGCTCCCTGCTCCATCCCTCCTGCCACCCCCATGGGGAAGGCAGACAAACCCCTGGAGGTGGGAGCAGGGTGGGAAGCAGGGAAAGGCAGAGCTTCACACACTTGGCACACCAGGAAGCTGATTTGCAAGTCTGCACTTGGCACAACTTCAGAGTGTTTTCTCTGGGGCGAGCTCTGTGCATCTCCTCTCTCTGGGCTGGTTCCTCAGCAGCCTGGATTCCTCCCAGGTGGGGAAGAGGGGCTGGGAAAGCCTTTTCCCAAAGGAGCCACCATCACTGTGCCCTTACACAGCATGCAAGGCTGTTCCAGCCTAACCCAAGCCATCCCTTCTCTTTATACATTTTCTCAACAGGTCAGAGAGGTTTCTTGGGTTTGCTTTTTTAAAAGGTGTGGTCTGGCACTCCAGTCATTCCACCCCACGTGGAATAGCCCCACTGCTCTCAGGGAATGTGGGATTTGGTGAGTGAATTGCCACATCTGCACTCTGCCAGAAACTCCTGCAAGGGGCAAACCTCATCCATGCTGGGCTCAAAGCCCCAGCTCAGAGCTGCTGGAACCCTGGCTACTGAGAATGTCAGACTTTCTGTGCTGACCCCCAGGAGAACACTGCATTGACCTGAGGCCATGGAGAAGGCTTCCAAAATAATAATAACAACAGAAATAACAGGAAAATAACCGGAATAACAGAACTAAGACTATGTGTGTGTAGTTTAAATAGAAGTGTGTAACATCACACGGTAGAAAATTTAAACTCTAAGGTTTTAGAATATAGTAACATATACAAAACAAAATGATGTGTATTTGAGCTCTTCCCTTTCTCTGAACTGGCAGGGACCAGCTGCAGGTGCTGCTGCCCCACTCTCCATGAACAGCCAGCCCCCCCAGCACTGTCACTCACACAGGAGGGTCTCCCTCAAAACCAACACACGGAAAGACTGGGAGATTCTCTTTCCAGCAAAGCAAAACAAGCTTTTTTCTACTTGTTTGTGAAACAGCACCTGAGTCTAGCACCTGGTGACTGCCATCATTTCATAAAAAGATATTAAGAATAGACTGGACCTATTATTTTGCTGCAAAAAAAGAAAAAGGTAATCAAAGGAATAAAATGGCAAGAGTCCTCAGAGCCCCAGCACCTCACTGAGCACAGGCAGCACCAGGGGGATCCCTAGAACACCCAGGGGGATCCCTAGAACAGGAACAACTGCAGTTCATGTGCATCAGCCCTGTCTGTGCCTGGAGCTGTGCTGTACATCCTCTCCAGCTCTGGGTTCCTTAAAGGACCCCTGCTCTGGGCAGATGACAAGAGGAAAAGCAGAGGATGCACAGCTCACATCTGCACCAGCCTCCATTCCATCCACTCATCCTCCGCCCCACCCTGAGAGCAGAGCAATCTGGGACTTATGTGCCCAGAAATGACTTGGTACAAGCTGCAGAGGTCACAGGACACAGAGCATCTCTGCCCTGTCCCACACCACTGCTCCCCCTGCTCACAGTCACCAATCTCCTGCAAACTGTGGCACAAAAGCATTCACCTGCTGCAGCACCAGGTTCCCAGGCAAACAGCACAGAGCTCCTACAGAGCACAAAGCAGGGACACCTGGGACTCTCCATGGCTGGGAGGTGCAGGGGCCAGGCAGGCAAACACAGCCAGGGAAAAGCACTGGTGTGAATTTCCTCATTGCCTGATCTCTGTGCATAATGAAAGCAGCTCCAGATGAGTCCCAGCTGTCAGAAACAAGTCCATCATGCCACCCATGACTTCAACAGGACTGTCACTCATGAGGCAGCACAGGGTTTATCAGATGTGCTCCATCTTCTGAATAAAGCTGCAAGAATTCCAAATACCTTGCATGAATTTTATTTTGAGATGTCTTGAGGGTTTTCCCCACCCTGAGCTGAGCCCCCCAGGTCTGCACCCAGGTCATGGGGGTTTCCAGCATCACCGGCTTTGCACCACTGCAGCTTTGCAGGGCTGCACTGCCAAGGCCCAGCCCTGCTCCAACCAGGAACAGGTACAGCAGGCCAAGAGACTTTGCAAGACAACCAGCTACTGACATACACTTCAAAAAAATTACATGCTTATTTCTGAAACCAGCTCCAAATATGGGCTCCAACACACTTGATTGGTGTGCAGGTCTGTTTCCTATTGAGTGTTTAGGTTTGGGAAACATGGCTTTGATTAAAAATGGGCAGCCCACCAACTGCAGAAAATTTTCACATAACTGCCTGGCAAAAACAAAACAAAACAAAAAAACAGAGCTACAACAGTTTTTGCCATTCATCAAAACCTCTGCCTTGCTCCCTGAGGAATTGTCAGTTTGCCACACCTACACCTGAGGATGCTCAAGGCTAACAGCACTGCCACAACACAGAGGAACACAGAGAGCCCAAGATTTTACCAATTACAGATCTCTCCACTGCCTGCTATGCAGTTGTCTTGCCTTAGCTGAGATTGCACTCCACCATCTTTTGCTTCTTCTCTTTTTCTTTAAAGAAAGCCAAAAATCAACATTCCCTTTGAACCAGCAGAGTTATGAAGGGAAGGGAAGGAACAGGTGAGAGCATGCACAGACAGGGTCTGACCCTGCTGCATTTCAGGGTGGTGACAGGAGCAGGCAAGGCAGCAGGAGCAGCACGAGCCAGATGAACACACTTCTGTGAGCAAGAGAAACCAGAGCTAAGTGACAAAGTTTAGTCGCTATCCCCTTGCTCAGAATCACTCTGTCAGTGATTATTGTCCAGTCATTCAACATTTGACCCAAACAAATGGATTTAGCAGCAATTTCACACCAGCAAAACACAGAAAACCAAGATCCTGCTCCAACACTACTGAAGGCAATGTCATATCCACAAGGGCAAGAGAGCAGAACAGCCACAGCATCAGAGCCCTGGGCTGGCTCAGTCCAGCCAAGCCCATGTCTGATTTATCACAGCCACTATCACTCCTCTTCCACCTGGTCAGAAACCAAAGGTTCCCAAAGGTTCCCAACCCACACATGCTGCAGAGACACACAGAAGGGAGCTTCAGATCAGTGGCACTGAGATTTGGGACATCCCTGAGTGTCCCTCAGCAGCACCTGACCCAGGAGTGGCCCTATCCTGGTATAAATACAGAGGGTATTTATATGTATATATATATATGTATATATATATATATATTTATATATAATACAGTCTCCTGCAGCAGGACCCCCCAGCCCAGCCCAGCCCAGCCCCCTGGGGATGAGCTGCAGCACAGGGAAAGGTTTGTGCCGTGACCACCAGAACAAAAGGGTATTTCCCATGCCTGGGAGAGGCCACAGGCTCTCCTCAGACCACAGGAAATATGATCCAAGCCAGCTGGAGCATCCAAACATGCTCAACTGTCAAACTGCATTTAGGAATGGCTTTCTGTTCCTCTTTATTTTAACTTTGAAATGTTCTCATTTTTTCAAGTGACCACATTAAAGGAAGAAAACATCTTGTTTTCTCTTTCCAGGAGTTCTGAGGTGTCAGCAGTGAAACAGCTCACCAATTAAATAAATGTTTGGATGGCTGGGAAACAATGAAAGTCCCTAGCAGTTCTTCCACAACAGCCATCTACTTTTCCAAAAAACTATAAATACATTCTGAACTGAAACAAGCTTTTTTCAGCCAAATTCTTAAAAGAGCAATATTACACATGAGACATGACTTTTGTAACCTATTAAATGCCTCCTGGTTGCCCATTTGATGCACTCCCTACTTCATGACAAGCTCTGATATTGACACTGCACCCTGCCTTCACTCTCAAACACTGCAGATTTGGAAATAAGTGTCACCCAATATAGATATATTAAAATTTATATATATATATATACACATAATTATATATATATATCATTATATATATATATAATTATATATCATTATATATATAACCCTATATATAAAATAAATAACCTTATAAGCTTATATATATAATAACACATATATATAATAACACATGTATATAACCTTATATATATAATAAATAACACATATGTCACCCCATATATATAATAACATCTATAACTCTATATATAACAAATAGCACATATAACCATATATATATAATAAATACATATAATAAATACATATAATAAATATATATAATAAATATATATAATAAATATATATAACCTTATATACATATAATAAATAACACATATATATAATAACACATGTATATAACCTTATATATATAATAAATAACACATATATCACCCCATATATATAATAACATCTATAACTCTATATATAACAAATAGCACATATAACCATATATATATATATAATATAAATAACACATATAACCCTATATATATATATAATAAATAACACATATATCACTGTATATATATAATAAATCCTCACCCCCAGCCAAGTCCCTGTGCAAGCCCCTCCGTGTTGTGTGCACAGGACATCTCAGCTGAGCATCACTGAGTGTTTGTCCCTTCATCAGTCACAGGCCTTTTCTTAAAACTTTGCTGGAACCATAAATGTGACTTTGGAGATTTAGTAAAAACTGCTCCAAGAAACAGGGAATGAAGTTTCAGACAATGTGAAATACTCCAGCTGGAAGAGATACATGACTGGCTTGGCTGCTTTTTGTGCTCAGTCTCAGCACAGTAACAAGCAGGGCTATGCTGACAGGGAGCCAGAACAACCCAGCGAGGTTAACAAGGAGAGATAACACATACCACAGAACGCAGCTATCTGCTCCAGTGGAAAAATTAAAAAGGCAGAAAACTCACTTCCAGAGAAAGCACCCACTCAGGCACTTTGAAAAGTCACAGAGAAGTCCAGCCAAACAGCACATTTATTGGTTGATCATTGGCACCTTTGCTGATTTTGTTCAGAGCTGAAGTTAACAAGCCAGCAGGAATCCTGCTGGAGCCCCAGGAGCTGTCACAGGCAATGCCACAGCACAGCCCCAGGTAGGATGGTCCTGCCAGGACCTGAACAGAGCCCTCCAAAGGGAGCCCTCCCAAGCTCCTAACAAAGCTGACAGACACCATGCACATTCCTGCATCCATCCTCTGGCTGCTCCTGCTTTGCTCTATTTCACACATCCCTGTTCCAGAGCAGGCACTTTGTCCAGGGTGGGCACAAAGATCAACCACCACATCACACTCTAACACACTCAGCTTCTCCAGCCACAGAACAGGAAATTATTGAACAATCACAATAACTATTTAACAATTATACTAACAATCAACTAGACTCTGCCAAAGTGCTGTGAAGTGCTATCCTGGGATATTTGGGGCACATGAAGTAGGTAGAAGGCCAAGTGTAGAGCTTATTAAATACCTGCATAAATGTTCTGATCCTAGTAAAACTACCTGGCTTATCACTGCCAGTTTATTTTCTTTCAATTGCTGAACAATCCTATTACATACCTGAAAATTATTTTGCCAAGTTTGGGCCATTTTTTAAATAATAATTTTAGCATTTTTAAAAAATAATCACTTTAGGATTAGGCAAAGTCTCTTCCTTTGAGAGTGTTTTCTAAGCACCAATATCCACACAGCCAAGAGCCATTTACATCCTAATTCATTAACTGTGGATATCAAGGATTTCAGCCTAGACCTGCTGCCATGAAGCCATCAGTGGCAGCACACAAACTTGTACCATTCACACATTTTAGATGTAAAAACTAGACAACTTCAGGGACAAACCAGCACAGCAATGCTCACACCTGCACCAGCCCTTGTCCTGCAGGCACAAACCTCGGTCCTGGAACCTCACCCCAGTCAAACACATGCCAGTTCTTTGGAAGAAGGGTTTTCTCCTTGCCCTCTTACACACAGGGCTTTTAACACTACTTTAACGCTACTTTTATCAGAGTAAAAGCATGAGAAACAAAAAGAAACAGAAAGACCATTTGCTATGAAACAATGTCCCATCCACAGCCAAGTGTCCTGCAACTGGAGATAAGAAAATGTTTGTCCCCATTCATAACACAGGCTGCCATCCAAGTTACAGCCACCCAAATTCCCATTTCATGTTAATTATACATGTTACATTATCTAGTATACCTAATAAAACAAAACCACACATACACTCCACAACTCTCCCCTGCTGTTATTACATCAATTCCCAACTTCAAGGAGAGTCACAAGGACTCTCTTCATAGCACATTCAATGCCACAGACAAAATTGCCTTTTCCCAGCTCTGTACACTTGTGTTATCCCATGCTTTTTCCATGTAATTCCTTCTACTTTCTCTCTCCTCACCTTTCTATTCCTTCCTGCCTTTGGATGATGTTCCAGCTACAGATTTTATCACTCTGACCATGATTTCCTTGCCCCATTCAGGGACAGGCTGACAAGGATGCTGCCACCCCAGCAGCTCCAGGGCAGCTCCTCTGCCCCTTCCCCTGAGCACAAACCTCCTTGGAGCCTTTCCTGCCCTTTGGCCAGAAAAGCCTGACCACTCTCAAATCAGCTTCAGCAATGCATTTTCCAGCTGTAATGGGGAGATTATAAAAAGCAGAACTCTGAGGTACACAGCCCGTTTGAGCACTGCAGGGACCCCACCATGGGAGTTCATTTCTGTTTAAGTGTTTGCCTATCAAAGGTTATTTTTTCTCTGGGCAGCCCCAACTGCAAATGCTGAAGAACATCAACTGCTTACCAACACTGGGTGAATTTCTAAGCCCAGCAAAAGAGAAATAGAAAGTAATTCCCAGACAGTAAACCACTGCTTATCCCCCCAAAGGATATGATGTATCAATCATTACACCTTTACTTGATGGAAACAGGATGGAAAGAACTAATATTTTCACAGAGAAACCTTCAGGAATTCTTAAGACTGAAAACAACTCCATAGCAAATCTCTCAAGTGTTCTGCTGACCAACTGCAAGCTCATCTAAATTTCATTCAAACTTTCAAATTTAATCTCTGTGCAATACAGCTTTTAGAGACTTAACACTGTTACTTATTGTGTGTCTTAATCTTGATCTCACTTGCATAAACATCTTTCCATCACATCAACCTGCACACACAGAACAAGCACAAACATACAGCTCTGAATTCATGAGCATATTGCAGGGCTCAAATCCAGATTTACATGGATGACTATGCACAAAAAGGGCAGAGAGGGCCTGGATGGGCCTAGAGACTTATTTCCTCCCTTCACCCAGTCTTCCCTTCCCTCCCCTGCCAAGCCAGAGGCTTTTCAGCACCATGTTATCAGCACTGCTTCTTGGTGCTGCTCCAGCAAACATGTGCTGGTTCTGCTGGATGGCTTTATGGGAAGAGAGAGCTCCCAAAAGTCAAGGCCACTCAGCAGGGCTGTGCCAAGCTGAGGAGTGCATTATTAACAGAATTAATCAGGCTTTGTGTCCCCCCTGAGACACCCCTGCTTCTGGGGCTGGATCCCATCCCCATGGAAAGGTGAGCAGAGCCCTGCTTGGGGATGGCTGCAGCACAGCAGGGGCTGCCAGCAGTGACTGCACCCCTGCAGCAGTGCCTGCACTACTGACACCACTCCAGCAGAGAGATCTGCTGCAGAAATAGCAGCCAAACAGCCCAAGTGCTCAGCATGGACCTTTCCCTGCCTGGCAGGTGACAAGCCACAGGTTTACAAGGATGCATGATTTGGATGGGTGTGCCAAAATACAACTTTAATTTCACACTTTTTTCCAACACCTAGACATCAGACAAGTATTCCGCAAAGAAAACAGATTTTAAGACAGTGCCTGAGCTCATGACTTTCCAACACCCGCCAATGTCCTGTTGACACCTCAGGATGAACATTTCATTTAAAAAACATGCCTGAAACAACTTTTACCTCACCTCATATCAATGTTCAGCTAAAAAGAGTTATGAAAATGAGTGAAAGTATTTTTTTATTACCTTACTTCCCAGCATCTGACACTAAACCAAGCACATTTCCCAAACTGCCATAGAGGGGGTCTCAGAGGGTTGAGGAGGAAGAGGTTTGGACAGGGAATGCACAGGAAGCAGCTACAAGGGAACAAAGTCTCACAGCTTTACCCAATTCAGCTGCTGCCAAAGGAAGGGTCTGTCTGCACCCTTGGGTCAGCCCCAGCCATCTCTTTGACAAGGATGAGCTGGAGCAACTCGCCAATCCAGCCCCAAACAACCTTCCCTCTTCTCCCTCCTCCTCTGCAGGCTTGATTTCTGTCAGATCAGTGAGTGCAGGTGGCTGCAAGGTGTTGGTGGGAGCACAGGGAGCTGGAATGGTGCTGTGCTCACCTGTGCAACTGGGCAGATGCAGAGCCCTGCTTTTGGCAGCACTGGCACCTTTACTCAGATTAAACCAAGGGTAGGAGGGGGCATCTTCCTTCTCTCTCCAGATGCACTGCAGCCTGGCAGAGGGAAGGGGAGGATGGAGAAGCTGGAGCAGTAAAACAAAGCTCCCAGCACAGCAGAGCAGAGCAGCACAGGAGGCTTGAGGGCTGCACCCTGCTTGGCTGGGCTCCCCAGAGCCTCTCTGCAGATCAGACCCTGCACTTCTCCCCATCTCATAATTATCTGTCCCACACTACGGCTCCCTCCTGAAGCAGGGAGGGGTGGGAAAGCAGCCAGGGCCTGCCAGCACCACACTCACACAAAGTGACCCACAGCCAGCATGGAAGCAGGGGAGGGCAGGGCTGTTCCTGCTCCAAACAGAGCTGGCCAGTCCCTTCACCTCAGTTCCAAAATAGCACACTGCTCCATTTTTAATTTTACTGGGGGTGTGGGGGCAGACAACAACAACACGACGACAGGACACAGAGCACAGCAAATGCCTGCTGTCCTCATATCAGCATTTACTCATTATACAATTGAGCTAATCTAATTAAGAAACAGTAAAGCATCTCTGTCCCCTCTACCTTGTTGGACCATTGGCTCAGCAATTCTGCTCTCGACAGGCACCAAAGAACACCCACCACTGCCTCAGGAGTGCCACTGAGTGCCAGTGCCATGCAGACACCTCACAGCTGCAGCATGGACAAACTGCAGTGAAATCAAGGCATTTTCGTCGCTTCCCTTCATTAAGACACCCGCAGGTAAGTCGAACTAAAACCATACTTCTCCCTGTTCTGTTCTCACTCTCACCCAGGGCTGTGGTCAGCCCTGTCAACCTCTCCTGCACTGGCTCAGCCAAAACCCAGCATTCACCTACATGGATCATCTGAACCAAAAAGATGGGATCAAATCCACCAGGATTTATCCAAACTTCGGCAGCTCACAGAAATCAACTTTCTCTTCCAAAGCAGCCCAGTTTTCTGGGTTTCATCTGCTTCCAGGGTAGAAGTCACAGCAGTGCTCCTCGGTGCTGCCACAGCAGGAGCCTCCAGAGCAGCACAGAGGCTGCCCAGGCCCAGGCACTGCTCATCCTGCACTGGGAGCATCCCCCCCGAGGCCGGGAGAGCATCTGCAACAGCCAAACTCTGAGAAACACAAAAATTATCCCCAGCACAGACTCCCCATGTTTGCTCCTGGAGCTCCTGATCACACCTCTCAGCCTTCCCAGGCCACTGGAAACCCCTCCCAGAGGCTCAGCACAGGTAACTTGTTCTTACTCTTACATTTTGTTCCTGACCCTGGGAATGTTGAGGGTAACATTTCCTGCCGCAGTTCGTGTGCTACAAGCCCCACGCCGCTCCCGCCCCTCCGAAGGGAGCCACAGCTGCCCCCAGCACCGAGCCAGGTGCCAGCACTGCAAACATCCCTCGGTGATCCATCAGCTTCCTTATCAGCCCAGGACGGACGAGGGAAGGCAGTAAGCGCTGCATTCAGCCTCCTTTGTCTGGGCACAAAAGCCTGGAGAAACTCTGCCGCTGCAGTTTGCAGAGAGGTTTCCCTGCTAGAGAGGCTGCTGCTCACTTAGCTACCTGCACCGGCCGGCCCAGGTCTCTCTCCCAGACAATGAAGGCAGCCCTGGAGCTCCTTCCTTCCCGCAGAGCACCCGGTGCTGCGCCAAAAGCACCGACCGAGCCAGGGACGGTGATACACGGCTCCGTCCTCATGGGGAACGCACACAAAGCACGGAGATCACCATTCCCTCAAAGGCCTCGGAGGGGGCTGGCTCATCCCCACCTTCCCAGGCCTCTCCCTCCCTGCCCTGCAGGAGCTCCGACATCCCCACGCTGGAGCAGGGAACGATCGAGCTGCTCCCGAGGCTGCCCGGTCCCGCAGCTGTGCTCGCCTGAGCCAGGGCAGGATTGCACACCCGGGATCAGCTTTGTGAGCCCGGGCAGGATTGCACACCCCGGGATCAGCTTTGTGAGCCAGGGCAGGATTGCACACCCGGGATCAGCTTCGTGAGCCCGGGCAGGATTGCACACCCCGGGATCAGCTTTGTGAGCCAGGGCAGGATTGCACACCCGGGATCATCTTCGTGAGCCAGGGCAGGATTGCACACCCCGGGATCAGCTTCTCACAGGAGTTTTTAGCCTTTGCCATCCAGTTCAAAGTAAAGGCAGAGGAGCCTAATCCTAACTACTGTGGCTATAAAACACGTGCGCTCATCCACATTTCAAGAACATGCACAATTCAAGTTACTTTTCTTTCATAAAAAAAGCAACAAAAATTCAGAAGGTGATCAACAGGCCGACTTAACCTCAGCAAGGGCCGAGGGCTCCTCTGCTCCAAACTCCCCTGTGCTCCCCTGTGTGCTGAGCAGATCCTGCGAGGCCTCGCGGGCAGGAACAATGCTGGGCTCCCACAGGTGCTCTGAACTAGCACAGATTTCATTGAACCAGGCACTAAGAACTGCTCCACCAGCCATACTCATCATTTACAAAAGTTACCACAGACTGAGGATCGCAAACACCACATCCTCTGGGATGCTGGAGGCTAGCAGAGAAGCTTCAGCAGCCCGTGAGGAGGGGAGACAAACGAGAGTCACAGCAAGCCCCGGTGCACAAGCAGCTCTCCCACACTTCAGGCACTCATCTCCCAGCCGCACGTGGAAAGGGAAGCAGCACACATCCCGGCACAGCGCGTAGGAACAGACGGGATAGAGTTCACATACCGGGAGTGAACTACGGTGCAAGCGCTTCGGACAGCAGACAGTGTCTGTGGCCATGTGAGACTCCCGCAGGCACCTGGTCCAGAGCAGCCCCGGGCACGGCACTCGCGCCTTCTCCCGGCTCGGCAGGCCCCGCGCACCGCCGCCCTCCAGCCGCCCGCTCCCCCCGCCCCACTCACCGAAGTACTCCTTCTTCATGTGCATCTCCAGCTCCTTCTCCAGCTCCAGCGTCAGCGCCTCCAGCCGCCTCTCCGCCTGGCTGGGGCCGCTCTCCCGGCACGGCGTCACCTGGTAGGGGAGCTTGAATTTGGGAGCCGAAGCGGAGCCTTTGGTGGGGCTGTAGGCGTAGGGGGGCGGCGGCTCGGGGGCGCCGGCCGGGTGCTGCGGGTCGTGCCGCGGCGGGGACTGGGCATGGATGCGGTGGTACACGTCCCCCAGCTCGGGCACGGCGCCGTCCTCGGGCAGGCCGGGCCCCAGCAGGGACGAGCGGGGCGACGGCAGCTGCAGCTCGGGGTAGGCGCTCATGGAGCCGCGGGAGCTCCGCGAGCTCTGGCTGGAGATGCTGGAGCGGGGGCTGACCACGGCGGGGCCGGCCGAGCCGCGGCCCTCGGGGCCGCACAGGCTGGAGCGGGGGCTGGCCAGGGCGAGCCCGGTGCCGCCCGCCCCCTCGGGCTCGGCGCTGCCCGGCGGGCCGTACCTGGAGTCCGAGTAGCTGGAGCGGGGGCTGGCGGTGCAGGAGTACTGGCTGGCGGTGCTGGAGCGGGGGCTGGCGTGGCGCTGGTCGTAGCCCATGCTGATGCCGCTGGTGCGGTTGCTGCTGGGCTTGCTGCCGCCGCCGTCGTAGCCGGTGAGGCTGGCGCGGGGGCTGGAGTGTTTGCTGGTGTCGCTGGCCGTGCTGGCGTAGCTGGAGCGGGGGCTGAGGGCGGCTCCGTCGTACTGTACCAGGCTGGCGCGGGGGCTGCCGTACTTGTCCTGCCCGGGCACCACCAGGCTGGAGCGGGGGCTGGAGAACTTCTCGTAGGGCAGCGCGACCGCGCCGCCCAGGCTGGAGCGCGGGCTGGAGAACTTGCCGTGCTCGGCGGCGGGGCCCGGCGAGGCGGCGGCGGCCAGGCTGGCCCGCGGGCTGGCGGCGCCGAACTTGCCGTCCGGGCCGCCGGGCGCCCGCCCGCCGCCCTTGGCCACGTAGCCGCCCTCGTAGGCGCTGCCCGCGGCGTAGCGGTAGCCCTCGGCCGAGTAGCGCTTGCCCTTGTCGGCGAAGCCGCTGTAGCAGGGCAGCGCCACCTCGGAGCGGGTGCACAGCCCCTCCTCGCAGCACGGCGGGCCCGCTCCCGGCGGCGGCTCGGCGGCGGCGCGGCCGTTGGCGCGGAGCGGGGCGGCTTTGCCGCAGGGGGCGGCGGCGGGGAAGCCTTCGGCGGGCGGCGGCGGCGCGGCGGTGCCGTTCATCTTCCGGCCCCGCTGCTCCGCCGTCATGTGGGCGGCGATGACCCGCTTGGTCTCCTCCAGGTCGGGGTGCAGCACCAGGTCCCGGCGGCCGCCCCGGCCGTACGGACCCTCCGGGCAGGGCTCGTACAGGGACAGGTCCTCCATGAACTTGGTGGCCTTCAGTGCCATGTCCTCCTCGTACTTCTCCATGCTCTGCCGGAGCCCGGCGGCGCGGGGCGGGGAAGGGCGGTGAACTCTCCGCGAAAGCGCAGCCCGGAGCGGGGAAAGAAGAGTTAAAAAAAAAAAGCCAAAAAGAAAAAAAAAAAGGCAAAAAACCAAAAAGAAGAAAATCCCCAAATCCAGCAACACAAAAAGCACCCCAAAAGAAAGCCCCTTCCCGCGGTCCTGGCGGGGCAGCGGCGGACGCGGCTCCTCGTCCAGAGAGCGGCGAGGCGGCGGCCGGGCTCGGGCTCGGGGCGGTCACCCGGGCGGCATCCCCGCCGCGGCGCTGGGCTCGGTGCGGCCGGGCTGCCCGGCGGAGCGCGGCCGGCGCAGACGAGGCGCCCCTGTGTCACTTTCCAGCCTTAAATAAGTTGCTCGGTCCAGTCAATGGCGCGCTGCGCGGAGGAATTTGCGCTCGGCGGGTCCCTGCCCCCGCCGCCCCCGGCGGCCGCCCCGCGCTGGGGCCGCGGCCCGCCCGCACCCCCGGGCGGGGGCGAAGGCGGCGGCCGGCCCGGAGGGGCTCTGCGGAGCGGCGAGCGCGGCGCGGGGCGCGGCGAGGCAGGGACTCCTTTGTGTGGGGCAGGAATGCGAGGAAGGAGACTGGGCGCTGCGTCCCGCTGGAATGTAGCTAATGCCGGAGCCAAACAATGATTTTCCCCGAGTCAGTCAGGGAGAGGGCGGCCGCGGCGCTGCTCGGCGGCGGGGTCGGCAGCTCCCTCCTCGGCTGGGCCGGCCGCGCCCGGCCCGGGGCTGGCGGCGGGCGGTGCCGCGGGGCGGCGGGGCTGTCACCGAGCCGGGGGTCCCCGCCGGGGCTCGGAGCGCTCGGGATCCCGGCACGGGGGGGCTCCGCCGCCCGCGCCCCTCGCTGGAAGCTCCCGGCAGGAGCCTCGTCCCGCGTGGGGAAGGGGCGGCTGTGCCCCACCTGCGGCCGGGGCTGCCCTCACCAACACCGGCATCCTGCGGGGGCCGAGGGCGGGAGCAGCCCCGCACCTGTGCCGAGTCCCCGGCGCCGGCCAGGTGCCTCCGCTGAAAGGACTTGTGTTTACAGCACGGCAGCTGAGGGTTGTTGCCAGTTATTTATTAAGTCTTAAAAAAAAAAAAAAAAAAAAAAAAGGCAGCGCTAAGACATATGATAAACATATTGTGGCCTAAAGCAATCTGTGAGCTGACGGGAGTGTAAAAAAGCAGCTACTGTGCGTGTGACTGCAAGAGCTTCGTCTGTTGATCGGTGACGAACACCCCGGCGCCGCTTGCGATTTACATCTGTGTGCTCACGGGGAGGGATGTCAGAAAACAACCCCACAAAACGGCAAGCGAACGAGACCCCCGGTGCTAAACAGCAGCCTACAGTTTTGTGGGGTTTTTTGGGGTTCTGTTTGTTTGGTTGGTTTGTTTTTTTGTTTTTTTGCAACTGAGCTGCAGCTCCCTGGCAATCATTTGTGTTGATGGCAGAAATGCTGATAAAGCCCTAACAACAGGTATCTGACAGGTGTCCTTACACTTCTGGGCACTGACCACCCTGTGGGGAGAGAAATATAGCTCAGATTTGAGCTATAGGCACTCTGCTGTGCCAAGAACATTTTATTCTGTTATCAGACCTAATTAAACGTTAAAAGTAACTGTGTACTCAAAAAGGTCCCCAGCAGTGGAGGGCAATTCATTGGCAATCTGGTTTTCTGTGTGTGCAGGGGCAGCAGAAAAAAAAATACAACAAACCACGTAAATGTGCAGGGCAAGACCTGAAAACCAAACCTGTTAGGCATGACAGAGGCAGTCCACGTCCATGTGGACATACACGAGCAAACACCACCACTCCTGGGAACCAAGTGCTCGTTTCTGCATTCACGTCTTTCATTGAACTTTTTGCCCATCTCCTAAACAAGCTGTTACCACGTGTGGTACTTGTGGAACAAGTTACATTTCAGCTGCAGCCCGCAGGTGTGTGATGGTGGAGGCACCTGTGCAGCAGGGTGTCCTGTGCAGTCCCTCGCTGCTCCTGCTCCCGGGATGAGCAGCAAACACTGTCCAGGGAATGTGCCCCAGCTGTGAGGGAATCACAGCAGCAGCTCCAGTCCCTGGAGCACTCAAGCCACAGACCCTGGTGAAGTGGTGAGCACAGACGCTGAGCTGTCAGCTGTGCCACATGGACACATCCCTTCCACATGTACACGTCCCTTCCACACGGACACGTCCCTTCCACACAGACACGTCCCTTCTACATGGGACACATCCTTTCTACATGGGACACGTCCCTACCACACGGATAAATCCCTTCCACACGGATAAATCCCTTGCACACCGACACATCCCTTGCACATGGACACGTCCCTTCCACACGGACAAATCCCTTGCACACAGACACGTCCCTTCCACACGGATAAATCCCTTCCACACGGACACATCCCTTCCACATGGACACATCCCTTCCACATGGACACGTCCCTTCCACGAACAAGGAGAGCTCCCTCCCACTGAGCACATGGAGACCGCCTTTACCTTGAGGCTTCACCTGCCCCACCTGGGATGAAGTTTGTTTGTGGCAGTGGGCACCTGGTGACCTGCTGCCCTCCAGTACTGCTGCAGAGCTCCTTTGGTCGTTCCTGGGGCCTGTGTGAGGCTGTTCCCTCCTGTTACCGACTTAGCACCACTTAGTGTCCATTTTTGTAAGGTTGTCTTCCTGGGAAACTGGGAGAGGCTCATGCACAGCTTGGGAGGTTGGCCCATCAGAGTACATGTCAAAAAATGTACTCTGTTTTAAGGGCATCTTTCTTATTTGGGGTTTTTGTTTGTTTTTTTGTTGTTTTGTTCTCCATTTGTTTGTCTGGTTGGTTTTTTATTTAACCTTACAACATTTGCTAGCTTTATTACTAATCTGACAGAGTGGATAGGACATGCTGGGAAGCCCTGCCCGCGTGCTCATGTGAGGAAGCATTTTGGGCAGGTATCCTTACAGCAGGAGCTGCAGAGCTGAAGCTGCAGCTCATGCTTACAGCAGCAGTGTCCTTCTGTAGCTCTGTCCTTCTGAGCCACAAATCCGTCCTTGCTCTCCCTTTTGAGGCCGCTCAGCTTCTGTGCTGCTCTGCTGCCAGCAGGTTTCTGCACTAAGTCCATTGGTACTTGAGTCATGAAGCATGGAATTTGTTGGGTATGAACTCATGGAAAAACACACTGGGGAGTCTAAGGAAACAGCCCTTTTTAGTAAGCAGTGTGGATCAAATGGTAAAAATCACTCACTTTGACTGTTAGAAAGCTTATGCTTGGTGAGTAACATCCTGGTCCCCTGTTCCCATCTTGTACCTGCTGCAGGGGCAATGCTCCTGGCCCCTCTTCACCAGGGAGCTGCTCTTGTGTCACACACCGGAAGAAACTCACATTTATGTGCAGCACAGCCCCAGGTGTGGACCATACAGGTGGAGTAAACGTGCCTGCAGTGGAACACAGCACACACAGCACTGCTGCATTGCTCACAGAGGACCACCTGTACCAGCCTGTGCAAACAAAGACTGGAGTTACAGCTGCTGTTGCTGTACTGATTACCCCTATCATTCTTTTCACTGTTAGATACGTGAAAATCCAAAATACTGGGTAGTTACAGCTTGACATTCCTGATGTGGTTTTCTCCCTACCTAATTTTCAAAATACTTGCTCAATTATAGCAACCAGCAGTAACATGTATATACTGCAAAAAGACTGACACTTCTGCAACTAAGAGCATAAGAGCTGTGGGAGTGTTATTAAGGCTAAACTTCATGTCATGGTTTGGTGTGGTTATCCTTATGCCTGATTTTAGGTTATCTCAGTAAATCAGACATTAAGGAAAGCCAGCTGCTTCTATTAAATAAACTCCATTGTCTAAGAGTTAAAAAGGGAGCAAAAGAGCCAGGTGGAGTTATTGATCTGTGGATATCAGCTGGCCAGGCCTCCCAGGCAGAGCTCTCCTGGTCCTTGTGATTGCCAGGGTCTGCAAGGGAGCACCACCCGGGCCAGGGGCAGGGAGAGCCACTGCTGGGCCTTTGCTCCCCCAGCTGCCAACACTTCATTGCCAGCAAGGCAGGGAAGCTGTCAGTGTGAGGACTCCCCAAGGAAACTTTAGCTTGGGCGAAGACAATGGCAAAAATCCCCCGACTTGTGGTGTGGTGTGTGTGTGTGTGTTATATCAGACCTGACACAATGCAGGAAGGAGTTCTTTGTCTCACTTCATCAACTGAGCAATCTGAAGCTGCTCTGCAGATTTGCCTACTGAACTGGATGCTACCTGCTTTTTTGCAATTTATTTCTTTGTCTCCAGCATTAAGAAATTAATGAAATTACACCTGTTTTCCACTTTTAAAATGGATCCATTTCTTGGTAAGGAACATAAATGATTATTCTTTTATCTCTGGTCTGTTTAAAGCCTGATGAAAAAAGAAAAAACAAAACCAAACCCAAACAAACACAAAACCCAAGAAAAGTTGTGAAATTAATTAAAAAATTATGCAGTGTTTATATGTTGGGATGGGAGACTGAAGCTTTGATTTGCTTTGAAGTGGTAGCTGTATTGGGTTTATATTGGTTTGTTTTGCATGTTTGGATCCTCTATGTTAATTTGTGTTGTAATACTTTTACATACAAGCCAACATTTTGGAATATGAAGTTTGGGCATTAATACGTATTTGGATTTGGGTGATTTGTTTGCAGATCACTCTGTTCTGACCTGTATTTTAAAATTATCATTTGCAGTTGATCTCAGCTTCTAAAAACTGCAAATCTAGAGTGTGTTTTAGAGCACCATCTTCTGGCAGGCAGCACACACTGTATTTGAATGGCTGCCCTCGCCAGGCGCAACTATTTAAAATATTTCTGACTAACACCACTCTGCAGGCTTACAGGTCATTTCTCATTCTAAATCTGCAATAAAACACTATTTAACATTTTTTACATTCTTCTTATTCACTGCAACTGCAGCTATTCACTGTGCTGCACAAACATAGCTGGGGACAGACGCTGTAAAATTCCAGTCACAACAGGCGCTTTGTGAACGTGCTGGGGTAGACAGACAACATCTGTCCAAGCACTTATGATTAATGCACCATATATGTATCTTATTTCTTTTATAGCTCCATCTTCCACTTCTCTTACATATTTCAGATAATCACATTTCTGTCCAGCGCAGTTTACGGGCTCATACTTTGGAGCTGCACAGGGCACTGGCCATAATTCCTTGCACTCACAGGACACTGTCACTGTATATGCCAATGCAATCAGTCAGCAACCACTGCATTTGCATAAATCCATCATTTACTCAGCCAGCTCTGTTAGCAGTGCACCCACTTAGGTACTTTTAAGGAAGTCTGAAGTTACATAGCTTCTGATTTAAGAGATTTGGAGGAGCTACACTTTCTCTTGATATGATAAAATGAAAGTCCTGATTGCAACCCTGCAAACCTTCATGCAGCAAAGGAATCACAGAGCATTAGTGCACTGAATAAAGGACAGAAACACTGCATCAGGGTCAGGCTGCCAGACATACAGCCCCTCTGCTCTGGTGGTGAGCAGTATCAGCCTGACTGCATGTGCCTCTTCATACCCAATAAAGAAACGAGGCAGACTATGAGTGCTGACCTCCTGACCTGGCAGCACAACACACTTCAGCTGTGATCAGAAGGTTCATTTCAGAAGGAAGAGGACATTGGTTTGTTGAGAACACCATACATTTCCATTTCATTGTATTTTAGAGGCATTATAGAGGTATCACTCATTAAATGGAACTGATGAACGAATGTGCAAGGATGAAGCTGCTCCATGAGTGTATAAACCAAGCCTGGTCCCTGCATTCTGCATCCTCTGCATCTCCAGCTTGTAGTTCCTCTCCAAGTCCCCACTAATGCTGCAGTCCAGTGAGCCCTGTGTCCCAGTCTGGCCCTGCTCTTAGCCAGCAGCAAAGGTGTCAGTCCCACACCTCCAAAGCCATGTGCTGGGGGTCTGTCTCCTCCAGGATTGCAGGGCTGCAATTGCTTCACCTCTGCAGGTATCCTCAAGTGTTGCTGAAGAGGACTGGCAGAGCAATTCCATAAGTATCTTCTCTTCTGGAAATTGTTCTGCAGACTTCTTTTTCTCACGAGAGTGAAGGAGCCTGCCAGTGGGAGAGATAAAGGTAACATGTATTTACACAGCAATTATCTTCTTTCAATATAACAGATATCAAGCTGTATCTACAAGTACATGTAATCACTTCATCCTGTTCCTCCCTTAAAAGCACCAAGGCCTCCAAATCAAAGCATTGCCTCTCTCATGTACATTTGTCTGCAGGTATAAGCTCCCTGTAGTCATTCCAGAAACAATCTCAGGAAAGCAAAAAACAAATAACTGACAAGTGTACAATTTGCTGTTTTATCCTGATCCTAGTTCCTGCTTTCTTGCACATTCTGTATTTTAGATGCACAAAATGGAGGGAGTTTTGTCCTTTTAGGTGCAAAGAAAATAAATATGTCTACCACAGAAACAGAACAACACCAAATCCATTTCCCTTAATTCTGTGTTTATTCAGTTTTCTAACCCAAATTTAAAATTTTGGGGCAGTAGAAGGCTTGAAGCAGATTATCAGTGGTATCTACAGACTGAATACAAGCTGATTTTATCTTCTGAAATCTAATAAATAGTTAGCAAGAGGCCTTTGTTGTAAAGGTCAGAACTTGAAATGGCACATCAATCTGCTCCCAGCTGTCAGAGGCCAGAGGTCAGGAAAGGATGCACCTCTCTCTGTGGTTCAGCTAGGGAATGGTTTCATAAAGGAAAGCTAAAATGTCACACAGAAACACCACAAGCACTAAATGGTCACCTACAAGTTGCAGTGGCTCGTTAGGAAATGGGCTGGCACAGGGCTGGCTGTCACCAGGGCCCCAGAGCTCCTTCTCCTGAGTGGTTATCATTTGCCTCATCAAGGTGATTCAATGCTTTGGGAATTCCTTCACCCTCCCTCAGAACAGCTTAAGGAACCACTGGTTAACTGCTGTCAATCATTAATGGTCAATATTCCTTTCCATGCTCTGCTGCAGAAAAGGGATATTGAATTAAAAGCATGCACATAGGTACATTCTGTAATAGTCTGTATTTTCTTGTCCATACATGGCACTCACATTCACTAAGTAAATTAAAAATGCAAGCATCAAGAACTCTCTGTAAAAGCAGCCGGAAAAGCTTATCTGCATTAGAGAATTTTGCATGAGTATAAACAAACAACTTGAGAACCCTGTGTGACAGCAGAGCCAATTTATATCACTGCAAACAGCAGTTTGTAGACTGATTTAATGAGCTGGGCTCCAAAATTGTTAGTGAAGACAGCCTACATTAAGTTGCTGAGCCAAAGCACTGGGAAGAATTCCTCCTCCATTTTAACATTTAGATCTTGTGCCTTGCAACACTACCTCCTTCCATATGACCATTCCTGCTATTAGGAGCTGAACAAATTGTCATTTGAAAAATGGAGGGCTTTTTAATTACTTGAAAACTTAATTAACACTTCCATTTTTATTTTTTTCTAAAGAGCAAAGGAAAGTTGAAGTTGGAAAATTCTACATTAATACAATGTTGGTGCCTAGCAGCCAATTAAGGACACATACTCCACCAGTTCTGAAAAGCAGCTTTTCACTCTGCACAGCAGCAGTTTGCATTTAGTGGCTCATTCTGTATTGCCCAACTTCCAAAGAACTGACCAGGGCAGCCAAGAGCTGTCCCATGTTCTGTGGGAGCAGCCTGTGGAAAGGAAACACATTAAAAAATTTCAGCCATAAAATTTCAGTCCAGCTCATACTCCCCTCAACTTCCAACTCACATTCTCAACCTCAGTAAAACCAATGCAGTAAATTACCAGGATTATACCCTCTACTGGTGCTTTAAAAAAAGTTAGAAAGTGAAATAAAGCAGTAATTTTATTTTTAATAAAGCTTAAACCCAAAATATGTCAGCTTTAATTTTTGGAAGATGTCATTAGACATTAAATTCTCATGCTTCAGCTGTTTATGCCAAGAAGTTTTCCACTGTAGCACTGCAATCTTTTCTCTAACACCTTATTTACATCTTTACCTCAGTCTTCACTCCTGCCAGCCAAGCAGCAACTCACTCAAAAGGATTTCACTATTATGCCTCCAAACAAGCCACTGCATATGACTGTTACTGCCTAAAAGAAGAAATAAAACATTAATTGCCTTGTAGAAGCTGTTTTGCACAGCATTGGCAATTTTAACACAATGATGAGCTGGCCTTTGTTTTTTAACCTTCTCCTGTAAAACTCACATTTGCAATTCACTCAGCCTACAAACTAACAAAATAAACCTTGCTGCTCAGCTGCTGTGCTCTGTAAGGCTCATGCACACTCACCAGACTGGGAGCAGTTCTGGGTCTCTGGCACAAAAGTGGGAGATTCTTTTGGTACAGTGACAGAAATGGCCAATTAATGCATTTTGAAAACCAACAGTGACAGTTTGAGCTACCAACACAAATGCAGCAGGATTTAAGACATTGATTCTAAACATGACACTTTTGTCCTACACACAAGGTGTAATGTATAAAAATCAGTTTTCTTCCTTCTGAAGGCATGAGGTGGTGAAAGTGTGCGTGGTGGTGCAACTGCTGCAGCGCCCAATAACTGATTGTCCAAGAAAAAACATTCACAAAAATTTTATTAAAAAAATTCCCCTTTCACCTCAAACAAGTGAAGCTTAAGTTCTGTACTACTAGGTTATGTTTAGAAAAATGGAAATAATACAGTAATTTTTGAAGGCTATACATTGTAAAATCCCATAAGTCAGCATAATTTTGGACTGTGCAAGCAAATATAGCAAGTATTTCAGATGTTATTTATTTGGTCCATCAGATGTACAGTATAGTAGTAGTATCTGAGTTTACAAAACATCAAATATAAATAACCTGAAACTGTAACAATACACAAAAATTTGCTTCTTACACTGACATACCAGGCAGTACGAGCTGAAAAACTGGAGTAAATTAACAGTTTTACAGTAATGTACATAGTGCCAGCTGATGTTTAAGAACACTGTTAGAAGGTGGCACTAATTTGCTTTGTTGGATTTTCTTTACTTGTTCAGGGTGTGAAAAATGTTTAGGACTAGGCTAAAAATGTTAATTCTTCAAGCATCTGTGATTTTGTGAATGCTGGAGGTGGAGCAGTCACACTTGCAACATGGCCTCAGAAAGGGATAAGCAAATATGCAGGCAGGCCACGGCTGGGAAATTTTAAAGGTAATCACTGAAAAATAAAAAAATGTAGTTGCTTAAAATGTGGGCATCTGGTGATGGCCCTTTCACTAAACAAAAGCAGAGTTTTTTTGTCCTGTTGTACAATACCTAAAAGGTATTTACACAAAAATACCATGCTGTTTTCATGTTTAGATAAATACTTATCTGTAGGTATTCATAGACTATATTTCCACTACATTTAATATATGGAATACAGAAAAACCTTTCTGAGTCTATTGATACAAGAGCTTTATCATCGAGAGAAACAGACACAAATTATTTGGTATCCACTTTGAACCAAGACCTTAGAGTTAGTCTAGTTCTGGACATTTTTCACATCCCAGCACAATCTGCTGTTACAGTATGACACTATGTGAATCACTTTGCCAAGGGGAGGTTGCCCCAATGCTCTTCATCTTGCTGTTAGCTCAGCACACGCTCTTCGCCCCGACGCACTCGCAGCCTTTCTCTTCAAGTTTCCTCTTGTGGCTCCTGCTCTCCTCCTCGCCCAGGCTGCTGGCAGCCCCCTCATCCTCAGACTCCACGATCATCAGGTCATCCTGCTCCTGCTCAGCCCGAGATCTCTTGGCCCCTCCACACTCACAGCCCTTCTCCAGCTTCCTCTTGCGGCTCCTGCTCTCCGCATCCGCAGCGTTGCTGGAAGTGCCTTCGTCCTCAGAGTCAACGATCACCACGTCCTCCTGCTCTGGAGCTGCAAAAGAGGTGCCTGAGATTCAAATGGATCCTGCAGTGGATGCAGGCTACTCTCAAACCAGTTTTCCTACATAAAAATTGGAGCATTCTTTGCCATGCAACTGCAAGAGTGTCACTGTTGAGTCAGAAATGATACGGAGAAACGAGTGACACACTCCAGGCATTCTCAGAAGGTGCAACCCATTCCTTTTTACACTCTAGTTCACTACAGGTGGACCTGATGAGTCCTTTAATCAAAACACCATCACCATTGGTTAATTAAGAAGCCACCCTTTTGGTAAGCATCCCTATGGGAAAACAGCTGGTTAAAAACAACCTGCAGATTGTTTACAATTCTTTCTCTCCAGCTCCCTCAGACCAATTCATGGGAAAGCTTATCTGGCTTTTTCTCTCTCTGACCAAACTGTCACATCCACACAAGAGTATCTTAAATGTGCCTGAAGTTACTATAAAATATCATTTTCACACGGGTGTTCCTTCTTCACTACAGGTGTGGAAAATACTGCAATAAGCCAAAAATATGGGAAATGCATTAGTTAGCTTGACTTTTTTTTGCATGTACAAAGCAGAAGAATTGCTGCTGTCTGCAGCAGGTGCTGGGAAAAGAAGTTTTGCACACAGCAAGCTCTAGAGCAGCTTCTCCTTTCCCTGCTGCCCTCAGAACTCCAGGAGAGAGAAGTCTCAAAGATGGGGAGAAGCAGAAGGGTGAGCAGATTAACAGAGCTAAAGAATAACAATGGATAGTATGAAGAAGGGGAGAGCCAAATGTGAACTTTCAAGACATCTAGAGGATTTTGTTTGGTTTTAAACACAAATTCACTGTAAAAACATATTACATTATGCAATTTCTAATACAATTTAGAGGAATTTTTAGCAATACTCTTAAAATTTAGTTTTCCCTCAAACAAGAGGGAAGGAACTGCATATTTTGTGTCTTAAATCTGTGTACGTATCTTACAGGCAAAGGAACACCAAGTAAGTAAGAATTTCCAAGTGTATGTACTATACATTTCCGTCCTTTTGTCTCTTTGTAAAAATTGTAAATGTGCATTTTTCTATTTAGCGTTAGTTATACAGAGAGGCAACTTAAATGCCTTTTACTGTGCATTGGCAAAGTTCAATAACACAACTGAAGACAACTTTAACTGGACTGCACTAGAGAAGGACTGCTTTGTTTAATATTGATTACTGCTGATTACCTGTTGATGTTGAGGGCTGTGCTCCATCATCACTACCATTGCTAATGTTCCTGGATGCTGGTTCTGATGGTTTAGGGCCAATTCTTTCAGGGGCATCACCAACAACTTCAAATTCTACATCTTTTTCTAGGTCTTCACTGCAGAAAAATACACATGCTTTTAAACAGCCAGAAAATAAAATCCTGTCTTTTACACAAAAAACAACCCATTCAAGTATTAAAGCATGCTGCAACTGTGACAAAATGAGAAAACATACTGAAAAAGAGGAAAATGTGTTCAGTCCTCTTTTGTAATTTATGCTTTGTCTATTCCTAAACACTATTCCACCCAGTGCTACCAACTCCAAATGCTTAGGAATCAGAAAAAACATTGCCTGAGCTTACCTTTCTTCCTTACCAGCACAGCCCTCCTCCCACTGAACAAGCAGTGTGAATTTCTGTGTGTGGCTGTTACCTCCCCAGGGTTAAACACACACCCCAGTGAGCTCAGAGGGACTTCTGAACACAGCTATCAAGGACAGCATCTATTATCCCAGCAGGCTGGGGTTTTTTTGCCTTTCTAGATTTTAGGGTTTTTAAATTAAATTAGGTTTTTTAAAAAAAAACCTAAAGGGTTTTTTTTTAAATGCCAGTTTCTTGCTTGTCGGTTGCCCCACATGTTAATTTGTTTTTGCAATGTATTCTTATGTTGTGTAACAACAAATTACTGAAATAAACCTCTTTCAGTTATCGCTATAAAAAACAAAACCACAATCAAACAAGACTACAACAAAAAAGACACAAACCAAAACCCCTTAAACTATAATTTAATAAGAAATAACCATTCCTCTTTTGCCTTTATATTTCTTTTCAGCAGCTTAATCTTTGAACTTTGTTCATGTATTTAAATTGTGAGTGAAAAATTCCCTGTGGAACCATTCCGTGTATATACACAAAACACTGATTTCAGAATCCTTACCTGTGAAGCACATTGATTAACAGAGTGTAGTCCTGGAGGAAATCATCTGCTTGTAGTCGACTGCCATTTCGAATTCCAAAGTCTGATAATTTCCTGTGGTTATTTGCTACAAAAACAGTAAAAACCTGCAGTGTACAGAGCTATTTATAGAAAGATCTTTACACCTGAGTAAATATGGAGTACTCCAGAACTTTTATGTAAGAACATATGATTAACATGTATTAGCTACATTTAAATTAAAAGCTGACATTTAAGCCTATTAGGAATTGAAGCTACTTATGATGCTTGATTTATTTCCTCCTCATGCCATCCTGTTCAAGCACTTCACAATTACTGCATTTGGGAATATTTTGGAGATGCTTTGTGGCATCATGAACAGAGCAGCACCTAGGAGCTGGCAAATGCAGGGGTGCCTGTTCCTGAAAGGAATCCTGACACACCAGCTGAGCAGTGCTTTGTGCAGGAAAGCTGAGCTGCACACACAGCTTGCACACAACAGCCCTGGCTGTCCTCAAGCCACTCCAAACACTCACAAACCCTCCTCAAACACTGGTGCACAGGGTGAGCACTGCAATGTCTGCCACACACCTACTCTGCAGAGTCTCTTCCAAGGGTTTGTGTACTCTTATCCCAGACCCTCAGGAGCAAACATACCTTCTGTTTCACCTTCTTCTGAAGAGATCAGAATAGTTCCCTTTCCATCCTCTATTTGTACATCTGGTGCTACCATAGCAAATTTTTCTTTCAGTATCTGAAAATGTAAATATATTAAAATATATTCAATCTCTGACTTAAAAAGATTTATTTAAAAAAACCCTGAATTTCTTGATTTTATTATTCTGGCTCATTTTCAGGCATCTACTGAAAGCCTATACTTTTTTGTTCACTTCCACAAACAAAATTGTTATATTTTTGAGGTCTGATACAGGTTCATATAAGCTAGAAAATTTTCTTTGAATACTTCATAAAATGACAGGATTACAAATCAATTGTGACCACAACTGTAATGTAGCTACTGAACCTTCAACTGAAATGCAAATTTCGTTTTTTTTGCTCTCAGATATGAATAGATTTTAAAACCACCAAAATTTACAAAATACAAACATTCTTTTACATACATACAACATACAACACACATGGGCAAGAAGCATACTGGCTAATCAGCTCTTCTTGTAGCTGAGAGAAATGTATAGTAAATATAAGCAGGAGATGTTAGGTCAAAATACACTGCGTATAATACACTACAGCAAATACCTAATTTTAATAATTTACAGTATTAGATTTGAAATGAAAGCTGTAACTGTAGCTCAAGATTTACCTTATCCTGGAGTGTCAACACAGTAACTTTGTGTGTGTTAAGTTTCACAGTCACTTCTGGCTTACTTGCACATACATAACAACTGGGATTTGGTGGATCCAAAGCACAAGGAACCAACAGCTTCTTCCTGGGATTTGGCTGCTTGTTCAGAAAAATCTTGAGGACAGACAAGAAGAAATCAGGTTATTCTGTAATTAGCAGCATGTCTAAAGCCTCTTTTCCTGCAGATTTCTTGTCCTGTCTGACAGGCTGTGCTGTTTCCTAATCCTCTGTGCTGTGCCTGCTGAGCAGGAGTCTCACAGAACATTTCCATTAACTCATAGGAATTTACAGATCCTTAAGACCTGCACTTCTCTTTTCATTGTGACTGAAAGTTCCCAGCATACTCAGAATCTACTGAAGCAACAAGTGAGAGACAGTAAAACTACACAACAGTGAAAAAATGTTAAATGTAACTTTTAAACAAATAATAAATAGCAGGAAAGCAAAAGCATTTTATTCTCACTTACCGTTCTACACTGATCTATTTTCCCCGACAAAATCTTCAAACCCTCCAGCACTATCAGCCCAGCAATCACTGCATTGGTAGTGGCTATAGCTGGGATTATATTTCCTGCCATTGCTGCAAAACAAACCAGAATGCAGATTTTTAACAGCAGAAGAAAAAAAGAAGATTGTAATTTAAATAAAACAATGTTCCATTTTATCCTTACACTTGATATCAAATCTGCTCTTCATGTTCATTCCAAAAACATGCATCCTGAGGTTTGCAGCAGCAGTGACAAAATCCATGGCAGAAGGGTCATCCTAAAAAGAAGTCAATACAAAAAACATTTTAAAAATTTAAAAATCAGATTACTCACTGGAAGGAGTTTGCTACACATGGTTCCTATAACCTTAAAAACCAGAATTAAAATAAAAAACAAACCTGTACAAAATTCCATTTCAAATTCAATATACTTCCTCTTTCAGATGGTGTACTCAGATCAGTAACACTTTAAATACTAACTACAGATTCTAAACATGTATTTTATTGGCAAATTAGTATATATGTACTAATAAAATACCTTGTACATTATAAAAATGTTTAAATCCTAAGTCTTACAATGTTTCAAACATTTTCAACATTGAATTTTAACTGTGAATCAGTTTCAAACTCTGGGTGTTTCAGAGAGAAGTATTTGTAAAATTGGTTGTAGTAATATTCTAATATTTTGTGCCCCCCATTTACAGACTGCTTTTTCTTATGCCAAATGATAACTGACTGAAGTGATACTGTGTGTGGTGATAAAAGAGAAAATTCTCCTCTTCAACAGAATTTGTGCTGCACACCTATCATCAGCTGATTGCTCACAACTCAGTAAACCCCCAGCTACTGACACCTGGCGAAGAGCATGCACTGGAAACACATAAGGGAAAAATGAAGCTGCATTATTTAAATATTTTCAAAAATCAAAACACGACAAATACTTGTGAATTTGTGCTTTTATGAGCTGGAGAATTTGATGAATGAAGTAATTCACAGCACAGCAGTTAATCCCTACCCTGAGTGAGTTACACAATATAGTGTTTAAAGAATGAATTTGTTTACATATGGAAACTGTTTCCATAAGGTGTCAGATAGTTTTGTGTCAAGTAGTATCACTTGTAAGGACACTGAATGAGCCCAACTAACACTTGTATTACCCATGCAGAGTTCACACGTGGCAAACTAACCTTATCCCATATAAGAGCTTCTCCATCAGCCTTCTCAGCCAGGTGAAGACTCAGGGTTTTAACACTCTTTGAAAACAGGTCTGCATAGCTCCTGACATTGAGAACCTGCTGATCCTTCAGCACTGCAGAGCTCTCATTCTGCTGGTCAGGCATGTTTTGCTCTTTGGGGAAAAGGAGAAAAAAAAAATCAGGAATATTTGTAAATTCCACAGAAGTTATCTCAAATAACTTTCCAATTTCAGCAGAATTCAGTATTTTCTAAATTGAAGAACAATATCCTTAACCTACAGTAGCATTTTATAACATTTTATAACAAATCTGCATTTAAAACTGCAATTACAGCTATGCCATCAGTCACCTAAACACAAATTACAGCAAACATAAATTTTCAACCAACTTGCAGACATAAATCTTATAAGTGCTTACAGTAAGGTGTCCTAGAATAAGCTGACATAATTTTGTTAAATATGTATTTTCTACTGCCAATACTGAGCATCTAAAACAACAACTGCAAAACAGTCTTAGACAAAGTGTTGTCTATACAGAGAAAAATTTGAAATCTTCAGGAAATGTAAAGAATTAATATGTTCATTATCAGATCTCAACTGTGGCAGTAAAAAAAAAAGTAAATATCACAGATGCATTAATAAACAGCAGGTATTATTTACAAATGTACAGTAGGAGGAGGGACAGTTACCTTGCTTTTGTACCTCAGCCCAGTCCAGTGGCACTGGAGGCTTTCTTTTCCTCCACAGCTTATCCATTGTCAGCAGATATCTAATGTCATCTTTGAAAAGCTGGAAACATGAAAAAAAAAAATCAAATTAAAGGGAGGAAAAAAGACACTGAAAAACTAGCATTACATTGATGAGGTCATGATTTTCTCCTTGACAGTATTTTCAACTACATAAAAACAGATTCTACAATCTTAGTCCCTACTGTCTAACACTCACTGCATAGAGCAGACATAGCTCTGATTGATCTGGGGAGGAGTACAGTGAAAAATCAAGAAACAATAGTTCAAAGAGTGCTTTACCTGTCTATTGAAGCCATCCCTACAGTTCTTTGTATGCCCTCTCTGAGACAAATGAATGAACATGCCAATGAATTCCCAAAGCAAAGTTAATGCTACCTATGAACATTACATTCAAGCTCATTTCCTCTATTTATCCACTTTCAGTAACTGTGTAGAACAAAAACAACTAAATCAGTTTGTCTTTCCTTATGCCAGAGCCTGATATTGCACAGATGACTGACAGCTTTTAGGTCATCAGATTGGTTCTGATTATGCCCAGTGCAATTCCAGAGGTCAAACAGACCCTTTCCCATGAAAAGTAATGCTCAAGTTTGATTTAACTTTACACAACCTCATGCATTTCAAATAAAGACATTTATTTGGTATAAAGAACATACCTTAGTAAAAAGTTTAACTGGATCATAGCCAGTGGATTTAGCCCACTCCTTAGTTGAAACACGTTTAATCTCACCATCTTCATTGGATGCTAGTGCTCTGGCTTCTGCTTCTGCTGGCTCCCCTGTTCACAAAGTGATAAACAGTATTTTAAATTAAAAAAAAAAAAAATCCCATCCAAATATTACCCCCAGAGTCAATTACCAAAATTATGCAGGGAGCATAAAATGGTTTTATTGCACCCAACAAAAGCTGAATTAGGCACAGTGTGTTTGCTCCTCTTTGCCTCTGAAACTGCAACTCACCCACTTAACCTGGTATCACCCAAGTCCTTTATTGGCAGAAACAATGAACAATTGTTTTCCACTAATTTTCTCCACATAATGTTGCTACTTCAGAAATGTCTTACCAGTCCTTTCAGCAGTCTCTTTTCTGGCTAAAGAGTCTTAGTTTGGTTGGGTTTTTAAAATAAACATAAAAATCGGTTTCCTATCTCTGGTTCTTTTTAAACAAAAAAATCTCTTTAAAGATACAAATAATTTTCTTTCTTTCCTAGTCACCTCCAACAACTGCTATCATGACTTCTAATAATCAGATTGATGTTTTTATAGAACTATTTATTAACATCTTGACTAAATGAGAAAAATCAACTCAGAGACCATCACTTTATGTGTAAATTTGGGAATGTTTCCCCTCTTTCACCAATGCATTATTTCATATTTATCTGCCTCATCTACCATTGTCCAGTTATTCTGTATTGCAAAGCTTTTTACTACTTTTTGAAGTTAGGTCTCATCTTTTTGACTCTGAGTGACTTTGCCTAATCATCTGTGCTGAACAGCACACATCTCCCATCTGAGACTCCTCCAATCACCATTTACCTTTATCATTCAAGTAGTTTATCCACTTCAGGATCTTCAGCCATTTTTGTCCCTTTTGGCTGCTTATGTCCCTCAGATTCCACTCAACAGTTTTTGGATCTGCCCCCTGGACATTCAGAGCAGCCTAAAGCAGACACACTCTACACAGGCTTGCTGATTCCTTCCATGGCCCCACAGAGCCCTGCTGGGACAACTTCCCTTATAAATGTTCCATTAACTCTTCCCTGGATGTCCTGATTTGGACTGGGAGAGTTAATTTTCTTTCTAGTAGGTAGTCTGGTGTGTGTTTTGGGTTCTGCAGGAGATGCTGTTGGTGACAGGCTGATGTTTCAGCTGCTGCCAAGAGGTGACTCCAAGTTAGGGACTTTTCAGTTTCCTGTGCTCTGCACAAGGAGCTGGGAGGGAGCAGAGCCAGCACAGCTGCCCTGAACAGAGCACAGGGATTTCCAGACCTCAGAACATCCTACTCAGCACAGAAACTGGGGGAGCTGGCTGGGAGGGGCTGATCTCTGCCTGGGGACTGGCTGAGCAGCCACTGGCCAGTGGGCAGTCACTTGTTTGTCTTGAGTTTTATTCCCCCTCTCTTTATTCCAGTTGTGATCAATAGCATTACACATTTATTTCCATTATTAGCTGCTCTTAGCCCAGCCTGTGAGGCTCCCTAATTTTGTGTGGTTCTCCCTGCTCTGGGCAGGGCAGTGAGTGAAGTGTGCAGTGCTGAGCTGCCAGCTGGGGTCAAACGGGGACAGTGCCCCCCTGTGTGACCACAGCACCCTGACCGTGGGCAGTCTGTCACTGCAGACACCAGGCTCCAGCTCAGCACTCCTGTGACTGCCCTGCTGTCTCTACTTAAATAAGTGGCATTGCATTTGCTACCTGTCAACTACCTCAGCCATTGTTTTGAGTGATTTTCTATTGCCACTCTTGTTAAGACTCAGCTATTTCATTCTGCACTTCCTGTAGGAACAACCTGTCCAGTGATCACTATCTGATGCTCAAAGCATTTGAAGAGTCGGAGGATCCTCTAAGCTCCCCCTCCCAAGTCCATTCATCTATCAAAGTATCCAAAAGAAGCAACCAACAATGATGCTTATTCACCTCATAAGAACTATGATAACTGTCCTTACAGAGAAATAATGAATGGCTGTAAAAATATCACTCAAAATGGACACACTTCCTATGTAGATTAATGCTCAAGTGTTGCAGGCTAGAAAAGCTCAAACACAATTCCTGAAGTGTCCTTGCAAACCCTCAGCAAGGAGTGGGAAATGCAGAGTGACTACAAATACCACTCAGTACTCTGTTCCAAAAACAAGCCTCCCAGAGGCCAGAAACAGAATCTTCTTTAAAGCAAATTGAGCTGAACTCTCTAAGCTTAAGAAATGTACAGAAAGGAGTCATAATCTCTGAAACAGAACATTTCAGTAACAGGGTAAGCCACCAGTTATATCACACTCACAGGCAGCTTCAGGATCAGCTCTGTCAGGAGAGACTTCTTGATCAGCATCCTCTTCTCCAAACAACTGGCTATATAATAATTAAGAACAACAAGACCAGAATTTCAGCATATGTGGTTAAAGACTCATATTTGCTAATGGATATATATTAACTTTATGATTCCTGCTTTCATACAGACTGCCACTTCATACATTGCTTTTTAACATGCTGGGATTCATCACACGTGGACTTAACATGGGCAACACAAAATGCCCAATGCAAAAATTAATTCAGCAAAACACTTTTCTGTAAAACTCACTCAGTAGCTCACCCAATATTCAGCCTAACATTTACACTGCAGTACTAAATGCATTTTTAGAACCTCTGGGATATCCAAGATTCCAACAAACTTGTTAAAATATGCATTAAACTGAAAAATGTGCTTACTTCATACAAAGATGAATAGTAAACCAATCTTAACCTACACTGCTGTGCCAAACTACTCTGCCAGATTTTTTGTGCTATTAGAGCAAGGCCTAAATACTAATCAACCTTCCATCTTTATAACCACCCCAGCACCCAGGTCAAGGAACTGGAGGTTTCACCATAATCTATCTAAATCAATTAAAAATGAATTTAAAATCCATTATAATATTTTTTTTAAAGTGTGTCAATTTTGTTTCTTTCTCTGTATGTTTAGAAACCAGAAGAATAAACTTTTTTAAAGGATGTTTCTTTAAAAAAGTCACTTACTTGAACAAATACTTGGCCCACACAATGCAATGGATAGGCTCTGAGGGCGTGTTTCGGATGGTGCAGCCTGGGAAAGTTTTCTGAGTTGGTTTAGGCTGACATTCATAACATTCTGTCACTCCCTGGTGAAAAATGAAGCATTTATTTGTCACTCTGAGAAGGCTACTGATCATTTGGGCTATTAACAGATGAGCTGTAACTCTATCTCCAAACACCCCCTCCCTGTTGTCCAAAATAGCCAATGGCAAGGGAGACACCCCCCTAACCTTTTTGATAACAGTTACTTGTCCAAGGTAGCCTGCAGTTCCACTCTCTATAAGAGGAATATCAGCAGCCAGACACATCCTGTTCACATGGTTACGGGCAGCTGCAAATCAAGAGGGTTTTAAAGAAAAAATTTGAATAGTTAAGAAAAAAAGAAGTTTTGCTTCTCCAAATTCAAACTAGCATCCTATGCACTTATCTTTAACATACCTTGTTTCTCTATAGAGCATTTTCCCAAAGCCCCATTTCCCATTCTCACATGGACATCAATAAACACAGCAAACCAGCTGACTACAGCCACCCTGCACCCACAGTACCCAGCAGGTCCCATGAAGCAGAATTAGCAGGGCACATTTCCTTTCAGAGCACCTGCAGAAGCACTAACCACCCCTTCACTCTCTAGCAAAGCCCACGAGGCTCAGTGCAGCTGCAGATGGGTTAGGAGGATGCTTGTTATTCAAAGGACACTGCAGCAGGGAAGGAGCTACATGTGCAATAGAAAATCATAGTGAAAACTTCACCTCTGTTATCCAGAGCATTCATAACCAACGTAAACTGGCGGAAGAACTCTACGTTATAGTCAGGGCTATGGAAAACAAAAACAACATTTCAAATGGCACATCCAAGCTCTTGGTTATTACTGCACAACAGAAACTCTACACATGCAACCAATGTGATAAATTACACATCTTACACGTTTATAAATTTAGCTACCCTTTAACTGCCCCATTTGTCTTCCACCCACTTTAAAGCTGGGTGAAAGCATGAATTTTATGCTGCTGGAAGGAAGCTACTGCAATTAGCACTAATTTGACCAATGAAACAGGCAGACAAGGGAAAGTGATTAAACTACTCTGACCTAATGAGTAAATTGGCTGAGCTGTGGTAACTGACCTTAAAAACCATCAGCTGTAGCTAAAACATGCACACTGTAATTACCACAGCCCATCAGACTGTGCATAATTCATTGTGCTCTGATAGCTCCACTGGTTTGGCTGTGTGGCCATACCCTGAGGAGCCAACATATGGCACCTTAAATCCTGACACTTCAGTTATCTTTATGGTGCATTTTTCTGACTGAAACAAGAAGGTGCAGAAGAAGAGAGAGAAAAGAGGAAACAGGATTAACAGTTTCAGGAGAAGGAAGCAGTGAGTCAGTGTTTCACTGGCTAACAGCAACATCAGAGTTCAAACCCCCATGGTACAGAATATTAATTTTTTTAGAAACTGGAGCAAATATAAATTAAAACATGGGGAACAGCTAATGGAAACCTACATAATCTTGTACTCTACTCATTGGTTGCAGCTCATAAAGACTAAATTTCAACAGCTTGGGGCATATATAAATGACAGTTACCTACACACACACAGAGGACTTAATTTTGTTAATCACAGTCTCAAGATTCACATGTGTCTTAATTTAATTATTGCTCAAGACTTCAGGACATCCTTACAGAGTAGAAACTCATATGGCAAATGTTGCCAATAAAATGAAAAACAGACACAAACAAATTACTAGAGCTTACTACCAGAGCTTAAAACCCATGCAAAAGCCACACTCCCACTCAAGTGCATGGTAGTTCACATTTACAGCTATTTCTCCTTACTGAGGAAGCTTTGCAAAATATCTTAAAGCACACCATTGCAGCATTTAAATAACACAGTACTTGCAAATCAAACATGTAATTAGAGCTTAAAACCAAACATACTTCATGATGCTATCATGGTAAGCTATAATATTAGCTTCTGGACAAAACTGTAACACGCTTTCCTTGGCAACCTAGAAACAAAACAAAAAAAAAAGAAAACAAAAAAAACACTTATTATTTCTTCCTTCCTTCTAAAAGACAGAATTGATACCAGCTGTGTATTGAGTAAGTTGACTACCTTAAGAGATTTAAATATTTTAATAATGAAATGCTGTGGATAGCCATGATCAGCCAACCAACACTTACCTCCTCCCAGCAGAAACTAAACTGTACATGTTTCTAACACTATCCATAAAATAATACTGAGTAATGAGCCTTGAGCTTTGACTTTTTCCTTACCTGTGATTTTGATCTTCCAACATGTTTCTTCTGAAACAGAAACTGTCTGTTGAGATTGCTGACATCAATAGTATCCAAATCAATCTACAAACACACAAGAGAGGCATTTCACTTTCATAGGTACAAAAGGAACAAAACCAGTAACACAGTTTGAAGAAAAGACAGTTGGCCAAAATGCAGAAACTTCACAGATCCCTTCTCAGCCCTTTCAGGTGTCACATCAGGACACCTGAGGAGGCACAAGTGGTCACCTGTGGCTGCTGGCAGGGGACTGTGAAGGAGGGCAGGTTACATGAGAACAAAGTTTCTGCAGAGATCCCTGCTGAAACTGCAGAGTCACCACCCCTGGCCCTGCTCGCACAGGATGGAGATTTCAGCAGCAGTTCCTGAGGAGCAGAGCACAAGCTGGGTGGGAAATGCAGAAATCCATCAGACAGGTCCTGGCAGCCCCTCCGTGCATGGCCCACCCTGAGCCCAGGAAAGGCCCCACACCAGCTGGGCCTTCCCCTTCACAGGGCACCTCTGTAAAGGTGGTGCTGCTCAGCCATCTCACACACACTGCAGGGCAAAAGCTTTCACTGCCTGAACCCACAATAACTGCCTCAGTGCACACTAACAAATGATAAAGTCCACTTATAAAAAAGAAATCCAATCACACAATCAAAAAGTTTAAAAACACACAGCACAGAGCACACAAAGGATGCCATGACTGCAATTCCCCTAAGAGCTATGCTTCCATTCATTAATATATACACAGGAACAGCAGAAATCCCACAAGAATTAACAAGATTTAACTAGAGCTCTGACATTTATTCCTACCTTTGTTACCACCACTTTTTGTGCAATTAAAGATTCTTTGATCAACAACTCTTGTTAGAAGTCTTCTCCCGTCCTTAACATTTTAATGAGGGGAGTGAGAGTTTTGCTGAGATATTTCAGAGATTTTTCTGAGATATATCAGAGATATCTCTCCCAAATTCCCCCAGGGGATGCTGACATACTCAGCACAGGAACACCTTCAGCCACCCAGAGAGCACTCAGACTGTGCAGTGTGAACTTGAAACGTGACTGCTCAGGCTGTTCGCACAAGCTCCTGACTTTATTAATTCAGGTTTAACCAAACCTGAGTTATGAATAAAGCTCAGTACACACTCAATGAACATCTCTGCACCAGAGATCCAAACCCCAGCATTTATCTACCTCTTCTCTCAAGGGAGTATTTTCAACAGAAGGAACTAAAAACTGCAATAGCTACAGAGTTTTATTTAAACAATTAATAAAAGCACCTGTGGATACAGAGCAAACAAAAAGATAAAACGTTTTGAAAATATAGAGCTGAGAGTGTAAACATTCCTACCACTGTAACACAGTAACTATCCATAGTCTGGTCTCTTTTCATGAAAACAGTATTTGGATAATTCACATTTCTACCTCTGTTCCCTCCTCAAAAGACACACAGCTTGCTTAGTCCAAAGCCAGAAAGCCCAAGAACTTCAAGGGAAAACAATAAAGTGCAAAACTCTGTTAAAACCTTCACTACCCAGAAAGCTTTGAATATTTCAACTGGAGAAGATGACAAGCAACATCAGCTCCTGCTGAGAACAAGAATTACAATTAAAGGGAGTTCTCCACACAGAAAACTTGAGACCACTAGACCTCAACAGAAGCTCCAGTCTAGCTAAGAATGATGAGAATTTAACAGCTCACTTATAAGGCAACTACACTGCTCCTATTTTGGTAATTGGAGAAAAAGGCATCATCACTTAACAACTTTTATTCATGCTCTTAATTCAGACCTGGATCTGAAAAAAACATAATTTTGTTCTTCATTCTCAGGGCAAGGGTATGCCTTTTGACACTATACTTAAGTCTCATATTAGTTAGTTGTCTGGTATTAAAAACTACTGATTTTATTTTGGTATTAATATTCTTTTTTAAAAAAAAGCACAACTTACTTATAAAAAGTATTTCCAGATGTTCCAGTTTGCTAATATTTATTAACCGAGGAAAACTCTCGACAATATCACAAATGTTGACAAAAGCACTTTATTCTGCTAATAGCAAATTCCCTCTTTGTGTAAAAAGTCTTCTTTTGCTCTCACCTTGTCTTGTACCCACCTGTTATTAAAACATTATTTTTATCAAAACTGCCAGCAATATGGTCACATGAAGGCAGAGCCAACATGTATTTAAGTTAAGGGGGTGCCCCCAGTCAGCCTGGAAAGGCAATGCCAACCCCCAAACCATAACAAGGGAAACAAAAAGCACACCCCGATGAGATTTATGCCTAATGACTAAATGGAAAACCAGGAGCTTTAAGCTGGACTGTAATGGACTGCAGGAGTACACAACTGACACAGCAGAGCAGTGGGGAAAAGGAGAGGAACAGTGCAGAAAATGCTTCCACTCCTCTGCAGTTATTTATTTCCCTGGTGCAATGTTCACATTGGATAGGCTCTCAAACCAAAAGGAAAATTTGGGATTAAACATATTCTACAAGTTCTAAAAGCATTCCAGTAGGAAAGCCCAAGGTGTAAGAAGAACAAGGCAAACCAGTAAGTGTTTTCTTCTAGAAGCTGATGTGGTTTTAGATACGAGCTGCTCTGCTCAACAAGTCTGGCTGCAAACCCAAACTCCTCACAACCTGTCACAAAACTCTCAGATGTGACTCCTGGGCACGTTACTAAAAAGGTACTGAAGGAAACAGACCTCTGTTCTAGCTGGATGTAAAACCATTTGGTCTTCTTTACTACAATACAGGTCTGGACACCACGCAATCATAGTTTCACCAGCAGTATTTCTCTCGATCTCTTTTCATTATTACCCTCTCACATCTGCCCTTCCCGCACGCGTTCACAGATTAATATCTGGAAGCAAAAGTGAAAGCAGGAGCCCGCGGGAAGCGCCAGCGCTGACGGGTTTACAGCCCGGGATCTGCAAGCGCAGTTCACCCCTCCGGGGGTTCCTCGCTGCGATTCCTCCCCGTCCCGCACCCCCAGCCCCGGCAAAGGCGGCACTCGGCACAACTAAAGACTTCCAAGACATCGCCGGCAGCGAGCGCGGCACAGCGCGGTGTCCCGGGCGGTTCCACCCGCGGGCTGCTTCGGCCGTGCCAGGAAGGGGCCTGAGCTCGGCGGGGGAAGGAGGAGCTCCCAGCCCGGCGGGAGCCCGGCCCGAGGGGGGCGGCGATGGCGCGCAGGCCGCGGCCCCTTTGTGGCGCCCGGCCCGGCGGTCCCGCGGTGGCGCGGGCGGGCCGGGGCGCTTTCAAACCGCGCACGCACCGCGGCGGCGGAGCGGCCCCGCCAACACCGCGGCCCCCGAGCGGCACCCGCGGCCCCGGGCTCGGCCTCCCCCCGCCCGCCAGCCCGCCCGCCCCGGCTCCCGCCCCGGCATCGACCCGCACCACGTAAATGTTGCTGAAGCCGGTGAGCACCAGGTTCTTGAGCAGCTCGCAGCCGATGCCGCCGGCCCCCACCACCAGGACCCGCGCCTGGGACACGGCCTGCGCCAGCTCGGGGCGCAGCGGCCCCGACAGCGCCGCCGCCATGACGGACACGGCGGCGGCTCCGCGCGCCTCCTCTCGGGCCCGCCGCGACTGAGCGCCGCCCGCGAGCGCGCAGCGCCCCCTGGCGCCCCGGAGGGCCCCGCGCTGCCCGGGAACGCCGCGGCGGGCCGGGCCGGAGGGCCGCGGGTTCGAGCCCCGCTGCCGCCGAGAGCCCCGCACGCCTGGTGCAACAGCGGATTCTTATTTGTTTTGCTAATTTTTAATATATAATATTAAAATATATATAGTCTATATTATATCATATTAATTTAAATTAAAATAAGTTTATTATTAATATAATATAACAATTTATATAACTATTATAATATAATCCCATGTAACAGCAGATCTTATTGTTGCTATTTAATAGATAATTATAATATGAATGTAATATTGTCGTATATATATCATTATTAATAAAATAGTTATTATTAAACTATATATAAACAATTTTAATTTGAACTATATATATATAGTGCCCGACTCTGGTGCAAAATCAAATCTTATTATTGCTATTTTATATTATATTAAACTATAAATATATCGTTTAATATACTCTATTAAATTAATAATTATTATTAACAAATAATAGCAATTTATTTGAACTATATATAATATAGTGCCCCGCACTCCTGGTGCAACAGCAGATTCTTATTTGTTTTGCTAATTTCTAACACATAATATTAAACTGTAATATTATATTATTAAATAAAATTAAAATTAGTTTATATATTAAACTATAATATATAAACAATTTTAATATTGAACTACATATATTATCATTCAATATTAAAATTGAACTATACATATTAAATATATTTATGTTTAAGATTTTTTAATATATTATATTATTATGAAGAGAGCTCAAGTAGCATTTGGAAAATGCTCCCAAGCACATGGCAGGATTCATTGGGTGTCCTGAGCAGGGCCAAGACTTGAAGATCCTGATGGGTCCCCTCCAACTCAGCATATTCTATGATATTTATAATATATCATATTTATTTTTATGACTTAACCTAAGTTAACTAACTTGCCCCAGAAGTTGACATGGTAAGCTACAATTCTTCCTTAAAAACACAGTTTTGCCAGCATTCCATCACTCGTGTGGAATTTCCTCTCCTGCCCACCTCCCCTTATTTTAAACCCATACTTTTAGTGCATTAATTTATGTTGCAGCATTACACCTGCACAGAGTGCTCTGAGGAAACTCAAATTACTTTTCCTTCAGTCAGTAAAGATTCTGCAGTTCAGCCTAAGCCAACAGGGAAGGCTCAGGAGAATGGAGATGGTTTTAACCAGAGCTGCACAATGCCCCTGCAGTGAGGCAGGAGCTGAGCCCAGTTCTGTACCTGTGAGAACACAAGGGTTAACTCACCCCTGCACCTTCTACCCACACAGACCCATGGCACTGCACAGCTCATTTCAGCACACAAATGGAACCTTTCCTTCACTGGAGAGACAAAGAAAAGTTTAATGTTGGACAGCTGCAGGGACAGCAAGGCCCTTCAGCCACCAAATTTCCAATCCGTGGTCAAATTAACGCAGAATTGCTTCTTAAAATCAGGCTGTCATTAAGTTCTCCAGTGCTAAGAGTTTCTAAAAATTGATTCTGTGGGGCTGATGGACACTAATAGTATATGAGAAAGGTTTTCTCCTTTACTTCTTTCCCAAATGCTAAGAGTAACTAGAACTGTGAAACAATCTCTTCACTTCAATTTCCACGGGTAACCGAAGTGTGCAAATTTTGCCACCACATTTTAGAGGCATACTAATATCCTTCAATCAGTTATTCTTGGAATTTAATTTTTCACCACATCTGAGGAAAATTCTGTTGTGCAATTACACACTTGTAGTAAAAGAAACAAAAACACCCCAACAGACTTTTGATCTATGCAGAGAAATACAATTTATTTAAATAATCTCTGATCCGGGTCTTCTTGTACAAAAATAAATTCTTCAAGAGGGGTTTGATGATCTGTCGGCCAACAGCTTCTCTCACATGTGTAAACTATAACAGTTCCAAATTCCACTGACAGATCTAAAAACAAAGCAACAGAAGTACATAAGGGTATGAAAAATAATAATCAGGGGCTAGTGCTTACCACTAGACTTCAGTCTTTGCACAAATTAATTCAGTCTCCTCTGTAAACAGCATTTTCTAATGTTAAACATTTTAAAGGCAGCCAAATCAGAATTTTCAAAGGGATCTTTAAATGTCTGCAATCTTATCTCACAGCATTTATTATCTTTCAAGGCCTCCTTTAAGAGGCAATAAAGACAGATACTCCCATGGCCATGGAATTATCCCTACAGCAGTTATTGAAGTTCACTAGTGAGCAACTCAAGCTGTAATCAGTCTCCATGTAGAAGAGTTCTCTCTTTGCTCACTGAAATGGAGACAGCAGATTCTCTGAACTGTGGTCAAGCACGTGAGGGTAGCTGGAAACAACCCAAACTGCAGTCCACTGCCCTTTCCCAAAAAAGGAGACTGCTGGAAGCATTGATTCAGCCAAGGCAAGCACCTGAGTCACTCTGGAGCATGCTGACCAGCGTGGGCATCAGCTGGAACTCAAACACTCTGCTGCTGCCGCAGGCACTGCAGGCTGGAATACCCTGCTCCAGGTTGGCTGGAGGACACGTGATGAATAAAGGCTGGCCACCCCAAGAGTATCTGAGAGAAGACAGGGAGGAGAAAATTATCATTTTTGAAGTATCTAAATTTGAAAGGAAATCTTACGTGTTGTAAACAGTGCTCAGGAGTTGCTGAAATCTCTGAACCTGCTTCAAGCAAAAACATGGTGGTGAGCCAGAAGCTTCAAAGGAGTCATGAACCATAAAATAAAGACAGGGAGGGGCAAAGACTTGGTAGGTTAACACTTGGAAAATCTTAAGGAAAGAGGTGGATAAATGCTTTCAATGGACACCTCCAAAAGATGCTGTACCAGAATAATTTCATTAAGCAAACTACACTTCCCTGAAAAATGGAATCCTAAAAAGCAGCAATAAAAGATAAAATTCAAACAAGATTTAACACCAAATTGGTCTCAAAACCACTGCAGCTATGGCTCAGAAGTGATGGTTAATTTGTAAGAGCTGTCAGAGCTTCACAGGTAGCAGGAAACAAAGACCAAGGATGGTTTCCACTGAATGCCAGAAAGGAGATTCTGTGCTCTGCAGGCAGGGGAAATGGGAGTCACTGACAGTGCCAGGGAGGGCAAAGGGAGCCTGTGGAAAGTCTGTAACCAGGGACAGCCCAGGGAGCAGCAGAGCTGGTGTTTTAGAGGAATGGCAAATTCAAAGAGCACAATACTGCAAAGAGACAGACCCAGTGAAAAGCTGTCTGAAAATGCTACTTGCACTCTGCATTAGAAAATCTCCTGTATAATCTTTGACAATGAATGAAAGTTTCTCATGTTTCATTTCTGTCTAAGCAGCCACTCAGACTTTTGGCTCATCATCAAAAAGGGCCCAGTTAGTTCCACCTGGTACTGGAAAAGCTGGTGAACAAAAGCCCTGTCACTACACTGAGACAGCCTGACCAGACAGGCAGCACTGGACTCCCTGTAACAGCAGGTGTGATCCATGAAAAGCTGTATTTTCTGGTACTGTGAATGATTTATTATTTACTCTTCTCTATATCCCATCCAGAATTAACTCCTCTCTCAGGAAGAGCAGCTACTCTGAGGTTACACCTGCTTCTGCTCTAGGAAAAACAGCAGATTTACAACACCTGAAGAGTGCTGGGTGCTGAGGGGAGTCCACAATGAGCCGCAGCTCCGGGGCTTTAAAACAAGAAATTCCCTGCAGGACAGACATTAGAAATTCCAAACAGATAACAAAATTTCAGAGGAGCAGATAGCCTTGGAAATGTATCACAACAGCACAGCACTGTGTTACACTTCCACCCCAATACTGCCTCAGGGAAACCTCTGTGCCTGGATTTCAGTGAGGCTCCAAAGACACTCAGGGTCTCTCCTCATCAGGTCTGATGTCTAAAGCCTCTCACAGCAAGAGCCATGGTCCCGGATCCTGCTGGGCTTTTCATCTACTTAAACTTTGTATGAAGAAAGCCCAACCAGGGACTGAAGGCTGACCAGAAACATGGCAACAGCCTCCACGGCAGCTTTTTTTTAATTAAGGAATTAAAACATACACATATTTCCAAATAAAAAATTTATTTTGATGTACCAACCATCCATGCCAATGATTTGTATCTCCCTGTTATGGCCAGATTATCAACATACCTTAAAATCTGTTCAGGACATAGAGATATTCTTTTCATGAATTTATGGAATGTGTGGTCCCAGTTTTTGACTTCACTCTTCTCATATTTTTCATTACCATCTTCACCTGCAAAACTGTATGAAAACAAAAAACAAACTGCCCAGTAAGGTTTTCAATATGACATGTTTTAAATAGGAAATGGTTACTATAAACTCAAATTATAGTAAATACACTGAAAAAGATATACCTATTAAGAGAAAATTCCTCTTAGAGGTTGCAAGTGAACATTTTGCCTCTAGTTCTTTGGGTTCTGGTGACTTACAATTACTAACAGTGTCTTCAACTTTCACATGGGACTCAAATCCACCAGATATCTGCTGTATTCCAGAAAACCCTCTTCCTCTAATAACTTCTCAAACATTTTTGTGCTTCTTAAATTATGATGGTAGTATTTTCAATTTTGAATCAAGCATAATTAAAGTTCTACAATTTTGTTACGGTCAACAAAAATCAACAGGACCCCCACTGCTGAAACGTCTTCTCTGCAGATTCTGCACTTGACAGCAGCTTTAGCTACAAACAAATCTAATGCTGTCCCCAATCCAGGCACAAGAGGCCAGAAGTCCTCACAGTAACCCCTTAGTTAAATATTTTACTAAGAAAATATTTTCAGGAACCATGCTCAACATGCTCAACTAAACCTTCAGGTGTCTTTCCATCAGCCAAAATCCCTAAAAAAAAATTAAACTCCTAAAAATGCAACAGAAATGCAAGAAAAGCTTTAGGCCTGTAAAGGAAAAAGCATGGAATGTCATGATCTAAAGTCCTGCCATGTGGCACAGATCTTGTTTCAGGGATTAACCACCCACTGCACCTCCTGGAGCCCATGAACACTGCTCAGTCCCTGAGAAAGAGCTGAGCTAAAAGCACCTTGGAGTAACTGCAGCTTTGGCAGCACTGGGTGCACTGCACAGCACCCCAATGGTTCCTAAAGGAGCTTCCAGACAATTGTCACCAGTCAGGTTTAGTGAGAGTGCCACTGAGATTCTCAGCCAGCATACAGGAAAGCACACAATTCCTTCAGTTTCACCATGAACTGCAGACCTGTTCTCACCTTTCTGACATCATCTGCTCCAAATCAAGGCACTCTCTCTGCTGATACTCCTTCAGTAGCTTATCTGCATGATCCATATCAAGGAAACCCATGTAATCTTCCTCATCCACAACATTGATGTAGAAGGGCTGGAACACAGGAGCTGAAGCAGCCATTGCCATCACCGTGTCCTCACTGGCTGCAGGAGGTGTGTCCTGGGCACCTGGGCCATGGGCAGGCTCAGACAGGTGGAGCTGCTGGAGCTGGGATGCACATTCCACCTCGCTGCTCACAGCTTCCTTTAGGCCAAGCAGCTCCAGGGAGGCACATGCAGGAGCCTCTGCTCCATCACAGGCTCCCCAGTCATCTGCATCCTCACACCAATCCTTTGCAGCAAAGGTCGATTCTTGTTTCTGAGAATAAAATAAAAAGGGGAAGAAAACATTGTCAAGGTCTGCCACCCTGATGCACTTCAAATTCAACACACCACGTTTACGTCCCACACCAGCAGTTATGGCAAAACCACCTCACGCTGGAGAATCTGAGCAAGAATTCATCAGCCTCTGAGTGGCCCTGGTGCTCCTGCTGCCATGCCCTGGCTGTGGCACAGCCCCTGCCCGCTGAGGGGCAGCTCCTGCTGAAGCAGCTCCTGCACCCAACAGGAATTCTGCACCCAAAGGGCAGAACACAGAAGGAAATAACAATAACACCACCATCATTTTACCAGAGTAAAACCCCATTTACCTCAGGCCAAGATTCCACCAACTGAATAAATCCTCCCTGCCCACCCCCACTACTTTGGTGCTACCCTACTCTTCCAACCTGCTTTAGCCAATATGCAGTTTTTCCTCCCAAGCATATTAATAATTACTGAGTCACATTAATTCAAAATCTCATGTTAAATTTAAAGAGATCAATTTAAAAGAGAATACAAAGAAAACAGGTTAAAAATCCAAACCTAAACAGTATGGCCCAATCCACTTGAAGTTGGAAAATAAAGTTTAGACAGCTGAACTAACTAGAGTATAAAGTATCACTTTTGGCCATACAGCTGGACTGCAATGTCCTCTTTAAAAGCAGCCTGGCATAGATCACAAACAGTAGCTTAAGTACTCTTTAACTAGTAAACAGTGTAGTGCAGTGACAAAAACTCCGTTCCCACGATTTCTCCACACAAGCCAGGACGTGGCTGGAAACCATCACACTTCTGGAGGAAGGTCCCGGTTATTCAAACAAGGCGATGCAGGGTGTGCAGAGCGTCCCCCCGGGCAGGCAGGGCTGAGCTGTACCTGTGTGACGCTGAGAGCTCGGCTTTGCTTGTCCTGGACCTGCGAGTACTGGGAGCGCAGCACCTTCCAGCTTCCATGTGCCGGGCAAAGAGAAACACAGGGTGAGGGGGACAACTGACCAGCGGCACGAACAACAACCACAATAACAGCAATAATAACACAATAACAACAACAACCACAATAACAGCAATAATACCAGCAACAATACCAGCAATAATAAGGACAGCGCCGATAAGCGGCCGGCGCTCACCTGCGGGCGGCTCCCCAGCAGCGCGGCGCGGCGCAGGCGAACACGTGGAGCGCGCGGTGCGCGGGGCCGCGCTCCAGCGGGCAGTACACCTGCACCAGCAGCAGCAGCGCGCGCCCGCACCGCGCGCACCGCGGCGGGCCCGCCCGCACGGCCGGCACCCAGTCCTGCAACACCGACACCTCCGCTCAGGCCCGGCCGGGGCGGCCGCGACCCCCGCGCCCCGGCCGGGCCCCGCCGGCCCAGCCCAGTCCAGCCCACCCCGGCCCTACCGCGGTGCCGCCCAGCTTGTTGGTGGCCCACGCCGGGAGAGGCCCGGCCGGGCCCGGCCCCGCTATGGCGGCGTCGCGCAGCCCCAGCAGCACGGGCGGCCCGCCCGCCATGGCCCCGCCGCCGTGCGCGTGCCCGCCCGACCCGCCGTGCGCGCGCCCGCGGGCCGGGCGTTCCCCTCACGGCAGCTCAGGCCGCGGGACGCGGGGCCGGCCCCGGACTGGCCCTTCCCTGCCCGGGGGACACGGTGCCGGCCCCGGAACGGCCCTTCCCTGCCGGAGTCCTAGCACCGATTCACCTACCCTGCTGCGCTGAAAGGCACTGGGTGGCAAATCCACGAAGCGAGCGGCACGACCGGCCAAACTTTCCACTCTTTACAGCTTTTAGCAAACAAAGACATTAATGTGCATTGGTTACGAGGTACGTAGTTCCCCTATTAATTAGTATTCTCTCTTCTGTTGGTTAATAAGTGTTTCGCTTCTTCTGCTAATCACTGCCACGCTCTCCCTTTCTCCGCCTTTGGCTCGCTGCTTTCCTGTGGGCCACTCCAGGAGTTGATGCTCCTGACCTGCCCCTGCAAAACTGCCACAACACGGCTTCCACCACAGCTTTTTCCACGGAACCAGTCTTAGCCTAAAGCACTCTTTACTGCCTAGGGTTAGGCTTTTGAAACCACAAAGCCCAGAGCTCCAGACACACTGCAGCTGCAAAAGGCATCCCAAGGGGAACAGAAAACGGCCACAACATGGCTTCCACCATGGCTGTTCCTTGGAACCAGCCTTTGCCGAAATTCCCCTTTACCTGCTCAGAGCTGATTCCACACAGTTACTGACTGGCCTTGCTTTGTTCCTTGTCCTCGTGGCTGCTGAATTCTGCATTTCTCGTGTAGCGGTGGAAATCCTTCTCCTGATCGCTGTTAACCTCCCGCGGGGCTGAGATCATCGGAACATGTCCAGCCCCAAACCTTAACAAGGCAGTGCTGCTGACCAGGAATTTGTGCTTCTAACAGCTGCACATCACTTAGAGCTTGTTGGCTGCTCTGTTTAACAGATCAAATCTCCCTCCTTGTTGATCAGGTTTGCAAGTTACAAAGATCAGACAGCAAAGAACATGCTATCTTAATAAAAATTTGCATATTTCACACTTAACAAGATGATCTGAGAAGCAGGACTGGGATAGAAAAAACATACTGACCACCTTGGAATGGCAAGTATAGTAATTATGGATAATTAATAAACTTCAAAAAAAAAAGATTAAGGTTTTCTTGACAGAATGTGAAAAACAGAACAGCAGCAGTTCTTCCTGAATAGTATCAGTAAATATACTGCTGAGAATTTCTTCAACTATTGGTGCAGCTGGGAATGTGAACCAAGAGACCATGAATACTAAAGCTATGAGATAAAATGAGGTTTGGGACATAAGGTAAGGATCTGCAGTTTAAATGAGGCCTATTCACTGTGGCCATGGTGTTATTCCTTTCTCAGCTGTTTGACCATGTGTACCAGTCTTTATTTTTGGGGTTTAAAATCCACAGATGGACAGAACACTTCCTCTCACACAGCCAGAAACTTCTTTGTAATCATGTGTGCCTAATGCGTGCCTCCCTTCTACCCAGGAGTTGTACTGATGGCTCTGCATTCCCAAAGACACAGGATTCCTTCTGTCTTGTTAGGATAAAGATATTTGTGAATGTGCAGGGACAGACACATTGATTCAACAAACACACCACTAATGGACATAAAGGCTGTGCCAGAGCAAAACAAGGGAAGAGGTAAGAAATGTGTGACACAACTGGCAGCATGGTTGCTGCAATTAGCTGTTACTGATTGCCACAACTGGAGTTTTTCACAAGTTATGGAAAATGCAGAAAAGGGGGTGGCCAAGTAGTGCAGATGACACTGCTTGAGATCCACAGGTGTGCAAAAGCAAGTGAAGCCAGGGGTGAGGAGGAAGAAGAAGACACCTACAAAGGGTCACCAGCTGCAGCAGGAGCTTGGGCTGTCCCTGTGAGAGCCCCCAGGTGCTGTGGGATGTGGGAGCTGGGCACCAGTGCAAGGGGGAGTTGAAGTAGGGCTGTTTGTTTGTTTGTGGCCATGAGGAGAGCTCTCCTGGCTTCCTGCATTCCCACATTGTCCCTTTGTGTCCTGCTTGCCATGTAAGTTGGCAAAAAAGCCACTTCCCTCCCGGTGTGCCCTGAGCCCTTCCCCAGCTGGGGGAGCAGGGGGTGCACACTCTGCATGTCAGCAGATCTTCTCTCTGGTGCTGCTGAGCCAACAAGGTGCAGGGAGCACCACCAGCCTTTGCTCCCCCTCTGCCTCTGTGGGCGTCTGTCCTGCCAGCACTGCGTCCTCCTGCAGCCCCTGCAGCGGGCATTTGCCAGGAAGGGGTGAAGGACACACAGTCACAGCCCAGAAGAGGCTGTGGAAGAGCCTTAAGCCTCAGGTCCTGCACAGACACCTGCAAAGATTCATACCTGACACCATTTGGGTGGAAGAAAGAACCTGGGCATGTTTCTGGCTTCTCGCGTGCGCCTTTGACCTCTCGGAATGAGCCTCCATCAGTTAAGTGAAAGAAAAGGAAGCTCCAAAAAATCAAAGCACCATTTATTTAGAACAATTCACAAAGCAATAGAACAGGTAGAGATTTTGTGTCCTCTTTTGTGAGATGTCAAGCTCACCTCACAGACTTTGTTTGATGGATGCTCTGCTGCCTACAAGCTATTTCCAGTTACAGAAAGCAGAAAGAGTCTCTAGGAAGGACAACTGACCATGCCCTTCTGAAAGAAGAAGGGAATAAGCATATAAAATTGTCTGACATTTACAGTATATTCTATATATATAATTTCTTACAGATTTCAGTTCATTTGCCCATTCCCACCTCAGTATTCACTTTTGATATGCACTGAGTAGGTACCATGGTCTGTCTGGACCCGGACAGATTGTGGGGGTTTTTTCTGTTTGCTTCATTAAATAGTGATTTTCAGTCTGACAAACATTCTGAATGCCCCTTGTTGCTCTCCCTTCACTGTGATTAGGACAGCAGATTACACAACAGTGAGTTAGAAGGTGATTATTACTCTGTATGCTCACAAACTCATTTTGTTTGACTTTCTTTTGGGTTTTAAAAGCAAACTGTGCTCTCCACAGACCTTATAAATCTGTGTGTTTTCTCTTTCCACTCTGACTTTCTTTCATGAGCTGTGCCCAAAACTGCACTCTGTGTTCTTTCAGTTTCTCTGCTGCCTTTTGCTCCAGGTCTATTCCCAGGTATTTTTCCTCCAGGTCATACTGAGGCCAATGGACCAAGCCCTCCCCGTTGGGATTTCTGGAAATAACAGAAGGAAAAGTTAGCTCTCCATTTGCCAATCCATTGTTGTCTGACTGCTCAGGTTCAGAGCATTTCAGAAAACCAAGAGCTGAGCCCAGCTGATGTGATTCTGGTACCTGAATAAATGAACAGTATTTTATGAAAATGCTCATCAGTAGAACAGCAGAAGTGTAAAAGTTGCCATTACTTTTAGATCTAATTTCCATTGCTGATGGAGTAACTGCCCTTAGATTTTTTCTTCCTCAATTTTGCTGTTTTTTTAGAAAAGAACATTAAGAGGAGAAATTGCTTCAATATTTCTCCTATATTCTGTCAAATTTCAGGAAGCACCATATAAGTATTGCTTCAGGCAGGTAACTATGGTCTGGGCAGCACAGACTGAACTTGAGCTGTAATTAGCACTGTGATTCTCACCCATTTTTAGCAAAGTTGGTCCAGTATCTCATCACAGTTCTGCTAAGTTCATTTTCTTCTTTTGTAGCACCTCCTGCAAAGGGAGAGATGGAAGGGCCACATTAGAAAGTAACTAATGAGTATCTGTATCATTGCAACAATACTCCGGGTTGCCATGAGCTGTAGGAGGTTTTTCTAGCAGAGACCTGCAGATGAATGATGTAATGCAAAGTATCTGCTACTGAAGACAGAAGATGTTTATGCCCCTAATGATGCTTATGATATATAAGGTATGCTAATAATAGACATAATGTCTGTAATTCTTATAAAGAGAGAAATTCTATTCTAAAGCCATGCAGTAATTGAAATGAGAAGTAATGAGGGTCTAAAAGGAAGATGGAGGAAATATGGGTACATCACCAGCTAAGAATGGCTTTCCAAAGACAAAGGCAATCTCAGCTCCATGATCTGCTTTTACAAACTCTGGTACAAAACCTTCCACGGAACTCAGCCGATGTTGGAATTCATAAAAGAAGACTGGGTTGCCAGCATCTAGAGGAGAGAGAAAAGTGCTGGTTTGAGAGGTGAAAACACTGCTCCACAGATGATAAATATTCATGAATACCTGTTTCGGTTAAATAAAACCACTACCAGTTCTCTGGATAGTGAAAAGTGCTGCACACTGTCCACACCACCCCCAGACAGAACTGTACAGCTGTTCCGAAGCTGCTGGGTACCTCTGTGGGATCTGGCCACTTGCACAGATGAGATGACAAAGTAGACATCTCCCAGTGCATCCAGGAGGCCATCTCTGACCTGGGCAGGGCTTTCT